>NC_140593.1:210467055-211078758 GCF_964204655.1 Triturus cristatus
TCAGTCCTGGATAACTCTTTTGGGGTACTCTATGCCATTTTGAACCACAGTTTTAACGCCATTCTAAAAGGTCCAGATGTTCTGGGCTCCTGGCTGGGAGCAGAGGTAATCCCTGTATACAAGAAGGGAGATTATAGTGATTCAGCAAACTACAGGCCAATTAGCCTTATTGATACATCACAAAAACTGTTTTGCAGGCATCTTTTGGTGAGGTTACAGGGGCGGAATAAGGAAGATTTTGTCACCCCTACAGGCTGGCTTTAGAAAGCACGTGAGCCCTACCGACCAATTATTTAGGTTCTTAACAATTTTATGGAAATATGCGCTTATTAAAAGGTAACACCTATACATAGTATTTGTGGACTTATGTGCCACATTTGATCTCATCCCCAGAGATAAAATGTGAGCAGTACTAGAGCAGTTATGGGTCCCGAATGATTTATTGCAAGTAATTGTCAGACAACTACACCCAAATAAGATGGGGAGGAAATGACGAAATAACAGAGCATATGAGGGTGAACAGAGGGGTGCGGCAAGGGTTTGTACTGGCGCAAACTCTGCTCACCCTGTACATCAACAGGCTGATGACACTCTAGTTGATTGTAAGGGTGTCCCCCTAGGATTGCTGAACACACATATACGTCCCTCTCATTTGCTAACAATACTTAACTTTAAGACTTTCAGTATCTTGTGAGAAACTTGGGTTAGTGGTTAACATCAATAAGACTAAGCTCATAGCATCTAATCCACATAAGTCCTTCAGAGGTAAGGTTAAACTGTGTGACACTCTATTGGAACAAGTCAAGCAATTTGAATACCTGGGAGTAAGGTTGACAAATACATTATCATAGGTTTCTCAAATCACTAGAAGTCAGTTAATTGTACAACATGTAAGCTCCGCTCAAAAAATTTAAAACTTCCATCTATAAGTCAGTTACCCCGGTTATTGAAATATATCAGATATGGGACTTTGAACTGCATTGTACTGTGCCGTGATTTGGGAATTGAAAAAACTGAGAACATCTTCATAAGTTTGATTCTTGATTTACCATAGAAGGTGCCATTAACCCCCATTCGCTTGGATCGTGGGTTTCTCAGAAGTGTGACTTGAAATCCAACTTAGAAATTCATTTGAGTCCAAATGTGATAAGGTAACCCAATATCCAATGGGAGAGATGGGCCTTACAGTAGTGCAAAATAAACTTAGGAGTTTTTCACTACCAGGACATGTAAAACTTAAAAACACATGTCATACATTTTAAAAACAATTCAGCCTTCCCTACAGATCTCTGTACTGGGGTGAATGTATGACATTGTTCTGCATTCTGTCCATCAATTGTTGTTTTTGCATTTGTCACCCCGAGTGGGAAGGGTACGCTGGTCCTAGGATGCTTGTTTCCAGTCCAGGGAGGACTTGGCTTGGCAGTTCGGGCTGGACTGTTCCCATGGGGCACAGGGTCAAGACTGATTTGCATATGGCTGGGTTCAAACTGGAATGGCATGGTGAGCAAAAAAACGATGGATTTAGGCCCAGGTCTCTGTACTGGTGTGAATGTATGACATTGTTCTGCATTCTGTCCATCAATTGCTGTTTTTGCATTTGTCACCCCGAGGGGGAAGGGTATGCTCAGACGTGAGTCCCGTGCTCTCCATGCCACTGGAATCAAGCTATCCTGGCTGACGAGGGCTGAAAGCCCGAAACCGGTCCTAGGATGCTTGTTTCCAGTCCAGGGAGGACTTGGCTTGGCAGTTCGGGCTGGACTGTTCCCATGGGGCACAGGGTCAAGACTGATTTGCATATGGCTGGGTTCAAACTGGAATGGCATGGTGAGCAAAAAAAACGATGGATTTAGGCCCAGATCTCTGTACTGGGGTGAATGTATGACATTGTTCTGCATTCTGTCCATCAATTGTTGTTTTTGCATTTGTCACCCCGAGTGGGAAGGGTATGCTCAGACGTGAGTCCCGTGCTCTCCATGCCACTGGAATCAAGCTATCCTGGCTGACGAGGGCTGAAAGCCCGAAACCGGTCCTAGGATGCTTGTTTCCAGTCCAGGGAGGACTTGGCTTGGCAGTTCGGGCTGGACTGTTCCCATGGGGCACAGGGTCAAGACTGATTTGCATATGGCTGGGTTCAAACTGGAATGGCATGGTGAGCAAAAAAACGATGGATTTAGGCCCAGATCTCTGTACTGGGGTGAATGTATGACATTGTTCTGCATTCTGTCCATCAATTGTTGTTTTTGCATTTGTCACCCCGAGGGGGAAGGGTATGCTCAGACGTGAGTCCCCTGCTCTCCATGCCACTGGAATCAAGCTATCCTGGCTGACGAGGGCTGAAAGCCCGAAAACGGTCCTAGGATGCTTGTTTCCAGTCCAGGGAGGACTTGGCTTGGCAGTTCGGGCTGGACTATTCCCATGGGGCACAGGGTCAAGACTGATTTGCATATGGCTGGGTTCAAACTGGAATGGCATGGTGAGCAAAAAAACGATGGATTTAGGCCCAGATCTCTGTACTGGGGTGAATGTATGACATTGTTCTGCATTCTGTCCATCAATTGTTGTTTTTGTATGTTGCAAATGAGTGGCATCAATTTGTATTATGTAGCATCACTGCTGCTCCTCCCTCCCCCAAGCCTATTCACCAGTGTGCGCAGCGCGGTTGCATCACGGCACACCATTGTCATGCCTGTCTGTGCATGTCCACAAGCCTGACAACAATACAGTGATGTTGTGCGCTGAAGTTGGGCGACCACGTGTGTGTAGGCCTATGGTAAGGACAGGGCGGACACAGATGTAGAGTTCATGCCTGGCTGACCTTGCCCTGTGGTTGAGGATAGACCTTTGGCTTATGCTGCGGAAATAGCGACACACACAGAAGTTGGCATTTATGATCCCAGACCCCGGGCGGGCTTGCTCACCCTCATGTACCCCTCGGCTGAGGCTGCAATCCGTGGGCATGCTACATGGCAACATTGCACATTACGTGACGGCTGGCGCAGACACTACACCAGAGACACACGCCTTAGTTACCTCCTTGTCAAGGCCTAAACTCAACCATGCCAAGAGCCATGTATCAAATGACCACACCCCTACGCCGCACTGCCATATGCCGGTCCACTCACTCACGCTCACAGGGGGGTCCGGCACAGCTACATGTCCCAGGTCTACCCCACTGCCTGAGGTGACAAGGTTGCACACGCTGTACACAGCACAATGTGATGTGGTATGGCCCGGGGCCCTCATGCATACATAATGACCACACGGACACACTGAGAGAATTTGTAGAACTGGCTACGGGCATGTGCGCCCGGACCCTTTTATTGCCAGTTTCACACGTCCAGTGACGTCTGTGCTGGTTTTTGTGTTGGGTATTGTAAGCAACCCCTCAGGGGTTGGTTGGTGCTGGCAACAACTCTACAACAGTGATCAGACAATCAGAAGTTCAAAGTACAAACAGCATGAGTCCATGACGTGAGCTACACAAAGTTAGTGGTACCAGATGCCCTGCGGCCTTCACAGGCACACCCGCAAGGGACGGTGACTTGTGGTGCACTGAGATAGGGCCATGAGTGCTGAGCGAGTCCTCGTTGATGTCCAAGGAGAATGTTGCGATGTGTTACGGGGACAGTGGAGTTGTCCATCCAGGGCATGATGCAGAAGGCAGAAACAAGCAGAAACAGGCAATATGGAGGAGTTGAATGCTACAGTCTTCTTTTTTCCCATCATGTCAGTATCAGCTACATGATGAAGACAACCCCCAGGCAATAGACTCAGATGCCAACAAAGTTCAACGGGAGAGTGCCCATGACTCCCGTGGCACAGAGTCAGTAGCACCAGAGCTGTGAGGGGATGCAGTCTGTGATGAGGCCTAAACAATGATATTATCTCTGCAATGAACAAATCAAGCCTCAGTTCCAATTGTGTGTCCTACTCGACCGCAGTGTGTGCTGGAGGCAGCGGTCAGCATGGGACGATGCTGTGTCCTGCCTGGGACGGACTGGATTGGATTTGTCTGAGGCCTGCTGGTCCGGTGTGTAGGCCTAAGGCAGAAGTCCTCAGGGGCCCACAGACACGTGTTGTCGGAATGCTATGCACAGAGTTGGTGGCACCACATCACAGGAGTATACGGATTTTAACGATGCCTTAAATATGTATTCTGCCATTGTGTGAACAAGACTCAGTTCCAAATGTGTGACCTACTTGTCCACTGTGTATGCTGGTGGAGTACGTCAACAAAAAAGGAGTATTGCGGGCCTTGCTCGCCGAGGCCGTGATTGTCTGAGGAGGCTGCCAAGTTCGTGGGCCTCGGGCTTGGAGCTTGCACCGGCACGTGGTGGGCACTCTTGGAGACACGCTGGTGTTGGCAGGTGAACAGTGAGGCCTGGAATGCGCCGTAGCGGACGAGACTGGTCCTGGGAGCAGTGACTAGGGCTGCGGCAGGCGCCCAGGTTCGCAGGCACGGCCGCACATGACGTCGGCCTCGTGGCAAGGTGAGAGGTGCCGCCCTGGAAGACACATTGGGCATTCTGGAAGAGAACCACGCCCAGAGCTACGTGCTTTTTATTCACACCCCTATACTAGCCTGGCGACCGCCGGGCCAGCCCTCTCCGCACATGCTTACAGGGGGGACGTAACAAGCTACATTTCTGTGATCTTCCCCACTGGCTGGGATGAAATGGTTGTGTCCACTGTCCACAACACTACTACCACCAGCATTATATGTCGACATGGATATATCTGTGGTCTGCATACTGCAGTCTGTCCAGCACACCCACGCCACACTTGGCATTGTGTACATTCTCATTAATGGGTCAGCTGCCTCCATCGCACATGCCTGGTTCCCACCCCTCCCCACATCCTCATATTGTGTGGCTGATGTGCCATGCCGTTGATGGCTCATGCACATGGCTAGGCCAGGTTGCCACAGTAAGTTGTGCTGTTTTGTCTGGTGGGTGGGAATGTTGTTTGGCATGTTGTATATGGGTTTGTAACATGTGTATTGCCAGAGTTGTGAGTTGCACGATTGTGGATTGGAAGTGTGTGGTGTGTTCATTTGGTACTTACCAACGAGCACTGCATTTCCGTAAGTGCCATCCTGGAAGCGCCGGTTGATGATGGACTGTCAGAAGATGTATGAGTCATGCACACTGCCTTGGTAGTTGGCGACGACATTGGTAAAGAGTCCCCAGTGGTTAGGACATGAGTGCAGTCAATTGCCCCCAACATGTGCGGGAATGCAGCTATGGCATAGAAGCCTTGCTTGGTCTCCAGCTGTTCCTGCGCAGTGTGGGGGAAGTATAGGTACTGGGGTACCAAGCTGAGGATGGCATCCAGGACAGGTTTGCGGAACTTGGATGGGGCTGGCTGTGAGACTCCCCCAACTCTGGCGGTTGTTGGTTGGAAAGTTCCACAGGCCAACAGGTGCCACACAGCCAGCAGCTTTGTATGCGGAGGGATGTTTGTTGTCCGCTGTGTTGGTGCAGTCAGCCTGTGGGCAATGATGTTCAGGATGCGGAGGATGGTTGTCCTTTTGAGTGTGTAGTGGGCAATCACATGCTCTGGTGTTAAGTCTGTGAGGCTGGTGCGTTTCCTGAAGGTCAGCTGTCTTTGTCTGCGCTGCCTCTGTGGTGGTCTTGGGGGGGCGGCGGTCCAGGGGGTGGGTGTTGTGGCCCTGTTGGGACTCCGAGCTGCATGATGAGTAGCTTCATGGCATCTGTTGTTCTTCAGGTGTGGCTCTGGGCTGGGCTCCCTTTTCTGGTGCCGGTTGTCGACCGACTTTGCACCAGATCAGAGCAGGTGTGAATTTCCATCTGCTAACGCGCCTTATCGCATGTTTTGTGATCTTATCGCCTATCTGGCTGGTCGTTGAGAATGTTTTGGTGTGGTGTTGTCATGGCTTTTTGCTCAGGAACGCCTACTCTGCATCTCATTAGCGATAGTTGCTGGGGTCACCTGTGGCAATGTTTTTTGAGGATGCTATCGCCGAAAAACTGGTGATATCAGCTGTTTGCACCGGCTTGTGAATGTAGCGATAGATTTATTGCGATTTTGGCTACGCTAAAGTGCTGATAACTCGGGGATAGATCCTTGAGATTATGCCCCCAAATGTATTGTGTTTATGAACCATGCAGTGCAAGCATTTAGATGATTTTATGAGGCAGGACTAGACCTTCACTCATGTCATACATCCGGCAAAACAAACGTTTGTAGGATGGAGCCTTTATGGGAGGAGTAATTAATCTGCATAATATGTGGTTGTTTCTGTTACCATGAATAATTGATGGTGCAATTGAAGCCAAACGATTTGCCAATATCTTTGTAAATAATTTGTAATTATAATTTTAAAGACTAATTGGATGATATTACATCCTATTCCGGTTGACCCTTTTAAAGAAAACTAACAATGAAAGCTTCAGAGAAAGAGGTTGGAATCACCAAACCCCTCATTATACTATAAAACAATCTCACAAAAAATGTGTTGAGTTGGGAAGCAAATCATTTATAAACTTCAGCAGAGATCCGGTCGTTGCCACATTCTTTCACATTTTGGGCAAAGATTGACTGCCTGTGTGACATATTCTAGTGTAATTGGAGTGGCAGACAATACACATTATCTAACACAGACAATAGATTATAATTCTACACATGACATTAAATCGGCAGTGATAATGCTGGACGTGGAGAAAGAATTTGACAGTGGAATGCCCTGTTCACAATCCTGGAAAGATTTGCTTTCTCAGCTGCGTTAATCTTGTTTGTGCAAAATTTGTACGCGGGAGCAAAGGCTAGTATAAATATTATTGGAAAAACAGCTGGAAATATTACTATAATGTGAGGGACATGCCAATACTATTCACACTGTTTATTGAACCACTCGCGTGCGCCATTCGCCAGGACCCCAATTTTAAAGCCCTCTTATCTGAGTCCTCAAAATGAAAGTTGTTTGTGGACAACATGGTGTTGTATTTAAAGGCTGATAAAGCTGATATTTCGAATGCAATGAAAAGAAAATAGGAGACTTCTCTGAACTGGAAGGGTATAAGATAAACCATGTAAAATCTGAAGCTCTCCTTTTAAATTGCACAGTAGATGTGTTACCTCTTACAATGCATTCGAATTATTCTCTGTATAGACCCATAAGATATTATAGCCTCATAGACCGCCGTAGTGGGCTATACCAGCTATTAAAGCCCGAAGGCGAGGGACTTTAACAAAGCAGCGGGACTTTAATTGCCGGTAAAGCCCTGCTACGAAGGGCTATAAGGCTATTAGAACATTCTGCCACTAGAGGGCAGAATGTTCTAACAATTAAACAAAGCCTTCAGGGAGAGCGAGGGGATTCAAATCCCCTTCGGCTCCCTGAAGCCTTTGTTCACAGCCAGAGCTGTGAACAAAGAAACATTGGAATGTTGGAGCTCCGGGCTTATACCAGCCATTATAAGCCCGGAGCACTCCATAGTTTTCAATGGAGCTTCCAACATTCCAATGTTCTAATTAGGGATATATGTCAATTCTAATACAGGAGACTTGTTTAGGCTAAATTATAAATCTACCCTAGATAGGATTCGTAAGCTGTTGGGCAGATGGCAGAAAATTCCCATGGCAATTATGGGGCGAGTGGCCTTGTTGAAAATGAGTATTTTACCATTGCTACTGTGTTACCAATTTTCTGACCAAAGTCCCTCAGTCCTTTTTTAGGTCAATCAATTCCGCTATCCGACATTTCATTTGGCAGGTCAAAAACCCAAGATTAAAACTAGAGGCTGTTGAGTTGGACGGAGGGCTAGCACTGCCTAACATAAAGTGTTATTACCATGCAGAGTTTATGAACTCGTTATTGAGGTCTAGTTCTAACGTCCCAAGTGATACAAACTTTTATCTAGAACAAATGGTGAAGGTATCAGAAATCGATATACCCCCTTTCCTTCTCATGCCAAGACTCTTTAATAAATCAAGGTACAAGACACCGCGCACTATTTTAGAAAGATTTAACAGGATATGGGAAACCTCAGAAATACTGAGGCTACATCCGTTCTTGAAAATAGCCGAATGTAGGTCAATTGGATTGCAATTATCGACTGGTACATGACATGCAGTAAGTGGTATAGGATGGGATACAGGAGGATTTGAGATTACTTTTACAATAATGAATTCATGACCTAGCAGCAATTGTCTAATCTGACCCCTGATATTAGCCCTTCACGCTTTTTCAGTTTTCTCTCAATACATTTTTTGTGAGGGTTCTATAACGGAGGGGGGGGGGGTGGTCTCTTCAGAACCTCTCAGCTCTGTTTGTTTATTGTCGAAATTAGTAGGTATGGGAAATTGGTGCAAACTGTTGTATACTAAAGGCAAGGGTGTTATGGTATTAGATATATTACATCAAATTGAATCCGCTACCGGGTGCAAAGTGGATATTACACAGTGGAAGTTTTTAATCTCTTCTACGCTACGGTGGTCAAGCCGCTTATCTAAGAAAAATGTCATTCTATAGCAAGTGGCTAATGTATCATACACTAGCTAAATAGCATAAATATTATCCTGAGGTGGAGCCAAATTGCTTGAGATGTAATAACAGGAATGAAGATTAGTTCCATATTATATTCACTTGTAGTTATGTAGATGAATACTGGCAAGAAATGTTCTTGGAAATTAGTTTGAGAATTGGGGTTAATATCCCACCAGATGCACATGGAGCCCTTTTTGGACTAGTAGTGCCCAACCTATCTATGAGACAGCGACAGTTAATTTATATCTCAATGCTGGTGGCTAGATCATTTTTCTTAGCTAATTGGAAATCGGATAAGGTCCCTGCATTTCCACAGTGAATGAACACAATTCACAAAGTACACACTTACGAAGTGCATGCTGCATCAATATAAATAAATATAAATAAATAAAGATTGAAAAATAAAACGTGGTTCTTTTGGTGCTAGAGTTTTACATCTCACAAAGCATCAGCACTACAGAACTTCAGTGAGCTTTGAGCAAGTACAGATAAATCTATGATCATTTTAGACACCTTTCTTAAGCATACATTCACTTTTAAAGTGACATTGATTATAGATTTTACATTGGGGTTATAATCATACTAATTTTTTACCATTTGTGGTCACCATTTTTAAATTGTATTTAATTTCCTGTTATTTCTCCACTTTTATTTGTGATTATTGAAAAATGTGAACTGCACAATATATTTCAATTTTATATACCTGATAAATATATTATCATACTTCGATCTTGGGTGCAGTTTGTGCAATATATTTTTTATTTTTATTTGTGTAATGTGCTGCTACCCACTGAATAGTGGCTTCAGTGGGCTTTGTAGAAGTCATAATATGAGTCCCAGTTCTGAAACTGGGTGTAATACTAATCGAAAATCCAGGTGTGATGGTACAACAATAAATACCATCATGATGAGGTGTTGTAGACTTGATGAAGGAAGAGCTTGAATGCTTTGATTAGAACAACAAGCCAGTATAAGCCATATAACAGGCTGGATGTAGGATCTCATGAGCATCTAGATAGTCTTGCTTATCTTTGAAAAGGTGGTTTCAGTTCAAAGTCACACAGAAGGCCATGTAACTGTATGTGGGCGGACAGTTGAAGAACTATGTATGTATCCAATAGCTTTTATACATAATAAAGGCCCAAAATTGGTATATAAATCTCCAGAACTTCACAGTTTGCATTCCCTTCCTTAAACATTGAACTTAAGATTCGGCACATAACGCCTTAGGCGATGTCTCTACTCTAAAGGGAGAAAATGACCACATTTGTAAGAGTAAGTTTAAAGGCAGGAAGGCTTAACTCCATGACATTAATGTTGCATTTGTCGTAGGATCGGGAGGATTTCTTCAAAGGGGACAGGCACGGTTAACCTCTGGTTTCGCAGGTGGCACAAACTTAAAGCGAGCTAGAGCAAGAAGAGATTGAACAAGGAAAAGGCGCCAAGGCCCATTGGGCAGAGGAAGCCATCCGAAGCCCATGAGTGCAGATTTTTTCAATCGATAATGACAGGGGAGTCTTAAAGAGGGATCGTTAAGGGGGCCAGTGCAGTTACTAGCGGCTTGAAAATGTAGAACAGTTTCGTGGCACAGATGGATGATTCAACAATTCAGGGATAGAAGTCTACCTGAAATGTAGCCCCTTGAGTTGGTACAACAAGTAGTGCCATTCCAATGATAATTTGATGGTCATCCCAAATAAAGCCACACACTCACCTGAAAACAGTCGCTTTTTAATCGTAGCATATTACATTGTTCAAAACGTATATCTGTACTTATTGAGGGTTAAAACGTGTAAGTCATCATTAAAACGGAACAAGCCCACAGCTTCTATTTTTATCCTGAATCTAGGGGAAAATTCCCTCATGTGATGAAGATCAGTAGAGGAACTGAAGAATGTGATTTTCAGATTGTACAGTTCCATTCACTTTTTTTTACACCATACATATATGTTGTATGATACACGCCTCCACTTGTGAGACGTCTATTGTGAATCTTGTGCTCCCATTCCCAGGTGACAGAGAACACTTATGATTGCACAGCACTAATATGTGTCTCTTTACCTGAAAATGTAGAATTTGCAATACAAATGTGTTTGTAATCTTACAGTTTTGTGAACATTTACTGAGAGTTAATGAATCAAAAACTGTGATATTCCTCTGTATACATGTGCATACAGATAACATTTGCATAGCCCTCATAAGTCACTGCAGGGGACCACAAAAAAGTGAATAAGGCTAGACTGAAGACGAAGAAAAGACATACACCGTTACAATCAGTTACCAATCATTTATTATATTGCTAATAGTGATTTTCTGATTACTTACACAATGGTACCAGGGGAAGAAGGCTGATTTTCACTGCATTCCAGGACACATTGCTGTACATTATTGCGAGACGCTAAATTATCTAATGGTGTGGACAAATGCATAATTTCGAGCTGATGAATCCTCTGTTTCTAATATACTATAAAACATATTTTTAAGAAACACGTCACTTTTGCAATATTCTTAATGGATAGTCTATTTTGGCAAATGGGAGGTCTTCTTATAAAGACCTATATCAGGCGGATTCTAAAAGTCAAATAATTGTTGTAATTGCATGTTTTTGTCTCTGCAGCCCCTGTGCTCCCCGGGGCTTATCCACAAAGTCCGCCCCAGGGATTTGGATACATGCACCAAGCCAGTATGTCTTCGATGAGATCAATGCATTCACAGCCTCTTTCACCAAGTTTGGTAGGTATCATTATTATTAAACTTTCCTTCTTCACTTAAAGTAGTTCTCTCTTAACTATAAATTATGTTTAAACAAATAGGAGAGTAGGAAAATCAATTGTGATATGCTCAGTCCTGTATTTACACCATTTTTATGGTCTGGATGGCAAATTTCTCGGAGGGATTGGGTTAGCCTGATTACAAGCTACACTAAGCTGGTTATCAACTGTTAGGCTCTCAATGAGAAATGTTTTCTTTGGGGGATTCTCCTGCCAGCCTCATGATATGTGACGCTTAGTTTACATTTTGAGACATATACCCGACGGTTCCTCCTGAAACTAGTTAATAAAGCCCTTCTGAAGATTAACTAAAAGGCCATATCTAGACTTGACCATATGACTGCATCATGAAGAAAAATACCTCATAATGGGATTCAAGATCATTAATGAAGATAATGTATTGATTAATGGCCAAGTAGACTTGTGACTCCTCTTTGGCATAGTCTAATCCTACCCTATTACTTGTATGCAGCTGCCTCACTAGGAATGTTAGAACTCAATGAGTGTCTCGACAAAACAAAGAGGTGAAGACTGTCTTCTGGTCCAGAGCATCACTTTAGAGTGTGTCAGAAAGAGCACAGGGCATGGAAAACCGTTGCTGCCATTCTTAAGGTACGCTAGCCCCCTATAAGAGTCGGGCGGAACTTCATTATGTTAGCAGCATGGACTGCTCCCTCTCAGCCACTGACATACAGCTCAGAGCGCTCTCTGGTGTAAGGGCTGTCAGAATTTATGCCATTTGTCTGCCAACCTAAGTAGAGTGGGCACACAAATTGCAGGCTTTTCAGTTTTCTTACAGCCATCCAAAACATGGCAACAAATGAAAGTAAAAAGATTTCAGTGACCCCCCACACCCAGGGGGTGAAAACGCCCATGGTAACAGGATCATTCCTCTTTTACTTTTAAAAAGAAAATCCCGCTTTGGGATTTTCTTTTTGAAAATTAAACAAGAAATTAAAAGGGTGTCATACGGTTCCATCAACGTTGATGGAGCCTTATGGCACAGTTTCAAATCATTGACGGGAACCGCAGTGACGGTGGAGGCTACCAGAGTAAGAGATATCGGCTGGGGCAGAGGACATCTCTAAATTTGGAGTATAGTATTGTACTCCGTCACCCTGAAGGAGTAACCACACTGTAAAGTAGGCCTACAGTGTATAGAAGGTCAACAAATCATATATAACATGTAGCCCCTCCTCAATTTCCCTTATCTCATTGTTTTTAGGTGCTATCTATGCTAGAATGCTTCTGCTTAGTAGCCTGTGACGTAGCCACAGAAACCACCAAGTGCCAGTATCAAATAAATCACTACCATTTTTCCAAAGACAGTGGCCACCTTGTCAAAATGGTTTCTTAACTAATTGGGGCAGTATAAACTCAAGATGCCTGACCCATTCTTTAAACAGAGAACCATGAGCAGGAGTTGTTAGTTGATGTTCAGTAAATGTGGTACATCCAAGTTTCTTAATTGACAAATGGACAGAGACTGTATATGTCAAGCACACTAGCACATCTATGATATGTTTGTTCCTTAGATCAGCTACTGCTACAGGTCCCATAGTGTATGTATTATTCAACAATGAATCTATATATTATCGACTCACGTCTGCGCAATTAAAAGAGCAACAAGTTGGATTTTAACGTTATAGTTAACAAAGGCATTTTAATAAAGTTTGAGAATTTTGGCACACACCATTTCCGATTTGTAAGATGCTGCCTTAGATATCCTAATCATTTTCCTAGGAATTTTGTACACAAGATATAGAATCAGCTTCTTTTGTGTAAATGTAAATAAATGTAAATCCATATTTGTAAAGTGCAAACTACTCACCCTTACGGGTCTCAAGGCGCTGGGGGCCGTCGTGGAAATTAAGTGAGCTATTGCCCAGAGTCACATGGTGCTGAGCTGCCGCCGGAGCCGGGGATCGAACCGTGAACCCTGTGCTCCGAAGTCAGGTGTCCTGGCCACTGCACCTGTGGTGGACGTTTGTCCTACAATTTCTGTATTTTTTTACACAGCTTTCTGTGGTTTAGATTTTTTGTCGAATACAATATTGATATTGACAGGATCAGCTTGTTTTGTATATATCTAGTAAGATGTGGGGGCAAAACTCAACATTATTTATTTCAGCGTTACTCCTTTTAAAACATGTCTCCATAAATGGTTTGATTACCTCTAAAGTGTAATTGTGTTTGTTCAGGCTCTCAGCATTCTGTACTTGTGGGGGTAAGCGGCTGAATTCTGTAAGTAGTTGAGGTGGAGACTATTGCAAAATGGTTAATTAAATCTATCATCCCTGCGTGTGTCTTCTGAGGTGTAATCCCCCACCATAGCATCTGAAAGATAGTCTATGCTACTACTCAATCAATCGATTAATCAATATCAGCTTTATTCAATCTTAAAAAATAAGATCATAGAAGTACAGTACATTGTGCAATACTTGTTCAATAATATATTACAATTTCAGTAGTTAAATATAGATAAATACTGATAAAAATCATATAAAATTCCGTAGCTAAAAACCCTCTATTAAAACATAGTAAATTCATCCCATACATAGTATAAAATGCAAGAACAATACCCAAATCCGATTAAAGTGCAGGTTAGAAGGCAATTAATCTCCTAGTTATTGAGGTCATTCATAAGTACGATGCAAGAGAAAAGCTTACATAAGGGTCAAGTAGCTTTTGGAGAAAAAACAAAGCTAGGTGACATTGTACAAAGTTATATTTCCGCAACAGGGGAAGGATATACTTTTTACATTCATGAGTGCATAATTTACAAAAAAATATCAGCTGGAGATTAGATTGAGGTGAGGTACCATCACGGGCAATTCAGTAGGTGAGTAGACTCCCGCAGGATAGCCCAGCATGCACGGAATAAGATTTTATCTAAATCTCACCAATACATATCGGTGGCGGATGTTTGTGAGAAAAACCAGGTATGAGTTTGCTTCATCAGGGATAGTTGGAAGCACCAGATATATTGCTTCCATGGTTTTGTTACAATATCCTGCATGTCTTTCGTTTCCCCTGTGCGTGTTGGAGCAAGATTTGATCCTTAAAAAGAGATTTGGGACCCAATTTTTCCAGTTTTTTTTTTTACATATTCAAGCCATGGTACCGTCTGTTCAAGGGTTAAACCATCCCTAATAATCTTCTGCAATAATCCCACTGTATCCCTCCGCCAGATCGAGTGCCACAATAGAACCGGGGCGAGGAATATTAAATCTGAAATATATGGGGCATTCAACTCTTGGTGCATGTTAAAATTCGAACAGCTTTTGAGTAGGGTTAATCTTTTTTTTTTATTTATTCATTTTTTATATGCTCTACCACTCAGCTAGGGTGGCAGCCAGGATGTTGTGGAAGAAGCGCGGACAGTGGTGAACAGCTGCACATTGGCACAAGAGCAATCATGCTTATATCTCTAATCCGTGTGGACTCTCTAGCATCCTTCTGTCCATGCAACGCAGTGCAGGATAGAGCGAACAGGCATTACTCAGGGTGAAGGCAACGCGAGTGGCATCAGCCGAGTAATCCACTGGATTGCTATTTTTTCAGGGAGGCTTAATGCGTCAACTGGTGCTTTATGGTGTGGGATATGAGAGCCATCTTTACTTACCAGGGTCTCTGGGAAGCCCTGGGAATTCAGGCACACGGAAGGGGTGACATTCATCACTGTCACACAAACACCATCCTTTCTCCCAAAGAAAACCATGAAAGAAATTGGTTGCAAAATATCCTTTTCTTATCCTTTCATGGTGGAGGCTCGGCGAGGGATGTATGACGTTACAACGCATGCTTTTACACCGCATGCCGTTACAACGCATTTTTTACACCGCAAGATCTGTTACAACGCAAGCCTTTACAACGCATGCTTTTACAACGACGTACACTAGATGGAGTGCTGACATTAGAAATGTACAATTTACTATTCTAACTCCAGTCCACGTTGCAGTAGGGAAGGTGTTTGAATAGTAAAACTACACTATTTCTAATGTTAGCACGCCATCTAGTGCATTTCGTTGTAATGGAATGCGTTGTAATGGCATGCGTTGTAACAGATTTCGCATTGTTACAGTTTCGTTGTAATGGTAGTGCGGTGTAAAAGTTGCGTTGTAAACGTTGTATACCCTCGGCGAGGCATTAGTGGTGGATGAGGAGGGTATGCCACCATCTGATTGGTGTCAGAATCAAAAACGTGGGCCAGAGTATCTTCCTTTTTCACTTTTATGTCCCTGAATTGTCTGGCTCCTTTTGACCTGATTTTTACTTGCTTAAACTCCTCCTGTTTACCTCCTTACTCATTTTGACTACAGTGTGTTTGTTTATTTCCTACTTCCGTGTTTCCTGTCTTCCTAGCTTTTTTCTATTTTCTTTTTCTTCTTTGTGTCTCACACTTCTTTCCTTCCCTCCTGGATTACTACCTTTCTTCCCTGCTTTGTTCTTCAGTTCCTTCCTTCTTTCTTTCCATCCTTTGTTCGATCCTGCCTTCTTTTTAACCTCATTTCAGCCTTTTCCCCTTTACTTCTCTCCTTACTTTACTATCTTAGTTGCTTTCTCACATTTTTCTGTACTTTCATTCGCTCTTATTCTTTCCTTCGTTCGTTCAGTCCTTTGTTTTGGTCTGTCATCATTTCCTCTTTTCTTGCTTCTTTGTTTTGAAACTGCCTAATCTTCGTCTAATAGTGTTCTAAAAAGTTATGTTTTTTCTCTCTCTAACAGAGAACATACAGAGCTATGTATGATTACAGTGCACAGGATGAAGATGAAGTTTCATTTAGAGATGGGGACTATATAATCAATGTACAACCTATAGATGATGGCTGGATGTATGGCACAGTGCAGCGAACTGGAAAAGCTGGCATGCTTCCAGCAAATTACATTGAATTGGTGAACTAATATTTTTAAAGACCAGCTTATGTTCCTCAACCTTTAACATTTTATGATAATTCTGTAAAGAGAGATAGTATATGAAATATAGTTATTAGCCATATTTTTAAAGATGAAAGAGTTATTGTATAGCTTCCGTGCCCATCACTGCATCGCCAATACAACAAACTCTAATGTAAGAGTCTACCCTGGCACAATAGAAACCTTACATGAAGAGCATCAAAACAGACAGTGCTCTAAAATCTAATTTCTTTTAAAGTTCTCTGAAATATTTAAAAACATATCTGGAAACTGGTGGTGCTAATCATAATCGCGGTGTTATCAACTTGCCATGTAAGTTTACTAGAAATGTACTAATGATTGTTATAACACAAGCTTCCAAGCGCTTTTGTACAGAAAGGTAAGAGATGTGAGCACGTTAAAGCTATGCCTCTAAGAGTTTCTTATGAGAAAGCCTAATACTTAAAAGCCATGTTTCAATGTACTCAGCTGAGTGCCTACTAGAAGTTGGTAGCAAGGGCATATTATTGTTAGAAAAAGTTTTTTTTTCTTGACACATTACAGCACGAATGTCTGTCTTTTATCTATCCTGAAGAAGCATTCCTGTTCACAATGAGCTCTCGACAAACTATTCTGCATTTTTTACTTCGGGTTATTTTTATCTTAGCTTGTAACTTGTGCTGCAGTTGTGGGAAATAAAATATACAGTATATGACTGGATGACATGCCTTACGTTTTGCCCAAGAACATTACAAATAGCTGAACACAAGTAGTATCTTCCTTACATTATTCAAATGTGAGTTTTACTGACTGGAAAAGTAAGCACATTGTCTTTATTAAACAGTGTCTGGAATAAAAACAGTAAGTAGTGTTTGTTTTCTTTTACGTAGTATAAAAAGTGCATTTTCATGTTATTTTGACATTGTTCTTTGTCTTTCTGATTCGCTTTACATAGGAACGCATTTTCTAATTTCGACATGTGTAACAACTCACCCTTGTTCCCCAAATATTTTTAGTATTGTTACAGAAATTAGTGCAAAACTCTGAGCAAACTCCCAAATCATATATTTCAGAAACATTTTCTTGGTGAATATGTTCTTTGAATGATGTGAGTATGTACTGCATAATTAGTATAATCAGTTTGACGACTCTTTCCCTGATGCTGAACATGGCATAAAATTTTGTGGGAGTTTTGGTTCCTGTATAAACATTAAAAACTAGAAATTCCGTGGTATTTTCAAAATATCTAAAGATTTTGGAAAAAAAACCTCTAAGATATATTGTTTCCACCAATCTTCTGGTACCCAAAGCAGGGCCGGGCTGGGAAACAAAGTCAGCCTTGTCAAATTTTGGTTCATCACAGTCTATAATTTTTAAAGCACAGAAAATCATGAACTCAAAAAGGTCGATTCAAGAAGTGCCTCTGCAGTCATGGTTGCGACCCCACAGTTGTGATAGGGGGCCCGCACTCGTAGTGGGGGCCGCAATGGGTAACTGCATTTCGAAGGTCCAGACACAACTGCGGGACCATGACCAATAAGAAGTGCATAGTCATATGACATCTCCTTCTCCCCTCAGGCTTCCTTTCACTTGCTCTCTTCTCACTTATCTCAATTCTTCTCCTCCTTACTCTAATTGTAACATCTCTATGACTTTCTCTCTGACACCTCCTTAATATTTCTCCCTCTTATAGATCTCTGAATCTGTCTCTTTTTTTTACTTCCCTATTTTTTCTTTCTTTCATTATCTTTTCTATCACCTTCTTTAATGTCTTGCTCCCTTAATTCTTAACCTGGGTAATCTTCTATCCTCTTCTGCCCTCCCCCCATATTCTCACTACCATCCATACTCTCTCTTCTTCTTTTCTTCTTCCCCCTCCTTTTGGCCATTTTCCTCCCTGATTCCCCCTTGTCTCCCTTCTTCCTATCCATGTCCCCTTCCTCACCTTACTTCTTTCTCTCAAACCTCTTTACTTTTAGAGGCACAAATAATAATGCTGGTGCTGCCAATTAAATCTGTCCTTCAGTGTGTGAGGTTGATGCAAGAGACCGTGTATTGTTTAAAAGTAATGAGCAGGCTGGAAACAAGGGTACTGAATGGGCCTTAGACTCCTGGGTGGAATACTGCTCACAAAAGTCAACGGTAAATCTAAAGAATTTTTTTTGTTAGTAAGTAAATATTTGGTATGAATAGACTGGATGTAGCCAGCAGTCCTCCTCTCCACCAATGTTATTGTATAAGCACTGAGTGTGTATTTGGGTAAGAAGTATTGACTACTATGTGGTGTACTCCTCTCAGCTCTTGGACTTATGTTTATGTAGATGCTTCAGTGATGCAATGCAATTTGCTGCTGCACGGGTGGGCCTTCAAAATGGTAAGTAAATTGACACTAGCTTTTTCGTTGTATTGCATCACACAAGCATTCATGGAAAACCTTATTAAAAGTGGTCCTTGATGCATTAGCTTTTGAGAATATTGCCATGAGAATACCCAAAGGTTGATGCTGTCAAGAACCCATCGACCAAATTTAGAGTTTGGTGGAGGTGAACGGGCCATCAAAAACCATCTGTTCGACCATCTGCTGCCATGGAGGTCCATCCATCCTATGTAAAGTATGGTGGTTTGATGAATGAAAGTGTGTCAGCCATCCGGTACATGCACAGCAGGCATGCTGCTGGCACGCCAAAGGCAAGCTCGTCTGCACCTATCCGTGCCCAAATGGGACCAGGGGCCAGGAATTATGGCCCACCTGCACACGACAGGTTAGTGTATTCAGTATTGTGCCTACTCACTCTCTGTCCCATTGTGGCAGCTACCTGTCTCTCTTCTATCAACCTAAGTGTCAACCAGGATAGATGTAAGCACTGTGACTTCATTACTGCTACTTACTTCAAAACACATAGGCACCATGAAGCCAATGAGTTGATGCCAGTTCCTAGACCAGAAACTAATATACATAGAATCGGCTCATTACCAATTGTTAAACATTAATTGTTGCTCCCTAGTGAAGCACCAAAGAGAATTTTTTGACTTCCTAATTGACCATAATCAAAACAGCTCTTTTTCTAACTGAAACACGGCTTAATGAAGCCTCGATTCAATGCATAATTGCTGTCCTACTCACCGCATATAGTATGATCAGATTGGATCATCAGGGTAGGTTCGGGGGGAATTGCGATCATTTTCAAATCTTTATACCAATGTAAAATAGTGGACTTAGAGATTCCGACTATGAGAGTTTTCTGTTCTCCCTATCTCTATCGAACAATTTTGCCTTGTCAGGAGCCTTAATATACCACCCCCTGAAATTGGTGCATCCATGTCTTAGAGACACTCTCACCACATATACTGAAATATTCTAATTTTACGATAGCAGGAGACCTCAACATTCTCCTTGATAGCAAGGAATTCAACATAGCTACTTCAATTATAATGCATTTTGAAGCCTTAGTTATGAAGCTTGTTAATAGTATGCCCACACAGGGCAGATCATTTGCTTGGCCCTCTGTTTTCAAATTTAAATGAGCATTCACACGGAATCCCCAATTTCGACCATTTAGCAGTACCATTATCTTATGCTACCCCATCGACACATAGTAAAAAAAATGTGACATATTCACAGCACTGAGGAATTGGTCCAAAATTGATATGTCAGCCTTGAATTGTAGATTTAAGACTAGTGACCCAACCATAAGTCACTCAGTGGAATCAGACTTGAGAATCATTGAGGACTGGCTACTATCCTTTACTATTTTTGACCCAAGTCACACATCAAAGAATAGTTCCAACAGTACCATGATTTAGTGAAGCACTGCATGAAGAAAAAAGAAAATGTAAACACCTAGAAAGAATTTGGTGGAAATCATATGCGTAAAGTGAGCAAAGAGTTTATTAAATAGCGCTGAAGTGCTATCATAAAAATGCTGCACCTCTAGAGTCTCTTTTTTTTCAAACAAAATCATTCAAGGCCAAAACAGTCCTGAAATGCTCTTACAAGTATTGAAAAGCCTATCCGACCCCACCAAGACTGCCCCTAGCCACTCTCTCACATTCCCAATGCAATGAATTAGCCTGCTTTTTTAAATAAAAATGTGGTTGATATTGAAGCTTCCTTTACTTTGGCAGACTTCTCTGATAGCTTGAGAAGGGTAGAGTAGAGAGATTCCTGGATCCTTCCTGCCACCACCACCATCCCAGGCAGCTCTTACGATGGTTCAAGAGAAATGGTGACCCAGCATCAGAAAATGAATGCTTGGGATCACCCCATAAGTCTGGAACCCCTCCCCCCTATGCTGAGCACACTTTCACCTCTGTACGTGGGGACATTCATAGAGCTTCTAAATACCATGAAACCAGGCTCTCTGTTAGACACACTGTGGGGCATATTATCAAGAATTCCCATAGAAGCCCATGTTCTGGTGTCAACATGGGCTTGGAATTCTCTGCGGCATATTATCCAGCCCATTATCGCCGCTTTAGCTGCAGTTTTCTGCTGCTAAAGCAGCGATCATTTTAACGCCGTGCTTGATAATAGGCCCCTAACTCCTTTGGTTTTGGGTAAGCTGGACCAACAGGTTTTCGAACTTCTAACACAGCATCTGAATGCCTCTCTAAGGAAATCACACATTCTGAAGGCATGGAAGCACACAATGGTTAGACCATTACTGAAAAAGCCAAACCTTCATAGTAACAAGTGGGTAAACTGCAGTCCTATCTTTCTTTTCCCAATAATTACCAAGATCTTTAAAAAACACATAAATAATCAACTCACAATGTTGATTGAGTCCATTGACCTTCTCCACTAGTTTCAGTCAGGCTTCAGAGAAGATGGCGGTACCGCTGCTCTGTTTCTATTGGACCTAAGCATTGCCGTTGACACAGTGAGTCACAATCTCTTAGTGCAGAGATTAGAAGACATAGCTGTGTGTGGCATCATCTTGCAATTGTTCAAGTTCTTTCTGCAAGACCTCTGTTTTCATGTTCATACAAAACAGCAGTGCTTTCAGATTTATTATTTTTCCTGTCAGGTATCGAAGGGATCGACCCTTCGCCCCAATACATTCAATGTGTATGTAGAGAGCTGTAGTCTGACTGCTCTCATACACGGATGACACCCAGACTGTTCTCCCTCTCACAGCCCAGGACAACCAGAATGCAGAAGTCTTAAACACCTTCAAGGAGAAAGTACTGACCTGGATGGATACTACCCATCTCAAATTGATCGGTGGCAAGACCAAAATCTTGGTGGTAGGCAACCACCCAGGTTGTGGGGCCCTCATCTATGGACTAAGAACGTTGAGGCATGCCCCACTCCATCACCAGCTGTCAATAATATGGACAAGCGGATTGACATCAAGCCCTCCGTGAACACCCAGAATACCAAATTAGCAGCATCCTGCTTTGTAATACTCAGATGGCTGAGAAATATTCTCAGCTGCCTGCCACCCTCAGCTCAAAGAACAGTGATACATGCACTAATCTTCTCCCGACTGGACTACGGTAACATTCTATACCCGGGTGCTACAGAGGACAATATCAAGCGACTGCAGCTAGTCCAAAATGCTGCTTAAAGCTGACAAAATTCAGCTCTACTGCTAAACTCCATGGCTGCCAGTGGAAAGAAGAATTCACTTTAAAACACTGTGCTATGTGCACATACTACGGCTTAAAGTATCTCAGATACCTAGTCTCACCCTACCACCCACTTCGTTCCCTACGTTCTACCAACACTAACCTCTCCTCAGTTCCCAGAGTAAAAAGAACACATTTAATAGGCCGCATGTTCTCCTGCCCGGGACTCTAACCATAGAACACAAGGCCATTCACTGAGATCCTGTTAGTCTGAAAACCTGTCTGTTTCAGTAAACCAACACATCATTCTGATAACGTACCCTGTGAAGGCCTTGTGCCAGAAAACCTATGTGGGTAGCTGCAAGCTCTACAAAACTTAATTTATAATAATTAGTAATAATCCACTACCTCTACTGCATTTGTCTTACTCCGTCAACCACAATATACTTTAATCGCAGTGGAGGGAGCAACCGAAAGTCAATGCTGCAGCTGCTGTATGTTCATGGAAATTTGGGGGTTTATCCTCCACACCTTTGTTTAGAAAAAAAGAGCATAGATAGCTACACAATTCCCACTGCACTCACAACACCTACTCAGCCAACATGTACCTTCTACTGGAAGCCATGGGACTATATCTAGCAGCAGTGGATGAACACAGAAAAAAGAGCACTGATAGCTACACAATGCCCACAGCACACAGAAAGCCTACTCAGCCAACATGTTCCTTCTACTGCAAGCCATGGGACTCTATCTAGCAGCAGTGGATGGACACAACCGCAGTGTGCAACAAAGTACAATCTGAGTGCAGCTGCTTAGATATTTTAAACTGCACTACGATAACTACTAACGCCACTAAACGTATCTTTAATATACACCGACCATTGTGTATCTAGATACATTTATTGAGACGGTGAGAGCACACGATCACCTAGTAGTAGCTGGGGACCTAAATGTAACATTTGAGCTTCTTGAAGCAACCAAAAGTATTACTGATGAAGAAGATGAGGAACTAGGCATCCCATTGCTGAGCCACGAGAAATCAGCAAAGCACGTGAGAGTAGCCCTCCAAATAGCATCTTTTTCCCACAAACACGGGCTGAGGGCTGTGAATAACCACCCCATTTCTGATTCCCAACTTCATCATAGATACAAGAGGGCAAACAGTAAAACCAGAATAGATTATTTTCTGATTGATGTCCACTTATGGTCAACTCTTGTGGACATGTGGGTTATAGAAAGACACAACAGTGACCACAATGCTCTCTCTCTAGAACTTAAAGAAACACCATACTCATCCGAGCCGCTAATAGATCCCAAATCATTTAACAGTACTTTTACCAGCAATAATAGGAAGACGGTTAGATGGCCACAAATAGAGTATAGCGCAGAGACCCTGGCACAAATCTGCAGTATAGTTAGTGACTTTCTGAAGACTGTAGAGCTTGATAATGTGGAAGAGCAAGTCAAGGTAGATACATTCAAAACCCTAGTTATAAATATAAGCACATTTTTTTTATTAAATCCACAGTGGAAGCAGGAAGACCAAGAACACTGATCAAAGGCAGCGCGGAGATCTACAAACACCATGTATAAGCAAACAAGAAGGACCTGGTTATTCTCGATCTGTCAAATTCTGGCAGCCAATGGCTTAGTAGAGCTTGTTAGAATCTTGAGAAGCAACAGTACAAAATACCTAGTTTTTGGCTTGTCCAGATATTTATTCTATGCATGGATGCCCCGAAGTAGAGCATTACAAAACACCAAACAACTAGGGGCATAGTAGTGTTTTTATTGTGAATTATACTAGGCTCCTACCATTCAGTCTATTCACTTCAGACATGCCACAGTGTGATTTTAGCATGTGACGGCTCAAATAATTATGCTGCTATCCTGTTGGTGATGACTACCTTGATGTTTGATGGCTCATATACTTGTAAAGGAAATATTAATTTTACCATCAAGCGTCAAACAATTGCTTAGAGTTTTTTGATCGCAAAGGCACCAGGCACTTTGCAAATAATTTGAACCCGATGTTTTATGTTTTTGTGTAGGAAATACCAATTTTTACTTTGATTTTATTGTATATAATCAACTTTTATAAGGATTGCTTAGAGTTGTGTGATCGCAAAGCCACCCCGCCCTCAATTAATAATTCGTTAAGTTTTAAAGCAAATATAGAGATATACAGTATGGCTTATAGCTACACACCGAGAAACAAATAATAGAGATTGTTTGATGGCTTTATGACTGAGGGACAAAGAATAAGTGCCAATCATAATCTGACCTCACACCAACTAAGGAACATTGCTGTGGAACTTGTCCACCCCCCCTCACTATTTGTCTGAAAATGTATTGCCTAAATGTTTGTAAATGTTGTGTTTTTATAATGCAAATCGAATAAAGATATCTATCTATCTATCTACACCAAAGTATATCTAACAACAACGTAACCAGTCTCCCTGTCTGACCAAATGTTTTACACTACATACCCTAAATAGTCACCAAACACACTTTTACTCTTCCCCCTCTCAAATCAGTAAGGTATTCCACATTTCCTTTTAACAATTTCATGCCCAGATTACATATAATGCTATTATACAATGACTAAACTGTGTATCTATTTTTTTTAATTGTTTGTATATTAATAATAGCTCTAAGCTGAAGCGGTCTGATTAAATAACACAACTATTGGGAGGCTGCCAATGAGCTGTTTTTCCACATACCTCAGACTCAACAATCATATAATTCAACTATGTACTGCAAATGGATATCAACACAGTCCACCCTCTGCTATGTTACAACTTAAAATCATTCACACAAGATCAAGGACAGGAAAGATACTCATATGCAAGATGTACTTATATAATCAACCTAGGTGAAAGCAAACTTAATGTATGGTATTTGTTAGAAAGTGGGCTATTAGTAGTGGTAAATATGCATCGACCACCGGCAATAAAGCCACTAACAGTTTAGGGCTCAGAATATTATTCCCATGCTCAACCCTTGGTAGCTTGGCTGCGAGCAGGCAGGCTTCACTTAAGAGAAAGGTATGTAGAGCCTTTAAAAACAGCATTTCTGCAACTAATTAAGACACAACACACTATAAAAATCACACACCAATTTATAAAAATAGGAAATATTTGTATCTTTCAAATGACACCAAAACAAAAAGCATTCAATATAGGGGACTGGACATATGAATGTTTAAAGATTTAGCACTATATAGCACATAGAAACCTATAGTGCCTATTGGGACATCGGGTAGCACTAGAGAAAGTCAAAGTTTCAGACCGACCATGAAGGAACCCGGTGCAGCTATCATTTGCAGAAGGCCTCAGTCAAAGTCTTACCTTCAGACTTAGAAATGTTTCTGGAGCTTTTTCTGCTGGGGTCCCTCGAAGGTCTTCACCAGTCAGACCTCTGGAGCTTTTCAGCGGGACGAACCAGCAGGGCAGGTCTGCGCATGGTTGAAGGTTGCCCTCTTGGCTCTCTTGGTTGAGTCGGTCCCCCTCTGGAGCTTTTTTTCAAAAGTTGCTCCAAAGTTCTCCAAGTTCTGGAATTTCTTCATGAAGTTCCTCTGGGGGTCCCAAAGTGTCCAAAACACAGTTGAAGGGTCTGGAATCTCCAAGATGATCCTTGAAAGTTTGGGACTTCGGTTCCCACAATCCACTTGGATAAAACCCTAATAAATCCACTGGATGCACTCCAGGCTGGGGATTTTTTGTGGTGATGGTCCAGGTGAGCTCTGTTAACCTGTAGCTTGAAAGGAATCCGCTCTTTATAACTCTTGAAGCACGTTAGGTCCACAGGGCTGTAGTTCCAGATTGTTCAGCAGGCGCAGTCAGTCAGAGTGCAGGGCCTGGGTGTCAAATCAAACTTTCAGCATGGACCCTTCTTCTTCTCTTAGGTTCAAGCAGCAGATCTGAGAGGCTCTGCCCCTCTCTGATAATGATTCAGTGTTCTCTTGTGCGAAGCAGGAGAGCACTCCTGTTCAATGAGGAGCAGAGCAACACCCCAGAGAAATGACCTTGTCTGCCAAAGTGTGGCATAATGGTCTCTCAGAAAGCACAATTTCTCCAAAATTCAATATGGCTGAAGTGTCAGCAGAGGAGTAAAAACTAGTTAAACCAACCTCAAGTATGGCTCATTTTTATAGCTCTTCTCCCTCTAACATGTGAAAATTCCTTCCTTAAGCCTGCCATCTGGCTGGGTTAGAGAGGGAATTGGGGTACATGGACCTGGCCTTCTCTGCCTGTCCCATTCTTCCGTTGAAGCTCATACTGTGCAACCCCTCCCCCTGCTCTGGCATTTCAGTTAACAGAGCCCTATTCTACCTGATAGCCTTTCTCCCTGGGTGCCACTTATCACTTCATCAAAGCGGCCTGACTAATCCTGTTAACTCTGACCAATCAGGGAAGAGTGCAGGGAGGCTGAAGTTTGGCTTACAGACAAGTCCTTTCTGTAGACTTTAGGATTAATTGTGGAATTTCTCCAACACCAGGGCCAATAAAACATCTTTTATAAGGACCCTGATATACCTACATGACCCCCACCCCGGGGCATCAAGGGGAGACTTTAGGGGTCCTGAATATACAAAAATAGTGTTGATTCTCACTCCACAGTGCTTCTAGCACAAAAGTTGATTTGGGGAAACACTTTACTACAATGGGGAAGTGAAATGTGCAATTCCTCTATCTCCAGGGGATATAAACATATTGAAAACGATGAGACCGGGAGTCACGGGCCACCATGCCATTTTGATAATGTTCATCATACAAGAAGTCTATTGAAATATTGGAATTTTCAGTCATCAGTTCGAATTATATTAATAATTAATCTGAACACCCTCTATATTGATCTTTGAAGCCCTGAAGAAGTCTATTTTTAAGAGACGAAACGCATCAGATATGATTCTTGATGTCTATGAGGCTATGATTCTTCATGCTTATGAAAATACGAAATAAAGAAAATAATTTTTCAAAGAAAATTACATCGACGTTTTGGACATTCCTTCATATATTCATTGACTTTTCTTGAATAGTGCTGAACCCTGTTGTGCTATATTTTATAAGGACCCTCCTTATAAATACCTGACCCCCCTATCCCTGGGACACCGGGGAGACCCTGGGGGTACTTAGTATGCTGACAAACTGTAGTTTATCAGTTTGTAAGTTCCCCTACCACCAAAATCGAGGTTGGGGCACAATTTACATTTTAATGCAGTGCTTCAACACAGGGCTGCTTTTAAAATAATCTCCCGCTCTCAACAGTGCACACATGCAGGTGCAGAAAGGGTTTCTGGCTTCTAAACTGCATTGGCCTATTATATACTAGGGACTTAATGGTAGTTTTAATCTCCCAGCTCTATTATGTACTAGGAACTTATGGGGTAGGTCATGCCACTCATAGGGGTACCTTAACACATAGTGAACCCTAATGTGTGTGTGTGTGTTCACTGGCCCTGGGCCTGGCTAGGCAGAGCCCAGGGATAGTCAGAGTCAATTACCACCCGTACCAGTCAACAGAGAATGGGGGTGCTCGAAGCACAGAATGAATTTGCAACATAATGCACTCTATGTGAACTCCAACCCCTGAAGTTATTGAGGTCACACTCCTACTCTGAATGTCATACACGCTAGCTCCTCACACCAGCACTCCCAGTTCCTTTAATGTACATGACAAAGAAAGTGAACTACATCCCCCACGGTGCACCACATAGGAAATCACACGATCTGGAAATAAAAGTAAAGAGTTAACATAAACAACATATTGAAATACACAATAGTATATCAAAAACATAACGCCCTTAACAGCAAAAATATCTACAACTAAAAACAGATACAAAAAGTGTATTATTAACTTTTTATAAATTAAATCAAACAGAAACAACAAAAATCTACCTCAGGGTATATCATTGTAATTTCAAAATATTTAACAAAAATAAAAGTCTAGGATAAATAAAAAATAAAGAGGGTCCCATCACATCGTTTTTTCAAATGCCTTCAGGCATCATGCTTGCCTCCTAAAGTGATCTGCCATGATCTCAGGGCACACTCCGTCCTCCTGGCACAGATGTGAGTTTGTGCAGCTACTCTTTTGGGATGAGATGAGGATTTTAGGTTTTTTTGAGGGAGCTAGGCCTGGGGTTTCTGGGAATAGTGTGGTTACAGGCATAGGAGTTTTAAGAGAGTGCTCCTTTTTACATGATCTTCCCATGTTGTGCAGACGTTTATTGCTGTTGTTTACACTCTACACTGGGACACTGCTGTCCAGTACTTAGTGTATGTGCTCTGACCCCGAGAAAAACAGGAAAAACATGGCTAATCCCTGATTTACATATTTAAGACTTCTGTAAGGTTATAATATATAGTACAGAAACTACACCATCACACGAAAAGTTAAATGTCATCAGTGCACCTCAGATCTTGTTGTGCCATGTAGTAGTTTGACAAGAAAAACATAGTTTCAGGCCTACCAATGTAGACTGACCTCCTATTCAATCTGGCACAATAACCCTTTTTCTGTGGGAAAAAATATATCCTTTTAAAATTGAATGTCATACCTCAGTAGACTTGTAGCCCAAAAGGTAGGTGGCAAGTATTTGAAATTGGGACAGATAGAAATTTGGCGTGTGCCGACAGTGACAAGCCCTCAAATACTATTTTCACTGTGGAAGGCTCTGGCTGTCCAGTGAAGAAAACTAGAGTGCAGATTTATCTATCAATTTTACTGTGTTGGATTTGGGAGAAACTCAAGAAACAGTTCAACCACTATTTTAGTTTGTATTAAAAATCCAATTCAATGGTGCCGAAATTTTTTCATACATATGTTTAGAAAGTTACCTTTTCCCTGTCTGAAGCTTTTGGATACTAATTTGCATTGGCCTGCCAGCAGCTGCCCCTGCCAGTGCTTGATATTAATGAGATGTGAAAACTGCTTCCAGAGTAGGACAATGGCTTAGGTCTGGTGGGCTGTGTGTGGGGCAGGCCTTCTCTATCTGCTAAGGAAGGACAGCTTGGGATATTCTAGGAACTTCATAAACTTGAATGGGGTAGAGGTGAGGCTTGCCCATTCATAGCTTAATGTAAGGAGGCACATGGAAGGGGTAAACACATTTATCACATGCCACATGGTAACAAGCCTGGCTCCGTTCCAGTGGTAGGAGGAGTCGATCCACAACAAGTTTTGAGTGAACAGATGAAAGAGGACTGCTCATCACCTCCGCGTTTACACAAGGGAGTTGCACAAAGAATGAACAGCGCCCCCATCTTGAATTTTAGGAGTAAAACGCACTGTGGGATTGCTTGCAATAGGGCAAACAAACTGCTAAAAAAGTAGTCAGATTTACCCCTAAGAACAGTTACCTCATATGTCAGGGAGAAGCTAGGAGTCACCCTGACCCACTGTCTACAGCCAGTCATAAATGTGGCAGCTCGCAGAACTCTTCTCAGAACACTTTCTGGACCTGCAGATGATCAGTACAGGAGTAAGGGTGGGCGTAGTTCGCAAAGTAGCACTTCGCGAAGCTATGCAAATTGAAGTTCGCACTACGCGAGCTACGCGTAGCACTTCGCGAACTGCGTAGTAACATGTTCGCACTGTGCAAGATGTTGTTTTCAATGATTGCACAGTGCGGACAAGCAACCGGCACTGTGCAATCATTGAAAATGGCATCTTGCACAGTGCGAGCTGTAGTTTTCTGCTGCTCGAGTAGATTTTTACTCGAGCGGCAGCTTTCTCAACGCGAACTGGTAGTTTCTCATCGCGAGCGGTCGCGAGCATACGCGACCCCTCGCAATGAGAAACCTCGCGTTGGGAATCTCGCCGGGAGGTTTATTTTCCATGCTCGCGATCGCCAACTTGATGTTGCTGATCGCGAACAAGGAAAAAGTCTCGCCGGGATGTCATTTTGCGTGCTCGCGGTCGCCAACTTGACGTTGAGGACCGCGAGCAAGCAAAAAATGACCGCAGCACTACGCAAAACTACGCTACGCGTGTTCGCACTGTGCTACGTGCAGTTTGCGTAGTGCGAAGTAGCGCAAACTTCGCAAACTACGCGAGCGTAGTGTAGTGCTTCGCCCAGGCCTATACAGGAGTTTGCCCTGCTTGCTGTAACTCGGGAGAAACCCTGAAGTATTGGATGTGCTCCGTCTTGTGCCCAGGACAAACAAGTGGACTCCAAGGGTCAGTGCGCTGTCTTTCAGTGTGACTATAGGGATACAAAGAGCTGAAAGAAGCTTTTTCCCTGCATTCCCACTTGGCTCCGCACTTGACCTGGCTCAAGGCCTTGCTAGTCCTAAGAGTCTCCTTGATGACTGAGAGCCTTACATTGAAACTTAAGGAAAATTAGACTTACCTATGCAAAGGTATGGAAATTAAAAAGGTGCTGACTTTCACCCACCAGAGGACAAGGATTAAGGAACAGAGCCAACCCAACAGGGAGCCCTCCGCAAGAAGGTATCTGACCTCTTGGAGCCCTCGTTGGATACATCCTGCTGCCTATCCCCACTTAGAAGAAAAGGACTTCTTTTTCAGAGACTAAGTTGCAATGAGAAAACAAAGGTTTGAAAAGTATCCTGGCAATTGATGAACCTCAGTGGGTGGGATATTCAATTTTCTCCCGGTCTGAGATTTTCCTGACTAAAACAACAATTCTAAATTGTCTAGCAGCTACCTGACTTACAGAGGAGTTTGGTAGATACAGCCTGCAGCCTTCCCACACTGAAGGATTTTGACATCCATTGTGCAAGGGTGCCTCCTTCACAGGCAGAATTATTTTTGTGCAGGAAGGGGCACCTTCCTGCACAAAAAAACATACAGAGAGGTGTTTTCCTCTTTCTATGTATGCTGCTGAATCCAGTGCAGATGGAAAGAGGAAAAAAACGAGGAGAAATAAAAATATTTCTTCTTGTTACGCCTGCTCTGGGGAAGCATAAGGTTTTGGTGGCATATTAACAAGCCAGACGATAAAATTATCGCCGCTTTGGCGGCAGAAAACTGCCACTAAAACGGTGATAATGGGCTTGATAATATGCTCTATGGAATTCCAATTGAAGCCCATGTTAAATGTGAAGGACGTCTAACATGGGCTTCAATTGGAATTCCATAGTGTATATTATCAAGGCCATAATTTTATCGCCTGGCTTGTTAATATGCCCCTTAGCGCTGCCCCGTGTTTACATGATTAGGGAAATCTGGGGCAGCGTCAAATTCCATGGGTGATGGGTGGGAAACCCCCCTCAACGCCCATGAAATACCTCCTTGACACAGAGTAACGAAAAGCAACAACTTGCGCAGTTTTGTTTTACTTCATATCTATGAGGCCATGCAAAGAGACACAGAGCGGCTTTGTGTCATCTCATAGATATGATTGAGAGGTTTGCGCTACTGCAGCATAAAAAAAGGGATGCTCAGTTGACGCAAGCCTCTAAAAAAATAAGCTCCTAAGTCTAAAGGTTGAAACCTTAGTGGGCCATCCCACATGATGTATCGGATCTCGGTATCCGTTGTGATCAGCCTCAAAGTGTGCCTAGTTACTGTTCAACTGCAACCATAGGCTATGATTGGCATTTAGTGCTTTTGGCTAAACATTTAGGGCCTCATTGAGGCACTTTTGCGCCACTGGAAAGTCACTTTTTTTACATTCTGGTGCCGCAGCATATTTACAAAGCCACATAAAACCACTTTATGTGGCTGTTGATGGCCTTGTAAATATGTGCCCCTTTCATGCAGGACACTGCGTGAAAGGAGTGTTCCATGGGTGTTGCTGTGGGTGTTCCCACCCAACACCCATGGAATCTGAAGCGTTTCCAGATTTATGAGAAATTGTAAATCTGGGAATGCCTCAGAATCTAAGAATGAGGAGAAATGTTTTTATTTCTCCTCGATTTTTCCTTTTTCTATGAGTGCTGTATTCTGCAGCAGACATAGAAGTAGGGAATCACCTGGATTTATTGATTTATTTGTGCAGGAAGGTGCCACTTCCTGCAGAAAATCAATCAGCCCCCCAACGCATGCACCCTTGCACCATGGTGCAAGGGTGCCTGCATTGGCCCATGGCAGCCCATTGTTTGCTGCAGCAGGGGAAAAGGACAGGAATGTGTGGTATCTCATAGATACGGCACAATACTGCATATTTGTTTTGATTTAGGGCAGCACAGCAAGGCTCCTTGCAGCACTGCCCTTGTGCCAAAACCTCATAAAAGAGGCCTTCTGCGCTCTGCACTTTTTTTGATGTTCCAGTGGCACACAGGGCTTAGCCACATCTACAAGATCACATAAAGTTACATTGTGTGGCTTTTCGTGGCCTCGTAGATGTGGTGTGAGGCAACACAGCGGAAGTTGCTGTGTTGCCTCACACTAGGATGGGGAGGCATGCCATGGGTGTTGCGTAGGTGTTCCCACATAACACACATGGCATTTAACGCTTTCCTAGATGTATAACAAGTGGTAAACCTGTGAATCTGTCAAAAGCCTGCCTCTCTCCAGGGGTGGCGTAGGAAAGGTGCAAGCAGGAGAAATAATGTTATTTTGCCTTGTTTTTTCCTTGTTCTATGTGTACTGCATTCAGCATAGATAGATATGGTGCATTCCTACTCTTTTCTTATGCCTTAGGGCAGCGCAGCAGGAAGTCTTGCAGCGCTGCCCTGAGGCAAAATATTGTAAATGAGCCCTTATTGTTTGATGTTTTGACTTTACTACTGTTTTCGCACTGCATAAATACTTTACATATTGCCCTAAGTTAAGCATGTCTTCTCTGTACCATAGCTACCAGGAGGCTTAGCTCAGGTAAATTCAGTGACATTTTGGGTTCTCCAAATAATAATCCACTTTCTTACAGTAGCATTGCCAAAATCAAATTTTGACTTAATGTAGGCATTAGATACCATCACTTTATGGCTAGATGATAAGAATGTAATTTTATGTTATTATTGTTTTATTTTTTCACAGATCATACCTACCTTAGGCCTATACATCATGCAGCTTTTTTAACCAATCTCTGGAAACAGCAGTTTTTCCACAGATTTGGAAACAGGCCATAGCGACCCCCTTGCTGAAAAATGTAGGCTCAGATGTAAATAACCCAGCCAACTACATGCCAATTTCTCAACTCCCTTATCTCTCCAAAGTATTGGAAAAGTTAGTCAGCAGACAACTGTCAAATTATCTAGAGTTGAATTAATTACTAGACCCCTCTCAAACAGGTTTCAGGGCCACCGACAGTTTAGAGGCAACTTGTAGTAATCGGGAGACCACACTGGAGTGATGATGTCAACGTAGGTTTATTCAGGTATCCGGTAAGCAGGTACACAGGTAGAATAAGTCCAACAGCAAATGCGAAAGTCCATATCATGAGCCACACCAGGAGCAGACTGCTAGCTGCTCAGCCCCAGACCCAGGGACCCAGTGTCCAGACCCAGGGATGGCGGGAAACACGCATCACGAGAGGGAAAGAAACAGAAGACTATAGAGAAAGACGGATAAACAATAATACCCATCCACCTCCTCTAATGAAAAAAAATTAGTAAACGTAAAAATGTAATATCTCCATGTAAGGAGTAAAGTCAATGTGGACAGAAGGGACTAGTACCCAACGTCCTGCCCCCACCCTAAGTAAGGAACAATGTGTACATGAATGAGAACTAGAGAGACTATTACCCAATGTCCTGCCGCAACAAATTTCAAGGGACAACCTGTGAAAAGAACGTGAAATTCTCCAATGTGAGGAGTCAGGCAGGATGAAAACCCTGCAACAAAAACCCGTGCAGTGCAAGGGGTCTTATGCACGCAGGGTAAACCCCTGCAACAAAAACTCGTGCAGCGCAAGCCTTCTTAAGCACGCAGGGACCACCCCTGCAACAAAACTCATGCAGCGCAAGGCGTCTTAAGCACACAGGGACACCCCTGCAACATAAACGTGTGCAGCGCAAGGCGTCTTAAGCACGCAGGGACCACCCCTGCAACAAACTCGTGCAGCGCAAGGCGTCTTAAGCACACAGGGACACCCCTGCAACATAAACTCATGCAGCACAAGGTGTCTTAAGCACACAGGGACCACCCCTGCCACAAAACCCAATCATCAACTCTAAAATGAGGTCACAAAATAGTCTCTGTAGACAAGGGAAACAACCAAAACAATAAACACGCCGGTGAAAGATTCTCTCACTCGAAAAGTTGAGAAATAATGAAAGGGTCATAACACATGTAGGATGACAAAGCAAGTTAGATGAAGACGCAATGTTCAAACTTCATCAGCTCTCTAAGAACAATGTGAGTAGTGCTGCGAACAACAAACAAAAACTGGAATGTAATTCTCCGGGGCAATGTCTGGGTAAAGTAAGTAGTTGCCCCACAAAATCATCAAAATGGCGGCACGTTGGATCATGCCATGCCGGGTGGCTCACGGCATGAGCGTGCTACAAACTCACGAATGGATCCCCGTAGCAGAGGTGAAGAATGCGTCACAGCCGGACTGAGGCAGGTAAGCGTGTGCAAATTTCATTTTTTTTTTACTTCCAAACGGCGGTTGGGGGCTGCAGACATGAGGTCTCAGCCTAGCCCAACAATGTGAGACAAAAAATGTCCTACACATGCAAAACATCATCGCTCAGTGGGCAAAGTTCACTTTCAGACTTGTCCTCAGTCTGCTCGGGAGTGTCATGTTGTGCAAACACGTTCTGTCACCTGTAATCACTCCACCAATAGGGCTTGTCAAGGCGTACTGATAGTTGTGGTTTGTTGACACCACAGCTGTTTGACCCCCAAACACATCTGGTCACCTGACATCATTCTCCCAGCCAATGCCACTGCTGAGATGAAAAACTCGGAGTAGTTCTGACAGCGTGGCTTCAAACATGTCTCTTGGCTCAGTTCCAACGCAGGCAATGAACAGCCACACACTCTGGGCAACGTCATTGTAGAGAAGGTCTGTTCCAACACAAACAGTTATCAGACACACACTCTGCGCAGTATCATTGTAGTGAAGATATGGACTTACTGGTCTTAAAAACTCACTCTGCACAGTGTCCATGAAGTATCTTGTTGTACAGCATGCTTGTGTAGTGGCTGTCCGATGTGATAGACACCGGTGGGGCTGCACTGCGTGCTGTCACTGTACCTGTTTCACATGTTGTCTTTGTAGCATAATGTCTTTAGAGTGACACTGTTGTGTGTCCTCTTGTAACTCTTGTTTTTCCAACTTGTACCTGTCGCTTGCATTAGTCGGCTTCTCCATGTAGTGGCTCATTCCCAGCATGATGTAGGAGGCATCTTGAAGAATTTCTTGACCTCTTGAACCACCATAGAGTGTGGGAACATCCTCAACCTGTCGCCAAAAATAGGTGTAGTAATCAGGAGACCACATTGGAGTGATGATGTCAACGTAGGTTTATTCAGGTATCAGGTAAGCAGGTACACAGGTAGAATAAGTCCAACAGCAACTGTGAATGTCCATAACATTAGCCCCACCGGGAGCAGCCTGCGAACTGCTCAGCCCCATCCATCCAACTGTCCATCCTCATCCAGTCACCCACACATTCCACTCATAGCCCTCACAGCAAACATTCCATTCAGAACACTCCCACAGGCTGAGCAGCCAGGGACAGGAAACATGGGAGAGGCAAGCCATAACACCAGGATACTACACAACTCTTCTGGCTGTCCTAGATAATGTAAGATCACTGTTGGATCAGGGAAAGGCACTAGCATTGATCCTGTTAGACCTGTTGGCGGCCTTGGACACGGTCTCCCACCAGCTTTTATTGGGAAACCTGCACAAGAAAGGGATACATGCAAAAGCCCTTCAATGGCTCAGCTCATTTCTCAGCAAAAGGACTCAAACTGTGCAAATTGGTGCCTTCTCATCAACTCCAAAAACTCTCAGCTGTGGGGTCCCGCAGTGGGCATACCTGAGCCCTACCCTATTTAATGCCTATGTATCATCTTTGACAGAAATTGGCACAAAATGGGGCTATGGGATGTGCTCCTATGCGGATGACACGTAACTGACGATAGCTATAGGAGAGAGGCATGAGGACACTAGGGCCAAACTCAACAACTGCCTCACCGAAATGGCAAGCTGGATTTCAGAACGCTGCCTGAAGCTCAATGCTGAGAAATCTGAAATCTTGCTTCTCGGTGGAGGCAATCATATCTGGGATGTGTCCTGGTGGCCCTACTCATTGGGCATGGCCTCAGCGCCCAAGCAGTGTGCCTATCAATGCAGGACCACATGCGGACCTTGTGTGGTAGAGGTTTTGCCACACTGAAGCTCTTAAAAAGGCTCTTCTCCTGGATCCCAATGGAAAGCAGGAGAACAGTAACACAGGCCCTGCTTGTTAGTAGGCTGGATTATGGAAATGCACTTTTTGTTGGCATGCCAGACTACCTTTTTAAACGTCTGCAGGTAATACAAAATACAGCGGCCAAACTGGTGTGCAACAAGGGCAGATATAGTTGAGAGACAGATTGCCTAAGACAACTTCACTGGCTGCCCATGTGTCAAAGAGCAAGATTTAACCTCTTAGGACATGCACACAGGGCACTCCATCACACCAGCCCCAGGATTCTGCGGAATACAATTAAATTCTATTCTCAGTCCTCGTGCCTAAGGTCACGCTTTCAGGCGCTAGCTGAAACTAAAAGGATCAGTAAGATTAGGGCAGGCCGACGCACTTTTTCGTACCTTGCAGCTTTGCACTGGAACGAGCTTCCGATGGAACTACTACTGATCGAGGATTACATGGCGTTCAGGAAGAACCTTAAAACTCATTTATTCCCCTAGGATTGCTGCCACCGATCACAACAGACCAGTTCAACTCACCAACCTCCCGCAATGCTAGCGCCATGATATCCATTGGGATGATTGTTGCACTTTACAAATAACATAAATAAATAAATAAATAAGCTACCATAACTTTATGGCTAGATGATAAGAATGTAAGGATTAACTTCAGAATTTTTAGATGGAATAGGCAAGCTTTTGATTCTTTAGAACTTCATTGTTCTAAAGAGAACTGAGAGTCCGGAACAATGCCAATTGTTAGTCATCTAGTCCTGAGTAAGTGTAAGAACCTGGTTAATGTTTGCTACAATGTCAGCCAAATTGCGGGGTAATTTAAACAGGAGTGGGCTCATTTGCAAACTGCTTTCTATAGCACATTTTGTAGTAATACAAAACATACTAGAAAATGCTATTCACAAACCTAGGTGCTGAGTTTACATCTGTTCCTCTCTTCTACCTAAATTTGCAGATATCTGTACCCTGACTGACCTAGGTTACATTTTAATAGTAAATGGGGGAGAGACTCAGGGAAATAGCTTAAAAATGGGGAATACCTATGAATAAAATGGAGGGAGTTAACCCTTTCACTGCAAGGCATTTTCCCACTAGAATGCTAAGCCCTTTTGTGGCTATTTAGAGTAGTTTGTGCTTAGGGTCAGACTGATTTGCATATGGCCATGTCTGAACTGGGGTGGTGGAGTGAGCTAAAGAATGATGGTGGATTAAAATCAGATCAGTTGACTGGGGGTGAGTGTTTGATTTGCTCAAACGCTCCGTCCATCATCCCCTTTGGTATCGCTTTGTTCGCCCTAAGTTGGCAGGGTATGCCCAGACGTGGGTCCCTTGCTCACTTTGCCACTGGATTCAAGATAGCCTGGCTGATGAGGGTTATGAACCCGAAACCGGTCCCAGGATGCTTGTTTCCAGTCCAGGGAATACATGGCTTGGCAGTTCGGGCTGGACTGTTCCCATGAGACAGAGGGTCAGACTGATTTGCATAGGGTCAGGCTGATTTGCATATGGCCATGTCTGAACTGAGGTGGTGGAGCGAGCTAAAGAATGATGGTGGATTAAACCCAGATCAGTTGACTGGGGGTGATTGTTTGATTTGCTCAAACGCTCCGTCCATCATACCCTTTGGTATCGCTTTGTTCGCCCTAAGTTGGCAGGGTATGCCCAGACGTGGGTCCGTTGCTCGCTTTGCCACTGGATTCAAGATAGCCTGGCTGATGAGGGTTATGAACCCGAAACCGGTCCCAGGATGCTTGTTTCCGGTCCAGGGAAGACATGGTTTGGCAGTTCGGGCTGGACTGTTCCCATGAGGCAGAGGGTCAGACTGATTTGCATTTGGCCATGTCTGAACTGGGGTGGTGGAGTGAGCTAAAGAATGATGGTGGATTAAACCCAGATCAGTTGATTGGGGGTGAGTGTTTGATTTGCTGAAACACTCCATCCATCATCCCCTTTGGTATCGATTCACAAACCTAGGTGCTGAGTTTACATCTGTTACTCTCTTCTTCCTAAATTTGCAGAGATCTTTACCCTGACTGACCTAGGTTACATTTTAATAGTAAATGTGGGAGAGACTCAGGGAAATAGCTTAAAAATGGGGAATACCTATGAATAAAATGGAGGGAGTTAACCCTTTCACTGCTAGGCATTTTCCCACTAGAATGCTAAGCCCTTTTGTGGTTATTTGGAGTAGTTTGTGCTTAGGGCTTTATAACTGTTTTTCCATGTAAGGCATCCACGCCAAATTTGTATTCTTTTTTCCAACATCCTCTGGATTAAAAAAGCTACTCAGGGTTTGTGAATTCTCCTGGAGGATCTCTGAATATAGCCCAAATATAGCCAAATATTGCTTTTTGGGAGAAATTAATCAATCAATCAGGATTTATAGAGTGTGGATTATAACCCCAGATGGTATACAGGCACTTGCAGGTCCTGGCGGCTTATTCAAACAGCCAGGTCTTGAGGGCTATTCAGAATTCCAGAAGTGAGGTGATGGTCTGGATTTGCTTTGGAAGGCTGTTCCAGGTCTTTGTTGCAATTTGGGAGAAGAATCGTCCTCCACTTTTTCTTCGGTAGATGAGGGGATTATGGACAGTAAGGGAGGGAGGCAGAGCGTGGTCATCTCGATGGTTGGTGGAAGATCAGGCAGTGGTTAATGTAGGCAGGCCATTGGTTGTGTAGAGACTTGTGTGCCTGGGTTATCAGCTTGAATTGGCATCTCTTCTGTACGGGGAGTCAGTGAAGTTGCCTGAGATGGGATGTGATGTTGGTTCATCGGGAAAGGTTGAGTATGAGTCTGGCTGCAGTGTTCTGTATGGTCAGGAGTCTCTGAGGAGCCATGCATCAGTTCCTAAATAGAGGGCATTGCCATAGTCCAGGCAACTAGGTAGGGGGGGCCTATGTCACACTGTGTCTCATGTGTAGAGGTAGCCACTTGTAGATCTTATGTAGCAAGCGCAGAGTGAGGAAGCAGGCGGAGGAGACAAGGTTGCTCTGTGATTTCACGGTGATCTTGTTGTCAATGATGATTCCAAGGTTTCTGGTGTGGTGCGAGAAAGTGGGTGTGTCATGCATAGGCCTGGGCAAAAATTTCGTTCCGTTCGCGGAAATTGCGATAATTTGACATTTTTGCGTTCCGCGGAGAGCGCGAAAATGTCAAAAATTCCGGTTTCCGCAGCTTGGCGATAATTTGTTTCTTGCTCGCGCTGTAAAATGATACATTCTCGCGCGCGCGCGATCGCCTTACCTGAATCCCTGCGTTCGCCGACAAGTTTTCTTGATCCGGTCGCGTTCTCCATGAGATGTTGTATTGTTTTTAGCCATTTGCGCTGTCTCGCGACAGTTCGCGCCCGCAGTGACGTCATGCGTCGCGCGATCACGTCTTTCTTCTCGCGATCATGCACCGCGAGAACAACTCAAAACAAGATGGCCGCGCCCGCAAGCAACCACATGGGTAAGTTGGCGACCCGCAACCATGCAGAAAATCTCGCGAACATGCCGGAAAAAAACTTCCGCATCTTCGCGATATTTCTGCTTGTTTGCGATAATTTTAAACATTCTCGCGATAATTTGCGAAGGGTAATTCTGCAAATTCCGCCCACCCCTAGTCATGCACTCAAAAGGTCCCAACTCCGTAAATGATAACGGAGCTGATGTTGGACCTCCTATCCCTCCAGAGGCCAGCACAAGTCAAGGAACCAAATGAATAGATCAAAAACTGGTGGAAAGGGAGGTGTGATAAAATAAGAAAAGAGAGACTTTGGTACTGGATCTGCTCAGCCGTTATGCGATACTGCGTAACAGGATTTGTCACTCCAGACACCTTCTGTGTCTGCAAGGTGGATACACACGGGACCAGAACCATTGGTTTTGCAATGAGGCAAATACACTGGAAATAACAAGAGGAGGCAGTTAACATCAGTACCCTCTGAGGCCTCTCTATATACAATGACCATACGTTGACTACAGTGACATACATTTACAGGTTTCATCAGGAGCACAACATGGGAGCAGAATAACCAAAATCACAGATTGGAGTGTGCACACTGCTAGAGATAAACTCAGAACATATAATTAATTACAAATTTCATTCATACACCAAAGACTCTGAAGTGCCATCTCTTGGCCTTATTGCTCATCAGAGAAACACGGAGCTAAAGTATTTAATCCTGGCACAGTAACAGTTCCAGCACCAAGACTGCTGGAAGGGTACAACGTATAAACAAACAGGAAGCATTGGAGTAAATCACAGAATGGGCATAGAGAAAATGTCTATAGTAGCTAATACTCAATCCTACTTACTACTAACAAGGATTAGTGCACACTAACCTGATATCAAGTACCTAGCCTAGTTCTTCCACTTGACTGTAGTTCAAAGACAATCTCAAGGCTTTGACTCAGGGAGTTGCAGAGGATCCGGAGTAGCTGTGCAGGAGGGCAAGAGGAGAAAATGCGTGTGAAGAACTGACATTTGCGACATTTTCATTTGAAATTCTTGTCACAATGGCTGATTTACAAAAGCAAAATACCATTACATCCACTAGCCCTTTCTGGTTATGGGGATACATAGAGTTTTTAGGTTCTCTAAGAACCTGAGATACCCAGAGCCAACAACTGAACAGCACTTTACAATGGTTTTTTCATTGTCTACCTGGTATAGAGCAATTCATATAGTAAAATATAAAGTGTGAAAAATGGGTACCAAATAAACCTATGTATTTCTGAATTAAACACCAGATACAGAGTTTATGAGCAGTGGTTATATGTACATCTCTGAATTTGTGGATACCCATACTACCATGTGATTCAGAGGGCATTTATCAAAATGTCTTCTTTCTTACACACTGCCCTACATTTGGAAGGCACAAATGCAGAAAAATACGGTGAGCAGTCTAAATATCGAGTTTTAAATTTCGACCTACAAGTATATCGAGTTGTAAATATCGTAGGTAAAGAATATCGAAGTCAAGAATATCGATGGACAGAATATCGACCCCAAGGTAAGTATTATCGAAGTTGATAATATCGAAGTCATTAATATAGATGTAAGTAATATCGTAATCAAAAATTTCGATGTCAAGAATATCGATATTTTATTAGTGTAATGTATTTTAATATGTATTTTATTTGTATGTTAAAGATTATTGTAATGTATTTTAATACATTTAAAAATAAATGTTTAGAGATTAATAATTATTTAAAATATAATTTAGCGTTTTAGTATCAGAGCGGGTTGTGGGTTTATAGGGGAATAGGGTGGGAAGTAATTTAATTATAATTAATTAATTAATATGTATTGTTTAATTGGTATTTATGATTAATTAATTGTTAATTACTAATTGTTAATTAAACATATTAATTGATTAATTAATTGTTAATTAATTATTAATTGTAAATTAATTTTATTAATTGGTTAATTATATAAGTTATAATTAGTTTAATATTATTATTTATTTATTGGTATTGTTAATTAATTAATTGTTAATTACTAATTAATTGGTGATTTAATTTTATTAAGTGATTAATTGATGTAGTGGGTTGTGGGTTTATAGGGGAATAGGGTGGGATGTAATTAAATTCAAATAATTACTGATACTTTTTATTTATTTGTAATTAATAATAATTAATTGTTAATTAATTATTAATTGGTAATTAATTGTTATTAGTACGTTAAATATAGTAAATATAAATAATTTATTATTTCATGTTATTTGTTGTTATTGCTAATTAATGTATTGTTAATTAATAATAAATTTGTGAATAATTGTAATTTGGTAGTTAATATGTATAAATTTGTAAATAATAAGTATATTAATTATAAAAAATGTATTATTAATTGTAAATAATAGATAAACTGATATTTAAATGAATTGTGTTATTTATATAAATATTTATTTTAAATAATTGGTATTTAATAATACATATTTTGTAAATTAATTATTAATATGCTATTTTTTTTATAACTAATTATTTAATTGGTTATTATGTTTATAGAATCCCTACGCTATCCAGTTTTTTCCCAACTGTTTTACTATCTGGAGTTGGAATAGTAATTTTTAACCCTACGCTATCCAGCGCTTTCCCTACTGTTTCACTTACTGGAGTGGGAATAGTAATTTGTACCCCTACGCTATCCAGCGTTTTCACTACTGTTGCACTCTCTGGAGTGGGAATAGTAATTTTTACTCCTACGCTATCCAACGCTTTCCCTTCTGTTGGACTCACTGGAGTTGGAATAGTAATTCTTTTCCCTACGCTATCCAACACTTTCCCTACTGTTGCACTCTCTGGAGTGGGAATAGTAATTTTTACCCTTACGCTATCCAACGCTTTCCCTACTATTGCACTCTTTGGAGTTGGAATAGTAATTTTTACCCCTACGCTATCCAACGCTTTCCCTACTGTTGCACTCTTTGGAGTTGGAATAGTAATTTTTACCCCTACGCTATCCAGCGCTTTCCCTACTGTTTCACTTTCTGGAGTGGGAATAGTAATTTGTACCCCTATGTTATCCAACGCTTTCCCTACTGTTGCACTCTCTGGAGTTGGAATAGTAATTTTTACCCCTACGCTATCCAACGCTTTCCCTACTGTTGCACTCTTTGGAGTTGGAATAGTAATTTTTACCCCTACGCTATCCAGCGCTTTCCCTTCTGTTGGACTCACTGGAGTGGGAATAGTAATTTTTACCCTTACGCTATCCAACGCTTTCCCTACTATTGCACTCTCTGGAGTTGGAATAGTAATTTTTACCCCTACGCTATCCAACGCTTTCCCTACTGTTGCACTCTTTGGAGTTGGAATAGTAATTTTTACCCCTATGCTATCCAGCGCTTTCCCTACTGTTTTACTTACTGGAGTGGGAATAGTAATTTGTACCCCTACGCTATCCAACGCTTTCCCTACTGTTGCACTCTCTGGAGTTGGAATAGTAATTTTTACCCCTATGCTATCCAGCGCTTTTCCTACTGTTGCACTCTCTGGAGTTGGAATAGTAATTTTTACCCCTACGCTATCCAGCGCTTTCCCTACTGTTTCACTTACTGGAGTGGGAATAGTAATTTTTACCCCTACGCTATCCAGCGCTTTTCCTACTGTTTCACTTACTGGAGTGGGAATAGTAATTTGTACCCCTACGCTATCCAGCGTTTTCACTACTGTTGCACTCTCTGGAGTGGGAATAGTAATTTTTACCCCTACGCTATCCAACGCTTTCCCTACTATTGCACTCTCTGGAGTTGGAATAGTAATTTTTACCCCTACGCTATCCAACACTTTCCCTACTGTTGCACTCTCTGGAGTGGGAATAGTAATTTTTACCCTTACGCTATCCAACGCTTTCCGTACTATTGCACTCTCTGGAGTTGGAATAGTAATTTTTACCCCTACGCTATCCAACGCTTTCCCTACTGTTGCACTCTTTGGAGTTGGAATAGTAATTTTTACCCCTACGCTAGCCAGCGCTTTCCCTACTGTTTCACTTACTGGAGTGGGAATAGTAATTTGTACCCCTACGCTATCCAACGCGTTCCCTACTGTTGCAATCTCTGGAGTTTGAATAGTAATTTTTACCCCTACGCTATCCAACGCTTTCCCTACTGTTGCACTCTTTGGAGTTGGAATAGTAATTTTTACCCCTACGCTATCCAACGCTTTCCCTACTGTTGCACTCTTTGGAGTTGGAATAGTAATTTTTACTCCTATGCTATCCAGCGCTTTACCTACTGTTTCATTTACTGGAGTGGGAATAGTAATTTGTACCCCTACGCTATCCAACGCTTTCCCTACTGTTGCACTCTCTGGAGTTGGAATAGTAATTTTTACCCCTACGCTATCCAGCGCTTTTCCTACTGTTGCACTCTCTGGAGTTGGAATAGTAATTTTTACCTTTACGCTATCCAACGCTTTCCCTACTATTGCACTCTCTGGAGTTGGAATAGTAATTTTAACCCTACGCTATCCAACGCTTTCCCTACTGTTGCATTCTTTGGAGTTGGAATAGTAATTTTTACCCCTACGGTATCCAACATTTTCCTTACTGTTGTTTTTGTTGGAGTTGGACTAGTAGTTTTATTGTGTCTCATATTTCATATGTTTTGTATTATTTTTGCTATTGTAATATATCATTAATAATAAAAATTATTTACTTTAAAAACATTGATTATTATTTGCTATATGTAATAATTAAATATTTATTAATGTTATTATTTTATGTGTATAGATGTATTGGTAATTTTTAAAAACATTTAATAATTTATACGTTACAGAAATTATTAGTAAAATTTATTATTAAGTAAGTATATATATTATATATCATATGTATATGTTTAATTAAAGTTTTATTAAATTATATATATTAACTATACATTTTAAATATTATACAATATATTTAATTATGTTTATTTAATTTCTAAGTATAATTTGGTTTATTTTACATATATTTTTAAAGTAAAAGAAAAACGATATTTTTAATAACGATATTTTTGACATCGATATTTAATTTTCGATATTTTTGTACTTACCATGTTGTAGATAGGATGTCGATATTCTTGACATCGATATTTTTGTTGCGATATATTTGTAGGTCGATTTTCTGTCTGTCGAAATTATGTCATACAACCGAAAAATACAATGGGTAATAACAAATGTTCTCCCACATGCCTCCCGATACAAATGTTATGTCACTTGTGAGAGTAGGGCTAGTGCTAGGGACAGGAAAGGGTCCTAAACACAACATGAACACATCACATTGTTTTACACTGAAAACAGACCCTTTTTTCGAGGTGGGGAGCTGTGATTTTTGAGCCATAGCTTTGCAGGCACCTAGACAATCCTAGCAAACCTTTACATTTGTGAACTCTAGATGCATAGAGAAATCCAAGGTGGGGTGGTTTGTGTGGTTCCCATCAAGTTTTCTTACCCAGAAACCTTTGAAAACCGTAAACCTATAAAAAAAACACACATTTTCCTCATATTTCTGTGAGAAAAACTTCTGGAATCTGTGGGGAGCCACAAATATCCTATCACCCAGTATTCCCCCAAGTGTCCTGATAAAAATGGTACCTCACTTGTGTGGTAAGGGTTAGTTCCCGCAACACAGAAGGTGTTAAAACACAACATGGACACATCACATTTTTCCACTAAAAACGGACCATTTTTGGCAATGCGGCTAGTTGTGGATTTTAAGTCCTAGCTCAGCTAGCACCTAGGGAAACCTAGCAAACCTGTCCCTTTTTTTTTTGGTAACTCTTTATTGAAATAAATGGCATGTTAAACAGTAGAGACACAGCGTTTCACATGTACTTATTGGCAAAGTCCCTTTCACCACAGTGCAACATGAATGTATTTGGGAATGTCACATCAACCAATATCGTTAATCCCATCACCCCTTCCCCCGGTGGCTCACATATCTCCCCCCAGAAAGTGTTTCAATGCCCCCAAATCTGAGACCACGTCTTCTGGCATCCCCATGAAACATAGATAGGTATCTCAGTCACCATACACCAATCCATGTCTCCGGCCCAGTCCGCAACGCTTAGTGATGTCGGAGCCCTCCAAAGACGTGCGATATTCCGCTTGGCCACCATGAAGCCCAACGTGACTCATATTCTTTCCTTGGCAGTAAGATCAGTGGGGTCCCAAATGTTTAACAAAATCAATTTGATGTTGCACTGTAACTGTTGCCCCAATACTTTTCCCATCATTAAAACCACCCCCTCCCAAAATTTCTGAATCGTCTCACATTCCCAAAGTGTATGGATGAAGGTGCCCTCCTGCCTGCAGAGCCGTGTACAGCCACTGTCCTGGGTGTATCCCATGTGAACCAGCGAGGGACCAGACAAGTATGTCCTGTGGAGGATTTTTAATTGAACCAGTCGGAGTCTGGAGTAGATGGCAACCTCGCGGGGAGAAGCCACTGTGGCTCGCCATTCCACGTCATCCAAACCTGCCACATCATGTTCCCATTTACCCCTTAGACGTGTTGAGGGATCGGGCATATTATTGATAAGTTTCCTGTAGATGAGGCATATGGCCTTTTCTGGCAAATCGCCATCTATAATCCTGTCCTCCAAAAGGGAGGATTCTGGAAGATCCGTACCCTTAGGGAGAGCAGTGCGTGTCTAATTTGAAGATATCAGAACTAGCCATTTCAAACTCTTGACATAGTTGGGAAAACGACATGACATTCCTGGATTTCCAAAGGTCCCCGATTCTAGAAATACCAATGGTGTCCCAGTTATCGAACCCCGAGGAACGCGGCAGTCGACCCAGCTGATCACAATGCCAGAGCGGCGTGGCTTGAGTAAGTTTGCCCTCCCACCCCAGGCTCCTAATAGCGTCTCTCCATATTTGCACGGCGTGCTTGGTTGGACCGGACAAGGCCTTATTCTGAGACTTTGTGTATAGCGCGCCCTCACACTCACCCCCAGGGAGGAGCCATTGATCGATCCGAAAGACCAGGTCATCGTGCCGTCTATAGGTACATTGATTAATGGCAGCGAACTGCGAGGCCCAGTAGTATCTTTTCATGTCTGGAAGTCCGATTCCCCCGTTGAACCATCCCAGTGTGAGCTTGTGTGTGGCGATGCGAGGTGGTTTACCGTCCCATAGCAAATCTCGTACGGTACCCTCCAGTTCTTTAAAATATGACGCCGCAACCGGAAGAGGAGTGTTCTGCAACATGTACAAAAGACGGGGAAGGACATCATTTTGAATAGGGCAGCACGTCCCAGGAGGGTCAAGGGAAGTGACTTCCAGTGATGGACATCGGATTTAAGGCCCATGTTAGAAGGCGACCTCAGAGGAGACAGGGAGGTACCTGAGCACCCTGAGACCTACCCTCGGGGTATCGTAGCCGGGCACTGGCGGGCGACTCCTCAGGGGAAGAGTCTCGTATCTAAGATCGTACACACTGCACCACACAACAAAGAGACACCACACTGTATGTTCTTGGGAACAGATCTTTATCTAATCAGCTTCGTAGGATCTTTATGATCAACAAGGTGGATATGTACAAATAGAGCACGGGCTCCAAGAGTCTCGGTAGGGATAGGGGGTAGCGGGACAGTCTTTGTGGATCCGGGTCACTGCAGGGACGTACCCAACACACAGCTCACAATCCTCGAGCTGGGGGATACGCTGTGGTCATTGGGGTCCAGCTGGACCGAGGGAGTCTTCAGGAGCCGCGAGTCACTCAGCAGGGCTCAAGCACAAGGTCGGAGGTCTTACGATCTTCAGGGGAGCCGCGAGTCACTCAGCAGGGCTCAAGCACAAGTTCGGAGGTCTTACGATCTTCAGGGGAGCCGCGAGTCACTCAGCAGGGCTCAAGCACAAGTTCGGAGGTCTTACGATCTTCAGGGGAGCCGCGAGTCACTCAGCAGGGCTCAAGCACAAGTTCGGACGTCTTACGATCTTCAGGGGAGCCGCGAGTCACTCAGCAGGGCTCAGGTGTTCCAAGGTTGCAAGGGAGCCGCTACCACGTCAGCAGGGCTCTCGTCGTTCCAGAGTCGAATCTGCCAGATAGTCCCAGAGCATCCCTTGTTATAGGTCAACCCCTCTTTGATGTCTGGAGTCTGTGTAGGCAGGGGGCTTAGCACCTGGGGGTCGCTCGTTGGAGCGTCCTGCCATGTCGTACTTTGATCCTTTCAGGGCCGGGTCGGGAGGAGTCCCAGACACGCAGCAGGCGTGGAGCCAGCCCTCAGGGAGGCCGGAGGCCGATCGAAACCCATCTCCCAGAGGTGCGATGGAAACTGCTCCTCCCTCTCTCACTCCGTGGGAGTGCGATGTCCTACAGCCGGGGCGGCGCCTCTAGGCCCGGGTTGCGTTGGAGCCGGGCGGCCATCGTAGGTGCATGCAGTGGGCGCGCGGGCCCTGTGGTGCTGGGAAGATGGAGGGCACGGACGGGGAAGTCCGGGTCAGGTGTGTGGGTTCTGGCAGGAAGGACCGGCTAGGCCGTGTACTCGGGGGCTGAATGAGGTGCATGGGTCAGGGTGTGTGGCTAGGGGTCAGGGATGTCTAAAGTAGAGGAGTGGAGTGACCCAAACCTGCATGACGCACTACACAAGACTATAGAAGTCTATATCATTATTTTACTATTCTACGTGAATATTTTTACATGTGCCAACTTGTTAGAACATATAATAGTCAGAACATCGTGAATACAAACAACTGTTGTGCAAAAATCATAAGAATATGAAGAATCATAGACATGTTCAATCCATGTAAATTTCTGACTCTAGAAGCAACATAAATATTATTCTTTTTGTTTTACAATGAAAGTTCCCAATGCATTTCGGGTTAACGAAACCCTTCTTCAGGGGCTACGCATTGTAGAAAAGAAGTCAATTTTCAACAAGGTCCACCATTGTGCAAGCTACAACAAAACAGAAAGTCTGATTGACTAAGTAAAAGAAGTTACAACATACTGTAAAATAGGATTTGTACTCCTGAAAAGATTCGTGAAAGCAGACTGTTAAATGTACGTGGTTTTTAAGGAAGGAGATAGTAACCGAAAGAGCTCTAGTTGTAGAAAAGTTGCCCAAACGTGCCAAAAGTATGCGCGTATTAGAACGCGATTAATGCCAAAAGTGGGTGTGATACAGAAACAAGGGAAAGTGCTGCTTAGGACTGGTGTGCCTAGTGATCCTGTGCATAGTATCGCTGAGTAATGTACTTACAGCGGGATCTATGGTGAAAAACGATCACTGAAGGATACGTCGCTTTCACAAGAAGTGTCTATCTGTGAAGCAGAAATGTTAACTATGAGATGTGATCTCTCTAAGGTCATATGACCTGTGTTATCCTTTAACAAACACCCGAGTGTCTTAAATCTTACCTAAGTGGTGGTAACGTTCCACACGTTCGTAAAAAAGTAAGCTGTCGGGAATCAAATGTAAGTACAATGAAACTCCGGGAGAGATTAAATGAGCTAAAAAACAGAATTATCGTGTTACACGAACGCCGCTTACCAGCTGATCTAAACAGGCTCCGACCGAATGCAGAGTTCGTCGTCTCCAGAGAACGTGCGTGATGACGCGTGTGTTCCCGAGACTTTTTTAAAGGGGCCTCCTTTCAATTAGACGACTCAAGTTGAAAAACTTTATGTACATGAACAGAATTACGAAAAATAAATGAAAGTGAGATGAGAAAGGGATTAAAAACAAACTTTTAAGAGAGTGCAAATCCTTTACAAATGAACAGTACCTCTTCTATATTAAGTATGTATTAGAAAAACCTCTTGATCTATGATATCAGTGATAGAGGAGCTGTTTACAAAAAACATAGCAATTCTACATGGTCATTGAGGCCCCCCGGGGTTAGGGTGCCAAGTTGTTTTATCCAAGCAGTTTCTTTTCGTGCTAGGGTTGTGTTAAAGTCAATGCCTGGCATGGATTGTATCTTTTCTAACACTGTGAAACGTAATTGTGGTATTGTGTGCGAGGTGTTTACCCAGTGTGTTGCTAAGCTTGACTTGAAATTTTTATTGCGTATAGTGCTTTTGTGTTCCACTATTCTTGTTTTTATTTTCCTGGAGGTTCTTCCTACGTACACTAATCCACAAGGGCATCGAATTGCGTAAATGACGCCTTCAGTGTTACAATCCGAGGAATGTCTTAAAGTGATTTTTTGTCCTGATTGTGGGTGTGAGAATAAGTTGCCCACGATGACATTACCACATTGGCCACAGTTGTGGCATTTTTGCATACCTTTATGGGTTTGTTTTTTGGTTGAATCTTTAGGTTTTAATAATTCTCGAATGTTCTTGGATCGAGTGTGGGCGAACAAGGGAGGGCCTTTATACAAGTCCTTGAAACCCGTTTCCTGTGAGATGATTTCCCAACGTTTGTGGATGATTTTCTTTATTTGAGAGGTTTGTGCTGAGTATTTTAAGACAAACACTTCGCGTTGTTTGGTCTGTTTCTGTGAGGGTTGGAGAAGTTCCTCTCGTTTTTTGAGTGTCACTGTCTTTTGGGCTTGTGAAAGCACTTCTTCCGTGTATCCACGTTCCATGTATCTCATTTTTTGCTCCTCTATTAGTTTGGTGCATTGTGTTTCATCTGAAGTTATCCTCTTGATCCTTATAAGTTGAGACACCGGAAGATGTTTTTTCAAGGAATATGGATGTGCGCTAAAGAAATGTAGCGCATTGTTAACATCTGTCGGTTTCTTGTATACTCTTGTTTGAAGCCCTGTTGATGTTTTGAAAATTTCAATGTCTAAGAAATGTATTTCACTTGTTTGGATTTCTGAGGTGAACTGAATGCGTGGATTGTGTTGGTTCAATTCTTGAATGCAATCTTTTAACACTTGGATTGGTCCCTTCCAAATGACCAATATGTCGTCTATGTACCGTAACAGTAGAATTGCGTGCTTTCGCCATGTGGGATTCTGAAGAATGTGTTGGTGTTCAAAATGTGCCATGAAGGTATTGGCATACGACGATGCTCCGGGAAATCCCATTGAAGTTCCTGTTTTTTGCAAGTAATGATGTTTTTTCCAGCTGAAATAGCTGTGATAGAGTGAAAAGTGTAAAAGTTCCAATAGGAACACACTCATGTCCTGTTCTAACGTAGATTCCAAAAGTCGCCATTCCACCGCTTCGAGACCTTCGTTGTGAGCTATGGATGTGTATAAGGCTACCACATCTATTGTGCATAGGATAATGTCCTCTTCATTTTGGTATTTTACGGTCTCCAGTTTCAGTAGACAGTCAGTTGTGTCCTTAACGTAGGTTTCCCATGATTGAACTAGTGGTTGTAGGTGAAAATCCAGGAACTGTCCGATAGGTTCGTGTAAAGATCCACACCCTGCCACAATAGGGCGAAAAGGTGGTTTAGACGCATTCTTATGTATCTTAGGTAACATGTATATGTGAGGTATTTTAGGTGTTTCAACCAGTAAGAACTTTCTGGTATTCTCTGTGATCAAGCTGTTCTCCATAGCTTTTGTTAGAAGTGTACCTAAGAGATCTTTGAATTGTTTGGTGGGGTCACTGTCCAGTTGTATGTATGTGTCTCCATCGTGTACATGTGTGTTCACACTTTCTTCATAAAAGTCTGTGTCCAATACAACTATAGCTCCCCCTTTGTCTGCTGGTTGGATGGTTATTTCCGTGTTTTGTTTTAATGCGTTCAGGGTTCTGAGTTCCTTTTTAGATAGATTAATGTGGCTCGGCTTGACGTATTTAATCTGTTGCAGATCTTTTTTTACCAATAGTTCAAAACTGTCCAAAGTTTTGTGTGAAAATGGAGGCATGAATTTACTCTTTGGTCGAAAGCGTTCTGTGGGCCTCTCCTCTAGAGTATTATGAGAAAAGAACCACCTCAATCTCAGCTTGCGCATGAACTTGAATAATGATATTTCAGTCTCCAGTGGGTTGGACGTGTATGTGGGCACAAAGGACATGCCTTTGTTAAGTACCCGTAGTTCTTCTGTATTCAAACTTTTTTTTGAGATGTTTCTCACGAGGGAGTTGGCTTTTTCGGGTTCCTCTGTGGTCTGCCTGTTTCTACTGTTCTTTTTGTTTTGTCCCCTCCGGATGCGGTGTCTGGTTGTTGGATGTTCCTGTCTGGAGGTAGATTGGATGACTGTCCCTCGGCTAAAAAAGACGGTTTTACCCCTGAGGTTGATGCTGTTTCCATGTTTGATTTATCCATCTGGGTGCTTTGTTTGGCCGGTGGTCTTCGTGTGGAGAGTTCTTGGTCTTCTACTACACTCTCTTCGGATGAAGTGTGGTCTGGTTTCCGGAAGAACCGTTTTTGTGCATAGGTTTCAGCCCATGTATACACCTCGTCTAATTTATAGTCGATAGTGTCTCATCTAAATTTCCGAATCTTGCGTTCATGGACTTCTCTGGCGTAATTGTCCAATCTCCCATTGATTTCTTCCAGAACTTTAGACCAATTTTCTTGCTCCATTTTCTCTTGTAAGTCATCCTTGAGTTGGTTGATGTCTTGCGTGAGTTCTATAAGTATGGTTGATAATTCTTCAATGATGAGTAAGATGAGGTCTAAGGAACATTTATTCAAAATGGCATACCATCTTGCCATGAAAGTTTTATTAAATTTGAATAGCATTGGTTTTAAGGCAATTCTTAGTCCCCTAGGGATTCGCTTGACTTTATGGTACTCGATGAGAGTGGTGGCGTGGAGACGTTGGTTAATCTCTTTTTTCATGGTGTATTCCAATTGTTTGAGTAATTGAGTTGTAGTTCCAGTGGTGGTACCAAACGTTCGTGCTTCATGTATTAAAGAGTAGATTGTTTCAGCTTCATCTGTAGAATATGCTTTGGTGTCCGCCTGGTTAGATGTCAGGTCTGCTATGTCTTTGAAAGACATGTTCAATTGGTGGGTGCTGGTTCAAGGGTGGGCTTAGGGTATGAAAAATAAGAAAAGGTTGAGCCTGCACACCGGTGTAATAAAGGGGTCAGGGATGGCCACGCCACAAGGCCGGGTCTAACAGCCCACCAGTGGTGGCCGGAGTTTGGTGTCATAAAATTGCATCATATCTTTAGATCTTTCGATACCAAGATTCCCAGATATTTGAAGTCTTCAGCGTCTTCCGCCAACTGGCAATCCCAGGGAAGTCAAGGTCGTTGCACACTAAGAACGTATAGCACTGACTTGGACCAGTTGATCCGGTAGCCTGAGAATCTGCCAAAAATATGGAATATGTCCATCACCACATTAAGAGACTTTGCTGGGGACGCGAGATAAAGCAGGATTTCATCTGCATACAGTGATATGCGGTCCTCCCACCCGTGTGTCCATTTAAGGCCCCGAATAGCAGGGTCATGCCGGATCCATGCTGCGAGATGTTCCAGGGATAGATAAAGATAGAGGAGCGGTGACTGGGGGCAGGCTTGCCTGGTGCCTCTCCCCAGAGAGAAGACAGGACACTTCAGATTTTTTACGATCACTTGCGCCAATGGTTGACTATAGAGAAGGCGCACCCAGTTGATACATTCCGGACCGAACCCCAGCTTATGAAGCACCGCAAACATGTAGGGCCATTCAATAGTGTCAAAGGCCAAAGCGGCGTCTAGCGTTACCACTACGGCATCCTCACTGAGCGTACCAGCCCTACAAAGCACTGCATGCAAACAACAGATGTTAAGAGACGTATTTCTGGCCGGCATGAACTCGGACTGATCCGGGTGCACCAAGTTGGGAAGGATTTGTAACAGACGAGTGACAAGTACTTTTGCCAGGATCTTGGCTTCGCATCTGAGGAGCGAGATGGGTCTGTATGAGGAACACAGGTCGGCGGGTTTACCCGCTTTGTGGATCACAAGATTGTTAGTGAGTCTGTGATCCTCTGGAAGAATTCCTACCTCTTTACTTTCTCTATACATGGCAGTGAGAAAAGGGGCAGTCTTGCCTGCTGTATTCTATAGGGATCCCGTTTGGGCCCAATGCTTTCCCCCCACGTAGATCATGAATAGCCTTTTCCACTTTGGTTTCTGTAATGTCCCGGTCGAGATCGAGACACTCCTCCTCTGTAACAACTGGCATCCGTATGTCACGTAAGAGGGAAGAAGCCTCTTCCTCCGAGTAGGTCGTGCTGGAAGAATACAGGGAGTGGTTATAACTACAAAATGTGTCTGCGATGTCTTGCGGAGCTGTGATTCGGGAGTGAGAACTAGTGGTAAGTTCAGCCACCACCCGCCATGCCCCCTCTCTGCGATCTAGCCAGGCTAACAATTTGCCCGCCTTATCACCTACATCATATATCCTGCTAAGGGTAGCCCGATAGTGCGCCTTAGCCGCATCTGTGGCAAGTTCTAGGAGTTCCTTGGTTTTTACGCAGAGCTGTTGGCGCACTTCTTCCGAATCTCGCAATCTAACTGCCCGTTCCAGTGCAAAGATCTCATCCTCTATGCCCACAATGGCTGCAGCCTTCTCCTTTCACTGCCCTGCGATTTGTTCCAGGACCACGCTACGGACGACAGTCTTGTAGGCCTCCCAGAGTGAGATAGCGGAACTGACAGACCCGCGATTTTCTTAAAAATACAATTCAGTTTCAGACAAAACCTTGTCTCTAATTGGGGGATTGTGAGATACCACGAGTTGATCAGTGCCACCCGGCCGACCAAAGACTCTCCCACCTCCAGTTTACACAGAATTGGGGAATGGTCCGATATGCCCCTAGCCAAGTGTCGTATTTATTTGACGGTGTGGAGATGATGTGTGAGTGTAAGCACATAATCAATGCGGGACATGGTGCCATGGGGACCCGAGAGATGCGTATATTGAAGCTCCGCTGGGTGCAGGCACCGCCAGACATCCACTAGTCCCATTGCACCTTAGAAACTGTGGATCCGTTTGCAGGATAATGGCAGGTCTTCCTGGGGCCAACGGTCCAAGGAATCTGAGACTATAGAATTCAAGTCCCCACCGATCAGTAACCTCCCGTCTGGCAAACCCAGAAGCAGGTCACCGAGATCAATAAAGGCCTGTGAATGGAGGCCCGGAGGGATGTATACTGAGACCAGGCTAATGGAGGCTCCCTCCCAAGACCCAGACAGAGCTACGAATCTACCCAGCGGGTCCGTGCGGACCGTATCAATCATTAAGGAGAAGAATTTATGAACGAGGATACCCACCCCCTGGGAGCCAGAGCTGAAAGCAGAGTGAGCAGCCAGCCGAAAACCCCGTCGTGACAGGGCCCTACAACTGCTGCCCAGCATGTGGGTCTCCTGCAAAAACACGACATCCGGTGAGTGGCGTTTCAGGAATTGGAGGACCACCCCTCTCTTTATTCTGTCCCCCAGCCCATTCACATTCCATGAGAGCAAATAAAGTTTCTGTTGACCCATAGTTCTCATCACTCAAGTTAAAAAATACAATATGCCCCAGGGAGGAGCACGATAGGGTGGAAGACAAGGAATGAGGCTATACATTTCCTAGCACCGTGATCCCTGAGGGTGTAGCCAACGCCATGTCTGCTGCAATTTGTATCTGTATCCAAGATGATAAGACATGCCCAGATAAGACATGCCCACACAACAACAACAACTCAACCAAAACACAAAGAAACTCCCCTCCCGCCCACCCTCCAGATCCAATACGCATCCCCCAGAGCCCCCCTGCCTGCCTCCCTGTTCGGCGGTACCAAAACATCCCGCCCCCCAAACTAGCAGAGTGCCTATCGCCCACCCTTCCAAAATCCTACGGGAACGTACAGCCCAACCGAGCACTCATCATTGAGAATTTGGTTTACTGATGTTATCATTGATAGCCTATAGGGCTTATGCTAAAAGCGTTGGCAAGGGCCCAGAAGATACCCACTAATGCCCACATATGTAACAATGACAAAGGTCAACAGAGCCATCTATAACAGTCTGGCCCAGTTCGACAAAAGTCTGGCGCTATTGACTGAGTCAGCTCCAGCCCCGCAGCCCTCCATCTTAACGGAAACTGTCAACCATTCAAATGAAATTAATACAGACCAATTATTCGACACCACCCGCTGCCTCGTTCCTGTCCTGGTGAGGTGAGCCACCACCTGTGGTCCAGGCCTCTCCATCCATCCTCACACCCCAAGCCTGGTTGTTACGGTGGCCTGCCATGCACCAGCCCTCCAACCAGTTCCAGGTCTCCTCTGGGCTGGTGAAGAACCAGGATTTCCCCTCCGATTCCACCCTCAACTTGGCCGGCAACATCATAGTATATTTCAAGTCCTTGTCCTTTCTTCACTTCCAGGAAGCTCTGTCGCTATCTCTGCACCTTGATGGTGAAGTCCGGGAAGAAGATAATACGACTGTTTTGGAATGCCACTGGTGGGGCGGACCGGGCACACTGTAGGATGACATCCCTGTTGCAGAAATTGAAGATCCGAGCAAGAAGTGGTCTCGGGGGGGATCCAGGCCTCGGCCGACCCCCTGGCACCCGATGTGCTCGCTCCACTCAGAAGAAATTGGAAAGTCCCTTTGGCTTGAGGTAGGTAGTGATCAGCTCCTATACAAACAGGTCTGCTGAGGGCCCTCCGCCCGTTCAGGTACCCCAATAACACGTACATTGTTGCATCTGGAGCGTCCCTCATAGTCGTCCAGCTGGGCTTCCAGTTTCGTAGCGTGAGTTTGTAGCTCCTCCATCTTCCTCTGCAACTCCGATGTGTCTTCCATAAGAGAGGTCGCCTTGATTTCAACGTCCTTCAAGTGTGAGTTCATTGAGCGCATGTCTTCTCTGAAAAGGGACACCTCAGTGGACACCGTGTCAATACGCGACTCCAATGACGTGCGGACTGTGGTGATGGCCCCAAGGATGTCCTGTAGCGTTGGTTCTTTCTGCCTCCCACCGGGCTCGGCTTTATCGGTCACAGTCGGCCCCCCTTTGGGGCTCATGCCGGGTCCTCCCTCCCAGGCGTACTTCATCAATTTGGCCTTGCGGGCTGCCTTCGAGCTGCTGCCCCCCGCCATGTTGGCTGCGGATCCCGCAAACGGGCCGGGCCGCTGCAGGTGTCAGATAGTACAAGCGACAGCCAGTGGAGAAATCACCAAAGTCTGCCTGTCTGTGCTGACCAATCGTAGGAGGAAAGCAGGCCCCCGATATCCTGGGTCTGGGGTCCCCTCTAACACAGGATTGTGGGCGGGTGCACCCCACATCCACACCAGAAGTGCGCCTCGGCTCTGCACAGAGGTAAAGGTGGTAGGGATGAGAGGCCTATACCAAAGGCACATTATGGCGGACGGCAGTGCTCTCGTGTGGCGCACTTACTTGTTGATGTCGGGGCGGGGCGATATTTCCAACAGGTGGTTACAACAGCAGCCCGGCGGAGAAGTCTTGTATCCGTACACAGCAGGTCACAGCCGCTCCCAACCATTAGCCTCCTCAACCATACAGGCGCGTAGCAGAGCCAGTGGCACTGTGGCACTGTGATTCAAGCCCCGCGCCCCTCTTAGTGTGTATCGGCGCGAGGTATATTCCCCACCATCAGACATGCAGCCCGGCACTGATCCGCTCACCCGGTCCGCGCGGGGTATCCTCCACCCCCAGGCACTTCAGGAGTTGGGTACACTCCCAGGGAGGCCAGCGCTGCTACCGGCGCTAGCGTGATGCGCCGTACCTGCCAGCCTCCCGAGTCTCCAGGTCACACTTCGCCCCCTTGTTCAATGGAGCAGCGGTGGCAAATGGAGGATGGCAGTCGCGGCCTGGGCCAGTCCGCCAGACACGTCGAAGAGCCGTTTCCGGGTGCTCCACTACTCCGCGATTGGAGATGGCTGTCCCGATGATCACTTGCCGTCGCCGATTTCCTCGATGAGCAGACCGCACGGCCGCACACTGGCCTCAATCCGGCACGAGGACGGAGATCCTGTCAGTCGGGTTCCACACCTCCAATTCAGCCGCGGGCAGTCTCAAAATGTGCGACAGCCCTTCCGAAATGCAGTCGGCGTTATGAGCGCCCCATTCCAGGCATTTAGGTACGGATTTCAAAGCGGATTGGTACTCGGTCGGCGGAGCCGACATATCAAGTGACCATTTTGTCGCTCGGCTTGGCCACGCCCCCCTGTACATTTTTTTAAACTAGACACACAGGGGAATCCAGGGTGTGCGGACCTGTGTGGCTCCCAACAGGTTTTCTTACCCAGAAATCTTTGCAAAAGTAAAACTTTAACTAACAAACACACATTTTTCTCACATTTCTATGAGTCTGTGAGGAAATCTTTTGGAATCTGTGGTGAGCCACACATTTCCTATCACCTAGTATTCCCCAAAGTGTTCTGATAAAAATGCTACCTTGCTTTTGTGGTTAGGGCTAGTGCCCGCAACAGGAAAGGCGTCAAAACACAATATGGACACATCACATTTTTCAACTGAAAACTGACCCTTTTTTTGCAATGCGGCTAGCTGTGGTTTGTAGGTTTTAACTCTCCAGGCACCTAAGGAAACCTAGCACACCTTTAAAATTTTTACATCTAGATACCCAGAGGTGTCCAGGGTGTGGTGACTTGCAAGGCTCTCAAAAGGTTTTCTTACCCAGAGGCCCTTACAAACCTAAAAAAGTTCAGAAAAAATACACATTTTCCTCACATTTCTGTGATGGAGATTTCAGGAATCTGCAGGGAGCCACACATTTCCTACCACCTACCTTTTCCCCAAATCTCCAGATAAAAATGGTACCTCGCTTGTGTGGGTAGGCCTAGTGCCTGCAACTGTGGGAAGGCCCGATATGGGTGGTTGCTGTTAGAAGACTGGCGCAGGCTGAAGAAACATACCCACACAGTCCACCAGCAGTGATTATACATGGTGGGGGACAGGACAGGCGTAATTGACCCGCCTGATCCAGACAGATTGCCCTGAGACCCCTGTGCTACAGCTGTGAGTCTGGGAAACCAACATACATTCAGCAAGCTATTAACAACGAATTTGCCAACCGCTTTAGCAAGGTCTATACGTAGCTTACATACCCTCCGAGGGAGGCCGTACAGACATTCCTTGCAGATGTTAGGCGCCTGTGTCTCGACTCTGACGTAGTAGAGATCCTAGTCGTTGCAATCATGAAGGAAGAAATCCTTTCAGTAATCAGGCATCTCAAGCCTGCAAAAATCCCAGGCAGGGATGGACTACTGGGAAACTGTTATCATAAATGTGTAGTATCAGTAACAGACCAATTGCTCAAGGTGAACAATGAGGCCCTGGTGATCAGAATTTTGCTAGCCTTCATGAGGGAAGCCCTCGTGGTCATGATACCGAAGTCCGGCAAAGACCCATCAAACGCTTCCTTAAATAGACCGATATCGCTCTTAAATATAGATGTCAAAATTCTGAGCAGTGTCCTGGCAGCAAATTGACTCCTCCACTTGCCCCTGCTTATACACTCGGACAAGTCCGGATTCATCGCAAGGCGCAGCACTGCTCATAATTTACAAAGACTGGCTCATGTGTGGAAGACTCCATGCCTCCTGTCTGATGACTATGCCCTTGCGCTCCTAGATGTCGAACAAGCATTTGACACGTAAACTGGTCTTACATGTGGCGGGTGCTCCATAGGCTTGGGTTGATCCTGTGGTTTAATCTGGTGGGTTTGCTTACTGTATTCTGTTCCTTATACCAGGTTACGATCTGGAGGAGTGATCTCTGATCCCTCTCGTTCGTACAAGGGGACCCGACAGGGCTGCCCTCTGTCTCCGACTAGGGGTGAGTGTTTGATTTGCTCAAACGCTCCATCCATCATCCCCTTTGGTATCGCTTTGTTCGCCCTAAGTTGGCTGGGTATGCCCAGTCGTGGGTCCCTTGGTCACTTTGCCACTGGATTCAAGATAGCCTGGCTGATGAGGGTTATGAACCTGAAACCGGTCCCAGGATGCTTGTTTCCTGTCCAGGGAAGACATGGCTTGGCAGTTTGTGCTGGACTGTTCCCATGAGGCACAGGGTCAGACTGATTTGCATATGGCCATGTCTGAACTGGGGTGGTGGAGTGAGCTAAAGAATGATGGTGGATTAAACCCAGATCAGTTGACTGGGGGTGAGTGTTTGATTTGCTCAAACGCTCCGTCCATCATCCCCTTTGGTATCGCTTTGTTCGCCCTAAGTTGGCAGGGTATGCCCAGACATGGGTCCCTTGCTCACTTTGCCACTGTATTCAAGATAGCCTGGCTGATGAGCGTTATTAACCCGAAACCGGTCCCAGGATGCTTGTTTCCGGTCCAGGAAAGACATGGCTTGGCAGTTCGGGCTGGACTGTTCCCATGAGGCATAGGGTCAGACTGATTTGCATATGGCCATGTCTGAACTGGGGTGGTGGAGTGAGCTAAAGAATGATGGTGGATTAAACCCAGATCAGTTGATTGGGGGTGAGTGTTTGATTTGCTCAAACGCTTCATCCATCATCCCCTTTGGTATCGTTTCACAAACCTAGGTGAGTTTACATCTGGTACTCTCCTCTTCCTAAATTTGCAGAGATCTGTACCCTGACTGACCTAGGTTACATTTTAATAGTAAATGTGGGAGAGACTCCGGGAAATAGCTTAAAAATGGGGATTACCTATGAATAAAATGGAGGGAGTTAACCCACTAGAATGCTAAGCCCTTTTGTGGCTATTTAGAGTAGTTTGTGCTTAGGGCTTTATAACTGTTTTTCCATGTAAGGTATCCACGCCAAATTTGGATTCTTTTTTCCAACATCCTCTGGATTAAAAAAGCTACTCAGGGGTTCTGAATTCTCATGGAGGGTCTCTGTATATAGCCCAAATATAGTCAAATATTGTTTTTGGGGGGAAATTAATCAATCAATCAGAATTTATATAGCGTGGATTATAACCCCAGATTTTATACAGGCACTTGCAGGTCCCGGCGGCTTATTCAAACAGCCAGGTCTTGAGGGCTATTCAGAATTCCAGAAGTGAGGTGATGGTCTGGAGTTGCTTTGGGAGGCTGTTCCAGATCTTTGTTACAATTTGGGAGAGGAAGCTTCCTCCACTTTTTCTTCGGTCAATGAGGGGATTATGGACAGTAAGGGAGGGAGGCAGAGCGTGGTCCTCTCGATGGTTGGTGGAAGAGCAGGCTGTGGTTAATGTAGGCAGGCCCTTGGTTGTGTAGAGACTTGTGTGCCTGAGTTATCAGCTTGAATTGGTATCTCTTCTGTACGGGGAGTCAGTGAAGTTGCCTGAGATGGGATGTGATGTTGGTTCGTCGGGAAAGGTTGAGTATGAGTCTGGCTGCAGTGTTCTGTATGGTCAGGAGTCTCTGAGGAGCCATGCATCAGTTCCTAAATAGAGGGCATTGCCATAGTCCAGTCAACTAGGTAGGGGGGGCCTATGTCACAGTGCGTCTCGTGTGTAGAGGTAGCCACTTGTAGATCTAACGTAGCAAGCTCAGAGTGAGGAAGCAGGCGGAGGAGACAAGGTTGCTCTGTGATTTCATGGTGATCTTGTTGTCAATGATGATTCCAAGGTTTCTGGTGTGGTGCGAGAAAGTGGGTGTGTCATGCACTCAAAAGGTCCCAACTCCGTAGATGATAATGGAGCTGCTGCTGGACCTCCTATCCCTCCAGAGGCCAGCACATGTCAACCAACCAACCAAATGAATAGATCAAAAACTGGTGGAAAGGGGGGTGTGATAAAATAAGAAAAGAGAGACTGGATCTGCTCAGCCGTTATGCGATACTGCGTAACAGGATTTGTCACTCCAGACACCTTCTGTGTCTGCAAGTTGGATACACACGGGACTAGAACCATTGGTTTTGCAATGAGGCAAATACACTGGAAATAACAAGAGGAGGCAGTTAACATCAGTTCCCTATGAGGCCTCTCTATATACAATGACCATACATTGACTGCAGTGACATACATTTACAGGTTTCATCAGTAGCACAACATAAGAGCAGAATAACCAAAATCACAGATTGGAGTGTGCACGCTGCTAGAGATAAACTCAGAACATATAATTAATTACAAGTTTCATTCATATAGCAAAGACTCTGAAGTGCCATCTCTTGGCCTTATTGCTCATCAGAGAAACACAGAGCTAAAGTTTTTAATCCTTGCACAGTAACAGTTCCAGAACCAAGGCTGCAGGAAGGGTACAAAGTATAAACAAGCAAGAAGCATTGGAGTAAATCACAGAATGGGCATAGAGAAAATGTCTATAGTCTATGAAGAAGCTAATACTCAATCCTGCTTACTACTAACAAGGATTAGTGCACACTAACCTGATATCAAGTACCTAGCCTAGTTCTTCCACTTGACTGTAGTTCAAAGACAATCTCAAGGCTTTGACTCAGGGAGTTGCAGAGAATCCGGAGTAGCTGTGCAGGAGGGCGAAAGGAGAAAATGAGTGTGAAGAACTGCCATTTGCGACATTTTCGTTTGTAATTCTTGTCACAATGGCTGATTTACAAAAGCAAAATACCATTACATCCACTAGCCCTTTCTGGTTATGCGGATACATAGAGTTTTTAGGTTGTCTAAAAACCTGAGATACCCAGAGCCAACAACTGAACTGCAGTTTACAATGGTGTTTTCATTGTCTACCTGGTATAGAGCAATTCAAATAGTAAAATATAAAGTGTGAAAAATGGGTACCAAATAAACCTATGTATTTCTGAAATAAACACCAGATACAGAGTTTATGAGCAGTGGTTATATGTACATCTCTGAATTTGTGGATACCCATACTACCATGTGATTCAGAGGGCATTTATCAAAATGTCTTCTTTCTTACACACTGCCCTACATTTGGAAGGCACAAATGCAGAAAAATACAATGGATAATAACAAATGTTCTCCCACATGCCTCCCGATACAAATGTTATGTCACTTGTGAGAGTAGGCCTAGTGCTAGCGACAGGAAAGGACCCTAAACACAACATGAACACATCACATTGTATTACACTGAAAACTGACCCTTTTTTCGAGGTGGGGAGCTGTGTTTTTTGAGCCATAGCTTTGCAGGCACCTAGACAATCCTAGCAGACCTTTACATTTGTGAACTCTAGATGCATAGAGAAATCCAAGGTGGGGTGGTTTGTGTGGTTCCCATCAAGTTTTCTTACCCAGAAACCTTTGAAAACCGTAAACCTATAAAAAAAACACACATTTTCCTCATATTTCTGTGAGAAAAACTTCTGGAATCTGTGGGGAGCCACAAATATCGTATCACCCCGTATTCCCCCAAGTGTTCTGATAAAAATGGTACCTCACTTGTGAGGTAAGGGCTAGTTCCCGCAACACAGAAGGTGTTAAAACACAACATGGACACATCACATTTTTCCACTAAAAACTGACCCTTTTTTGCAATGCGGCTAGCTGTGGATTTTAAGTCCTAGCTCAGCTAGCACCTAGGGAAACCTAGCAAACCTGTCCCTTTTTTTTTTGGTAACTCTTTTTATTGAAAAAACTGGCATGTTAAACAGTAGAGACACATCGTTTCACATGTACTTATTGGCAAAGTCTCTTTCACCACAGTGCTACATGAATGTATTTGGGAATGTCACATCAACCAATATCGTTAATCCCATCACCCCTTCCCCCGGTGGCTCACATATCTTCCCCCGGAAAGTGTTCCATGGCCCCCAAATCTGAGACCACTTCTTCGGGTATCCCCATGAAACATAGATAGGTATCTCAGTCACCATACACCAATCCATGTCTCCGGCCCAGTCCGCAATGCTTGGTGATGTCGGAGCCCTCCAAAGACGTGCGATATTCCGCTTGGCCACCATGAAGCCCAACGTGACTCATATTCTTTCCTTGGCAGTAAGATCAGTGGGGTCCCAAATGTTTAACAAAATCAATTTGATGTTGTACTGTAACTGTTGCCCCAATACTTCTCCCATCATTAAAACCACCCCCTCCCAAAATTTCTGAATCGTCTCACATTCCCAAAGTGTATGGATGAAGGTGCCCTCCTGCCCGCAGACCCGTGTACAGCCACTGTCCTGGGTGTATCCCATGTGAACCAGCGAGGGACCTGACAAGTACGTCCTGTGGAGGATTTTTAACTGAACCAGTCGGAGTCTGGAGGAGATGGCAACCTCGCGGGGAGAAGCCACTGTGGCTTGCCATTCCACGTCGTCCAAACCTGCCACATCATGTTCCCATTTACCCCTTAGACGTGTTAAGGGATCGGGCATATTATTGATAAGTTTCCTGTAGATGAGGCATATGGCCTTTTCTGGCAAATCGCCATCCAGAATCCTGTCCTCCAAAAGAGAGGATTCTGGAAGATCTGTACCCTTAGGGAAAGCCGAGAGCTATGCGTGTCTAATTTGAAGATATCAGAACTAGCCTTTTCAAACTCTTGACATAGTTGGGAAAACAAAATGACATTCCCGGATTTCCAAAGGTCCCCGAGTCTAGAAATACCAATGGTGTCCAAGTTATGGAACCCCGCAGAACGCAACAGTCGACCCAGCTGGTCACAATGCCAGAGCTGCGTGGCTTGAGTAAGTTTGCCCTCCCACCCCAGGCTCCTAATAGCATCTCTCCATATTTGCACGGCGTGCTTGGTTGGACCGGACAAGGCATTATTCTGAGACTTTGTGTATAACGCGCCCTCAAACCCACCCCCGGGGACGAGCCATTGATCGATCCGAAAGACCGGGTCATCGTGGCGTCTATAGGTACATTGATGAATAGCAGCGAACTGCGAGGCCCAGTAGTATCTTTTCATGTCAGGAAGTCCGATGCCCCCATCGAACCATCCCAGTGTGAGCTTGTGTGTGGTGATGCAAGGTCCCATAGCAAATCTCGTACGGTACCCTCCAGTTCTTTAAAATATGATGCCGCGACCGGAAGAGGAGTGTTCTACAACATGTACAAAAGACGGGGAGGGACATCATTTTGAATAGGGCAGCACGTCCCAGGAGGCTCAAGGGAAGTGACTTCCAGTGATGGACATCGGATTAAGGCGCACCAGTGGTGGCCAGAGGTTGGTGTCATAAAATTGCATTCGATCTTTAGATCTTTAGATACCCAGATTCCCAGATATTTGAAGCCTTCAGCGGCTTCCGCCAACTGGCAATCCCAGGGAAGTCGAGGTCGTTGCCCACCAAGAACGTATGGCACTGACTTGGACCAGTTGATCCGGTAGCCTGAGAATCTGCCAAAAATATGGAATATGTCCATCACCACATTAAGAGACTTTGCCGGGGAGGCTAGATAAAGCAGGATATCATCTGCATACAGTGATGTGCGGTCCTCCCACCCGTGTGTCCATTTAAGGCCCCGAATAGCAGGGTCATGCCGGATCCATGCTGCGAGATGTTCCAGGGATAGATACAGATAGAGGAGCGGTGACAGGGGGCAGCCATGCCTGGTGCCCCTCCCCAGAGAGAAGACAGGAGACTTCCGATTTTTTACGACCACTTGCGCCAATGGTTGACTATATAGAAGGCGCACCCAGTTGATAAATTCCAGACCAAACCCCAGCTTATGAAGCACCGCAAACAGGTAGGGCCATTCAATAGTGTCAAAGGCCGAAGCGGCATCTAGCGATACCACTACGGCACCCTCATTGAGCATACCAGCCCTACAAAGCACTGCATGCAAACGACGGAGGTTAAGAGACGTATTTCTGGCTGGCATGAACTCGGACTGATCCGGGTGCACGAAGTTGGGAAGGACTTGTAACAGACGAGCGACAAGTACTTTTGCCAGGATCTTGGCTTCGCAGTTGAGGAGCGAGATGGGTCTGTATGAGGAACACAAGTCAGCTGGTTTACCCACTTTGTGGATCACAATAATGTTAGTGAGTCTGTGATCCTCTGGAAGAATTCCTACCTCTTTACTTTCTCTATACATGGCAGTGAGAAATGGGGCAGTCTTGCCTGCCGTTAACTTAAATAATTCTATAGGGATCCTGTTTGGGCCCGACGCTTTCCCCCCACGTAGATCATGAATAGCCTTTTCCACTTCCATTACTGTAATGTCCCGGTTGAGATCGAGACACTCCTCCTCTGCAACAACTGGCATCCGTATGTCACGTAAGAGGGAAGAAGCCTCTTCCTCCGAGTAGGTCATGCTGGAAGAATACAGGGAGTGGTAATAACTACCAAATGCGTCTGCGATGTCTTGCGGAGCTGTGAGTTGGGAGTGAGAACTAGTGGTATGTTCAGCCACCACCCGCCGTGCCCCCTCTATGCGATCTAGCCAGGCTAACAATTTGCCCGCCTTATCGCCTACATCATATATCCTGCTAAGGGTAGCCCGATAGTGCGCCTTAGCCGCATCTATGGCAAGTTCTAGGAGTTCCTTGGTTTTTACGCGGAGCTGTTGGCGCACTTCTTCCGAATCTCGCGATCTAACTGCCCGTTCCAGTTCAAAGATCTCATCCTCTATGCGCACAATGGCTGCAGTCTTCTCCTTTCACTGCCCTGCGATTTGTTCCAGGACCACCCCACGGACGACAGTCTTGTAGGCCTCCCAGAGTGAGATAGCGGAACTGACGGACCCGTGATTTTCTTGAAAATACAATTCAGTTTCAGACAAAACCTTGTCTCTAATGGGGGGATTGTGAGATACCACAAGTTGATCGGTGCCTCCCGGCCGACCGAAGGCTCTCCCACCTCCAGTTTACACAGAATTGGGGAATGGTCCGATATGCCCCTAGCCAAGTGTCATATTTCTTTGACGGTGTAGAGATGATGTGTGAGTGTAAGCACATAATCAGTGCGGGACATGGTGCCATGGGGACCCGAGAGATGTGTATATTGAAGCTCCGCTGGGTGCAGGCACCGCCAGACATCCAATAGTCCCATTGCACCTAAGAAACTGTGGATCCGTTTGCGGGATAATGGCAGTTCTTTCTGGGGCCAACGGTCCAAGGAATCTCAGACTATAGAATTAAAGTCCCCGCCGATCAGTAACCGCCCGTCTGGCAAACCCAGAAGCAGGTCGCCAACTGCACAGGAGCACAACTGCGAGGTGCATCGTCTCCCGTAATAAGGAATCGTGATTCAATTCACATTATTCACGGGCGCACATTGTGTCCCACATCTTGGAAATCATTGGATTGGACCGCATCTAAGGGGTTAGGAAGTTTCGGCTCCTGTGCACTTGGCGATTTCTGGCACTGCCCCCACTATCAGTTTTATTCCTTCGCCGTGTGACTGTGAACACCGGCCATCGTGAGTTTCGACATACCTGTGATGCCTGGATGGCACCAGAATTAGATTGCCCCGTCCCACCCCGTCCTGAAGAAGACTCGCAGCGGAGGTCAAAATCTACCCCCTCTTTGCATTAGTCGAGTCGAAACGTCAACACCCTCTGTCCACTCGAGGCCTGTACCTGTCTCCCCGTCCTACACTCTGAAGATGCATTGATGCATGATGGAATTATATGATTTATTGTAACTAATATGTTTATGTATAGACAGGTCTCTCAATACTGGTCTTCATTACTAGTTGTGTGTTAAAACATTTGAATTGTTTTGCCGAAAAAACTGTGATCCTCACCTTCTCCAACCCCACACGAGCACATCCCAACCCCTTCCCTTTTTTTGCAACCTATTAACTTAATGATTGAAATTAAGATTTGAGTCTAACTTTAAAAATAAATTCATGAAAGATGATGCAGGCTTTTCTGGCGCTCTAGTGTTGTTGCTTGTTCTTCCTAAATTCAAATTGCATAAACGTAATGTTATTCATGTGGGATTAAATACCAGTGTTGGAGTCTTTACACAACACAGATCATAAAGGTTTGAATTTGCTTCTCTTCGAAAGAGTCACGGACCGTTCTTTTCATTCCCGCATTGTGCCCAGGTCCGTTGATGACTTTTGGGTTACCCCATTATCTATAATGGTCATGTTGACACCAGAACATGGGCTTCTATGGGCATTCTCAAGGGCATATTATCAAGCCCATTACCGCCGCTGTAGCGGCAGTTTTCTGCCGCTAAAGCGTCGATAATTTCAACGCAGTTTCTTGATAAAATGCCCCTATGTACTTCTGCCTTCCCTGAAGTCTGCTTGCATGGTGTTGTGCTTAAAGGTTTTTCTGCTTCAACAAACAGTTGAAGCTGAGAGTAATCTATTTTCTCCGGCATTTTGGATCAATAAAGAGGGAGATAGGTCTGAAATGTGCAAGGTTATTTGAGTTTACAGAAAGTTTGTTTAGAAAAGGACACATTATAAAGAATGGTTAGAATACTCAGGAACTACACGCTTTCTAGGGAGGAGTTTTAATGTTATTAGTCAGAAGCTATGGATTGATGCCAGCTTTCTCTTTCCAGTAGGATGCTGTTGGGAGATCTAGAAGGGTTGGCTTTTGTTACCAAACTCTTGCAGTCAGTGGGAGAGAGAAGTTTAAACTCAAATAATTGGGTGGATGGTTCGACTACCTGATCTTTGGGAGTTCTATTAGTTTCGATAACTGAGAGGAAATCTCTAAAAATGTACATGTTTTAGTAAGAAAGAGTGCTAGATTGTCAACTAATACATGTGAAGGAGAAACATCAATATAGTCTGCACTCTCTGAGAGGTTTACTACAAAAAAATGTTCCTGTGATATCTTAGGATCATTCAAGGTGTTTCAAAAAGAATTACTCTTTTGGCTTTCTGAATCAAGTAATTATATTTGTATCAATGTCCACTATAGCTGAGTTTATCAATACTGTTTGCCAACCGTATTTGATTAGTTTTGTAATTTTTCAAACTCTACTAGTACCACTTGGCTTCGGTGTGTTTTGGCCTGAAATCTATTTCTAGGGTGGGACCTACTATATCTAGGGCTTCATTGGGCTTGCCATAAACATCAGTTACTAGATTTCTCACTCACTCAATCAAGGATTTATAAAGCACAGCAAATCAATGGTGGGGGTGTCAAGGCACTGGAGTTGCTAACTGCTTCTTGGCTATCTGTTCAGTAGATGAGGAGGCACTCAAAAACTAGGGACAAAAGCAAGGCGAAGACTGTGAAAATGAGGGAGCAGCATGGAGAAAGCACTCAAAAACTGGGTAAAAAGCAAGGAGAAACAGTGAGAACGAGGGAAAGGCAAGGAGAAAGCACTCAAAAAATGGGGGACAAGGAAGTAGAAAACAGTGAGAAATGAGGGGGAAACAAGGACTGAGCACTCCAAAAATGGGGGAGGAGAAAGGGGCAGACACGTGCATGAACGATAGAGTAAAATAGGGAGACCTGGTCCTGGTACCTGCTCAATATGGTTGCGCTGTGGACTCCACTAAGTAGGTCCTGGGAAAAGGCAGGGGTGCTGGGAAGCGGTGGGTGGGGTTATGCGGGAGGCTAGAACTCATACAGCAAGGGAGAGGCAAGGAGGGAAAAACAATGAAAACATAGGGAAAGCACGGAGAAGGCACTCAAAAATTAGGTAAAAAACAGAGAAGAAAGCAGTGAGAACAAGGGAAAAGCAAGGAAAAAGCACTCAGAAAATGGGGTAGAAAGGAGGAGAAAGCAATGAAAAATGAGGGAAAAGCAAGGCGAAACCATTCGAAAAATGGGGGAAAGAGAAGGAGAAAGCAGTGAAGAACTGGGGAAAAGGAAGCAGAAGGCACTCAAAAATGGGTGAAACAGCAAGGAGAAAGCAGTGAGAACGAGGGAAATGCAAGGAGAAAGCACTCAAAAAACTGTGTAATAAAGTAGAGGAAGCAATGAAAAATGATTGAAAAGCAAGGAGAAAGAATTCAAAAAATGGGGCAAAGGGAAGGAGAAAGCAGTGAAAAATTAGGGAAAAGTAAGGAGAATGCACTCTGATAACGGGAAAGAAGAACATAGATGCAGCAGCACGAGAAGAGCTGGGACTGGGTTGAACTCAGGTGTGAACACCAGGTCAGTTGTAGGGGGATCCATCATTGGTTTTGAAACATCACCAGGAACAATATTTATTCCAGGGCTAGATAGAAATATTTTGATACTGTACTTCTTTAGCCTTAAGGTGATTGGTAATGAATATTGCAAATATCAATAAACAGTGGTTTGACCAAAGAGCTTTATTTTGTTCTATTATTTCAGTAGTATTAGGATTAGTGAAAATTAAGTCCAGGGTATGTTGTACTATGTGGGTAGGTCCATTAACAATTTGTGATACATTAAAGAGGTTTATAGTATTAAAAATTAGTTTGGCAATTGGTTCATCCAGCTGCACAGCCCAAATGTTGAAATCACTCAAAAGTAGTAATGTGATGAATAGGGTTTGAGTGAAAACTAATTACTCTGAAAGCCAATTTAAAAAAACTCAGTGGTTAATGATGGGCAACAATATATGACAGCTGTCTATAGTTTTGGTCAGGGACATATTTACAAGAACTTCATGCTGCCGTAGCATAAATTTTCAAGACCGCCACTTCTGTTAGCGGGACTTAGCAAAACTGAGATGCCAGGTAGGCATTCCTGTGAAAAAAGTTTCTCCTAAACACACTACGTGATATTTACAAGGAATTCCTTGTATGGTGCAAAAACAAAAAACTGCTGCTAAGTCCAGTTGGAGGCAGTTCTTTAAGACCAAAAAATAGCTTATCTTAAAATTTGTGCAAACACTTGGATCCACATATAAGATGTTTGGGTACTGGACAGCGCTACAAGGAATATAACTACACTGCCCTGTGCCAAAACAAAAGGCCAGGAATGCACTCTATCAATAAGATAGGGTGCATTCTTGGGCCTCATTCATGAAAAGTGTTGCATCACTGTGACAAAACAGTGTTGCAACCCTTTACACTGCGCCCTCCTTGCGACACCATGGATGTACTGTATTTACTGTATGGTGCTCCATGTCGCAATCAATGACAGATAAGTCTGAAATCCTGACATAAAAGTCAGTGCTAAAGTCACGCATTGTTGCAGTTGTGTCACAAGCATGATGCAATACTAGCAGTGCATGGAGCCAGCCTATCCCTATGGCACTGCTTCACCCTTATGCCTGCCATGAGGCAGGTGTAAGGTTTTGATACAGTGGCGTCCTAGAATTGTCGCAGGTAAATCTGATAGATTTCACTTTGCCACTCCTATGAGGCTTTGGTGCGTGGGAACGCCCACCCTGCATACATCATAATAACGCAGGTATAATGTGGCACAGGGCTTACCAAGGCAACTCATATGCCGATATGCATCACTTTGTAAACATGACACAACATGGTGCAAAATTCAGGCTGCAAGTACGTCAAGAAAATGACACACTGACGGCTTTAAACTGTTGGAAGAGGTTCATGAATAAGCACCCCTGTATTTTTCCCCTACGTTGGAGCACAATGGCTGCTATGTTCCAACGTGCAAGGGTGACTGTGTTGCGGAGTTGATTGATGTTGTGCAGGAAGGGACACCTACCTGAACAAAAACTATAAATCCAGGGTATTTCCTCTTTCTCTGTGTGCTGCAGAATGAGGCACACATATAAAAAGTAAGAAAAAGAGGAGAAATTAAAACATGTATCCTTGTAGCGCGTATGAAATGTCAAACTTGAGTTGGTATTAGATTCTGACGCATTCTGAAGGTTTACGGTTTCTCATAAACTTGGGAATGCTTCAGATTCCATTGGTTTGGCATAGGAACGCCCACAGCAACACCCATTATACTCCCCTTTCACACTTTTTAATGCGTGAAAGGGGCACATATTTACAAGTCAATGAAAAGCCATGCAAAGTGGATTTGGGTGGCCTGGTAAACATGCTGTGGCAGACTGCGCTACCAGAACGTCAATCGTGTGACATCACAGCATAAATGAAGCCCTTGGATAATAGCAGAACTCTAAAAATTCATCCTTGGCAAGGTCAACGACGCCATGGATCTCCTGCCATAGCAGCTTGGAGCATCAAGAAGACCACCACCACCACCCCTGATATACATCGCTCACCTGAACAACTGCTCCATTCCCATTGGGTGACAACTTGACCTGATCCCCTCTAAGTGCTGACATCTGCACACTGGAACTTCAGTAAGAGTAAGCTGGAGACCAGGAACCACAGAAAACCAGAGACTCTCCGGAGCTGTCTGTAACCGCAGAAGAAGGAGAGACGCACAACCAGTAAACATTAAATTAGGTGATCTGCTGCCTGAGGAATCACATCCAGTGGCCAGCCGTACTTCACACCGAATGGCCAGTGGAACCATTGTCGCTTGGGGAGCATTCAGCTGAAGTGTTGGGAATCTGTCTCTGAGTGCAATCACGCATCGCGTCACCACATGCATCGCATTTTGCCTCTTGAAATAACCTGCTCCAGATTGGGGGTGGCTTGTAGTTCTGGCGGGAGGCCTGCTCTTCCAACACCTCCCACTACAACTGGATCTGCAAATGACAGCTTGTTGCACAGACCGTCACTACCTGTCTGCACCTCCTGGCGACCAGTATATTCCAGCCAGGTCCAGATCCATTCAGTGGCATCAAACAATTGCGTGTTACCATCTGATTCAACTCGCAGCCTTGCAGGGAAATGGAGGGAGTATTTGATGCCCAACTCTCTGAGGCATCACTTAACCACTAGAAACGACCCCCTCTGCCTCTGCACCCACATGGCATAGTCAGGGAAGAAAAGTACTGTGGCATTATCCACTTTTACCTCCCCCAGCTTGCGTACCTCCCTCAGGAAAGCGTTATGATCCCTGTCAGAGGCAGAAGAGAAAGGGGCTGGGGCCTGTACCTGGCAGCAGATGGCTCGCCGGCACTTAATGAGATTGCTCCAAAACAAAGAATGGGGAGAGTGCAACTGCTGGCAGAAGATCACACAACCATGTCTCATTACATGCCACTGCCTCAGCTCCTTCTGCTCCTTGGGGCAGATCTACCACCTGCACGTTGTTCTGCCTGGAACGACCCTCCGCATCTTTGGCTCTTCTTTCTAGTGACTTCACAGGTGCCATTAGCTGCTGTACTTCCAACGCTGAATTCCGGTTAATATGGTGGACTTTGACCAGTTCTTGGTCACTGTCATGTACCTTGTCAGTCAGCTTGCGATGATTTGGTGCTCCAGGGTGAAGTCGATTGTCATCTTTTGTTGATGCGGCCCTTATGGGAAGTGCGATTTTGTTCGAGGGAGGTGCCTATTTTCTCCGCAGCCATGAGTAACGAGTCTAGTCTGGCAACCAGGTTGTCTACTGTCACCTGCCCTGGCAGCCAGTGACCCCCCAGCCACTCGGTCCACTGACATGGAGGAGCTGCCATGTGTCGATGCTACCCCCGTGTGCAGGTGGCCCATTGTTGCACCAGATGCCCAGGCACTATGTATGACATGCGTTGCAGTGCTGCAAGCCGGCCTCTCTCCTCCAGTCAGATGTATGTTAGCAAGGAATCTTTATCGGATGGTACCAAGGGAATTCAGTCAATCAATCATTCCGGGACTTATATAGAACGGTTACTCACCCATGAGGGTCTCAAGGCCATATGGAGGAGGATTGCTGGTTGCACTGGGTGGAGGATCATTCAAAGAGCAAGGTCTTGAGGCCCTTTCTGAATTGGATCAGCAACGTGGATTGCCTGAGGTGCAGGGGCAGGGTGTTCCATGTCTTGGCGGACCACCAGGCTTGCGGCCCAGTCAGGAGTCTGCGGTTGGAGGAGGGACCCGAACATCTGACCTCTGGATCAGAGGAACCAGCAGCAGCAGATAGGGACATCAGCTACCAGATGGCGCTGCACTGTGGGAAGAGCAAGCCCACTAATGGATAGTCCCTCGTACACCCAAAAGCAATCTAACAGGGGTTGAGGAAAGACAGCACCAGCATTTTGCGTCTTCTCATCTAACAGTGGTGACCAGATTCCATGTTCTCCAGGTCCCCAGCGACAAACGACGGAACAAGCTGCATACCCTAGGGCTTGGGCCGGAACCGGCCCCCGTGCCCAAGACAGGCACTGCAACCAATGGCGGATCTCAGTGACATGAGCCATTTAATGGAGTCCCCCACCAGTCTTTTGTGGTGCCCTCGGTGATGCAGGTCATCTGCAGTGCACCACCCGCAGGTACCTTCTCCGCTCTGCGTCCTATCTTCTCCTCACCTGGACATTGACACCGGGGCTCAATCCACTGCACTCTCTCCAAATCTGTGACTCAGTCATTAGAAGCCTCAGCCAGGCAGGATTTCATACTCCTGGGTGCCACAGCTGCCGCCAAGTCCACTGGGGAACCTCCGGATGAAGGTGATGCAACAGGGCCCCCTTAGGCGTGAAGTTGTAGCACTCCCGCCACACAAGTTTGGTGCAGCTCAGAGGCCTCACCCTCCACAGCATCCAGGCAGCGCCACATCCTCTGGCCTGTGATGCTGAGAGCTGCAGCCCACCATTGGTCATCTGCTCCGTGCACCACGGTGTAGTGGTGGCATGTGTTATGCAATGCAACCCTCCCTATGTTGGTGCGCATTAGCCCCTCTACCATTCACAGCTCCACGGGGTGTCAGGCGGTCTTCTCATACAGGTAAGCAACGTGTCTCCATGCGACCTGCCAGACTTCACCACCAGGTAAAGGCGATCACCAACACCTCAATGTCCAGTGCCACAGCCCACAGGCATGGGCCCGACATGGCATGCCTCCACCGTCAGGCCATAGTAGCTCCACAGCACCGCTGCCTCCCACTCTGGTTTTCAGATGCTGGCCAAATGAGGCCTCCGAGCCCCGGAGACTGACCGCGCTTCCAGGCATCAGCTGATATGGTGTTGCAAGAATGGCGCTATCCAAAGTGCTGCATTACTGGTTTTGCAGTGATGCACCGCTTTACATAAATGGAGCCCTGAATCTGCATTTTCTCTTCCCCTGGGACTCTGGCTGATAATCTTGGCTGTGGTCGAGTGTGGGGGGGTTGTTTACTTGTGCTGAACTTGGCCCTGGCTACTCAATTCTGTATTCCATTGGTTTTATTTGCTTTTTTTCATTGGAGGTGGACTTATAGGCTATTTTTGCCTCTAGAGGCAGAAAAGTGACGTTGGCCTGACTGACAAGAGTTTTTTTTTGCCGCTAATTGTGCTTTCATGACTTTTCTCTTGCTAGCGTCAAAAAGTTTATCACCTTGACGCTAGTGTTAGCGGCAGTATTCACTGCCGATGGCTGATACTATCGCCATGTATGTCGGTGACAGGGCGATAGTTTTCAGCGATAGGCTGCGTTAAGAAAATTGCAGCTAACTAACGCAAACACTGGTAAGTGGCAGTTCTCGTAAATATACCCCAAAGTCTCAGCACTGTTCGTGAGGGCTGGCTAATAGTGTGATATCTAAATTGTTCCAAAAATCAAACCACTCCACCCCTTTTTTGGTCCTGAAGGTTGCTTCCAAGAATTTTAAAACCAGTCCGTCCTAAATCTTGAAGGATGGAAGTCAATTGCAAGACCTTAATTAACTGGTTGAGGGGGGTGGAATTGTACTCAAGCAGCAACCACAATCCTTGTTAGAGTGAAGTCACAAGCAAACCCCAAATTTACCTGTGCTCAACCTTCTGATAGATTGGTATAGAGCAATCAGGGTTAACCTAAAGGCAATGTGTAAAGTAGTAATGCAGCACTTCAAACAGTAATAAAGTGAGAACACAACACAAGAAAAATACCACACCAATGTAGACAAATAGCGTACGTTTCAATAAATAAATCAAGACCAAAATACAAAAATTAAATCAGTAGAACTGGAGCTATGCAAGTTTAAAGATTTAAGTGAAAATAGAGCAAAAAACACAAAGCGGCACTAACGTATATGTTACCCCACATTTCTTCCACATGGACTTCTTGTATGCAGACATTAAGTTGGGGTTCCCAGACAGATACCACCTCCTTGGAGAATATCACTCTGGTAAATATTCCCTTCAGTGCCATGGCCCTTGCAGACGTAGTCATTGTCCTCAAAAGAATAGCCTCTGGGTAACAGGTGGCATGGTCCACCATGACTAGGATGAACCTGTTGACCAGGCCTACCTAGGGGTCTAGAGGCCCAACAATGGCGATGCCCACCCACTCAAAGAGAGTGCCAATGACAGGAGTGGCTGCAGGGGAGCCTTGTTCTTCCCTCCTGACTTTCCACTAACCTGGTACGTAGGGCATGACCTGCAGAATGCATCAGAGACCATCCTCATCTGAGGGCAATAGAAGTGGGTGTCAAACCTTTCAAAGGTCTTGTTCTTCCCTAGATGATGTGCCAGTGGAACATCATGAGCCACATCCAGTTGGAAGAACCTGTAGCACTGAGGGACCACCACACACAGGTTGCACCAGGCTCAAGAACCTTAGGCTCACTACACAGGAGACCATTCTCCCAATAGATCAAGTGTTTACCAGAGGTGTCTCCAGCTGCCTGGATCTCAGCCTGCCACCATAAGTCCTCCACATCACACTGCAACTTTGGCAGCACACGTTTTTCTGCACACTGCACTTTTTTTTTTTTTTAAATACTGCCTAATAACTTTTAAGTGAATTTATGCTAACATCAAGATTTAACCTAATTTGAATACAACGTATTTGTAAAATAAGGGATATTAAATTTGAACTTCTTGAATATGTTTGGGGAATATAAAATACTTGAATTTGATATGGGGATTTGAATTACTTGAATTACATGAATATTTGTTCTTGTGGACTTTACCCACTTCCCCAGTAGCCTTGTGAAGCCGCCGTCTTCGGTGAGGTTAATGGTCTAGTGGAGCACTCAGGAGGCACTCAAGAAGAGGGGCTTAAGTCAATTAAAAAAAATATGCAGGCCTCCAGGGCAGATGTGTGCAGCAGGTGCGTTGCTGGCATGCCAAAGGCAAGCCTGTTTGCACCCGTCTGCAGCCGTTCCGCAACCAGCTTTAGCCCTCCTAGTCATTTTCTGCCAGATGTCCTACTATCTGCTGATTTCCTAAAAAACGTTATTAATAAAGTACCCCATTGTGGTCATATGCTTGACACCACCAATTTAGAGGGCTCAGTGACCTGTATTTGTTTCAAAGGTGAGTTTGGTCTTAGTCCTTCTTATAAGCAAATCTCTTGTGAGGGGATTGATTAATGCACACTCCCTCCCCAAGTACGTCCATGAAATACACAACCTGATTTCTGATCTTCATTTTGATTTCCTGTATGTTACCAAATCCTGGCTCATACTTTGGTCCAACCTGCTATTGCTATCCCCTGAGGAATGCCATCCTTAGATGCAACAGAACTGTGGGACGTGGAGGTAGCCTTGCCATTATCCGTCATGAAACTTTTGAATCCAGCTCCTTTGAAATGGGCTCCCTGAAGGGAGTCAAAAATCTCGAATTTTGCTTAAAAATCAGCTTCTCTCAGTATTTTACTGACTGTCTAAGCTATCGGCGCTGACTTCTTAACTAGTCTTGGGGAGGCCCTAGCTCCAATCCTTCTCCAATATGCATATTTCACTATACTAATGAATGTTAACCATTATTTTGATGATATTAGCAACCCCAATATAGTTAGCCTTCAAGAGACCCATACCACCCTAGACCTTCCCCAATTAGTGGTAGTACCTGCCTACTCTGCATGCCACAACCTAGATTAGATCTGCACCAACCATCTGTTACTGGCTGCCGAGAAACCATTAATGCAATCATGGTCTGTTCACTGCGAAGTCCCTTTTTAGACTGGTGATCAATATTACTAGCCCACCAAATTTCAAAGCCGTCGTAAAAAGGGAAAAATGATTAACCCAACTCCCATCACTCAGTTGCCAATACCTCCCCTACCCTCCTTGGCAGGTTTCCAGAGACTCTTCAGTTGTTCACCGAATGGATCACCAATACTCCAACCAAATTAGCACCCTTAGTCTGTCCTGGTAAACAGCACCCTAATCCATCTGCACCATGGATCTCCCCAACCATAGCCGAAGGCAAGCTCCTCTGTAAAAGGCTGGAGTGCAAATGGCACCAGTCCTACATTCCCAAGGACGTGACCAACTTTAGAAGGCCCAAGAAATCCTATCATGACCTAATCATGGAGGCCAAGAAAGCGTACTGTAAGATGTGAGTCCAGCCACTCACCTGAAATCGAGGATCGTCTGCAGGGGCGATGATAGTTCCTCAATCCGCCCACAACAACTCTCCACACTACTGACTAGACAGGAGCCTTGGCAGATGTTCCAAGAGGGAAGGGGATTGGGACGAGAGAGAGAGAAGAGAAGAAAAGACAATGCCACAATCCACCACCTGGACCAGCCAGGATCCGTTCCTCGGAAAGGCAGGCGTAGCGTTCGTTCAAATCCTAGGGAAAGAATGATCATTATCAACTGACCTAAGCTGCAGTGTTTTTTGCTATAATTTCTATAATGAGTTAAATATATGTATCAGGTACTCCTTCATTACCTTCATCAAGCTCTGCACATGTAAGGGGTACTAAGCGGAATTAAGAATATGCACTTAGCTTGTTCGTGCCTTCCCTTTCATTGTCTTTTCCCCGCTGGAGCCAACGGGACGGAAGGTTTCCGGTGAAATGGGAACCCTAGGAGCTGCGATGACACAGCTGGAGGTTACGCTTGATGTGGCAAAGAGCAGTCCAATGAAGGCGACCTCCTCGCAGCCACGCGACGACAAAGGCAGAAACCCAAGCGAGGAATGTTACTGGGCTTGGCTATTTATGGCCAATCCTTGGGCATAGCCGGGCGTGTTGTAGCAACGTGTTTGGTAACGTTGCTGCTCCACCTGACCGGACCAGCATGTTCCTGCCCGTGTGTTTCCCTGGAAACAGGGAAACACAGCTGATATTCATTTTCTTTTAACACGCATTGGATCAGATCGTCCTTTTGGTCCAATTAAAAAAAGGAAACGAATACTACTGCAGAGAGAATATTAATGGCAGTATAATGTGGCATGCAACTCACCTTTGGTAACACAAAAAGAAACAATAGTAAATTAAAAAGTGGTAGCATACTTGGGTACACTACAAGCATTGGCAAGGGCTGAGGTAAAACACATCATAGTTTTTTAGATACTAAAACGTGAGTAGTATAGAGGTCATGGGGATGTTGGCAGATGATACAGGCCCAGTGTGCATTCCTGACACCTACCTCAATAACTAAATCAAGCAGGCTAAATTTGACCCCAAAAACAAATCCTTCCAGCAGCCCAAAGCCATATCAAGAGAAATGCCCCCTCACTGTCCCTTTGCAATCAAATCGCTACCTTCTACAAAGGGGTTTTCTAACTCTATGCCCTGAATCTAACCAGCCTCAAAGTGAGCTTGCCAATGCCACATTAGTCGCCTTCTGGGAGATTTTATCTGTACAATCGTGTCAATATGCCAATCAGGATCACAATGAGAATTCCTGCCCGCCGACCATCCTACATTAAGCCATCAACACAGTAAATCCAGCAATTATTCAGATACTAAACACTTCTCTCTCCATGTACAAAGTCCCTAAATCCTGGAAATTGGCAGTGGAAATACCTTTATAAAAAGAAGCACTCACAGCACGCTTTAACCCTGGCAAATTTCAGGCCCATTTCGTTGCTTCCCATGCTGGCCAAAATACTCAAAATAATCATCATTACCCAACTTATCTCCTTCGTGGAGAATTTGAATTCATTACACACCCACCAATTAGACTTCTGACCAAAGCATTCAACGGAATCTGCCCTACTGGAAGTCTCCAAAATGACTCTCAACGCTGGTAACAACACTGTATTGATCTTATAAGGCCTTTCTGCAGAATTCGATACCTTCTCTCATACCATACTGCTCCAGCATCTTCTCAAGATCGGTATCTCCTATAGTGCATAAGCTTGGCTCATATCTTTCCTTACAGACAGGAACAATTGGCTGCCATGGGTGATTTCTTGTCTGTCGAATGATCAGTGACTTGTGGTGTCCCACAGGGCTCATCATTTAGTCCTGTGTTGTTTAATGTCCATATGGCCCCTCTTATATCCTAGCTAGCCTCCTTCAGAATTGCCACCACATCAAGTACAGACAACACACAATTGATCCTATCCCTCGAAAAGAACTCTCTTGGATCAAAGCAAAATTTCAAAAACTACTCTGACCAACATCATCGCAGGATGGAACATAGCCATCTAAAAAGTAATACGGACAAGAACGACATTCTCCTGTTCGTAAAGACTAATCTATTTTCCCCATCGCAATGGTGGCCCAACTCCCCCCCTTCCGGCAAAGTAGCAAAAAATCTGGGAGTCAAATTCGACACTGCCCATTCTTACACATGCAATGGTTTGCATGTGCTTCTCTCTAATTAAATATCTTTAAAAAATCTTTGATTACCTTCCACAAGCTATGAGGACAACAGTTGCCTTCTTATTCATTACTTCCAGACTTCACTACTGTAATACCGTTTATGCTGGAAGTTCAAAGGCAAACTTGAGATGGTTAAGAATGTGGTGGCCAGACTGGTTCCCAAACTCCCTAAAAAATAGTTCAGCATCTGAGGCACTTAGAAGCCTGCATGGGCTACTAATCCTGCTGGACTTGGCCCTTTTTGCAGGGGCATCCCCGCATTGCCTTCCTTCTGTATTTTTTCTGACCTGTTGTTGGTGGTTTTAGGACTCTGGGCACTTTATCATTGCTAATCAGTGCTAAAGTACTTGTGCTCTCTATGGTAAACTTGGTAAGATTGGTCTACACCTGTTTGGCATATTTAATTTGCCTGTCAGTCCCTTGTACAGTGGTATCTAATATACCCAGGGCCAGTAAATTAAATGCTACTGGTGGGCTTGCAGCGTTGCTTGCGCCACCCTCCAAAGTAGCCTTTCAAACCTGTCTCCTGCGTCTCCCACTGCAGGGCCTGCGCGCGCAGTTTACTGCCGCTGTGACGTGGCACATAAAGTGGTTGCCACATCTATGACTCCCCTTTTACTACATATTAGTCACCCCTAAGATGGGCCCTGGGTACCCCTATGGGCAGGGTAAGGTGTAGGTAAAAGGTAGGTAGGTAGACTTCGCTCCAGGTCCTGCTTCTGCCCTGCAGGGAGTTGTTGTGGTTGACCCAGGCAGGGAGAGGAGACTGGCCGGAGGCTAGTTGCGAAATGGAGAACCAACGTTGACGGAGACTTCGCTCAGTGTTCGCCGCAGCAGCACCGAGGAGGCTGGGGTGGAATCCTTGCCCCTGATGGCATTTTTCATGTAGCGTGTGCCACCCGAGGAGACAGAGGCGATTCTCTCCCTCATTTTTGGAGAGGGGGGCACCGTTTCCTGCGCGGGTAATCGTATGGACGGAAAGCCTTTACAGAGGTCCCGGCCCGGCTTACCCTACTCACAACACCTGGGGCATTTGCCAGTGAAGGAGATAAGGTGAGCTGCACCCCCGCCCCGTTACTTGTAGTGCTGAGCACCGGGGACATTCTTTGGTAGCCACAAGGGAGGTGCCTTTTGGTCCGCCGCATCGGCTGGCTGCATTGGTACCTTAGTATTTGGGTTCGTGTTGTGTGCCCTCACAAGGGACAAAGGGGAGGCCTGGCTATGGTTCATGTGCTGATTAGTTGAGGCAGTTGCCTGATGTCGGCACAAAATGTCCTTACTGTGTACAGCTGACTAGTGTTTACTCTGGCACCCTGTTGAAGTGATGTAATGCATTATACTGCGCAACTGATGTGATTATGTTTTGATATTACATTGCCGGTAAGGATTACAAGTATGTGCAAACTATTAGGGTGTTGTAGGGTGCACTGATGATTATGATGTATGCAGAATAATGTTCTATGCTAAGAGTAATCCTGCCAGTAGTTACTGGTGACCCTAACTGTGATGTTTTATGACAGTGGCCCCATGGGCCAAGTGATTTATGCAATCCTGTCTAAAGTCATGACAAGTGCCTAGTGGCATGGCAAAATATGTGATTGTGCTCTAATGTGTTTTTATGGATAATACAAAGGCTATTATTATATAACCTTGTGGGAAGTTTCTTTTGTGGTGTGACTAGTGTGCCACTTCTGTGTGAGTGTGTTGCGCCAATACTTTATACCTTGCCTCTGGGATAAGCCTGACTGCTCTGCCAAGCTACAAAGGCAGTGAGCAGGAGTTATCTTCAGCGTGTAACTCCCTTGCCCTGACTAGAGTGGTGGTTTCTGCCTGACTTAGGCATATGCCCTAGTCAACCAGAAACCCCATTTCTACAAAATCCTCAAAAGCATCATATTTAATATCCTAGTCCTGGTATTCAGAGCTTTTAATTCCACCATCCTTAAATACCTCACTGACTGACTGTGTCACCATAGGACTCAGACGATGTTAGGATCCTCCAATGTCAATGCTCTAAAACTCCCAAATTTCGGACTCAAATCCGGGGTTGGGAAATCCTTCATGGTCTTAGGTGCCAAAGCCTGGAATCAACTTCCAGGACCCTTCGATTTACAGACATTGAGGCCAACTTTAAAAAGTGCCCGAAGACCTGCCTTTTTCTTGCACCTCACACTCTTTCTCACACCTTCATTTAACAGGCTCCTGGCCCTCCCTCGTTGTACAAAGCACAGTTTACTAGTCAGCAGTCACAATAGTGCCAGGGTGCTCTATTGTGAGTGACAGAGCGCTCTATAGATTCTGCCTTCATTCATTCATTCATTCATTAATTCAGAATGGGCCACTCCTTCATTCTGCCAATTGGTCAGGTCAGGTAGGTGTCATAGGGTAACAATGTCCTCCCCTGTAGCTTCTGGGGCATCAACATTAGGGTCTGCCTTCGGTTGGACCATGAAGGTCTCAGGAGCGGGTTTCCCATGCCCCTTGTCCTCTTTTTGGCAGGCACTTGAGCCATTCTTCTAGGCTCCAGGTCATCCTGACTACCCTTTCGGGCAGCCATGGAACATGTGGTCAGCCACACCTACTCAGGCAACCCTAGCATCTCCAAGTGGGATGAGCTCCATCCATTTCCAGGTGGTATGCTCTAGGTCGTTGCCAAGCAGACAATCCACAGGCATGGATCGACCCACAGCTACCCTAAAGGAACTTGAGACCCCTCACTCAAAGGGATGTAGAGCGACTGGATAGTGACTCTCATGGTTATCAGCCACAATTACCCGGTAGTATGCATTAGGGACTGCCTGTTCTGAGGTCCCACTTTACCTACTCTGATAACTGCAAAGAATCCAAAATGCACATGAAAAACATCTCCTGCATCTTCATGTATAGTACCAAATATCACTGGCTATCCAAGGAACCCACTGGCTATCCATTGGCACAACAACACACTATGTATTGCCCACATGGACATCCATGGAAAAGACTTCCTTTCTAAGCAAAACTACAAAAAAGCTCATATAAAACAACTCTTCACTTCAGAATGTATTCTGGTCCCATAGACCCCTCTTGCAAAAGGTGTCAGTCTGTCAGTCAAAATAACTTTATTTCTCCAACACAATGATGGCATGCAAAGTATTCTATAAACAACTCAAACAACAATTTCTGTTATTATTACAGTTTAAAATTACATATACATATAATTACATATATTCATAGAAATGTATTACGAAAAATTGGATTAAAAGAGTATTCATATTTTAAAAAGGAATAATAAATCATAAATATATACAGATCGATTGCACAATTCAATAAATTACATTTGATAACTCCTATCCCAGGAACAGGACATTACAACAATCACACCAGCGTTGCATCTCTGACACAGTGCAAATGGAACCAGGGTTTTTTTTATATTAACTGCCTTTGGCTCAGTTCCTCAGAGGAGCTCTTTGATGGGCTATCCTGGAATGTTCGCCCACGACTGTGATCCAACCCTACTGACTCCAGTCCTTATCCTGCAAAGGAAAGCGGCCTGTTCAACACCAGACTGGCTTCCTGATACATCTCATACAGGTATGGGGAGTTAGGTTGCTGCAAGCGAGCTGGCAGAACGCATTCTCACTACACTCTCTATAGGATAGGTAGTGCTAGGTAGGAGTATCAGTATGACGTATTTTCATATAATCATACAATCATGGCAAGCTATGATGGTTGGACTATTCATCTTTTTCACCATTCTTGTAATGCTGGTAACAATGCTTTGTTTCCTTATGCTAATAATTGAAGCTCATGCTTTTTACATAAAAATACAAAACTTGCATATCAAGTTGGCAGTATAATTTTTATTCCTCAAGGCAGATAAAAAGAATGAGGCCAAAGAGCAGCATTTAAAGGGATCAGACAATAACTGTGAATAATACAAGGCCACACGACACTGCTTAAAATTCATTTTACGAATAAGGGGAACAATAAACCTTTTCCTTTCTTCACCATAGAATTTGCACAAAAAACTAAACTGAAGATCATTCGGAGTAGATCGATTGTCACAAGGACAAGGTGGCAGTTCGGAAAACGCATATGTTTTAAAAGGAAGACCTAACATCAAGGGGATATAATTTAAGCAGAATCTTTTTTTAAATATATCTATGTTGCAGATTAGTCACAAACGATAGATAAGTTAGGTATACATTAATCGATGTTAAACTAGGGACAGCATGATATACTTTAACTGTCGACAGTTTAAGATTAATATCCTCTCTCCTTGCCTGAAATTCGATCAATAGATGGATTTTCAGCTCTTTCTTAGAAATGGATCGACATGAGATTGGATCTTCATAAAGGTGGTGCAGACCAACCGACTTAAGGTTGGGTTGAACATATTTTAACCATCTTATATTGTTCACACCTTCTAATTTCAAAACATCATTTATGCTATCCCTGGTCAATGAAAGAGTCTCCTTACACCAGACTGAATGCCACATCAGAATGGGTGCAATACGAATTTTATCACTAATATAAGGAACTCTCAGTTCTGTGTGGCAATTATAGTTGGAACACGACTGGGGCAAAGAAGCCAAGTTTTCCAGAAAGGCATCTTCTATGCGTTGCAATTTAGATGAGTCCGAGATACCCCAGACAGCTGCCCCATAAGTGGCAGCAGATACAGCTTTTGCTTCATAAACTTTCTTTACCACCTCAATAGGTTTGGTCCCAATTTTTTTCACAAATTTAAAAAGAGCCCCATCATTTCTTCCCATCAAAAATCCTTTATTAGAGACCATACTTCGCCAGTTACTGTCTCTATCGAACATGATCCCTAAATAGTTAAAAGAGTCCACGACACCTAATTTCCTCCCTTTAATATAAATTTTAGGTAATTTCTGCTGTTTTGGACCTGCAACAAGAACAAAAGACGTTGAATAATTAATTTTCAGGGACAAATAATTCATAAATTTAACATACTCCACTACGAGTCGGCACAGCGCGTTACTAGTACGTGCAATATCACTGCATCGTCTGCGTAGAGGAGTATCGGTACTTCAAGGGAGTTAATATAAGGGACATCTGGAGTGGACCCTAACAAAGCAGATTCTACAGCTTTTGTATGAAGCGCAAATAAAAAGGGAGCAAGGACGCACCCCTGCCTCACACCCATAGTAATTTTAAAGTGTCTAGTGCATTCTCCTACCTTGCCAAAGCGAGCACAGGCAGTAGCTCTGGCATACAGGTCACGGATTATATTAATAAACTGTATGTCAATCCCCATTGCCTCCATGATCTGTCACAGCTTGGACTGTGCCACGCAGTAAAAGGATGCCAACAAATCCATGAAGGCAAGGTATACATGACCTTTCTTAGCTGCTGTATGTTTAGCTATTATTAAATTCAAATTCAAGCACTGGTCCGCTGTGCCCTTTCCTTTTCTAAAGCCATATTAGCATGGGATTATAATGTTTCTTTCCAAAGCCCATTCCTCAAGCCTGTTTAAGACTAACTAGCCCATTAGTTTAGCAGTAGAATCTAATAACGATATGGGCCTATAGTTTTTCTGAAACATTTTATCACTCTTTTTATAAATGAGAACAATTACAGTTGTCTTCCATGAGGAAGGGGCACCTGTTCGAGCAATTTTATTAAAAACATTTGTTAAAAGTGGTGCCTAAAGGTCTTGGTTATCTAAAAAGTAATCAATTGGGACAACATCTGGTCTGGGTGACTTTGCTCTTTTACACCGATTAAGAGCGTATTTTGTTTCTTCCAAAGTGAACAAGACATTGCCTCCTGTACCAGTTAAGCTTGAAGGAGGGGGTTGGATGGTCACCTCCTCGGTATTTCCAAATAGGCCTTTGTTGGACTTGGCCCTTTTTGCAGGGTCATCCTTGAAACTTATTGCCTTCGTCCTGTATTATGTCTGACCTGTTTTTGTTGGTTTTATGACTCTGGGCACTTTACCACTGCTGATCAGTGCTAAAGTGCATATGCTCTCTATTGTAAATTGGTGTGTGGATTAGTGATTCCATGATTGGCTGATTTGGTTCACTTGTCAGACCCTAGAACAGTGCACCAGGAGTGCCCAGGGCTGGTAATCCAAATGCTGCTGGTGGGCTTGCAGCACTGGTTGTGCCACCCACAGAAGCAGCCTGTAAAAGTGTGTCTAAGGCTTGCCATTACAGAGCCTGCATGCAGTCTGGTACTGTCATGCTGACTGGGCAAGTACACCCACTTGCCAGTCCCTAAATCTTCCCTTTTCTTCATATCAGACACCCCTATGGTAGGCCCAAGGGCAGGGTGCATTGTAAGTATAAGATAGGACATGCCCTGGTGTGTGTGGCATGTTCTAATAGTGAATTACAGCCATTGTCGTTTTTCACTATTGCAAGGCTACCTGTTCTCCATAGGCCGGAATGGGCAGTTTGATTATTACACCCTATAATCCTAACTGACTCAGGGAACATGGTAGAAATTCGAATTTAGTATGCCTGAACTCAGAATGATAAAATGCATCTTTTAGTGAAGTTGGTTTTAACATTCTGTGTTTGAAAATACCACTTTTAGAAAGTAGGTATTTTCTTGTCTAACCATTCAAACTTGCCTCTGCTAGGCTGTGTATTCCTTGTCTGGAGTTTGAGTGACAGGGCTGGGGAATTCCAGGAGACAGGCTGAGTCAGCCCAGTGGTGAATAGAGAGATCTGCATCTAGATGGGAGGGAGGAGTTGCACCTGGGACCTGAATAGGGCTGTGCTTTCCCTCCACAATGCTGGCTCCACCTCCTGTGGTGTGTCTGATGTCTCTGCCCTGCACTCTGAAAGGAAAGAAGGAGTCATGTACACAAAGTGCTCCAGGACTGACCAGAACTGGTTTGGACTAGGCAAAGGCCTCTCTGCCTTCAGGGAACAAAGACAAACTTATTATAAATATTGGGACCGCAACCCAAGAACTTTAGATCACTTTGGGAAACAAGAAGAAACCTTTGCTGAGGAGTGGAACCAGAAGAAACTGAGGAGAGACTATCCCTAAGCTGAAGTTCTGTTTGGGGGATTGGCCTGCAGTGATTGCCTGACTGCCAATGAAAGGAGAAAGGACTTTGTGTGCACTTTTATTCAACTTGTGAAGGATCTCCAAGGGCTTGGAAAAGAGCTTGCCTCCTGCTGAAGTCTCAGGGACAACAGACTTCACCCACCAGCTCCCCAAGAGTTCTCTTGAAGTGCCTGCAGTTGTGCTGGACTTTTTGAGGACTTGCGTGTCGCAAGGAGCTGGAAGCGCGACTCAAGAACAGGAAGCTGTCGCCGAACTGCCACTGCCGCTTCACAGCACGAAGCGCCTCGCATCGCCAGAGAAGAGGATCGATGTCGCTGCAGACGCCGCCGCATCTCCGGGAAGAGGGTCGCAGAGGAATCGTTGAGTCAATGCAGGTCCACCGAAGCGCCTCGCATCGCCAGGAGAGAGGATCGACGTCGCCACAGACGCCGCCGCACCACTGGGTAGCGTGTCGCAGGGCCTGTCGCGGCTCATTGCAGGAGAAGAGGATCGACGTCACTGCAGATGCCACGTATCAACAGGAAGAGTATCGCAGGGCCTGTCACGTCTCGCATCGTTGTGGAAGCAACTCGTATCACCAGGGGAGAGGATCGACGTCGCCGCAGACGCTACCGCATCTCTGGGAAGCGTGTCGCAGGGCCTGTCGCAGCTCGCATCGTGAGGAAACATCTTGCATCACCAGAGAAGAGGATCGACATTGCATCAGGCGCCGCCGCATCACCAGGAAGCGTGTCGCATCAAGAAGAAAGCGCCATCTTTGTTTATTTGCACAGGATCTTCAACGCATCACCATCTTTGCAACACTTTCGTTGCCATGCGTATCGCATCTAAGGTACATTGAACTCTGAGTGTCGCATTTACCATCTTAAGAGAACTAAGCTAAATTCTACTATTTTAAAGTAACAGTATTGTGGATTTGTATCGTTTATGGTCTTGTGATAAATCTGTATAAAGAATACTTATTTTTTATATAAAACTGGTGTGGTGTCCATCTGTAGTGTTGTCACTTGATTACTGTATGTGTTCACAAATGCTTTACACACTGCCTCTGAGATAAGCCTGTCTGCTCGTGCCAAGCTACCAAGGGGGTGAGCAGGGGTTATTTTGGGAGTGTACCCCCTTACCCTGACTAGACTCAAGGGTCCCTATTTGTCACAGGTACCTACCTGTGCCAACTAGAGACCCCCAAATCCAACAGCCTTCAAAGTGAGCAACCCATGCCTCCTGCTCTACATGAGTGTCTGTTGTCATCCTTTGCTCGTCTCTCAGAAAAGGCGCATCAATCAGCAACCAAAAGGCCTGTGAGCTATTTAATAGGGCATCCCCTTCCAATTTTTCCCACCAGTCCTCTTTTAAAGTTTTTTGCCTTGATATCCTTGCTTTCGATATACCTGACGTAAACACATAGCGAGAATTTGGTCTCTAGGTTTTGATTTTAAGGCCATATGAAGGTTCTTAAGTGATTGGGCACAATCATCATCAAACCAAACTGGGCCCTTACGTTGCCCATTACGTATGGAACGCATTAAATTAGTTTAAATTTCCAATAGGATTTGCTCAAATGCTATAATTATGCCATCATCAGTTATTGGGTCTAAACATGTCATTATCTCTAGTGCTCAGACGAAGACTATGTTACTCAGGCAACCCTAGCATCTCTTTCCAGATGGTGAGCTCTAGGTCATTGCCAAGCAGACAATCCACAGGCATGGATCAACCTGCGGGCAACAACCTTTACAACGCAGTCATTACATCGCACTACCTTTATATAGCAGTCATTACATAGCAACATCCTTTACTTCGCATGTCATAACAATGCAGCCATTACATCGCATGTCACTACAACGCATGTCATTACAACGCATGTCACTACAACGCAGGCATTACATCGCAAGTCATTACAATGTATACCATTACAACACATAGTACCCTTACACTATCTAACACTTACCCTACTGTTGCACTCACTGGAGTTAGAATAGTAATTTTTACCCCTATACTATCCAACACTTACCCTACTGTTGAACTCACTGGAGTTAGAATAGTAATTATTACCCCTATACTATCCAACACTTACCTTAAATGCGATGTAATGGTATGCATTGTAATGGTATGCGTTATAAAGGTATAATGCGATGTAATGGAATGCGTTGTTAAGGTAGTTTCTGAAAATGTGATGTAATGGCTTGCGATGTAAAAGAATGCATTGTAAAGGATGTTGCGATGTAAAAACTGCGTTATAAAGGCATGCATTGTAAATGCATGTGTTGTAGCATTATACATTCTCGACCGGCAGCTACCCTAAAGGAGCTTGGGACCCCCCACTCAAAGGGATATAGAGCTACTGGATAGTGACTCTCATGGTTATCGGCCACAATTACCCGGTAGTATGCATTTGGGACTGCCTGCTCTGAGGTCCCACTTTGCCTACTCTGATAACTGCAAAGAATCCAAAATGAAATCAGAATGTATTCTTGCCCCATAGTCCCCTCTAGCAATAAGGTGTCAATTGGTTGAACCTCTCTCTTATTGGGGCTGTACATCTCTGGAACTATCATCTGTCAAAGTCAAGAAAACATGCAAGATCACCAGTAATTCAGGACAAATAAATAAAGAAAGTATTTAAACATAAAACTTAAAAGCAAGTGTAAGACATGTAACAATCAAATTAAAACCTAGTGTCATACTCTAGCCAACATTCTGTGCAAACCTAGCATTAAAAGAGGGGGAAATCAGGTTTCCCAGATTTTGCTTTCTGTCCATTTTATATTTGTTAACATTCCCTCAGCGATCACAGTCAGCTAGTGATCATATTGTTTTGGTGGGGGTTACAAACATCATTGTTCTCAAAAGAAATCACAAACACATTCACTTAGTGATTGAAATCAATATATTTTTCTGTAACCTAGGTATTCTATTTGTATTTCCTATGTGTATATTTGCTGATTCACTAAGGAATGTGATTCTCCTGTTTTGTTATATTTTATTTAGCACATTTCTATGTTCTTGGGGTCTCATTACCAGTGCCCTGGAAATTGCATTCCCTGGGCAAGCGTGTTTGCACAGACAATGCAATTATAAGTAGAGAAATACTTATCATACCTGGTGCAATGCAGACTGCACTCCATTACATTTTATTTATTCACAGAAAAAGGGCTATTTCTTTATCACACAATGTGAATTGTGGCATAGTAAGTATCAAAAGCAGCATGTTAGTCCCCATTGCCAATATAAAACTGATCATGGGTGCTATTCTTGCATTGAATAGATTCTGATTCTAGGGTGTAAGATTTTATAGGCTGTAAACATACTGACTATCCCTCCTTGTCTCTCATAATTAGGCCCTTAATGTGTTATGTATTCTGTTTAGTTTAAATAGGGCCTCTGGTTTGACATTCTGGGACCTATTCACAAACTCTATTTTGTAGTATACTAGTAGTACTACAATAGAACCACTCATGTATAACAAAATGCCATTCACAAACCTACATGCGGAGGTCTCTGTCTCTCTTTTTACGTGCAGAGATCGCCACTAAAACTGTGGAGGTCTCCACACATGCAGGTATATATTTTTGTAGTAAATGTGGAAGGGAAAGAAAGTAGGTGGAAAATGGCAATATTTGCATATAAATGGAAGGGGTTTGGAGAGGCAGCAAGTGGGGTTACAGGAGAGGTGGGGAGTGATTTCGGAGGGTTATACGACCATCCACAAAAGAGTAGCTCATTCCGATTTACAAACTGGTCTTTGGTAATTATTACAGCTTAAAAGAACCACTGTAGGGCTAAACTACAGCAGTTAAGCTACAGAGGTAGGCATGAAGCCATGTTTTCCTTCTTATATTAGGTGTTGGAACAATAGGGGCGACGGACTACATGTGACATTGAACAGTCAATGCCATGGTTGCAGTTTCTGTACCATATACTGTGGCCTTATAGGAGAGATAAAAACACCAATCAGGGATTAGACAATTCCACATGTTTTAGAAATTGGAGCATATACACTAGAGGCTGGATAGCAGTACCCCGGTGAGCGGAGTCTAAAAATCAGCAATAAAATTCACCAAAAAATGAGAGGTGACAATGCAGAGGAGTTTCTCACACAGATTATCCATGAAATATTTTAGGTATCTTTGGCACAATGAGATCCTCCTTGTGAATAATGTTGACCTATTGAGACGTCCGTGGCAATGTCATGCGTATTCTGGTACAATGCTGTCCAACCGGGCATGGTGTGGCTATTACTTGGAATATTGACCACATAAATGTGGCCTGACTTTGTCCCAGACATGAAGCTCATCATTGTTTGTACGTTGTGAACATTCTTTGCATGATACTGCTCATGCCTGACAAATGCTAACCATCTTTGGCATAGACTGTGCGTGCCCAGCATTATGAAACCCCTCACTGGCATATTTCATGCCTTACATATTAAGTCATTTTTAAACCTATAGGGACATATTTACAATAACTGGTGCATCCCTGCATATCAGCAGGGATGCGTCAGTTATTGTGCGCCACAGCTCCGCCACCATGGATGCGCCACATTTACCATGTGGCAAAAATGGCACAGATGCGTCACGCATCTGTGCCGTAAAAGTGGGGCATTGCTGGAGTTGTGTCGCAAGCGCGACGCAGCATCAGCAATGCTCTGGGGGACCCTATCTTGTTAATGCTGCGTCAATCTTTATGCCTGCTTCAGGCAGGCGCAGGGTTTTGACGCAGCATGGGCCTAAAAGTGACTGAGTGAAATCTTGTAGATTTCACTCAGCCACTTTTAGGAGGCGTTCCTGCACCGGAACGCCGCCCCCTGCGCAGGAACGCCTACATGTGGAATTTACAACGTGACGTATCTCCCAGATGTGTCAAGTTGTAAGTACCCCGCATCATGGCGCAGGATTTGCGACGCCGTTGCGTCACAAAAGTGACGCAACGGCGTCGTAAATGAGGCGCACGGGGCTTGTAAATCTGCCCTATAGAGTGCCAGATGTCAAAACCATTCAATGTGTAAATGCATGTTTCAATTTGCTGTTTTCAATAGATTATATAGCCTAATTTTATTTAACCATTTTTGAGTATGTGATCACCCTAGAAAATAGCTGTTTTGATCACCGAACTCATTAAAGTAAGAGACTGACAACAATTTGATTCAGGTGTGCACTATAACCGTGTTCAGATGAACCTGCGTCCAGACATGAAATCCTGCATTTATTTTTGATATTTTTACATTTGCTGGTTTTAAGTTAGATAAATTCGGTGAAGCCCATTCTGATTGTTCCAAACAATATTTTTACATCTACCTGAGTGTATTGCTTGATTTGGTAAATGCTCTGTCACTGATAAAGCAACGTTTTCTCCTGTCACTGATCTGTATAAACTGGTTGGTTGCGTTATAAATTGTGACCGCTAGATGCCAGTAAAGAACTGCCAATTGCAAATAATAATTCAATTTTTAAATGCCATTTATAGAAGTAATGTTTTTTACAGTAGTTTTGACACTGAAAGTGAAAGTTAATAAAAAGGTTCGCACGAAATGTATAACGCATGATTAAATTAATCATTTTCAAATGCTAAAGAAACGTACACTTAATTAGCGTTATTTAATTAAATCTTTGGTCGTGCTTAAAATTACCTAAATATTCACAAAAAAAATCATATTGGTATATAAGCTAGGCCATTATAGGAACAAAAGCACTGTTAACTATGATGGCAAATCGTCGGTATTTCAGTTTTATTCAGATATTTTTCCAATTCTTAAGCGAATCCTTTCCCTGAAATTCCTGGACTCAAATAACTGCAGATGCTAGGCGGCCAAATCTAAGGGCCATATCATTTTAACTTTAAAAAAATGTTGTTATATGATCTGGTGTGCATCGGTTGCACAGCCATTTAAAATATGTGTTGTCGTTCCTGAGTATTTTGCAGAAACGAATCCTAGATGGAAATCATATTACAATGGACCAGTTGTAAACGATGTTATAAAAATACATGTAACAAATGACCTCTTATGGAGAAACGTTCAATATTATGCTAGTAAAATCTCAAAATGGCTGCTGTGGTATTATGGCCTCTACTATATACAAGTTTTTAATATGTTTTTATCTAGCAGAATCTACTTTTTTATATTGATGCTCATATAATCCATAAACTGAGATCCAGTAGTTGGATACAGTAAAACCCTTAGCGAGTGGTCCAACACGATTTCACCGGGAACATGATGCAATTTAATGTTCTCAAATCTGTCATCAGGTCAGGCAACGGTTTTGATCATTGATCTGTGGGGGACGGGTGCGAGTTTCTAGCACCCAGGTTCAAACTGTCCTGGGTTTGCCAGAGGTAATTCACAGCGGCCAGGGCGGCTGACTCCCAGGTGCAGGGCTCATGGTTCGATCCCTGGCACGGGAGGCAGTTCAGCTCAGCACCCTGTGACTCTGGGCAATAGCTCACTTAATCTCCCCGACAGCCCCCAGCGCCTTGAGACCCTTACGGGGTGAGTAGTTTGCGCTTTACAAATACCAGATTTATTTCATTTTTATAATAGCAAGCTGAAATGGGGCAATGAGTAAGAACAAGCATTGGCAAAGCAAATAGGTCTCAGAAATCTGAGCGCTATTGGTGTTGTCAATGTCAATGTCTTTTAGCCATGCTGAATAGCAACACGCACCATGCAGCATATTATCCATTAAAATACATTTCGCATTTGTGAGAGTTAGAGCTATTGCCATAAATAACAATGCTTTTTACCCATGTGTTTTGGTTTGGAGTGGATGTATGTGGTGTGGCATGGAATTAAGTGGGTTGGATTAGAATTGTTAGTTGCGGAATTGTGGTGTAGAGTGGATTTGCATAGTGGGATTATGTGGCATGGTGTGCAGTGGAATTATGTGGCATGGTGTGCAGTGGAATTATGTGGATAGTGATTATGTGGTATTGATTGTGCTGGAAATTTGTGGGGTTGTGTTTTATGGAGTGCAATAATGTGGAATGTTATTTAGTGATGTAGAGTGTAAACAAAATAGCCCTGCACTCTTATAATAATGAAAGAAGTCGATCCAATCTTTCACGTGAAAACCTTGCTGAACCAGATGACTAAATGAGGACCAGCGCTACTTTCGCCGATTACACTTTTTCTGCTTGCGTGACCTATTGAATTGACCCAAACCTTAAAATCGAATATATAAATTCAAATCGATTGTGTTCTATTTATTGATGACAACTGAATGAATTAATATTCTTTACAATTTTATGCCCTGAAGAAGTCCGATTGAGGACGAAACGCGTTGGCTGTGGCTGTTTTGAACTCTTTTAAAGAACATGAATAAAGAATAACTTTTAACATTGCAATATTGGATCGACTTCTTTCATTTGGGAAAATGGCTATCTACTGAAAATTGCTTACGTTATGGATATATATTGCAAAAAATGATCTAGATGTTGATTTAATTATTATAAGAGTGGAGGGCTATTTTGTTTATATTGTTGAAGAGTGTACAATAAATATTTTTGTCTCTCTAAAGTTAGGACCTAGGGGATTGTGTCCTAAGCCTTTTTGCACCTAAAATTTCTGTAAACTATTATGTGGGATGTTAGGACTAGTGCAGACACCAATGCTTTGATCCCCTTCTTTGTGTGACATAGTGTTGTAGAGTGGTAGGTAGTGAAGTTTAATTATGTGGTGTGCTGTTGAACTTTTTGGCACAGTGTGGAATTAGGTGGTGAGGACTGGATGTATGTGGTGTGTTGTGTAATTGTGTTGAGTTAAATTATGTAATTTGTTGTTGAACCATGTGGTGTGGAATGGAAATGTGTAGAGTTTAATTATTTGACATAGACGTGTGTGTCTTCGAGTGGTATTATGCTGATTGGAATTATGTGGCATGGTGTGGAGTGTATTTGTGTGGATTGTGTTACCAAGTTTAACGAGGGAGAAACACACAACTTGAGGAGGAATCTATATCCTGATGCATTATGGCTTTAAAGGGGAGTATCACGATGTGTTTCACAACCAAAAATACTTCTTGATAGAAGAACGACTTGTAGCATGTTTGGCACTACATTAGTGGCAGAAATGTACACAACATGTAAATCTATGGCACACGATGCAAACAGATTTCAATAGGTAGGTAATGTTTCCCTTCGGCACCCACATTTTACTTAGACAAGACTGTCTGATGTCACTTCACAAGCTGCACTTGTGTACAATGTAATGTGCCATTGTGTTCACAAAGTATATTTAAGGTGTTGCTGACACTTGAAATTTAAGATTCGTTTGTTTTGAAATCTTACCTGAATGTTAGTGCTTTTCATGTTTTCACAATGAACTTAGGAATGATTTGGTGTTCAGTCTGACCTGTTTGGTGTACTCCTGTGAGATGAGATTAAGTATAGTGGCTAAGTTGTCACCTCGTTAGTCAGTTGACCCTGTCGCGTGTGGAAAGTGTGCGTTTCAAACCTATCGCTTGTCTGACATAACTGCAATAACTGGGAGCCCTTAAACACAGGTTGCAGCAGTGTATGCTTGAGTAGCTCAGCCAGACCAACTTTTTTCTGTGCATTCTGGGGCTTGCTTGTAGTCCTGATGTCATGCGGCCAGAGGCGTGGGGTTTTAGGGTTAGGCATATGTGTGACGATGAGCAGGTATCACCATGTTGCAGGGCCTCCTTTCATATGCAAGACCCTCAAAAATTGAATGACTCCTCATGTAACATAAGACAAGCATGAACCAGACCGCTACCTCACTCCATCTGTTCTGATTGCTGGCGACACGTTTCAAAGCAGAGGATTAACAGAACGTTTCGGCGCTAATCACCAAATGGGGGAGAACTGGCATTAAAAAATGCTGGGGCTGGGATTAAGTTTAATACCTTGGCACTGCAGAATGCGTTCTTGTTTATCGGGACATTATGGACTGATAACGCCCCCTCCTAATGGCGGTCACTTGCATAAAAAAAAAGGTCAACATGATTTGGTAGATTATGAATAAACTACAATTTTAAATTCACTGATTTTGTAAACCAGCTGAACAGAAAGTAAAGAGACAGCACGCAGCTCTAGAAGGTCAAAAGTCAAAAGTAGGTATTTCTTTTTACCTCTTTTAAGCGACTAACTTGCTTTTTGGCACCAGGTTCTAATTTACAAAACAAACAAAACAACTAGTCCATTATGATATTCACAGGAAGGAAGAGAGAAATTGAAAGAACTGCAAAACTTTCCAAACATTTATGATGTGTTCTGTATTTCACAGAAGTAGTAATTTCAGAAATATAACCAGTTACATGGAAGAAACTACTTTGTTCTCCTCGCAATAAAGTGTCTCTGAAAGTGTGACACATAGGGGGGAGTAGCGGGCCGTGGAGTGAGTTCTGTGGGGTGGTAGGGAGGGGCGGGGGAGGGGAAGGCTGGGGGGGTAGTAAACTCCAGCTCACGGCCGACCTGAGTAATGTAAAGAAATAAATGAATAAAACAAATTTCATTGCGCACGCTGAAATGCATTTGGTGTTTCAGCGTGCGCAATGAAATTTGTTGTATTTATTTATTTATTTAATTACTCCGGTCGGTCGGTACCCCCCACCCTGCACCTCCCCCGCCCCGCCTCACCGCCCCACGGAACACCCACCCCGGGCCGCTACTGAGAGGGGAATATTCACAAGGAAGTGGTGGAGAGCGGCATTAGCATTCTTGGCTTGACGCCTCTCTCCGTCACTTCGGAAACGCGAGGCTGCACCGTATTCACAAGGACATGGTGCAGCCTTGCTTTACCCCATGCGATGGCGCTAAGTTTCACAACTTAGCGCCAATGCAGGAACCCTTGCACCAGGCAGCACACATGGAAAATACAAAAACAAGGAGAAATAAAGGATATCTCCTCGTATCGTCAACTTAAGACCAGGGTTTTCCTGGTCTTAAGTTTGGTGTTAGCTCCTATTTACCCTGCCCTTGTGAATAGGGGGCAGCATAAATATCAATGGGTGTTGCGTTGGAACGCCCCACACAACACCCACTGCACGCCCCTTTCACGCTAAACACAGCGTGAAAGGGGGCCTATTCACAAGGCATTTTTTTTTGTGCAAAGTACGGGCCAATATAGTAAAAAAAAGTGATGACCCTTTGGGTTTTGTTGGATATAATGAAGACCAGGTGGGAGGAGATGGAGCCTGTCAAAACATGAGCACCTGTGTGGAGAGCTCAAGCAAAAAGAAAAAAGTAGCTCCTAAATCGGGAGCAGTGGATGTACACAAATACTTGGTCCATGCTCTGGGGGAGGGCTAAACACAATAAGAGGCATGACACATGCGTGCCATTGACAAATGGGGTTACAGGATATGAGACCGACGATGGAGTGAGCAAATGGTAAGCCTATGGACGGGCTGAAGCCGAAAGATTGAACACAACACGTCTCTTTGAGACAGCACATGCACTGTCTAGCCGAGACCTAAAAAAAAAACATACTAAGTAGTGTGGTAGCAGGTTTTCATCACCACTATTCTCAAAGGCACAAAGCGACCAAGTGTTAATAAAGCAAGGTTCAGACTGGGATAGAAAATAGGCCTGGGCACCAACACTGAAGTGGCCCCAGTAGTGAATTAGAAAGCTAAAAAAGTCAGCCATGTTTGCAAATTGGGGTATGTATGAACTTGTAAAGAAAAGCTGTATAAGTGTTTTACAAGGTATGATAGACAGTGTGGATTTGAACTTGCCGCAGCCCAAGGTTGGTTTAATTTCAGAGAAATTAACAGGAAAAACCGGACCAGCAGACTATAAAATAGGGCAACAAACAGTTAATAAATCTGCCCACATTGACCTGTAAGGCTATTCCATCCTGGACATCCTGATTGCTCTATAGGCCAGTCTCTAATCCCTAGCATAAATGGATATCACAAAAATGGCAAAATACTTAAAATAGAAGCAAATGTACTTACAGTTTTTAATGATTTGTGAGCGAGGGGCGGCTTCCACTTTTAGATGCTCAAATGTAGTTCATTATTCATGCACCCACAAGATGTTTCTAATTTTACTTAAGTTTACTTTTGTGCCGGGGCTCAAGGGATAGAAATCAGTGTTTTGTGGTGAAAAGTGACACATCAGCAGAATCGATAAGCTTTTATGGGTAAACTTGAAATTTGAGGTGAAAAATTGATGGAAGAGCACTGTAATACAGCTCTGTGTCAGAAAACACCAGTCCCAGCTCAATCAATCAATTAGGATTTGTAAAGCATGGCTGCTTTACCCATGAGGGTCTTGAGGTGCTGTGGGAACATGCTGTCCGTACCTATTCGTTGAACATCCAGGTGTTGAGGTCCTTCCTGAACTGCTGGAGTGATGGTGAGGCTCTTAGGTGCAGGAGAGGGTGTTCCCGGTCTTGGCCTCCTGGTGGGAGAAGGAGCTGTTCGTTCAGTGGATGCTTTGGTTGGCTCTTAGGGATACAGATCCGGAACAAAGCTCTCTGGTGGGATGGTGAAAATGCACTCGTTTGTTGGGGTACGCAAGTCCTTCATTGTGTAGTGATTTGTAAGAGTGGGAGAGAAGCTTGAACCGGCATCTCTTTGCTAGAAGTAGCTAATGGACTTTCCTGAAGTGAGGAGTGATGTGCGTCTGAGGAGGTCTAATATGAGTCTGGCTGCTGTGTTCTGGATGGTCTGGAGTTTCCTCAGGAGTTGGGTGGTGATTCCTACATAGAGGGAGTTGCCGCATTTGAGTCTTCTGGTGACAAGAGCTTGTGTGGTAGTTTGCCTGGTGTTGGGTCCAATCCATCTGAAGACTTTCCTGAGCAGGTTAAGGTACACAAAGGGGGTGGTTCATGGTGGGAACAGGCAAACACCCCACTGATTACACGCAAAGCCTAATATACTCACTTTGTAAATCCGACTATCAAATAAAACCAGGCTCAAACGGTGGGCAACATTAAATTCATGTGATTTTTCTATGCATGATGCATGTAATTAGACACAATTTATCCATAGGCAGTTACCTGTCCATAGAAATTTGTACTGGAAGGTGTCACACGAGTGAAAATCTCATGCAGACCATTCTCTTTTGCCATTGTGCCACGGTGCAATTCTTAGAGTAGTGGGAAAACGGATTTTTCTTTACAACCGTAGCGTACAAACTCAGGCCAGATTTATCAACAGTTCCTGCAATGCAATGTAGCAAGACTACTCGCTGCACTGTGCTGTGTGAAAGGGAGAGGGCAGGAACGCACCATACTTACTAATATATGAAACATTCTTGCTCTCTGTCTGCTCTAGTGCATAGTATGCTGCCTAGAACCAACGCAGGGGTCTTTGTGTCAAAGTGAAAGTTACACTGCGATGCAGGCCGGATTGTTTTTGTGTAGGAAGGGACACCTTCCTTCACAAAAACAATCCTCTAATGATTTTTCCTCTTTCTAAGTGTGCTGCAGAATGAGAAAGAGGATGAGAATAAGGGTGAGAATGAGAATGTTCAAGAGGAAACAAAGAGGAAAAATAAAGATATTTCTCCTCGTTGTGCCTCCCCTGTGAAGAAGTAGCATTTTGACGCATTCCCAAGATTACTAGTGTTAGTAAATCTGGGAATGTACCAAAATCCATGGGTGGATGCGGGGGTACACACACTCTTCACCCATGGCACACTTTCCAGTGGCAGAGTAATGCAAGGCAGTGACTTACGCTTCCCTGCATTACTCCAGATTTACCAAGCAACACTTGCTTGGTAACTCTGACTTTGGAATTTTGATGCTCTCGCGACTGACACCCAGTATGACACAAAGTCATTGCAATCCCTTGCTAAATCTGGCCCCAAGTAAACATGGCACTGCACACATGTACACCCTCTACACATCAAAGAACTGTAGATTTTCATTCAGCGCAGCACCAATTTTAGTGCATTTGGACCCTAGTTTCTGTGCTCTAAATAATTTTTAGAGTAATCATTAAGGTGCGAGCAATGGTACTCATTTATATCAAATTTCTATTACATAAAATGTGAAGAAAAATTGCTAAATATTTAGTAGGTAAGTATAGGCACTTTGCAGAGTCAAACAGGTGGCATATTGTAAGATCATGGGTTTATACACTTTGCTCTTTTAACTATAAAACAGGGAATATAACATAGAACATGTGTATATAGATGCATATGGTATAATCATAGCTATAACCTCGCCAAAAGGCTGCAAAGCCACGCCTCTTAAAGAGAATATGGCTCACATTCAGGATTCAGCATGCAGGGCACCTTACATTTTGCAGGACACAGAAGGATTACATTCCAGTGGCAGGCACTATATTTTGACAAAATGGTCTCAAGACAGCCAGCCGGATGTTTGATGGGACCTTTACAATACTGATTTTCAACATGATTAATATGAAGTGTTTTTGTAATTTCAGCGCAGTCAAAAGACACACTAAAAGAGAAACTCATTGGTATGCTAGGGAACTGCCACTTGGTTCACAGTACCATAAACCACACAGCAAAGAATTATAACTGCTACAAAATGTTAGGTCAGTCGTTTAGGATTTCTGTAGAGGTCTGAATTAGCAGCCACTACAGGCTGACAAGATGCGCTGTTTCCTTAACTCCCCTGAGCTGAGTGAAGATGGCTTGCGTCTGTCTTCTGCTCAGTGAACATATGACCTTGAAAGTGCATTTGGGAAGCCTTTAGATTGGGTTCATTCTCCATGGAATGCTGCCTGGATGGAGAGGTGTGCATTCAATGTACTTGTTTTAATCTTGCTTCAGTAAATATATATATTGTACTGTATGTTTGGCGTACCGTGAATTTACAGCTATAAGGCTAATCCAAAAATTTTTAAATTATGGATCTATGTAAATCTTATTCACTTTGATAACTATTAGTAAATAGAAAAAACATTTTTTGAGGCATAGTTATATAATTAACTTACAAAAAGTACAGTTTATGGTTATCAATTTTGAATATAAAAGTTCGAAAATACATGTCTTTCTAAACCTAACTAAAGAAATAGCATCGAAAAATATCAGTAAAACAAATACTTTACATTTAATTCATCATTGGCTTGAAAATCCAAGTTCAAATAGAAACTACTCATCCAGAGTTGAGGATAAACTTTACTCTGACCTTAACCTTGTCTGTAAGCATGATCTCTCTCATAAATTTACAATAAGTGCTCACTGTCCTCTCCTGAGTAAAGAACTAAAACTAGAGATGAGATCAAGCGATTGTCAAAGAGGGTTCTTTAGTGCTTTAAATTACTTAAATATAAATAACACGATATTCCCCATCGAACTAGTTTTGAAAAGGTATATGTCCTTAACAATATATCTGGGAGTGTGTTTCAGACATCAAGGGCCACATTTACTAACATTTCTTACAATGCAGTACAGCAAGACAACTTGCTGCGCTTCCTCAAATGGAGAGAGCAGGAATGCACAATATTTACTAATGTATTGCTCATTCCTGTTCTCTCTGCCCTGGGGTACTGAGGGCTACATAGCAGCAACACAGGCAGCCTTGCGCCATGTGCCTGTGTTACAGGCAAGATTGTTTTTGTGGAAGAAGGGGCACCTTTCTGAACAAAAACAATTCTCAGAGGCATTTTCCTCTTTCTACATGTGCTGCATTCTATGCAGAATGCAGAACACATAGAAAGAGAAAATAATGAGGAGAAATAAACATATTTTCTTTGTTTCACCTCTTTCAGGACGGTGTAGCATTTTGACGCATTCCTAGGTTTATTATTCTTAGTAAATCTGGAAATGTGCCAAAAATCCATGGGTGGATGTGCGTGAACACCAACACTCCACCCAGGAAACGCCTTCCCAAAGCAGAGTAACGCAAAACAGTGACTTGCGCTGCCTTGTGTTATTATAGATTTACTAAACCAATCAGGGCCGCTCAAGGTAACAGCGCGACTTAGTGAATCTGACTTAAAGCCTTGGGTTGCCTAACATCGCCATGCGTGACGCAGAAGCAATGCAACCCCTTGGAAAATGTGGGACTGGATGTGTACACAATGCACCTGAAAGACAGTAGAGACATGTGCAGACTGTGACATTGTCTCGCATGAGGAAAATAATGTATCTGGGAGGGTTTAATCTGGGTCATAAAATGTGACCTCTTGTTATTTACAACAGAGACCCCACAATGTCTTTTGTTCAGGCACCCGGTTGATCTGCTATACCTTTTGAATGCATAATCAATATTCTAGGTTTGTTGCAAGAAAGCTGTGTAGAGTTCCCAATGTGTCCAGATGAAAATAGGGAAAAAACAAATTTGATTGACATAACAAATTAGTCAAGGACAAAATGGTGACCTACCTGTGTGACTAGCCACAACAACACTGTGTTTTAAAAGAACATAGAAGTATACTTAGCTCATTCTCAAAAGGACCGATTAAGTATTTCATTCATGAAGCTGAGAATAAGCTCAGGGATTTATTAGGGTGGGTGCTACTCAATCAAAGATGCTTGAAAGAAAATACAATAAGCAAAGTAGCAAATGTGTCCTGTTTAGAGAAAGTTTATACATTATAGAACCATATTAATCCCTTGTAACAAAGGGCGTTTATCGTTCGTGGTCACCCATTTTTTTCCTGTGTTATTTTGCTGGCTTTATGACTGTGCATTATACCACTGAGGGGCATATGTACAAGCCCGTATAGCCACCACAACGTCACATTCACTGACTTTGTGGTGGCGATAGGGGCTGCGCCTTATTTACAAGGCAGCGTTAAGCCACTTAACATGGCTTAACGCTGCTTTGTAAAAAAGGCCCCATTTCACGGTATGGTTAGCGTGAAAGGTGTGGCCAGTGGATGTTGCAGTGGGCGTTCCACCGCCACACCTATTGTTTTTGATACTGCCCCCTATGTACAAGGGTGGCATACATAGGAGGCAGCACAAAAATTAAGACTAGGAAAAACCTGGTCTTAAGTTGGTGAAACGAGGAGAAACGCATTATTTCTCCTCGTTTTTGCTTTTTCCATGTGTCCTGCCTTTTCAGCACACATGCAAAAAGCAAAATGCCTTGGATTGGTTATGTACAGGAGGTTCCTCCTTCCTGTAGATAAACAATCTAAAAAAAAATGAAATTTTGTGACTTTCATGTGTGCTGCATAAAGCAGTCAACTGACTGTAGTGGATCACAGGCATCGAAAAGTGTGATATAATGCTAGAATTCCAAAGCAAGTGCTAACAGACTGTGCACAAGTAATTAATGAAAGGAATCTAGTCAAGCCATGCAGCGAACGACTACGGCACTGCAAGCAATCTGAAATGCTGGGCATCGGCAGATGTCACCCAGTATAACTGAAAAAGAACAGAAAACAAACGCCAATTGGCCAATATCTCCATGTGCATGAGAGAGTATAAGTGCATGAGGGTCTAAAGGACAAGTGTCCAGACTCCTTGCACGGCATAGTGGCCACATTGCAAAACAGTCACTGAAAGTCCATGTGAAGTGATATACTGTACCCGTCAGACGCCCGGTACAAGTGGTGTAAAGGGGAAAAGGGTAGGTTGCCCGTGAAGCGTGCGTGCCAGTGACTGGGCCCCTTCCTTTCCTCCTGAAAAAAGAATGGTAAAGGAAAGAAAAAGATTAAAAACATAGAGCACAGATAGTACATTATACATTATACATTACAAATGCAGAATATAATGATGTTCTCTTTCTTCCATGCACATAAGCAACAAGAAACAAGCTGAGATCGAGAGAAAGCAGTTGATAATAAAAGAATGAGCTTAAGCATATAGAAAAAGGACACAGGTCATCAAGTATTAATCTCTAAGATGTTCTGCCAATTCCTCATCCTGGTTGATCCCCCCAGGATGTTTCGTTTGGAAATTGCCAATACATTTCGATTCTTTTTGTCTCAACTTCAGAGTGCGATTCCCACCCCTGGGACTGTGGCAAATTTGTTCCAAGATGAAGAATTTGAGAAGGGCAGGATTCGAAAAATGTAAATCTCTGAAATGGCGAGCCACGGGGTATTTGTCATCTTTGTGTATAATTGCCCGGTAGTGTTCGAGAATGCGTTTCTTGGCCATGAGAGTGGTGCTACCAATATACCATAACTTACACGGGCATTCAATTGCATAGATGACAAACGTGGAACTGCAGGTTAAAAATTGAGTGATTTCCTTGCTGATCCCATTGTTGTGGGCATTCTTGCAAAAGACACTGTTTTTGCAGGCCTTGCAGTGGCCACATGGAAAGAAACCCTGAAGACCATGTTTATGTCTGCTGGGATAGATGGTGACATCACTCCGTACAAGAAGATCCCTAATGTTTTTTCCTTTCCTGTAAGTGATACTGGGTCTGATGGGAATACTAGCACCAATGATGTTATCACATTTTAAGATATCCCAATTTTTGGCCAATATATGGTGTATCTTGTTGGAATCAGAATTTAATGTCGTGATAAGCCTAGTTTCATTCCCCTCTTCCTCATTGGTACTGGGAGGTTTGTCTTCAATGGTGGAAGCTCTGCTAATGCCATCAGCTCTGTCTTTGGCCCTGCGTAATACCCAATTGGGGTATCCCCTAGCCTTAAAACGATCAAGCATGCGAACACATTCCATCTGATAAGCTTCTTCAGTGTTACAGTTTCTTTTAGCCCTCAGCAGTTCTCCAAACAGAATGCTCCATTTGAGCATGTCTAGATGGCTGCTGAGGGCATGAAGAATGCTGTTCCCTGCAGTAGATTTCCTAAACAAAGCGGAGCAGATGGAGTTCTCTTTGATGTCAAGCCTGACATCAAGGTATTCAACCATTGTGCTACTGATGTTGCAGGTGAGAACAATGTTGTATGGGTTGATGTTCAGCTGTTCAATGAATTCAGTGGCCTCGAATTCCGTGCCTTTCCATATGATGAAAAGGTCATCAATGTAGCGTACCCAGGTGTTAACATGTTCTAGATGACCTTTCATGTCAGGGTTCGCAAACAATTCTTCCTCCCAGCGTCCCATGAAGAGATTCGCGAAACTGGGAGCGAAGCAAGAACCCATCGCAGTACCGATGTTTTGTCTGTAGAGGGCGCTGTTGAACAAAAAAATGTTGTTATTGAGACAAAACTCAATCATCTCCAAAATCATGGCAGTGTGTTCCCTGAAACGGATGGGTCTATCTTTAAGAAAATGATTGCATGCTGTCAAGCCCTGTTTGTGATCAATAATCGTATATAACGATTGGACATCTAATGTAATAAACAAACATCCTTTCTCCCAGCTGAATTTTTGCAACTTGTTAAGAAAATCTTTAGTGTCCCTTATGTAACAGGGCAGCTTGACAACATAATCTCTGAGAAAGTGGTCAGCATATTTAGAAATATTCTCCGAAACACTCCCTCTGGAAGACACAATGGGACGCCCAGGAGGGTTGATGGGATCCTTGTGTAATTTGGGCAGCAAATACAACACAGGTAAGATGGGATGATGATTTTTGAGATAACAAAACTCTTCCCATATAAGAATACCCTTTTCATACCAGTTGGTCAATTTATCCCAAATAGTGATGATGCTGTTGTTATAGATCTCAAATGGGATCGGCATGTAAAATTTCTGATCTGAAAGTTGTCTCTGAGCTTCCTGGATGTATTTGTCCCTGTCCAGAATAACAACATTCCCGCCTTTGTCTGCTGGACGGATAACAATATTGTTATCTTCTGCCAGGGATCTTAAAGCCTCTCTTTGTTTGAATGTAAGATTATTCATCCTGTTCTGATGTCTATTTTTGTGTCTAAAAGTGCAAAGTGCTTTGCTGAACCTGTCATGAAAGGTGTCTATGCTGTCATGTGACATCATCGGTAAAAATGTAGATTTAGGTTTAAAGCCTGTTGCACAAGGTAAGTCAGTTGGTAACTCTAAACTCCTGATCATTTGAGTAGAGGATACCTCACAGTCAGTGGAAGAAATGTGGATTTGTGTGGAGTCTATGGTATTCATGCTGTTATTCACTTCAGATTCTTTCCCTAGCTGTACCATGGTGACAAGGGTATCTATGTCTCCAGAGTTGATGTTGTCCTGACAATTGGATATGGTCGATCCTACCCATCTGTTGTCTCCCAATCTTTTAAGCTTATGCGATTTTTTTTGTTTTAGTTTTCTCGTGAATGTATATATCTCACACAGCGCTGCTCCTTGCACTTCCCTTCCTCCGGGAAAAACGGACGGCCAGACCACAACTTCGTGCTGCAATTTATTTTTTTTCAGCCACCTTGTCCATCATGATGCGTTTCGGCCTCGTGGCCTTGTTCTAATAACGCGCTAAGGAGTTACCATGCTGTTTTTAAAGTGACAGTGTAACCACATGTGATGTCATACTTTCATAGACATAAACAACATATTTTGAATGTATCTTGATGTTTGTGCAATTTCGCATTTTCAATGTGCAACATACTGCCATAAATAAGAATTTAACTTATTTAAAAACAGATTTAAATAATAAAATTAATTTGATAGAATAATTTAGGTAAAATACCAACTTCATTATACTAAAAACCCTTCTTAAAAGCAATTATGTTTCGTACATACAACATATTAAAAAAACCTCACAACTGTTGGCCTCCCTTGATTATATACATACATATTGACTGCAAAAATGGCATATAAATACTCAACCCGCTGTATACCCTGATTTTGGGATTATTATCCTTTCATGTTTTCCACGGGTTGTGTTATTATTTCTTTGCCTTTCATTGCTCAATTAGGTCTCTTATTTTTACCTGACCGTCAATTCAAGAATGTTTAATTAACCATCCCTCATTAATTTCACTCAACTAAACCTGCATATTAATTCTGTTGTATTGTACATTGCTTTACCGATTTCTTTGACATTTTTTTAAAGTGTGCGCATTGATACAAATTTCTGCTTTCACCGCATACTTGCATTTCTCTATATGTTGAACGTCCTGAAATAAAGTGCAAGTGCTAAAAATAAATAGTGCTACCAATAAATTATGGTGTTTAAAAAAAAACTTGTGCTGGTAAAATGTTTCCTTTACTGTTCTTATGACCTAATGTCATGGTGGCGAAAAAGCTTGGAAAATATTTTATATATATTACTTATCATATATATATTTTTAATATCATACTGCCCACTTTGATTTATTTATAAGCATATATGAAAGTCTTCACTGGAGTTGTGTCCATTCGGAGTTTTTGTATCTAACTCTAATATGTATTTAGTCTCCAAGAGACGGAGTTTAGCCTCTCGGTTACCTCCCTGTCTGGATACTGGAATGCAATCAATTAAAAAGTACATTAGTAAGTCCAATTGGTTGTCATGTTTCTCTTTAAAATGTCGTGCCACTGGGTATGTGGGGTCACTGTTGGTGATTGCCCTCATGTGCTGCAGTATACGTTTGTGGGCCTGTAGTTTAGTAGTGCCCACATACTGCAGCCCACAAGGGCAACCCAACACGTACACCACATACTCCGTACGACAAGTCATGAATTTAGATATCATGATGGAATGCTGTGAAAATGGTGTATTGTACACAGTCTTATTAATCCCACATTTGGATGCGCGGCAATTGTTGCACTTCACAAACCCTTTGCAAGCAGTTCACCAATTTGCAGATGGTTTATAGAATCTTTCATGGATTGTGATTTTCTGAAGGTGATGCTAGGATGTTTTGGCATCATCCTACCAATTACCAGCACACTATTGACCAATTTTTGTTCACAATCTTGCGCAGCGAGTTATGCTGTTGGCTATATGTTAATATGAGCCTAGTTTCTTCCTTTTTCTCTTTATCCTGATCCTTGTAGTCTTTAACTTTCTTTGCTAATAATACTTGTCTGTTCAATGAATTTGCTTTGTCTCTGGCTGTATCAATGATATTGGCTTTGTAACCTCTCTCAATAAACCGGTGTTTGCTTTGTTGTTGGGCTTCCCTCAAATCTTTGTCATTTCTGCATGCTCTTCTAATCCTCAGCATTTCTCCATATGGTATACTACGTATCAAATGCTGAGGATGATGGCTAGTGGCATGCAGAACACTATTGCCCGCTGTTGGTTTACGATATAGGCAGGTTTCAATTCTCTGATTTTCCATGTATACTTCCAAGTCAAGGAAGTGTACTGGGCAGTCACTTATAGTGGCTGTAAAATGGAGATTCAGCTCATTTTGGTTAATATTTTGGACAAACTCTTCTGCTGTTTCCTTTGTTCAGCGCCATATGACAAATAAGTCATCTATATAGCGTAGCCATAGTCTTATGTGGTTATCTACAACTTATTTGTGCTGTTCATTCAGAACTAACTCTTCCCACCACCCCATGTGGAGGCAGGAGTAGCTAGGGGAAAAACATGCCCCCATAGCTACTCCTCTAGTTTGTTGTAGGATTTGGTTCTGAAGAGAAAATAATTATTGTTCAGACAGTACATAATCATTGTTATTAGCATCTTGTTATGTTGGGCAAGTTGTATTGGTCTAGAATTCAGGTAGTGCTCCACTGCCCGTAAGCCATCTTTATGATATATACTTGTGTATAGCGATGTTACATCTAAACACATTAGTAAATCATCTGGTTGCCAAACATAATTGTTAATATGTCTTATAAAGTCACTGGTGTCCTGTACAAACGATGGTTGGTTCTTGACATAATCCTGTAAAAAGAAGTCTATATATTTTGATGAATTTTCCAATAGGCTGCCCTTAGCCGATATTATTGGCCGACCTGGAGGTGTTGTAATGTTTTTGTGCAGCTTTAGTATAAAATATATAACGGCCATCACAGGATGTTCATTTTTTAAATATTTAAACTCATCTATACTGAGTAAGCCCGCACTTCGCCAACCATTCAACTTAGAGTAATGTTCATTCCATGATGCCCGTACCATTTGAACATTGCTCCTTTTAAAACAGTTTTTGTCACCCAATTGTAAATTAGCCTCTGCCATGTACATATTCCTTGGTCATATTACCAGATTGCCTCCTTTGTCCGAGTTTCTCAGGATTATCTGGTCATTAGATTGAAATTTTTTCGTGAGTCTATGATATGCATTTTGTTGGAAATTATACTTTTTGCGACTTCTATATGATTGTATTTTGAGATTTTTAATTTCACTGGTTATTAATTCACTGAAGATGTCTAAAGAGTCTTGTGTTTTTATTGGATTTTTATTTGAATTTCGTAGCCACTGTTGTGTATGATGTAATGCTTGGACTTGCTGGCATAACATTTCACTACTGCTCTCTTGTCTTAGTCCTTGTAGATCTGCCAGTAATTCATCACCCCCTGCAGCATATGCACCAAACTCCTCCAATCATGAAAGGTAGAGGCCACACAGGGGATTTCTTCGGAAGCGTTTATTGAAAACATCAAATGGCATGATGCATTTCGGCTGCCTTCAGCCTTCTTTGGATGCCGCTGTAAATCAAAGTGCTGCCACACCTGCGTCCTCAAATAGTCCTGCACCCTCCCATTGGCAAGAGCTTCTAACAATCCCCCATCACATGACCAGCAGTCAGTGGGAGTGCTGTAAGTACTGCATATCCTAGGTAACACCTTGCTGGAACCAATGCTGCAAGGGGATGGACTCGATATCAGTCCAGATGGATACTTGCTGGGCAGGATTTAGACGCAGAGTGTCCGATATTGGAAATGTGTTTGATGACAAAACAAACGCTTCCTCGAGTCCCCATAACATCCCAGCCTCAAAAATAAGTTTCCACCGGGCAATAAACAGGAAAACAATGTGACCTGCTCCTTGTGAAGTCACAGGCTGTCAGCACAGAAGCCCTTGCTTAGCTCACTCGTAGAGGCGGGCTGAGATAAATCCAATCCCTTGGAAAAGAAAACACTGCAGCCGCAGAAGTAAGTAGTATCTCAGCCAACTTGTAGGATGGGGCCTCTAAACACGCCTCTGGCCGGTGTGAAAATATGCACCAAACCCCTCCATATATATATATATTATCTACTGGCGGTCGCCAGTAGATAGTTATAGTTAGGACCGTGTTTCCATAGGAAATCCGCAACATTCTATTTTGAATAACTTTGGCGCCGATTGACGAATCCTCGCGAAATTCTCAAAATAGGTGGGGCGCTCCGCTCCTTCCCTGAAAGTCTCGGGGGGATTCGTCAAGCGGGGGCAGAGAAAAAGGGGGGGTCCCAAAACGCGTTTTCCCCATGCATTTTTCCATAGGACCTTTAGTCCGAGCTACAGCCCGAACGGCTGAACAGAATTACTTGAAATTTGGCAGAGAGGTAGCCCTCAGGTCAGGGATGTGCCTTTTGAAGGTCTCGTGTAAATCTGTTCAGTATTTCCTGAGAAAATAGCATTTAAATCAATATATATATCTATAGGCGCGCTCCGAGCGCGTACCGTAAGCTTACCGTACGCGCACGCTGCCGTGCGCGAGCGCGATTCTGATTGGTTGTTAGATCTTAGTAAACATTCGAATCGGTCGAAACCAGGAAGTGTCTGCCGCCATTTTGTCTCTCGCAGTCTGAGGGGGTGAAAAACAAAGGTGGATAACGTATAAAGTGGGCAGGCTGGACAGTTCCTGACCCCCTAGCCTTGGTCAGGGGGTCCCAGAAGGACCCCCAAGGGCAAAAATGTATTTTAAATTTTTTATGAAAAATCGCGGAGTGCGCGTAGCGTACGCGCACGGTAGAAATGGAAAAATTACGCGAACTACGTAACGTGGGCGCTTGGTACGCGAAGCGCACCGAGCGCCCACAGCGCGCGCACGGTGCGCGCAGCGCACCGAGCGGGCACAGTACGCGCACGTTGAAAAACCTTAAAAAAAATAAATAAATACATAACTTAGCATTTAAAAAAACGTACAAATTCACTGAAAAAACCATAGGTTTCACACACGTTATAGTTAGGAATTAGCATTTAAAAAACCTTGCAAATTCACTTAAAAAACAATAGGTTTCACACATGTTATAGTTAGCTGGGCATTTCACTCGTGAAAAACCAATGAAATTCCCCCGTTATAGTTAGTGCAGGCAACTATAACTCACGCGACCGCAATCCTCTGCTGATGACGTCAGATATTACATCACTGATTACATATGTGTCTTTCTGAAAAATAAATATTTATAATATATGTATAGCTAAAGATTAATGGAAGAAGACATGGGTAAATAGGTGTCTAAATACAGTGATGTAATATCTGACGTCATCAGCAGAGGATTGCGGTCGCGTGAGTTATAGTTGCATGCACTAACTATAACGGGGGAATTTGATTGGTTTTTCACGAGTGAAATGCCCAGCTAACTATAACATGTGTGAAACCTATGGTTTTTTAAGTGAATATATATATGTATGTATATATATATATCCACAAAGATTCTCGCCACGCCAACCATCCAAAGGACGAAAAATCAGACCCAGAGTAAGTGCAAAGCAGGTTTATTCCAGAAAAACCGCACCTCCGCCATTACGGTTTTCAGCCTCTAACGAGGCCTCGATCACATATAATATAATTATTACCCACTGGCGGTCGCCAGTAGGTAGTTATATTTAGGACTTATTATCCATAGGAAAAGCTTTTATTGATCTGCCAATATCTTTGGCACTGCTTGATGAATCTTTGCAAAATTTTCAAAACTAATGGTTCGCTCAGGTCAGCTCAGGTCAGCTGGTGTCTTGAAAGTTTAGAGTGGTTTGTCATGCGGGGGCCGAGAAAAAAGGGGGGTCCCAAAACATGTTTTCCCTATGTTAATTTCCATAGGGATTTTGAAACAGTCTACAGCCCAAACTGCTGAATGGAATTATACCAAATTTGGCAAAAAGGTAGGTCTTGGTCCAGAAAGAGTGCGTTTATTTAAATGGTGTACATCCGTTCAGTAGTTGCTGAGAAATTAAAAAATATATATATCTGAGCAGCGAGTCACAAGAAAAAGGGTGGAAAAAAGATGATAAACAAGAAAAGGGGGCCGGGTCCATAGATGGCAACACTTTGCTTCACGCTCTGAGCAGTCACCCAGAAATCCTGAAGTGGAACATTCCCTATGGGGAACTACTCAGAGCAAAACGTAATTGCAGCTCGGAACAGATGTTAAGCAGAGAGCAAGATATCATGCTTGCTAGATTTATTGAAAGAGGGTACACAATTTGGGTTCTCAAGAAGGCAGTAGAGAAAGTAAGTAAGGTAGAAAGAAAGATGACTCTGGCGGACAGTGAGGTCAAAAAACTTCAAAATGACAATGAGGACTGTGACACCACGAGAATTGTATTCATGTACAGTAGCAATTCCCCAAAAATTCAGAAAATACTAGCCAAATATTGGGAAATTCTTACCAACGTTCCCATCATTGGCAAATCTCTCCCTGAAAGACTGAGAATTACCTACAGAAGGGGACGCAACTTGAGGGACATGTTAGTGCATAGCGACATCACAACCACGGCAGGCAGAAACATCATGAATCTACAAGGCTTTTTTCCCTGTGGCCATTGTAAGGCTTGTCGTGGGAGCCTAATTAGGAAGGAGAATCGTAATACAATTACCAATAAGATCATACAAATCAAACAGTTCCTTACCTGCAGTTCCTCATATGTCATCTATATCTTGGAATGCCCGTGCAATCTCTGGTATGTGGGGAGCTCCACCTATCATGCAAAAAAAGAGAGTCTTAGAGCATATGAGGGCAATTAACAACAAGGAGCATCACTACCCCATAGCCAGACATTTCAAACAACATCATTACTCTGATAGTTCGAAACTAAAATATTTTGTGATAGAACAAGTTAACATAGGCATTAGAGGGGGCAATAGAGAACTTACCCTAAGACGATGAGAGTCCAGGCACATCATTGATTTAGGAACCCGTCACCCTGGAAGGCATAACAACGATGAAGAAATAGTCTATTTACATACTTTGTAAAGAATATTGGTTTTGCATCTATGACATGACTCAAGAAACTGGTATGCAACAACACAGATGTTTTTATTCATGTTTTTGTTCATGTACATATAGAGATATTCTTCTGTTGTATGCTAAGTTCCATGATTCTAATATGCTGAGTATTACTTTTTGCAGGAGGAAAGGAAGGGAACCTCGGATCCAACCTGGGACCTCCCGGGTTCCTTACCCTTTTCTTCATTGGAAGTGTTCATCAGATGTCCACTGTAACACAGGTAAGGATTCAAATAGACTTTTTCTTCCACTTTTAGTCTATCCTCAGTTTGATGTACAGCACTGTAACACTGAGAGCGCCTATAAGTCTTACTAAATGAAGAGGCGAAGGTGGGTGATGACAATAATGCACAAACCATGATCAAGGAGATCGACTCTGGCGACTACTTTTTTTCTCTCTCAGACCCCTCGGATTCATCGTGGGATGAAATTGAGTTAAATCTTAGGCCCGGATCCACAGGGGTATCCCTGAGTAGTGGGTACAGTGAATCAAGTAGCCTGCACCCTGAAGATCAAGTTCAGGGGACAGATACATCAGATACTACCCCTCGAACAGTCCGAAAAAAACTGGGGCATAGTGAAAATGTCATGCATGATGGGGGGGAGTGATGCTCAGAAATGGGACTATTCATTTTTGGCCGGGACAAGGACAAATGAGAATGCGGTAATGAAACAACCGGCTGCGGTAGGGAAACCTGAAGAGATATTGCTGACTATGATCTATGAAACGATCATGGCTCATAGAGAAGAAACCCACACAGAAAGTCAACGGAACAGGGGTGCCTGCGGTAAGTTACAAAAGTCAATTCAGCCTAGTCCTGCTCCAAGTTCACCGAAAGAGTTACTGAGGTGGAAATCTGAATATCTAACCTGGAAGATAAACTGGCAGCTCAAAAGGCAATAATGGAATCAATACAGGCATCCAAGGAGGACACACAATGGAAGCTGGCAGATCTTGAAATCAGCCTCCGGCGTAACAACTTGAGAATATTGGTGGGTTGCAGAAGGCATGGAAGGCCAGGATATACGAAAATGTGTTGTTGATCTGTTTTCAGAGGTGCTTCCTGAGCTCTCACGGTGGAATTGGAATCAAGAGATACAGAGAGCACACAGATTCCTATTTACACAGCGTGCAAAGACAGGGCAGAACAGGATCAGACCTAGAGCAATCTATATTTCGGTCAACAATTTTTTAGCTTGTCAAGCTGTTTATGATTTGGCATTTTCCCGATTAAAGGAGGATGGTGAAGGGATCAGAATTTTTAGTAAGGCCTGACTTTTGCCATCGTACTTAAGAAAAACTGTGGCAATTAAGACAGCTTATCATGTCATTTCAGGCCCAAGGTGCCAAAGCCTTACTACACAACCCGGCCACATTGAAGGTCACATGTAAAGAACAAACTTGGTTCTTTACATCGGAAGCTAAAGCAAAGCAGTATTTACAATCCATTACATAGGACTCAAGAAGAGACACATATTTTGTTGTGATCAGCACCAGATTTCGTATTTAGATAGGGTGTCTCGCTAATGTGGTTTACCCATCTCTCATATCTTTAGCTATATATACATTTGATTGTTCAGCCATGCCTTCTTGGGTATCTATATGTTATTAAGTAATATTGAAGCTAGATGTGAACAGGGAGAGGACTGTGGAAGGGAGGCAGAAGAACAGCCATATGTGATCTCATAGAATGGAATGGAAAGCTAACCTGAGATATAAGGCTGCTGTTCTGGTTTGGCTTCATTGCTTTTGTATTATCTCAGGCTCCTATGCCCTTTATCTATTTGTTTTTGTAAGCAAGCTAAATACGCAAGGGGGGGGAACTCTGGGAGGTGTTAGTTATCCATCACTGGGGCCATTGGTCCTATAACCTCATTGCAGGATGGGTGGGGGTGGGTGCGAGGCAGGTTTCTGACCTCCCAAGGAGAGGAGGGGCTGGGGAAGATTTTGGAGAGGGGTGTTGTGTTTCGATTTAGATGTTCATACATAGGTTTTCCAAAATCATGTCCTTATATAGGCACAATTTGCATTACCCTTATTTAGGCATAGAATCCTAGTCCTTATTTAGGCATAAGCCATGCTATCCAAATACAGGCATGGTCACCTACATCTATCCATCCCCACGTCACAACGAGTTCTTAGAAACCAGACCCTCAAGCCATTGGGACTCTCCCTAGCTGGGATTATTGATTTCTCCAAGAACTCATCTATTATGCATGAACTACTATTCCTTAGGGGTTCATTCATGACGTCTTCCTCTGCCCGACTTTACGTCAATGCTAACATTCCTAAACACCTTCCAGGTATAAATATACCTTCCCTTACCATGGCAAACCACAGCTCGGCTGCACAGCTCGATACGGCTCGCCACAGCAAGTTCAGAAGAATTAGAGTCCCCACCTGACGTACTGACCAGACGCTGTCATCACTGCTCGCAGAGAATCCAGCTTCCAGTGTTCTGACTCCCTTTGCGGGGTGTTAGAGTTTGAGACCCCGAAAGAGATTCCCACCTCTCTCATTCTAAGGTATGGAGCTGACTAGAACCTAGAGGGACTCTTGGCATACAAACTTGGCACATGCAAAACTATAGCTTACCATACTATAGAACACGGCACCTACTTCTTACCTTGTACTACACTTAGGTTAGGTACATTGGGGTAGAACTATTTAGAAGCATCATCGAGTACCACTTTTTAGCCTATGTTATTTATGTATGTGTTTATGAATATATGTCATAGCTAAAAGACAATGCTGTTGCAGTATTATTTCTTCTCTTACACGAGAAACAAGACTGTTCAATTAATCCTTTTATTGAAACGCCCGTCTATCTATTTCTGTGTAACTCTGAAGAAACTAAGCATGCAAGATTGACTGAGTGAAACTGTTATCTGTTGTTTCCATGATTCTGAGACCTGTTCCGATTCTAAGGGAAACAAAGTTGTCATGTTTATGCGGTTGCCAGAAACTACTCCATTCTTGTTTATTCAAGGAGTTTCTAGTGGCCTCTGAGTTAGCTGGCACACAAAGTAATTAAGTTTAATGTACTCGATAGAGGCATACTGACCTCAGTCCTATGCCACAACTATAGTGTATATTATTCCAATGCGCAGAGCCTATAAGGGAAATAGGAACTACACTACATGGCGCCCAACGTGGGGCGCCATGTAGTGTAGTTCCTATTTCCCTTATAGTCTCTGCGCATTGGAATAATTTACTCAATAGAGGCATACTGACCTCAGTCCTATGCCACAACTATAGTGTATATTATTCCAATGCGCAGAGTCTATAAGGGAAATAGGAACTACACTGCAGGGGATTGGGGTGTAAGAGGGCTGGCAGAGAGAGCGGGGATGGGGTGAAAAGGAAAATGCAATCCATAATAAGTGGAAGATAAAGACACGGAGATATAGGAAACTATGGGATAAGGCTATTAAGGGGAGAGATGCAACAGTGTATTATGGGGGATAAAAGGATACAATCCAGAGTGCACATATGCTCATTTAATGTATGTGGGTTAAACAATAATGCGAAACGGCAGCAGGTGGCAGCTGAATTGCGGGTATTTCAACCCGACCTGCTATGTCTACAAGAAACACATGTACCATGGAATAAGCGGAAGATTTTAAATGAGATAGGTTATACATTATTGGCCTGAACACAACAATCTACCATGAATCAAGGCGTAGCCATCCTAGCTGAAAATGGGATAGAAGGCACTGGTAAAACATTGCTAGACAATCAGGGCCGCTGAGTGGTTATTGAATGTGCAAATGGGACTTTAATGTTTACTTTGTGCTCCGTGTATGGGTCCCGTGTAGCCGAAGCAACAGCATTGGAGGGATTTAATTTAGAACTGGCATCATGGCCTACCCCACTGATCCTCTGTGGTGATTTTAATATTCATATGGGTTGCCAAGAGCTACAGAAGGGGTGGAAGTCCTATAAGGGCAGGAAGCCTAAAGTGCTTAGGGTACTATATCATTTGGAGGAGGGTCATGTTTGACGGATACATGGTCTGCATTACAGAGCCCAGACCCTGGCTTCACCTTCCATTCCTATCCTATTTAATAAACTGGTCCGGTTAGATTACTTCTTTTTGTCATCAGCAATGCTTTCGGGTGCCAAAATAAAGGTTTATCCAAGAATCACATCAGATCATGGTCCACTAGTGATACACATTCCGGTTAGTAGCAGTTATTTTCGTTTGACCGGAAACTTTTAACAGACTCTAACTTCATAAACTATATGAATAACTGGATCCGGTAGTTTCTGGAAGTTAATCGCAACTCGACTTCACAGGCCTATGTCTGGGATGCCCTGAAAGCAGGATTTAGGGGAGAGGTCCTGAGCTATGGGCTTCACAGACAGAGACAACTGAGAGTTGAGATCCAAGATTTTTATGAGAAACTTAGGATAGCGGAAGGAGTATTGATGCAAGGGATACAGAATGGAGGTGATATTGTACAGTTACAAACAGATGTTGCCCATAATATAGCCAAGATTAATCTATACTGGAGCAAAGAGATTGCTATCAAATATAATCTGTTAAAAGAGGAGGGGTATGAGTTTGGGGAAGCCACCGGGTGATGCTTGGCACAAAGGCTTCGCTCCAAAGTAGCTGCACAGACAATTAAAAGTATGAATGACAGACAAGTTAAACTAGTGGAAACCCCGTGTGAGATATTGGAAGTATTTCATGCATTTTTTAAGAGTCTGTACACAGAAGACATCCACGAGAGGGAGGGGGTAGAGATGTTCTTATCGGCATTAATTGTAAAAAATTGGGCTGGGAAGAAGCACTTATCTTAGATAACGCTATTACCATGGAAGAACTGGAGGAGCCAATAAAAAACGTGATTAATGGTAAAGCTGCGGGCCCAGACAAGCTGCCTCTGGAGGTTTATAGAACCTTCTTCCAGGATCTAAAATTGGAGTTGTTGGCCACCTTGCAACAAGCACAAGGTGGGTGGTGTAGTCCTGCGTGGGAAGAGGCACATATTATTGTGTTCAAGAAGAAAGATAAACCAGCAGAGCTCCCAGGATCCTATCAACCTATTTTTTTGGTAAACTGTGACGGGAAGATCTATACTAAAATCCTAGCATTCCGGCTGGCTAAAGTTATCACCCCACTGGTATCATTGAGACAGAATGGGTTTATACCCACCGGGGGCACTGTCAACCACATCAACAGGGTGGTAGCCCTGTTGCGTACAGCTAATGGGCAGGGTACCACCCTAGGTCTGGTTTTGTTAGATGCAGAGAAGGCGTTTGACCGGGCCCCATGGAATTTTTTATGCGAGGCACTACGTTCCTTGGGGTTCAGTTCTGGGTTCATTAAAGCAATCCAAGCTGTGTATAGGAACCCCAAAGCCCGAATTTGTATTAATGGCGTAGAGTCGGAACCAGTACATATATCATGAGGCAAGGTTGCCCGTGCTCCCCATTGCTATTTGCACTGTATTAAATCCATTTGTAACTATGCTAGAGGGGAGCCCAAGAATCAAACCTGTAGACATCACCCCAGCCCAAGACCTCTGTGATAAGCTTGGAACCTACTTCCACTTCAAGATGAGAACACTCTACGACACCTTCGTCGACAACCCATAGAATGCCACAGCCGCCCCCCGGCCCCAGAGACACCAGCCAGCCCACCATCTCCAACTGGACACCAAACACGGCTGAGGACACCTCCACATGCCAGCTACCTCGGCCACATCTGAGTTTCTCGCTTGATTACAAAGCTGTTAAACCGAATTTTAACCTTGCGCTTTGAATTGAATTTTAAAACTGCTCTTAACTCACAGATTTGAAATACTTGTATCACTTTATTACTGCTTCACGAACGCCGAGATCACTGTCCTTACCTTTATGTGCACTTGCTTTCTCCTGGTTCTAATCGCCTGCACCCCGGTCCACCACGGGGTTTCCCCACTTGTTGTGGAGGGTGCTGGTGCTTTCTGATCTCTAACACCAGGTAGCTGGGGTCTACTGGGGGTGGAGCCGGTTGGTTAGCGCTCTAGCTCGCACAGCTCTATAAATTTGGCATGCTTAACTCCTCGCGCAGCGGACGCGCGCAGTGGGCGCGCCAAAGGTAAGCCCATCTGCGTCCATCCGTGGCCTGCTGGGGCTAGGGGCTAGACAATATGCCCATTTTGTAACCACCCTAGGCAACTGAGCTGATACACTTACATTGTAACTGACCCATCAGCGTTGGTGCCAGGGCTAATGCACAGAAAACAGGGATCCTCACCCACAGACACTCCTTCCTAGAGCTCTCTGCTCCACCTACCAGTCAGGAATCCCTCGTCACTCGGAAGGGCCTACCTGAATCCACCACCTTTGTGTGTCAGGAAGCAGGGCCTCTTGCAATTAGCTACTTAAACACCCGTTCTATGGTGAGACATCAACTCGAAATCTTCCAGCTCATTGACTCAGACAAACCCGACATACTTCTTTTGTCCGAAACTTAGCTCACTACAGAGTCCAGCCCTGATATCCTCGCAGCAGTTCCCAATGGCTATTATATACTTCAGGCCTATAGGCCTTCGGGCAAGCTCAGGGCGGGGTCGCAGCTAATATCCATCAAAATCTCAGGTTCACCTCATTAGGGATCGCAGGTATACCCTTGGTCGACAGCCTCATTTTGAAATTTGAATCGCCCCAAACCCCCTTTGTCTGTGCTTTATTCTACCGACCTCTTCACCACATGCCCTCATTTCCCCAACTGCTTGGCAAATTATCTCCCAACTAGTCATTAACCACGCCAGAATCATCATAATTGGGGATTTTAATTATTGTCTCACTGATGTACAGGAGAGTGGCAGCTCCATAGAATTCACGGATCTCCTGTCAGGAATGAACTGCATTCAACATGTGCATTATGCCACCCATATAAAGGGACATATTCTGGACCAAGTCTGGACCTCTAACTTGGAAAATTCACAACCATTAATCTCCCCATGTACATGGTCAGACCATTACCTTATCTCAATCACCATGGCCTGTGCCCGCCTAACCAAACACTCCCTGATGGGCAATCACCTGGCTAGAAATTGGAATTGGGCCAACATTGGCGATTTCTGCACACTATTGTTGCAGGGATTCTGCTCATGCACAGAACTATGCGCAGGAAACCAGGACCTCAGTGAATTGTGGTGTACCAAAAACTCACCTCAGTACCCAGGACCCCTATCCAACCAGCATCAGTGTCTCATTCGTTATCCGTATTCTCTCGAAGGTCCCAATGTATAGACAACCCAGAACAAGCAACTTAGAGAACTCTCAGGAATGGTGGAATCAGAAATACCTGTTCGTTATTATTCCCATATCAGTCCACAACAAGAGTAATCAGAGACACAGTAAAGTTTAAAAGATTTATGTTATAAACTACGTGTCCTAAAATGCAGTACTTTGGCTAACATAAGCAGACAAATGATTAAAATTAAAACCATCAGCATTGTTACAATACCATAGAAAATGAAGGGAGAAATCATATTACAAATGACAGTGGAATACAGCCACCTTCCCTGCGCTAGTATGCTAGTATTATTATACTAATAGAAGGTCTCTGGGCTTGAATGAGGAACCCCATACTGTAAAGATCAGCTTAGGTGAATCACATCACAGGATCAGCTTTGCTCTGCGCCTGGAAATGTTCTTCTCCAGAATGTGTTTCTAACGCATGCAAACAGTAACATTAAAGGCTCTCGACATTCAGGTATTTGCAGCTGTGTGCGTATTATGGCTAGAGAGTGGGCCGGTCAACCTGAACTCAAAAACATACATTGTCTAGCGGCTCAGAGTGTTTTGCACACAATGTTCAGACCAAGATCGCAGTGCACGGCTAGGGATGTGAACAACAGACAGTTCTCATGTGAAGAAAAGGCAAGCAGGCAGTTTTCAAATAATAACATGTCTCTGCAGTGTCGTGTGCAAAAGCAGCAAAAGTGGCAAGATGGCTTTTCTAACATCTAACGCGCTTATGCTAACATAGCAATGTATGTATATCAATCCCTGCCTTCACTACACCCCCCCTTGATTGGACCACGAACAAATAGGGATACAAAAAGGAACGCAGAGTTCAAGTTGGACAGAGCGGAACCAAGTGCATGTATTGGAAATCCAAATAAAGAGGAGTGAAAGTTAAAATAAACGTAAAAAAAAACAAAATAAAGGGAAAATAGAAAATGGTAAGTCAATACATCATGCAAAGGCTCAACGAGCCCAGATGTTGGAACACAGAAAAAAAATGTGTGGTTTGTGCAAGGGAAGCTGGACGATAATCAAGTTAATCCATCAATGTGTAAGCACAGTACGTAGCGACAGCTTCCAAGAGGAAGTCATTTGAACGAGTTGCAAAAGTGTCCGCCATCCAGTCTAATAAGGTAAACAAACATACATGTTCTTCTACCACTGGAGCCTCTAGCACATTCAGAGGACAACTGGCGTGTTCTTCAAGATAACTTCTTGCCAAGTAGTCATACGCTGCCGTTCTGATGTCCCAATTCCCTAGGACTCCATGTGCCGCACCACAGGCCATAATCCGAACACCAGAACAGTCCAACTCATGAGCCACTAATGGACTCATCAGTCGATCATAATCCGGGGCAGGCTACACCGAGTTTGACAAGCACAAATCCAGAGCCCATTCAAAAGGACAATCTAGGCAATGAAAAACAGGTTGTACGCGTGTAAAGTAGGCAAACCAGAAGGATAATCCATAGGCTATGCTCAGGGTAGCCAGTGGTAAAGTTCCATAGTATTCAAGCATCCGGTTACGAAGATGAAGCAGCCGGGACAGGCTGTCGCATGACACAAATTGTGCAGCCATTGCGCAGTACGCAGACCAACAGCCGCACGCCAGCCGTGAGGGCGAGAATCAACGGGAACCCTCCAAAGACGCTGGAAAAAATAGAATGAAAAAAGGATGGTATCACAAAAAAATTGGTTGGAAGGAGGTCACGAGGCCGGAGCCCACAATTTTGAAAAAATGCGCCAAGCCAGTTGTTGACGAGGTGGTAAATATAGTTTGAATCAGGGCACCAAAATGAAGTGGGAGATCAGTATTTAACAGCGCCTGCACCTCGGTACGGGTGTTTTCCTACGTGAAGGACAAATGTTTCACGGGACGACGTTAGAGTGACTTCTTTTTGAGACAATAGAGCCCTTATTCTGCTCATCTTGTTGAACTCTGCTTTCAAGGTTGGAATGGAAGGCCAGATGGATACATCCAGCCGCCCATGCGGTGGTGGGAAAAGGACATTTTTACAGCAGACTAGTCTCTGCGATACAGTCACAATGTAAGAAATTCCCACTAGCATCCCACAGCAAGCCTCATTATTTAAAAGCAAATAACTGCCGTTAGCTAACAATGTGAAAGAGGGAGTAATAGCTGGCACTGGAATCCCTTTCAGGACGCATGCTAAATTAGGTGCTTGCACATAGCAGGCGCCATGCAATTGGATGTGCCTACAAACTACAGAGTGATCAGGTGTGGAAGAGCATTCCTCACCCTTCAAATAAACTTCTTTACCTTCTCTCATGCACCTGTATGTAAATGAGAGCGACCATACTTCATGCAGGAAAGCAGTACCCAATGGTTCATATCTGCCTAGGGCATAATGCTTCATGCGCGAACTGAATTTAAACAATGGAAATGGCAATGTGATTAACCCGTGGATAAGCCACACAGCTGAGTTCAATTTGGCCACTGAGAAAGGCAAAGGTTCTAACTTTTCAATATGCAGTAATGAGTATGTTGCATCCTTCATGGACATGAATTGTTGTTTCGCAGTTAGATTAAAAGGAAGGAATAATGATGAAGTATTCATGTAGTCCCAGGGGACTTTGCCAGCTTTTAACATTTGCAAAGTCCATGCAAACTGCATTATAGAACGCAATTGATTCTGACCATGATACAAAACAGACATATCATCCTGCACAATATCAACGACAGATAAAACAATATTATCTAACGTGTAAATTCTGGAAGAAAGGGTGTTAATGCTATTATCTATAACAGCTAGTACCTTCTCCAAATTGGCTTGATCAATAGCTCTCAATCTGGAAGCAGCTTCAATTTGTGATAACTTCCAAACCTCGTTATAAATAGCAAACACCCATCTTTTGGACCTGCCACCCACAGGACCCTTAACAAAATCATTCAAATCTATTTTGTCATGTAATTTAGATAAATGAACTTTAACAGATGCCAAGGTGGAATGTTGCAGCTAAGACTGGCATAACTTCCCAACAGAGTAGGTAGTAACAGAATGAGACAATTCAAAGCGGGGGTCTACACGAACCTGCGTATACCCAGGCTGCAGACCTAAAAAACGATGTTGACAGGATTCTAAGCTCGTCTGCCAAGTCAACCATCCTTTTGAATTTAATTTGGAAATATTGAATGATGTGTTAGTAATGTATGACTGCAACGCATCAAGGGACAAATCTGTATGATTATCCCAATGTGGATAAGCACCCAGACATGGAATAGAGAAGTAATTCAGCTTTTTAGAAGTAGCCAATCCAAAACAGGTGGTCTGAAAAATAGTTGAATTCAAAAATAATATGTGTACCTGCCATGGTTTAGAACCACAAACAGATTTAAGATCAATAGTATCTTTCCACAGATCATAACCCCTGACCGCTAAATCATCCATAAAGGATTTGGAATACAATAATTTAGTGTGTGTCAGCCTAAACTTTGAGGCAGACTCTGCTGCCATTTTAAAATAAAAGGCGGCAGGTTTTGAAACACTGAAATCAGTAAAATAGGCAAATTTGTTCACCAATATGCTGGAGCTGCCTAACATTGGCGTTGGACAATGTTCCCATTGTGTATAATTCACAAAATTACTATACGTATTGGCTTTATGTAGGAAATGATTGCCATAATGTTGATAGCAAAACAACTCCCCGTAGTTAGCAGTGTCTAAATACAAATCTTCAGCATCAAAAGTGGCATAATATTTCAAATCAGAAAACAGTGCTTCTATGGCCTGAACGTCCCAATCATCAGAGCGGATGTTTTATTTAACCACATCACCCATAGAAACACGAAATACATTCGGAACATTAATAACCTCAGTGGGTCCATAAATTTGAAATTTAACAGCATCCCACTCAATCCCATCTAACACAGGCCAGGCAGTAATATTCACAAAAGTCTGGTCTCTCTTCATGATGTGTGATGAGGAGTGGGGGGCCAAAGTTCCATCAATTAATCTAATTGTCGATCTTTCTTTTAGGTAGTGTCCGTTCACAAGAAAAAATACCACCACAAATCCGATGGACATAAATAAAAAAATACATATGAGCATCAGCCAAATGTAAGTCCAAGGGGGAATCAAAAAATGTCGTTTAAACCAAACAGCAAAAATATAGACTTTTGATGGGGCCCTGGAAGTCGTAGAGTTAGTATCAAAGGAGAAACGTGACTGGGTAACTGCGGTTGATTGTAAAACAGGCAATGTTACATCTGCAGGATAAGCATACTCAGTATCTTCAGGTAGACCATCAGCTGGTGGTAGCAACAAAGGATCAGCAACTGTATGCATCTCAATAGCAATATCAGGCATGGTGGTAGAAGCCGGAGCCAAGACAGAATTTCTCAGCATCGCAGGGCAAGAGACCGCTGGAGTCATACTAAGAAGAATCGGCCACTCGCTGTAGTTTGACATTGTCAATGGAGATGTACCTGTTATCCTTGCGACCAGGAAGTGGAGGTAAAATGACTGTTCTTGTACCCTGCACGCCAAGCACTGGAACCGGGGCACGATAAGAGGGGCCGAACTCCTTCTTGTTCTCCACCTTTTGACGGACCAGGTCACCAACTCGAGGTAGCCAGCCAACTACCGCAATCTGAAGCACAGCATCAGATGTGGAGGGCAAGTGTTCCTTCGCGAGACTGTCTCTGGTCTCTTGTACACTCTGTAACACAGCCCAGTGATCATCTACGTCAAAGGATACGGCAGACGCCGCCATGTCTAGACCATCAAGTCTGGGACAAATATTTTTATGCCAAAGAGCATCATGTATGGGGTCCGCCCACCCAGAGACCTTCTAGGGAGATTATTAAGTGCACGTTGAACATTATACAGATGGGCAAACCAGTTCCGGCCAGTGCCTAAAACCCTAGCTGTCAAGGATTGCTTTAAGTCACGGTTCATTCGCTCCACTACACTATTACCCTCAGGCCAGTATGGAGACGAAAATTTGACTTGGACCCCAAGGATTTCATGGCTTCTTTGTACGCCTTAGAGGCGAACGCAGGGCCCTGATTAGAATGAAAGGTACCACACGCAAAAATTCCCATAAAGACACGCAAATCCCTTATGACAGTACGAGCATCAGCACTCCTTTGTGGCCATACCCAAAGAAAACGTGTGCACGAATCCACTGCAACTAAGATATCTTTATACGCTGTATCAGAGGAGAAAGGACCGCAGTGATCTAGATAAACACACCCCAGTGGTTTATTAGATATGTACAACTGAGTTTGTGGTGGGAGCGCAGCAGTTGAAGGTTTAATCTGCTGGCAAATGTCACAATCAAGAACATAAGTGTGGGCCTGTTTATATAAGCCGCGCCACGAGTAACGTTGTTGTAACAGAGTAACAGTTGCTGCAACGCCGGCATGGGCAGAGGCCATACCCTCGTGAGCCGCTGTTATCAAGGATGGTCTGCAGTCCACGTTGGGAATCAATCTGTCACCAACGTCGTTAATTCTCACTAATGGGACGTTATCAGGACTTAAGTGATAATGGTAACGAGAAGGGAAACCTCTCGGGTAATTACGTCCCTTCTCTGTAGAAGCAATAGCTGTCAAAATGTCATCATCGCTCTTACTTTTGGATCTTGTAACTGCTGCTACTAGATATGTCGCCACTGCTGTTTTTTGCTGCCTCGTCAGCCAAGCTGTTGCCGACAGCGTGGACACCAACTCGTTGGTGACCAAGAGTGTGAATTACATTCACGAGAGGCAGATGTTCTTTAAGTTCTGCCACTCAAACCCAAAGCTTTTTATGCTTAATTGTGCTACCTTTGGAATCACGATATTCATTTTGAGACCAAAAGAATAGATTGTCGTTAAAAGACTGAACACAGTAAAACGAGTCACTCACTATAAGAGTAGTAACCCGAGGATCAGCAAACTCCAGTGCAAGCACCAGAGCACGGAGCTCTGCCAACTGTGCGGTACAATCACCCAATGACTGCGTATGTACAACATCAGACTTGAATTCTCCATTCTCGAAAGTACCCGCTACAATTGCTGAGGCTGCTGAATATGCGTGCTTCGATCCCGTCGCTGGTTGCGCCGAACCGTCAGTATAAATGACACAATGGTAATCTTCGAGCGGGCGCAAAGACAGAGGAGCCGGATGAACAAATTCATATTGCAAGTACTCCTGCGTCTGCAAAGAGGCATCAAAGATATAGGTGACATCTGGCGATGTCAGAGAAGTGGCCCATTGTATCCAACGTGGATGCAAAGCTTTTGAATTGGGTACACTGGCTTTCGTCACTGCCTCTAGGGAAGGATACTGTGTGACCACCAACATGCGTTTTCCTTGCGACAGCTCCCATTCTTTAAGAATCGCCATCTGCACCACAGTCAAAACTTTTTCGACTGAGGAAAAGCGCAATTCAGCCGAAGTGTACAAGTGTGATTTGTAGGCAATGGGGACTGTGTCGCCCTCATTGAACGTTAAGTACATGAAACCCACGGCGCCTGGCACAATTCTTATCACCAGGTTTGTGTGGTTATCGCGTGTCAGTAAGTATTTTGAAGCAAGAAGATCAGCCTGCAAAGATTGCAAAATAGCTGAATGCTCTGGCAGCCAGCTCGATTTGAAAAAAGTAGGTTGTACCAAGGCATATAGTGGCTTGATACGCTGGGCATAATCGGGAATGTACATGCGACCGAAATTCAGAAACCCAGCAAAGACTGTAATTTTTTCAATGTTGTAGGAGCACGCAGACATGCGCACTTCTCCAGAAAGTGAGCGGCTGATCCTCGACCCTCATTGTTGAGCTCGTAGCCCAAAAACAACACTGTATGCTCTGCAATGTGAGACTTCGCAAAGTTGAATTTGTAACCAAAGTCTGCAAACATAACAATAACATAACAATAATGCGATCAACGCGACATAGATGCGGCCACAACTCGTTGTCTGTGAGATAGATATCATCAACATACGAGTACGCATCAGGGTCAATGCTCTCTAACAGAGAGACTACACGTGTGGCAAAGACGCCAGGGCTGTTTTTATAGCCCTTTGCCAATCTTTTAAATTGTTTTTGCTTGCCGCCAGAAGTAAACGCTGTCCACTGACTACTAATAGAGGACAGGTTATGGCTGTAAAAGCCATTTGATATGTCAAGTGTGGTTTTAAACCCTTATCTCACGAGACTATCAACGAGGGCAGAACTGTGGGTATTCTGTACTGCGCACATCCGGCAATGAGAGTTCAAATGCCGGTAATCCAAAACTAGACGGTACGACCCATCAGGCTTCGTTAGGGTGAATAAAAGATTATTCATTGGTGACACACATGTTTCAATAACTCCCTGATATTCCAATTGCTCAAGGATTTCCGCGACGTGAGATCTAGCTTCACGGCGCATGGGATATTGGGATCATGGCTGGGAGACAATTTATCCCAGCCCACCTGATTACGATACAAAGCCGGTGCAAGCACCTGAGCCCACTCTTCGGCAAACCTTTCAGCGTGCTCCTTTGGCACTGTGTGCTCAAAGTACGGGAGGATTACCTCTTCCCCTCTAGGAGCATCTAAAATGAAAGCCGGGGGCCAGTCCGCCTCTGCCAAGAGAATGTCATAGGAAGAGGTCAGATTATCCCAAAAAATCCCTTGTGTTGTACGTTGTATGTCACCTTCAATTGAGAGAACTATGTCATATAGTCTGTCAGGGGGAGCCACTCTAGTGTCAGCAGTTTCTACAGTAATTAACGTGTCAGTTGCTGTCGCCTCCAGAAATGAACGCAGTGCTTGCCGCACTACTGTAACCTCCGCTGCGCTGTCGAGCAGCGTTAGTGCCCATGTCAGGTTCCGAAGCTGCGTCCGCACTATCTGTGGCATACTTTACTGTTAATGCAGCAACTTTCTTCTTCTGAAATGGGGGACGTTGACGTGCAAACTCGTCCTGTTTGCCTTTACCGTCAGTCAGACGGGGTTGCTCACGTCCTTGTTGGGCACCCCGACTTTTTCCACGTTCTCTGCCACCGGACTGTGAGGCCGATGTTTCCTGTGAAGAACGAGGAGAACGTTGTTCAGTAACCTGAAATCTAGCAGGTGACCAAATACTGGTGCGATCGCGCAAATCGTATGTGCGTTCACCAGTCGCCTGTACAGGAGAGACAGGATGAGACCCCTGTTTCTGTTGCTGCTTTCCCTGTTTCTTTGTTCGCCAATTTTGTTTAGGAAAAGTTGGACGATCGTCTTTGACAGACGAACTCACCTTAGTCTGCTGTATTAAGTCAGGAATGACTATAGTCGGTTTAATCCCTAAGCTACTGCGGGCAATAGTTCTATATGCTTCCGCAATAATTTTAGGCAACTCTTTGGGCTTGTTGAGCTCATCGACGCGGGCTAAACCATTAGCCACTTGGAATTGCACCGCATCTCCCTTGAGATTACCAAGGACGAGAGAGGCAACTACGTCGAACACACCGACAAGCCGCATTCCCAACTCTACAGCCGCCTCCGGACCCTGGTTATCTTGAACACGTTTAATGATGGAGGGAAGCACAGCCATAGACGCGGTGCCAAAGCACTTCGAGAAGACTGCGGCAAATACCTTGCCCCAGTTGTCACATTCGGACACCTCTGGGACTAAGTCCTTCTGCAAACTAATGGTGAGAATACTGTGTTTCTCCATAGGAGTGGAATGCGAAAATACCGCTTCCAGTTGGCCAAATTTCTCAGCAAGCCAATAAGGCAAATCATCCTTATTCTGGGGGCGCTTGCCCATTACCGAATTAACCATGACGGGACTAATAACAACCGCGGCTTGGCCAGCTGGTTGTCCCGCAACAGCAGGTGCCCCCACCTGCACGTTGCGTGAAACGTATTGCACTAAAGCTCTATATACTGTAATAAGGGCTGTATGAATTACACGCAACTCATCCACCGCAACAGTCAGATAGCGGGGATGAGGCGTAAATCCGGCCAGCACCGGCCATGTGGCCCCTGGAGGGCCCATTCTAGCCGGTGTAACCGCATGGGGAAGGGTGCCATTAAACCAAATGCGATGCTGCCAGGCCGAAAGGGGAATCTCCTGCATCCTATATGGCGTATAATTTGCTGGGGCCCGTGTGTGAGTTTCGGAGTGAAACGCATTATAATCCGCATTCACTGCCGGCAGTGTCACCCAAGAGTAAAACAACTCGTAGGGGTAAGACGCATCGGCACTCACCACAAAAATAACGGCCATCCCATCGTCCGGCACCCCATACTGCGTCAAATGATGCCGCAGAGGCGTACGGCTATGCGCTGCCATATCGACCGCCATAAGGACACAGAGAAGAACAACAATGGATTTTACAGTAGCATAAGGGTTCAGAAATATTAAAACCTTTTTAATTAACAAGCTTGTGGGAACCTATTGTACAAACAGGTAGGTCAAAACCATCACTCCCGCTATCCGGAAACGAGAGTGAGGGTGTCGTGGACTAATTTAAGCACTACTAAGGCGTTTCAAATCAAAAGATCAAACGTTAGGTGCGCTATGTTGCAGGGATTCTGCTCATGCACAGAGCTATGTGCAGGAAACCAGGACCTCAGTGAATTGTGGTGTACCAAAAGCTCACCTCAGTACCCAGAACCCCTATCTGACCAGCATCAGTGTCCCATTCGTTATCCGTACTTTCTCGGAGGTCCCAATGTATAGACAACCCAGAACAAGCGACTTAGAGTACTCTCAGGAATGGTGGGAATCAGAAATACCTGTTCGTTATTATTCTCATATCAGTCCACAACAAGAGTAATCAGAGACACAGTAAAGTTTAAAAGGTTTATTTTAGAAACTATGTGTCCTAAGATGCGGTACTTTGGCTAACATAAGCAGACAAATGATTACAATTAAAAACATCAGCATTGTTACAATACCATAGAAAATTAAGGGAGAAATCATATTACAAATGACAGTGGAATACAGCCACCTTCCCTTCGCTAGTATGCTAGTATTATTATACTAATAGAAGGTCTCTAGGCTTGAATGGGGAACCCAATGCCGTAAAGATCAGCTTAGGTGAATCACATCACAGGATCAGCTTTGCTCTGCGCCTGGAAATGTTCTTCTCCAGAATGTGTTTCTAACGCATGCAAACAGTAATATTAAAGGCTCTCGACATTCAGGTATTTGCAGCTGTGTGCGTATGATGGCTAGAGAGTGGGCCGATCAACCTGAACTCAAAAACATACATTGTCTTGCGGCTCAGAGTGTTTTGCACACAATGTTCAGACCAAGGTCGCAGTGCACGTCTAGGGATGTGAACAACAGACAGTTCTCATGTGACGAAAAGGCAAGCAAGCAGTTTTCAAATAATAACATGTCTCTGCAGTGTCGTGTGCAAAAGCAGCAAAAGTGGCAAGATGGCTTTTCTAACATCTAATGCGCTTATGCTAACATAGCAATGTATGTATCTAAATCCCTGCCTTCACTACACTATTAAAACCACTTTACCAAGTGAACAGGATTCCCTTTGCAATCAGTCATCGAGCATCAAGCTATGGCTTGAATCAGCTAGTGATAGCATCGCCCCCTTTAGGAGAACCAAACTCAAGCACCCCCACGATGCTCATCGCTGGTTTTCCGATGATCTGAAACAAAATAAATTCCCCTTAGGCAAGCTGAGCGTAGCTGGAGACGAAGCCACTTATGTAACCCTGCTAAAAGACTATAAACACTCCATCCTCCAGACTAAGGCAGCTTATTTCTCATAAAAAATTATGAACTCAGCTACTAAGACCAAGGATATCTTTTTTATAGTCGACGAGCTTGTACAACCAGATAGAGTGACGGCGAAACCTGTCCCCTCACAATCACTATGTGACTCCCTTAACTCTTACTTCATTGAGAAAATTGCCACCATTAAAGCTAGTATTCCTACTCCCACACCTTCGACTGTCTCCCCTATCACATGCAAAAATTCTCTTGTATTGGACCAAATCCCCCTGATTTCTAGGGAAGAGTTTTTAATCTTACTCAAAAAAGTCAGATCAGGTTTCCCTACCGACTGCTGCCCTCCTCATATCTTACAGGAGGCTTTCCTTACCTGTCCAGACCTGCCCCTCTCACTCCTGAACAACACTCTTAAACAAGGCATTGTCCCAGACACCTTTAAAAATGCTGAAATTGTCCAGATCCTGAAGAAACCCAACTCTGACCCCTTGGTCCTGAATAATTTCCACCCCATTTCCTTACTCCCCCACCTAAGGAAGATATTAGAGGCTCACGTAGGGAACTGTCTTAGCTCATTTATTGAGCATTCTCAGTTCCTCGACCATCAACAGGCAGGATTCAGACCAGCACACTCCATGGAGTCAGTCATCCTAGCAGTCATGGACGAGCTCAGGAGAGGGGCTGATAAAAACATCACCCAGGCCTTGGTACTTTTGGATCTATCAGCCGCGTTTGACACGGTCGATCACGGCCTCCTGATCGATCGTGTCAGTAATGCTGGTATCCAGGGTGTGGCTTTGAAGTGGATCTCCTCCTTCCTCTGTAACCGATTTCAGGAAGTCCGCCTCTCCAACTTCTCGGCCAAGAAAGTGAAGTTGACCTGTGGGGTTCCCCAGGGTTCTTCCCTCACGCCCCTCCTGTTTAACCTGTGCATGCTACCTTTGATCTGGTCTTTACTCAAAAGAAGAGTTGTAACTTTCAACTATGCTGACGACCTCCAGCTTAATAATTAATTTAAAATACATTACTTCCCACAATTAACACCACAAAATATCAATTAAATTAATATTAATAAATACATACTATCATTAATTAATCATAATTAAATTACTTTCCACCCTATTCCCCGATAAACCCACAACCAGCTACGGAACAAAAAACGCAAAATGTAATTAAACTAAAATTGATAATTACAAAAAATGTAACAAATATATTATAAAACATAAACAAAATGTATACAAAAAAAATCACATACATTTCATATATATACTAAAATACATACCACTAATTAAAAAATCGATATTTTAAACAACTATGGGCCATATGTAGGTAACATACTATTTACCGATTCATAAATACCGAATTTTACCGAATCGGTATTTATGAATCGGTAAATAGTATGTAGGTAAACATTCGGTATAAATTACCGATTCGGTAAAAATCGGTAAATGCATACCGAATCCACAATACCGGCCGGAATCATGAAGCGGTATTTACCGAATCGGTAAATACCGAAGTGGTATTTACCGATTCGGTAAATACCGAATCGGATTTTACCGAATCGGTAATTCAAATAAACATCACTTGAGGAATCAGCCAATCCTGTGCAAGGCCAACCCCACCCAACCAGGAAGTGGCCACACCCAGGCAGGTGCACACAATCATCAGACTCTGGAGAGGCTGGTAGTGCAGAGCAGAGCAACAGAGCCAGTGCCTGATTGAGAACAACAAACTGACACAATGTCCAGCCAGGAGACAGAAAGAGATGGAGGTGAAAGGAGGAGAAAACAGAAATTCAGCCCAAAGGAACTGCAGGTACTAGTGGAGGAGGTGGTCAAGCAGCACCAGAAGCTGTTTGGAAAGCAGTCCCTGCAAGTGCCTGAGTCAGAGAAAAGGAAAATCTGGCTGGGAATCCAGGCGCAGGTCAATGCAATAGGAGTGACCCCCCGGGACATAGACGTGCTGAAGAAGCGGTGGTACGACCTCCGTATCGTCACGAAGAGGAAGATGGGGGAACTGCAGAAAGAGGCCAGCCGGACAGGAGGGGGAAGGAACAGGGCACCTGCCCTGACAGAACTTGAGGAGCTCGTGGAGTCAACAATTGAGCCCGAGAGTGTCGTGGGGATTGGGGATGCAGACAGCTCTGCCAGAGCCGCCACCAAACAAGGTAAGACGCATGCACAGCAATGTGGCCCCCCCTACCCCTATCCCAACTCCCCAATTGGGCAATGAGAATCCCACTCCAGTACAGGTGTTAGTGCATACTAGCAATGCATTAAGGGAGATGTAGTCACTGAAACCCCAAACATGAGAAGAATAGCACAGAACAACAAGGCATGTAACACACATTAGCGAAAAGCAGGCAGAGGACAATGAGAGAGTGTTTCAGAAATGTATTGTGATGCTAGCAATGCAGGGCTTCAGGTACACTGAGCTGATGTTGCATTTCTGTCCACAGACGATACATTGTGCAGGACTGCACATGAGAAGGGAGAGAGGGCACCCCGGAGGGACAGCTCAGAGAAGGCCACCACAAGTTCTGGGCAGAGATCAGCACCACAGCCAGCCTCACCACCACAGCCAGCCTCACCACCACAGCCAGCATTGCCACCCCAGCCAGCATCGCCACTCCTGCTGGAGTCACCGGCATCACCACCACCTGCATTGCTCAGGTCGAGGAGGCGTGCTGCTTTCAGGTTAAATGTCTCGGAGTCCTCATTTGAAGACTCGAGGGGTGCGGAAACATCCACTGTGCCCCTGGATGGTAGCCATGCCAGTGTGCCCTCCGCCTCTGAGGGAGCACACACAGGTGCCAGACGTCGCTGCAGGGCTCGGGTGCAAAGTCCACCTCCACAGGGTGAGAGCCATGGAGTTTTCTCAGGGCTGGAGGCCACCATGGTCAAGATACAGCACCTACAAGCAAAGGCAATAATGTCAGTGCAGCACCAAATGCGGGGCCTCATTGTTACCTTGGGCAATATTGACAGGGGCATAAGCGCCATTGCTGAGGGAATGAGTGAGATGGCCGCGGGCATGCGGGACATGTCCCAGTCCGTCATGCTGCTGTGCACAAAGATTGATGAGGACAGAGCAGCACGGCGCCGGGAACGGCAGAAAAAAGAGCATCACACAATGGCAGTGAACCGGCTGGCAACTGCCACTTCGCTGCTCTGCAGGTGCTCCGTGGCAATGCAGGAGGGGCTTGCGCACTGCAGCAATGACGTGTCAAGGGGGATGGTGAGGGTCACCAGTGCACTTGAGGTGCTGCTAACAAGCCAGTCTGCCACAACTGGTGCTGTGGATGCTGGGGACAGCGAAGAAACCACCAGCAGGAGCAGCATTACCCCCCCTGCCCCAGACACACGGAGGAGCAGCAGGCGGCATGGGGCTGCCACTGGTCCCACAGCCAGTGAGGACGCACAATCAATGGCATCCCGCACTGTAGTGCGTGGGCGCAGACACTGATGCTGCACACAATTGCATGGGACTATTGGGTGAAGTAACCCTTGACTTACAACTAGTGATTGCACAATATTGATAGGACAGTTTTTCCTTTGTGTTGTGGCGTAGTGCCGCATGATTAAACTACGTCATGGCATCCAACTACTGGCTGTGTCCCCTTAATTACTCAGAAATAGTTGCATGTGATCTCTGCCCGTCTCACTCTCCCATCTGTTGCTGTTGCCACTCCTGCTGCGTTGTCCTCTGGCTGTGCAGACTCATCATCATTGTCCTCAAAATCAGTTAGTTCCACCTCTGTACCTCTTTTCGTGGCAAGGTTGTGCAGCATTGCACAAGTGGCAATGATCTTGCAGCAGATGATGGGTGTGTACTGGCGTGCGCCTCAGCTTTTGTGGAGGCAGCGGAACCTGCTTTTCAATAGTCCAAACGTGCGCTCCACCACGTTGCGTGTTGATTTGTGTGCCACATTATATCGTCTCTCACTCAGGGTTGATGGGTGTAGGTAGTGAGTGAGGATGAATGACCGCACGGCATATGCACTGTCGCCTAGGTGAGTAAGAGAGTACCATCAGTCTCATGCCTCAATAAACAATCATTTGCGATAAGTATTAGGGAGCGTCACAGTGATTTACCTAGCAGGTATCCTTCTCCAAATTCTCCGGCAACCAGTCGTGTGTAGATCCCACTGTTCTGGAAGATGAATGAGTCGTGGGTGCTCCCAGGAAACTTAGATACGATATCAGTGATTATGTTCCCTGCATCGCAGATTACCTGCACATTTATGGAGTGGGTGGACTTTCTGTTCCTGTAGATGTGCTCAGTGGCTGCTGGTGAGCAGATTGGAATGTGTGTGCCATCAATACAGCCTATGACATGCGGGAACTGTGCCATCTGGTAAAAGTCTCTCTTGGTTTTCTGCAGTTCAGCCTGTATGTTTGGGAAGCTGATGTAGTGTTGCATTCTCAGCATCATGGCATCCAGGAACTTCCTGAAGAAACGGGACAGGCAACTCTGGGATACACCGCCTACCGCAGCTATCACCCCCTGGTAACTGCCAGATGCAAGTAGATGTAGGCTACAGAGAACCTGCACATGTGGTGGTATGGCATGCGCCCTTCTTGTTGGCTGGTCCAGGAGTGGGTGCAGGTCCCTTATCAGGTCCATGATGGTTTGGGGGTGTAGCCTGTACCTTTCATGTATCTCAGCCTCAGTCTGTTGAAAGAGTGTGATGCGCTGTCTGTAAATGCGTTCCTCCCGTCTCCAAATCCTCAGACCTGCTGCCTGTAGACGTAGGCGCCTTGCAATCACATACAGAGAGGCCATGGTGTTCACGCTGTTGCATTTTGGGATTGCTTATATGCACTATTTCTGATTACCACCTGCTTTCAATCTGTGTTAATTACCGACTCTTAAATACCGAATTTCAGGGATTTCTTAAATACCGAATTTACCTACATCTCTTTTCTCATTTTACCACTTCATATTTACCGATTCGGAAAATATGTATTCGGTAAATATGAATCGGTAATTTAGAATTCAGTAAATATGAATCGGTATTTACCGATTCATATTTACCGAATCCTTCTTTTTGGCCTCCTACATCTCAATTAGCTAAATACCGGTCGGTAACGGGATATTTACCGAATTTCGGCCGTTATCGACCGGTATTTAGCTACCTACATATGGCCCTATATATTTAAAAACGATATTTCTTGCTGTCGATAGTTCCCACTGATGATATTTAGGACTCGATATTCCTGTACTTCGATAATTCCAACTTGATATTTTGTCTGCACACCTTTACCGAATTGGCTTATTAAACTCTCTAGTATTTCCATCCTATGTTGTGGAGGTATTTGCATCAGTGGACTGTCATCTGGTTTTTGTAGTGTTTCGCTGTTCTGTCTTCGGAAACATGCCATAATTTGGTATGTGCAAATTCAGGAGAGTTTTCACCAGAAAATATGCTGAATCAAAATGTGTTAGTTCATGGAGAGTGTACATTATAGTTTTATTTTGCTTTGCATTCTACTGTTCTTCTAAACACATGCATGGCTTCAAGCAGTGCTTAATTTGAGCTGGCGCTAACCGGTGCTCTGCAACGGCACTTAATTATCGACAGCAGCGCTTGTAACACTCTGCCACATAAAAAAGGGACACAGCACGAGCTGCAGTAGAAAAAGACATGCTTTCAAACATCCATGCACTGTGTGGCAGGCACCCTATGTACCTCCCTGGCCACATAGCAGTGGACAAGGACCCTGCTTGGGGCCCCTTAAGTCCCTTTCCAGATGCTGAAAGGCAGTCGGAAAGGTGCCTCCTAATCCCTATAGCGGTGCCTTCATAGGCACCGCCCTCATGGTAGGAATGGAAGTCCGACAGCTGCCCTGAAGGGCTCCTTATGCCTATTGGGGGTGACGGTCTTTCCCCCCAATATCATCGTTAAACTATTTTAACATGCCAAAATCCATTTTTTTGTCATTTATTTTTCTTTATAAGGCAAACCAGGTTGTTAAACTATGTGGGAGAAAGACATGATCTTTGGCAGACCTTCCACAAGGTTAAAACCAACTGATGCCTAAAAACGAAGCTAATTTCCTTGTGAAATTGTGAATTGAGCTTTATTAACTTGGTAATGGCAGAGAGGCCTTCCTCAGAGAAAATTGCAGGTGGTAAATAGAAACACCAAAACATGAATACAGTTAACAAATAGATGAGTTAAAATGTCTAAATCAATACAAATTACATTAATACAATTCAATGATTGCACTTACCCAAACACACCCAAAACAAGACATAGTCACCATGAGATTCAACAGTATTAAAACATATGCTAGAGAGCAATACAAATTAAGGGGCTATATTTATCAAACTTTCACGCTGCTGCTGCGCTGCATGAAAGTAAATGCACTGTATTTAACATTATACAGCACATTTCTGACCTTTCTTTGCCCTGGCGCCCTTTTGGCGACAAATGCAGGCCCCGTTGTGCCATGATGCTATGGTGTATGAGTTGTAGGCAGGATTGTTTTTGTGCAGGAAGGGGCACAATCCTCAGAGGTGTTTTCCTCTTTCAAAAAGCAGCTTTGTACCACCCCACGTCTAATTGTGTTGTTGAGCGCTTTATCAAGGTACTTAAGGAGAGTTTACAACAGTTCTGGTGTGTGGGTTGGCATGAGAGAATGAGTTAGGAACGAAAGTATAAGAATACCAACTGACACCTCACTCCACCACTAGGGTCTCACCCTTTCAACTGTTCAGAGGAAGGGTTCCAAATTGTAAGGCATTTCCCAAATGGGTGGCTGAGAGAACAAAGGAGGTGGATGATCAGGTGGGAAATGTTGAGGAATGGAGAGAGAGAGAGAGAGAGAGAGAGAGAGAGAGAGAGAGAGAGAAAGGTGTGAAGAAAGGAATTTTATGATGGGGGAAGCTGTGAAGGGGACTCTTGTGAAATTGGGTAAATTAATAAAAATCATGTCTCCATGGAAGGGTGGAGAAACATCAAATTTTAGTCAACCTTTCAAAGAATATAGGGGCATATTATCAAGGACGGCGTTAAAAATTATCGCCTTGATAATATGCCCCTAAAATGGTTTTAAAATGCTGTAAAAACAAGTGACCACAGGATTTGGAATCTTAACAGGGTAGCCAGGTATCTTTCAGTGGAGCAGAAGCTTGGCTGGCCAATGGAAGATCGTAGGTGTGGATCTTTGGGGATTCATCAGAGAATCTAAAAGAGAGACCACAACGAAATTGGATAAAGCCTGTGCACTTACTCAAGTTAGCCTCCAAACAGGACCAGTGACAGGGTGGGGTTGAATGCAAGCTATTGGTTTTCTTTAGCCAAAGATAACGAGAAACATGTCCTCAGAAACTTTTGCAGCAAGCAGTGATGGGTAAGCTTTAGCAAAAGTTGGTGGCTTATCCCAATCAATGTTTCTAGCTTTAGAATGTGTGACATTTTCAGAAGTGAAAAGTCCTTTTTGATGATAAGGAACAGAGCTGCAGCTGAGTAACACTCCACAAATTTCAAACCTCCCTTTTGTAGCTTTTCTGAAGACTAAGGGGCCTATTAGGATGGTGGGCGGATCTCCCCCGCCGGGCTGGCAGTAGGATGTTGGGGGTGGGAGGTGCACATGTGGGATACCTATGGTACCCCCCTGCATTTGAATGCACAAGGTGGCAGGCACCGCGCGGTTTTTAAATTTTTTACATTGCGGCGGTTGCTGCTTACAGCACCACCCACCGCAATGTAAAAAATGCGTGATGTGCCCGCCACACTGGTGGGCGCATCCTAATTTGAATGGCGGGACCGCCGCACCTATGGCGGGTGGTCCCTTTTGCCATTGCGGTGGCATCGTAATAGAGCCCTAAATCTTGACAACAAAAAGCTTAGAGTGGAGCAAATCAGGAAAGCGTGACTCCCAAAGTTGGACCCCCTTAGGCACCTTCGCTGCTTTTGCAGTTTAAACTTTGACACTGTCTCAGAGGCTGAAAATCATCACCTTAAAGACTTGGAAGATGCAGCCTGGAAGAGCTCCAGGATGTTAGATACTTCTCTGTTGCATTTCCTTTGGAGTCTTGTATGTCATGGCAAAAAGTTCAGATTGGGACAAATCAGGAAATGTTGCCCGCCCAGATAGTCTCTTTTCAGGCAGTCTTGGTATGTTGTCATGGTGCTCTAAATGTAGAAAATATATAACTCCCAATTTATTTTCAAGCATTCTCTAATGTGATGATAAAAAAATCCTGATACTTTTAGGGAAAGCTTTCAGGAGAGTATTGGACCTGACACTCTTGGTTGGTTATCCCCCATACTTTTGGGCCTTCACACCTCATGTTTTGCTAAAAATTGTTTTTGTTGGCTTCACGTCTCTGCACACTTTACCAATGCTCACCTGTTCTAAAGAGCTTGTGCTCTCCTTTAAACATGGTAAAATTGTCTCACACCCAATTGGCACATTTAATTTACATATACGTCTCTAGTAAATTGTCACTACTTGTACCCAGTACCTGCAAATTAAATATTACAAGTGTCTCAGGCCTGTCATTGAATCTTGTGTGTGCGGTTTTAAATTGCAATGTCGACCTGGCAATATAAGCCTTTTACCAGCCCTTAAACTCCCAGTTAATTACAGATAATTCACCGCCAAGGTGGGCCCTCATCAGCACATAAGGCAGGGTGAATTGTATTTAAAATGTTGAACATGTACTTTAAGGTTTTGTATGCCAGAGTCACCCACTATACACCTACAGGAACTCTGAGATTCACACATGCAAATCTCCTGAAGCCTCCTCCTTTTACACTGAAAACCCAAAGTGGTAAATCCTTCTCAGTTCTAGGATCCGGAGCAGGGAACCATCTCCCCAGCGCATTGCATTCATTAAGAAAACACTTGAAGACCTGGATCTTCTTGGATCCAGATGCCCTTTGCCACTCCCTTCTCTAGCCATCCGCCCTCTATTCCTTCTTTCTCAGTTGGAGATCCAGTACCAGGACGCTCCATTGTGAGTGACAGTGTGCTTTATAAGTCACAATTCATTCATTCATGTCCTGAAAGGGAAAAACTCCCAAATTTGTTTTTCACTACTGTGAGGCCTACCTCTCCCATAAGATAAAATTGGGTTACCTTGGATTACCTTATTACATTTAATATGCGATAACATTTGTGTGAGCGTGTTAGGCCTGTCAACTTTAGGGTAGTCTTCCCCTAACCTTTTGCCGCCACACTCCTGTTTTTCTAAATTCGTTTTTGTTGCCTTAAGACTCTGTGCACCTTACTACTGCTAACCAGTGCTAAAGTGCTTGTGCTTACTCCCTAAAATATTGTAAAATGGGCTTACATTTGATTGATATATTTAATTTAGTATATTTAGTAAAAGGGTATACCATATACCCAGGGTCTGTAAATTAAATGCTACTAGTGGGCCTGCGACACTTAGGATGCCACTCACTTAATTAGTCCCTTAAAACATGTCACTGGTCTGTCATTGCAGCTTGAATGCAGTTTTAAACAGCCAATATGACTTGGCAAACCAAACCTATTTCCAGGCCTTAACTCCACCTTTTATTATATGTAAGTCACCCCTAAGGTAGGCCCCTAGGTAGCCCAAAGGGCACTGTGCATTAGATTAAAGGGTTGGATATGTACTTTTAAATGTTACATGTCCTTGTAGGGAAAAACTCCCAAATTCGCTTTTTATTACAGTGAGACCTACCTCTTCCATAGGCTGACTTATTACGTTTAAAAAGTGCAAACTTGTGATTAAGAACAGGTTGAGATTCACATTTGGTGTCTAAGAAATTGTAATGTAAAATCCTCTTTAATGGTAAAGTCAGATTTTATGGTACAGTTTTGAAAACGGCACTTTTGGAAAGTTGGAGTTTTACTGCCATTTTATGACTACAGCCTGTTCCTGGAGCTAATGACTAGGTTTAGTTGGCCTTTGTGTAACACAATAGAGGATTCAGTTGTTGGCAACATTGGTCCTCCTAACTTAGTATGGGGGCGAAGCTCTCAACTTCCATCTTGCACTTCAAAGGCACTGGCCCAGCACATTCACAAATGACTTAACCCTAGCCGATGGTGCCCCCAGACTGTCTGGGACCAGGGCAGAGAGGCAGGAAATTTTAGACACCTCTGTGGGGGGAACTCCAGAAGCTGCTCCCACTTCAAAGGGGGCACAAGTATAAAAATGGAACCCTCAGACCCACTTTTCAGAACACTCCTGGACCTGTGGATACTTCAGAAGAAGGATGCCGGGCTGCCCTTCTGCTTTTCGCCTATCCTACTTGCTGAGAAGAAAAACTGGATCTGCACCCTTCATCCCGGACTGAATTGACTCCAAGGATCAGCTGACTGATCTCCTGTTCTAAGCTACAGGGATACGAACATGTCACCTGGGCGGACCGCCAGCACAAAGCTCTGGTGAACCCGACTCTTTGTGCAACAGCGATTGCCAGCAGTGACCGGCAGTGCAAGATCTGCACTTGGTACTGCAGCATCGGCAGCCTGCAGTGACCCCCAATGCGAATCTCCAGCTACAATCCTCCACGACGCACAACAATATATTTGCGCTACAGTGACAAACATCTGCAACACTTTCCCTCCTCCTCGCTGCCTCCTCAATCACGTGTGGAACCCTTCACCCTGGATTTTAGAAGGTAACTCTTGCAGTGGGACTAACCTGGTCCTTGTTCCCAGCCCACACTCTATTGCAGTTGGCCTGAAATTATGACGTTCACCTAGTCTCGCACAACCAGATAACTATGAGTGGCACTCTGTGTCTTTAGGTGCCATACGTACCTGAATTAATTAATATGCATATCTCCAGTTCTGCTGACTGGATGTTTGTCTTGTTGGAGACAAATAATTTATTATATTTTACTCTATTTTTCTAAATTGGTGTGGGAATTTTCCTGTGCTGTGTTTTCACTTTCTTACTGTTTGTGTGCTACATAAATACTTTGCACTTTGCCTCCAACGGCGGCGCAAACGTGTTGTAAGGGGCTTGTAAATCTGCCCCCAGGTATCCACGTATCCAGGTGAAACATAATGGGAGCACCACGCGAAAGAATGCATTTTGTACATTTTACATATTCGGGAAACTTGTTGAACTGCTCCAATGCTCCTGTAAAAAAATCAATTAAATATTTGCTGAAAGTACATCTGTTAAGAGTTCCATGCACAGAAGGCTCATTTGAATCTAACATGTTTGATACAAAATGAGTATACCCAACTCTGTTGCACAACGACTAATTTTGGTGACACATTCCCACATGATGTTGTTTTAGTGACAGGACCCGGGGACCTAAGGAAAGAGGCCTTAATCTCGCTTTAAGTTTGGTTTAAGGTTTGGAATCAATAATCATTTTCATAGTAATGGCTATAGTTACAGAAAACGACACCCTAGTAATGAGGTCCTTGCACAAATTGTTTAACAAATAATTATTTCTTTTTCATTAATATCAATTACAATGCTGTCGGACTGCATTAAGCTAGATTCATGTGTAGTGATACATGCATACATATGATGCTGGCATTCCCATGACTGAATTATGAATGTTTTATGTGAAAATAAATGCATCATATCAATAAAATACGGTTAAACATTGAACCCCTTAAGTGCAACAAAATAATAAACAACAATATTTCAACTTAAAAAGGATACCAGGCAAAACTGAATGCAAAGGGCAAACATTACTCTGACGGGAATGCTCTAAATTTACCAGTACATGTGAAAATACAAACGGAAGGAGAGGCATGGGAAGGCTGTTGTACCTAACAGAGCAGGCGGCTTTTCCGATGTATCAGTTTATATCTGCAGTAAGCTTGTGAGATGCTTGGTACCACAAAATAAACACTGATATTAAACAACAGCATCTTGCAACACTGCAGTATGTTATCTCTTTTAAATCTATGAGCAATAGCGTGGTGTACTTAATTTGCACGTAGGAATACAGTGCATATGCAATTAGCACAGGACAAATACCTACTGCCTAGAACTCTCTTTTCACCTACAAACACAAGCTGGCACGCAAAATGCTAATTAGGCCTGTTAAACAGTGCTTAATTTGAGCCTGGGGTTGCCAGTGCTCGGTACCGGCACTTAATTGTCAACACAGAACACTTATGCCACGGTGGCACTGTTTGTCTGATTTAGAGATGAGCACAGCAACAGTTGTTTATTAATTCATTATACATCAAAAAAGACTGGTACCTGCCACCCATGCTATTCTCATAGCTTTGGGAGACTGAAATAGGCTGAATTGTAACACTTCTATGAGTGTGATGGTTTGTAGTTGTGTTGGTAATGTCATGGCAGGACTGGCAGGCATAATGGGTGGTGCAAGCTGCAGTGGCCTCCTGACGAGGGCTCTGACACTTATGTTTTAAAAAAGAAATTAGCACTGCCCAGTAGTTGTAATCAGACCACTCAGAAATGAGTCCCAGCATACCATTTTATAATGATGGTAGAGCAAAACTCTAATCATTTTGCTAATCAGCTCAAGCACTGGAGAGGAGGAAAAAAAGAGAACCTCAAGCTACAGTTACTCCTTGTTTCTCTGTTTCTCCTTTCCAAGCCATCTTTACAGACACACAAAGCATACTAAACAAACTATTGCCTTGAAAACTAACCACTTAATACCAAATTCCAATGTAACAATTGGGCCAACAGATACAGCGAAAACATCCACCATATCATCATTGCACACAATATATATTTAAATATTTTTTTCTGTGATAAACCTCTTTACCAAAGTACAATGGCAGCTTTGATTTTCACTACCTTGACCTACTTACAGACAGTGATATATGTATGGAAAAGGGGTCTGGTTATGCCATAATCATTAAATGGTTCAATTAATAATAAGTACAGAGAGTTAAGATGTGTGGGGATCTGCATTCACTATGTGTCAAATACCATCCTATTGGAAAGCATGGCTTATTGTTTACTTGACCAATGGAAGCCTAAAGCATTACTTACAATGGCTGGTGATAAAGCAGGAAAGGACTCTGGAAAGACCAACACTGGGCCAGCCTCTATTCCATGGTGGGACAACTTTACTGGCAACATGGGCTGTTTCACATAAAGTGGGCACTGTACATGCTGGTCCAATTGTCCCTTAGACTTCCACCAGTCCCATAGTTGGTGCCTAAACTTCTTTGAGTAAACTCCCTCCATTAGGGTGTTATGTATCCCTGAGACCATCCCTTTAAAGCAGTGTTTTAAATGGGCCGGTACTCACCGGAACTGAGTACCGGCACTTCTTAAATGTATCGCTCTGAGTACCGGCACTTCTCTTCTGCCGACGAGAGTACCGGTACTCATGAAAAGGTAGGCTTACTGGCTGAGAGTGCTAATGAGCAGGAATGGAACGTGTCTGGCAGCCAAGGCGCCGCATCTGCAGCCCCGACCTGAGCCCCGGCTGAGCTATTCAGCAGGGCTCATCTGAATAATGTCCGGTGCTCACCATCACGCTGTGCTTGAGAGAGCAGGGACCGTAAGACTCATTTTACCTGCTGGTGTGCGCGTGTAATTTTCAAAACCCAGCACTTCAGGTAGTGAAAAGCCTGTGCAGGGTAATACTTTAAACACAGACATTTTATCAGGGGCAAGGGTGGCGGATTCTCACACTTCCCGTACTTTCTCTCGATCGAAGGGTTAATGCCCAGACAGTGCGATCGAAGAGGCCCCTGGAGCGCTCCTCTAACTTCTTTCTGCACGGAGGCACCTACCTTCCTAACGCCAAAAGCCTCAATTATCCGGCCTGTGCACAGAAGGCTTTATTATATGCCTTAGAAGCTCAAAACTAGTGCCGCCAACCCTGTTACTGTTTCCCGGGTCACGTAAGGTCCCACATGGACACACTGTTGCGGAGGAGCCATGTCTGGTCGGCGCCCATGCTGTGGCAGGATGTTGCATTTCCTGCCTGCCAGTCGGGCCCCAGGGCACCCAGGAATTCCCCTGCTGCATGGAGTTAAAAGAGGAACCCCGTGTTCGAGAATCGATCACCCGCTCACCTCCTCCTGACCTCGACATGATGTGCTATTACTGTGCCCAGCCCAGCAGAGCCCAACTTCTGCCCCAGACTCACCACGCCATGGTGAGTCTCATAGTGGGAGCAGATGGCACAGGCTGAGACACTGCAGCAGGGCTCGCTGTCTGACTCTCTGAAGAAGAGACAGGCTAGAGATCCATGGGTGCCAGGCCATCATCTCCTCTCGGTGGATCGTTCTGACAGCTGTGAGATGCAGGTAAGTCAGATATTATTTTAATAATCTCCTGCTGCTGACATTTAAAATGTTTGTTAGGAAAATGATTGGGGGCTCCAGCACGGCACAGGGCCTTGCAAATGGGCACACTAGACTTGTCTTTCTGTGCTTAAAATGCGCTACGTTTTGTCTAAACTTGCAGTTTTGCTGATTTATTAGTAGTGCAAAGTGTTTAACATCCCTGCTTGACAGTGACACTACAAAGCAGCACCCTTTATTTTCTCAGCACTGTCAGACTTGCTAAGTCAGAGACAAGTCATGTGATTATTGTTCCCGCTGGAGAGAGGTAAGGGTTTTCTCTACTGGCAGTTTTCACTCTCTCCATTAGGTAGCGTAGAGGGTTAACATGCCTCCTTCAAAAAAGCATATTGTACTGCACTGTATTGTATGTGGATAGCTCAGTGAGTTGCTGTGTTAGTCACCGAGATCCCTTTGTTACATGTGGTTTGGCCGCACCTGAAGCTGGTGTTGGGGTGGAAATTAAGAAATAGCTTCAAAAGCACCTGTTGCAGAGTCTGACTTCCTTGTTGCTCAAATGAGTGTGATGTCTGATATTTGTCTATTTCCCTTGACTTCATACCATGATTTTGGTCGAAAGAAAGTGCCACTCTAATGTTACACATCTAGTTGTTGTTGTTGTCTCGTAAATCCACTGAATCTATGAAAATGTCACACATTAGCAATCTGAAACATTAGCAGCCATACTCAAATGAGTGTCATTCCTGATATGTATATGAGTCCCTCGTCTTCATTGCTTAATTTTGCTAGCGAGAAAGTGTCACTCATAGTCGTTAAAATGTCACTCATAATTACAATGAAAATATGAAAATGTCACACATGGCAATCTGAAACCTTGGCAGCTATGGGGTCCATTCAGGCCCTGTGCTGTCAACCACATTCACACTATCCTCTGTATTTGCGCAAACACAGGATTCATGGCAGTCGCCTGGCAGTGGCAATTAAAAAACCCATGGTGAAGAGTATATAACATGGCTTTTAACATACCAGAGTCTTTTGTGTGTCTGCTTATGTTTGTGTGTTTGCCTGCATTTGTATGCCTGTGTTTTTGTAAGAAAAAAGCGAGAGAGAGAATCAAGACACTCTCAGGAGGTATTTTAAAGAAAATGGGTGGCACTTTGTGTATACATGTCTGCTCGGTGACAAAGGTTCATAAATAATGTAGGTGGGAGGGTTGGTGGGTGAGTGAGTGAGTGGATGGATGAGTGAGGAAGGATGGATGTATAGATGGATGAATGGATGGACGAGTGGATGGATGGATGAATGAGTGAATGGATGGATGGGTGAAAGAGGGTGGATGATTGGATAAAAGAGCGGATGATTTGTTGATAAGTGAAAGATTGGATGGATGAATGAAAAGGAGGGAGGATGGATGAAAAGGTGGATGATGGATAAGTGAAAGGAGGGATTGTGTGAAAGGGTGAATGGAATGAAAGGGTGGATGGTATAAAGGAGTGAAAGGGTTGATGGATAGATGAAAGGATTGATGGATGAGTGAAAGGGTGAATAAAGAGATAGATGCGTGAAAGTATAGGTTTAAAGATGGATGGATAGGTTTGGATATGAAGGGCGGACAGACGGAATGGTTAAAAACTGAATGATGGGTGAAAAACTGAATAGACGACAGAATGTAAAGGGTATATGGTCGACATCAGCAGGTAAATGGTAGGATGAAAGGATGAATGGATAGATCGATGGAAGAGACAAGAGATATCTTCGGGGAGGGTCATGATGATTTGCTTCATTTGCTTGGTGCCATAAGAGCTTTGGTTCAAAGAGGGGGTATTTTCAGTTCCTTCCTACTCACGTGCTCAAAAATATATAGTACTGTGCCAAACAACAGTATGGCATTAAGAAGGTGCAACTATTGCAAAAAAAGGAAATGTTAAAATATTATCGCATTTCTCTTTCATTTTGTGTAATGAGTTAACCTGCTTTGTTGATATATACGCATTTATCATGTGTTTTGGTGTGTGCTGCAACTATTATAGAAGTCGTTAAGTATCATCATGTCTTGCCCTTAGCCCCGCCCCTAGCCCCGCCCCCTCACTACACCTGTAGCTCATTTTAATGAGGACCTGCACTTATTATTTCCCATTTAAAGCACTGCTTTAAAGGGTATCCAGTTTTGACCTCAGGTGGGACTGTGGTAAAGAAATGGGATATGGTCCGAATACTGTGGTAATGCAGTGCAACAATTATCAGTATCTCAAGAACTGTTTGGTAGTGAGAGCAAACTTGATGTGCGCGTCAGTGTAGGACATTATTCTGGCAATATTTTTTTGATCATGAGATGCCTTATCCCAGAAGTATGGTCACATCGGTTCGAGTTTGCCTATCTGTAATTTAATGTTACCCAAGAATGGTGCTCCTTTGAGTTGTGTGCTATCTGTGTGTAATATTTGTTGTGCCTTTTGCCTTGTGTAGGCCATAGTCTTCAGGTATGGGTGAGAGTTGATTATTTTGTGTTTGTCTTTTGAGTAATGAGTACCCATTCAACCTAATGTACCTAGCAACTTAGGGCCTACTGTGACGCCTCTGAAATAGCATGCATAAAATTGCGCAGTTGAGCTAGTTAGAAGGAGAGCCACTGAGATCTGGCTCTGGCAGTTAAATACCCCCACGCGAAGTGCTGACTTGGAGGTTGGGTAGTTTTGGATACAGACTCCTCCTCCACCATGTCCATAGATACAACTTCATCATGAGGTAGATGTTTTGGTTTGGTATCAATAGAGACGATCATTGCACACAGGTAGCTGACCCTTGGTATTATATTCATTTTTTATAACTTATATATACTTAAACTATCCCCCATAGGGAGAAGTTTAGGGCACACCAACTGTAAAACGTGCCATGTAGATTATGGCTCATCTGGGTTATTTTATCATCTGCTATGTTATCCAGCATTATGCAGAATTCGTACTTATTTTATCTGATTGAGTTTCATTTGAATGGATGGGGTCACAAGTGTGGCTTTTGTAACGGGTTTGGTAGAAGGCATCGGTTCACATTTCCCCCACTTGGGGCCTCATGTAGGTAGCATACCAGTTACCACTTCTAAAATACCGAACGATACCGAATCGGTATTTTAGAAGTGGTAACTGGTATGTAGGTAATGAGTCGGTATTTTTTACCGAATCGTTACTAGTCGGTAATTACCGAATCGGTATTTACCGATTCGGTAATGAGGCATACCTTCCCATTGATGGGAAGGTATGCCTCATTACCGAATCGGTAAATACCGATTCGGTAATGGGGGGAACACATACAAGGGTGGCAGGGTGTCACATTGACACCCTGTTGCACCCCTGATTCGGCCATGTGTGCACATGTGGCACACATACATGCCCTAAGGGCATGTATGTATGCCACATTGCACACTGCTACGCGCGTAAAAATGCATTTACACATACATTCATTATTTACCACCAACTATAAGTTGGTGGTAAATACCGACTCTTAAACACACACACACACTCCCCCTACATCTCGATTTTGCTTTCGGAATTTACCGAATCGGTAAAATTACCGATTCGGAAAAGTTACCGATTCGGTAACATTACCGATTCGGTATTTTTACCGAATCGGTAATTTTACCGATTCGGTAAATTCCGAAAGCAAAATTTGTACCCCTACATACCAATGGCCAAAATACCGGTCGGTAACGGTATAATTACCGAAAATCGGCCGTTACCAACCGGTATTTGGCTACCTACATGAGGCCCCAGATGTGGTATCTCAAGAAGTCAGAAAAAAGTGAGATCAGGCTAGTGGGATGTGTGAGGAATGATTGAGGGTAGGTAAGTGTCGACAGAATGTTTTCTGCATTGAACAGTGCTTTGAGCTTGCCTTGTAGGGCTTGGAATTCCATGGACACCTGGGTTGTTTCTGATGGCAATCATCAGGGGTATGATGGCCTGCATTAAATAATAATGGTATACTGGGCATCCCTTCTGCTCACTCAATTGATCTTTAGGGGTTGAGACACATGCCCATTACAGTATACCACACCTGTGGGATCATATTTAGCCATCTCACCTTGTGATGGAATCCTTGGCCTAGGCCCATAGGTTCCAGCTGCCACAATCAGGTAACCCCACTTCAGCCAGTCAAAAGCCCTCTGCATTACAGCAAGACCACCAACTTTGCCATGATGTCCCAGCGAAGGTATATGCACCAGAGAGCACAGGTGAAATGCAGAGGCTCATTGTGGGACACAATCCTACCTGATTTGCATGGATCAGTCCTTTCAAACTATTGGCTAAGACCTTTTCTAGGATCTAAAGATTGACCTTGATCAATGAGATCCGCCTACAGCTTGCACAGCCTAGAGGATTATTTTCGGACTTGATAATCACAGTGATTCTCACCTTGTTATCCTCTGGACAGCTGTCTTGGGTCTCATTAAATAGTTTAGATAATAGGAAGACCACTGAGCGCTTATTAGACTTGTAAAATATTCTGGGTTGTCCTCTACCTCAAGCGCTTTGAAGTAGGGGAACCCATCACTAACTTGCCCTATTTCTTCCCCTGTGATATGCTGTGACAGTTACACAGTGACTTCTGGATGAGTTTTGGTACTTTTCTCTCACAGAGAAACTTGATTCCTGTCTTACAAGTCACATGCCTTTCAAATGTATATGGCTTAGTGTAAAATTATTGGAAGGCTTCTAGAACTTCTGTTGCATATGAAGAATCTCCCCATGATAATTTCGAAGGGTCACTATCATACAAGAAAACATACAAAATGATGGAAATTGGCAAAACATTCACCCCCCAGTCACAGATCTGGGTTTAATCCATTGTTATTTTTTTTACTCACCACGCCACCCCAGTTAAGACCTGGCCATATGCAAATCAGTCTTGACCCTGTGCCTCATGGGAACAGTCCAGCCCGAACTGCCAAGCCATGTCTTCCCTGGACCGGAATCAAGCATCCTAGGACCGGTTTCGGGGTTTTGCCCCTCTTCAGCCAGGATAGCTTGACTCCAGTGGCGTAGTGAGCACGGGACCCACATCTGGGCATACCCTTCCCTATAGGGCGAACAGCAAAACACAAAAGACAATTGTCACCACGAGTGGGACGGGTATGCTCAGACGTGAGTCCCTTGCTCTCCATGCCACTGGAATCAAGCTATCCTGGCTGAAGAGGGGTGAAACCCCAAAACTGGTCCTAGGATGCTTGTTTGCAGTCCAGGGAGGACCTGGCCTGGCAGTTTGGGCTGGACTGTTCCCTTGGGCACAGGGCCAGGACTGATTTGCATATGGCTGGGTCCAAACATGAATGGCATGGTGAGCAAAATGACGATGGATTTAAGGCCCAGATCTCTGTACTGGGGTGAATGTATGACATTGTTCTGCATTCTGTTCATCAATGGTTCTTTTTGCAACTATCATACAAGAGGCATCTTGTTTTCGTAGTCGAAAGGCCAGTAAGCACGCTGCTTTGCTACTGCTCTCCTAGTGCATTTGCTTGAGGCTAAATAGTGACATTTCCACTTGAGAGGTATGTATTCCAATAAATGTAAATTTGTTTTGTGAGTTGTCCTACAGTATAACTTGGGAGTGTGTCTTGTGACAATACGACATGAGGTGTGCTACTAGGCGTACAAGCTCAGTTTTGTTCAAAGTGGCCTTTTGTTTTGTAATTCTTAATTGTGCATTGATTTCCCACGGGTGCAAACCCTGCTAGCCTCCGATAATATATGAGTAGAAGTTACGGAGTGCTGGCTTTGCTGCTAGTAGGTGTTTACAGTTCTTTCTACTTTACTTTTGGCTTCTGGCATTTTAAACCTAGAGGTGCTCTACCATCATTGCCCCAGGGGTTGTGTTAGATTACCTAAAGCTAGTTGTGGCAGCACTGAATCATGGTCGGAGGTGATGTTTTGTATAAAAGCTGCCTTCATGATAAAAGGGGAGTAACAGGGAGTTGTGAGTTAAATGTCATTCTGATGTGTGTGCGATGTACACAAGATGTGAAAGTATAGTCATGTTCAAAGGTGTGTGTCAATCTCCATGGGTCTGCCAAGGAGTGCTCCTTTGGATGTCTATGCTTACGAAGAGTGAGAAGGTCCAATGTGCCCAATACTGGGTTCAGAACTAAATTCCAGTCTCCCCCAAGCAATTGTTTTAATCAAGGTATGGAGAAGAGCATGTGGTCCAGGGCCCCAAACTGATCCTAGGACTAGTGTCTGACCTTAGATGTATATAACGTCCCTCTGGATTGGTCCATGACTTTAGCACTCTGAGAGGCAACTCCTTTTTGAACTAGGATTGCCACGCCCTTTCATGTTACAGATCGGCCTAAGGTGACTCACCTCCTTGAAGGGGACTTACACAACCATGATATTCCTTTCCCACCCATTACCTTCTGAGTTTCTCCCTTTCCTTCTGAATAAGTGGTGAGTTTACTGAATCAATGCTATGTCCTGCTGGCCCTATTTAAGGAGGCTAAGATTTCCCATTCAGGGAAATTACTTTTTGGTCTCCTGTGGTCACAGTGTGCATGGCTTCTTGGGTCTGATATATAGGGAGTGAATGTACGTGGTCCTTTGCGAGTTTAATGGGGGAAGCAGTTTGTGTGGTTATGATAGTGGTCTTGAAGGACCCACCTGGACTTGGACAGTGGAAAGGGTTGGTTGGTCACAAGGAGAAAAGTGAAGTTAGCTATGGATTAAGACACCTGAAGGACGGCTCTATGGGTCTTTATGTGTTGAAAGTAAAGATGTAGTGGTGTGTTTCCAAGGTTAACTCCTTGGGTAATAGTAATTCCCTCTGAGATAGTGTCACTGGGTGGAACGTCTGCTGCCAAATAGAGTGAACAGCTCTGTGATTTGACAAGGCTTGCGCAGAAGTCAGAACTTCACATTATGATTCTGGGAGATAAATTTTGATGTACAGGCATGGACTAAACATTTTGGTTAAGGAGATTGAATTAGACAGTGCGGTCTATGTGTTGCCCTTCATTCAACTTATCTTGGGTTAGGGGGATGCATAGTATTCAAGATCTCTATCAGATGGGGGTATACCAGAGTGTCAGGGAGGCTACATGTTCTATTTCCAGGAATTACATGCCATGGAGTTCGCAACCCAAGAAAGATATGTAACACCTGTAACCTACATACCACCAAACTAGTAAAGAATGTCAGATATTCACCCACCACTATCATGTACTCAGATCAAGGTATACAAGTATCTTGTTAATGTAAACACAAGCTATTTGTTAGTGTCAGATCTAAACACTCGTACAGCTTCTACTGGTCGTGTAAATGACACAAGTCGAAATGCCGGGATTATCCATGTTTTTCTAATGTGTGCATAGTAGGGGCAGATGAACATATAATGTTCTAGAGATTCAGAGCTACGACTACACACAGGATACAGTGGGGTTACAGTAGCATTCCTCCATTTACTTTTGCTGGCATTCAAAGGCAAAGTCCCAAGCCTAAATTGTAAGTAAAGTGCATGTGCAGGTGGGGGTTTGATTTCTTCCATAAAAATTCCAAACTGAAAACAATACAAGAACCTATCAGTAAAAGTACCTGGTGCTACAGCATTGAGACATAATAGCTCAGTATAATTCTGAAATATTGTTTTTAAATGGGGAAGCACTAGTTTTTGAATCTTCCAACGAACCCCCATCCCCAGTTTCAACAGCCACTGCTTGACCTCCCTAAACCAGAGCACTCGCCGAACCTGTTTTTCAAGGATTTGTAATTCAGCAACTGATTTTGTGACTGGGATCTGAGTGTTACTGGTCCAGAGTCTTACCCAGAATAATAGTGCCTTCTATAAAGCAATGAGTGTAATGCTCTTTAACCCTAGGTCTAAATGTACAGGGAATAGTGGTGTGTTTATTGGAAGGTTTAAAAGTAATCTTATACATTTATTTTCCACCACCACTAGGCATTTCAATTGCCCCACAACGCCGCACCATAAAGAGCAGCGTTCAGCCCTCTGACCCCATGTATTTCAATTGCAGTGGAAATTGGGTGGAAAACAGATAGATTTAGTTTCTAAACAATTGCACTGTCTACATGCTGAAGTGCAAGACTGCACTTTTGTATCTGGACAGACCATGTCAGATTACTGGTTAATCAGACTCTCAGATAATCAAAAACCTTGTCCGGGTCTAAAATTGTTGAGCCCAGCCTCAGTTTCCTTTTAAAAGATTTATGAGTATTAAAAGCCATAAACTTGGTCTTAGAACAATTGATCCAAAGCCAAAATCATTGCAGGCTGTTGCAAGACTATTTATGAAATTTCGCATGCCCATTGGGTTTTTAGAAATTAGCAGTGTATCATCTGCACGGAGGAGAGAGGGAATAAATCAACCTGCTAATTAGGGGGATCACCCCTACTTTCAAACAATGCATTGATGAGCCCATTCATATGTAAGGTAAACAAGGCTGAAAGCAAAACACAACCTTGATGGGCCCCTTTTGAGACACATATTTTGGTTAAATCTCTGCCAGTGCTCCACGTGACTTGGGTGTAATTGTCTTGATGCAGTCGGACTATAAGTTGTAACAGGCTGCTAGGCATCTCAAGATCCCTCAGGGTGACCTTTTAATTTTGTACAATTGATGGAGTCGAAGGCTGATTTGAGATCCACAAACACAACATACAGGTGTCCCTTCCTAATTGTAACTTTCTTCCATATGAACAATAGAAAATGGAACACCTGATTCTGAGTGCTTGTGGCTACCGAAAAACCAGCTTGTAAGTAAGACAGTATAATATTTCCTCAATCCAAGAGCGTAGGTGGAGTTGTGATCAGTTTACAAAATACTTTCTGTGCATTGGCAATGAGTCTAATGGGCTATAGCTGGAGCGGGTCACCTTTGTTGAATATGGGATAATTTCAGCACCCTTCCAAGTCCCTGGGATATCCCTCCCAGAAGCAATTGCATTAAAAACAGAGTGGAGTAAAAAGCCCCTTATATTTGGCTTGGAACGGTAAAGAACTCCAGGTATTTTGTCTTGTCCTGGTGATTTTCCAAACTGCAATGTACTAATTGCAGCCACAGTCTCTTCTCAGGTAAAACTAACTGGATCCCCTACTTCTGACTCAAATAAACAATGCATCCCATCCTTAGTATTCTCATTGTCTGACTCCCAACAATCTTTGGTGTATATTTTCCAGAAGTAATCTTCCCAGACAGGTGATTGAATAAAGAAGTCCTTCTCTTTAACCAAATGGATTGCTCCTTCAGAGATTAGATGCCAGAATAGCTGGCAAACTTTCTTTCTGAGCAAACACAAGGAGATGATAGATGGAGTGCTGAAACTTTTCAGACACTCACCCCCAGTCACAGATTTGAGTTGAATCCATCATTGTTCTTTAGCTCACTTACCACCCCAGTTCATTCTGGACACCTCTGATAGGGTACGCTGGTTATTTTCCTCCCAACTTCTCTTTCCCTCGACCTGCATCTTACTATAGGCTCTTCTTCACTCTCCTATGTCACTACTATTTCCTTTCTTCACAGCAGAGATTAGTGCTGGTCTAGCTTGTCGACAATTCTCGTTATACCAGGGCACATCTTTCCACCTGTCTAAGTTGGTTTGACGCTGTCCGCAGAAGTAACTCATTATGGTCATTAGGAGGTGGGAGAAACTGATCACAATTCATACCTCATTATGAGTAGAATCTCCCATAACGATAAGAGTTTGGGCTACCTCTGTATAGATACCGGCTAACGTCTTCTCATCTGAAACTACATGGGGCCATTCAATCGGCCTGTGGTTGTTTGTGGTTACAAGGGCACTGCAACTGGAACACTGTGATTTATCAAAAAGGCAATATTGGCGAACCCCATGAGCAGTGCATTATGATCACTGTCATGTCTGTCTATAACAGCCATGTCATACACTTTAGGCCACAGGTCTAAGTCAACCATTATATAATCAATCCTACTCCATGTATTCACCCTTTTGAAAGTGAAAGTTGTATCTTGATCAGAAGGCGTCCGCCCATTACAAGCACAGACCTCATGATTAAGAGTAAAGGACAGAACTTGTTGACCAACCTTTGCACATCTTGTAATGGGAGCTATCTACAACTTTTTTAGGCCTCTAGCCAACTCTTTCTCTTGCAAAAGATCTTACTCATAATCTACTGGTTCGCATGTAACATTAAAAATCCCCAGCTACTATAAGATAATGCTTCCTTCCTCAATTCTCAAGGAAGTTGGATAGAGTTGAAATTGTTAATTTAGCCTTTTTTTAAACTTTCCTTTTAGAGATATTATATCAAGGCTCAGTATATCAGGCGATTCAATTTTCAGCCTGCATATTTTGCACGCCATGCTTGCCTGATCCAGATTAGAAGCCCACCCGCGGGTCTACCTGCCGGTGATGGTCTGGCTTGAACTCTAAAAGTGGTATACCCCACCCTGTGGATTGGCTCAATCGCCCAGTTTTCCTGGCACACGCAAATGTGACACTGATCCACTAACTTGCCCCTGTTAGAGTCAGACAGTTTAGACCTTGGCCCAGCAACATTCCATGAGATCACTTTAAGTTGTTGATCGACACTTGAGATCTTTGCATTTAAAACAATCTGTTGCCTTAGCTCTCCCTAGATTTGTCAGGCACATATTGCACTTGCTGGCAAAATGAGCTTGGTTACAGGATGCAGGCGTGTTCTCACTATGTAAACTAACTCACTGTGGGTAACTTGTTAAATCTAGTACAGGCATCATCTCTAATTCGGCATTACCCATCTCGAGACAGTCTAAATTGTCAAGATCAGCAAGTTGTTGGAACCTGTTAAAGGATGCTATTGCAAATGGCTCTTTGCTCCATTGAGTATGCTGAGTTGAGGTGCCGCTAACTGGTGTAATTACACGAGTGTACATGAGATGTATATAGAAATATTCCAGTGGCATAATGCCAATCCAATGGCCAAAACCCTGCCAGCCTAGCTTATCGCCACATTTAATAAATTTTTCCACAATTATCCACCACATAATCACCGTAGGTATGTTTACAGGAGGCTCCAACCCAACCCACTCTTCTAACAAATAAAATGAATTGATAACTAAGATTCGTAAAATCAGTATTACAAGATGACCAATAGCAAACATTGTTTTTCAATTGGCCTGTTGTCTCATTACGGTTATCAGGAAGGCAGGGGACATTTGTTGGTATTGCCACATAAAGGCAACACTCAGGGGGGAGATCCAGACTCACCTGGTTTGAGGTGGCTTGTGTACCATCAGCTACTTTGTTTATTTGCCCTGTATTAGATCTATTATTGCCTCTTTGGGGTTGCAATCCTCCCAGTCCCTAGACCCATTTCTGGTACATCTCCCTACTATTGGTAAACTACCTTCCATCAAACCTGCATTTTGAGCTAATCCTTCTCCAGTACCATGGTCCCCATTACAAATGATAGCTGGGAGGGTAAGCTGTGTGTTAGGTCTAACAACCTCTCGACCACCTCCAGAACTACTATTATTCTATACTGGTGGCCTCTCCTTGCCATCTTGTATTTTAATGTTATCAATAGATTTTTGAAGCGATAATACAGACTTCTCTAATATTCCAAGTCTATCTAACAGTGGTGAGAAGCTATTTGTCAATACACACTTAATCTACCTATTATGCTATCCGACTCTAAATTTAATCAGACATATCCCCCCAATTCTGTTGTTCATCTAAAAATGTTTTAGATTTAGTACTTGTCCCTTGAATTGGGGCCGCATGTATGGGCTTCTTCTTCCTTTTTGTTGGAGGACCACCAGCTGTTAGTGAGGCAATGTTTAAGTAATTGATGGGGCCTCAAAAGGACCCTTGCACGTTTCAGAAAAGAGTCAAGGGTAGTGCCTCGGTGTCTCTTAGGAGTGCCCAGCTTGTCTCCCATTGTTTTTAAGCCTAGGCGGTGAACTACGCTCCGCTCGCGGAGTTTGCGAAGTTTCGCTAACTTCGCGGTTCGCGTAGAGCACGAAGTTGCCGAATACTACGCAATCTACAGCATAGCGTAGTTGTTTTTCTTCCTCGCGCGCTCAATATGCGTTCTCGCGGTAACGTCTTACCATGATTCTGCATTCGCCGACTCGATTTTCTATCCGTTCGCGTGCGCCACGAGATTTGTAATATGGCCGCCCGATCCCGCGAGAGTGTCATTCGGACGCGCGAGCTGACTTCCGGCGGCTGTCTTGGTAAGATCACGATCCCGAACATGCAAAAACTACAATCTGGCAAAGAATATCTCTCGAGCATCATAAAACCTTCTTGAAAATGATCATTTTGCTCAGAAAAACTCCTCAGATTGTGATTTGGCTGGAGTCTTTTGTGCAAGGACTCAAGTCCTTTTTATTTTTTACTCTTTGTTTCAAGAGGAAGGAAGTGCCCCTGAGTCTCCAACTTCCTGTTCCTGTCCAGCAGGCTCCTCCCAGTGCTTTGTCCATGTGCTGTTCACTTTCATTTGGATTTGGAGCTGGAAGGATCACTTTTTGTGTCTGTCTGCTGCATCATATCATTGGATTGGATTTATTTGAGGACTTTTGGATTTGATATTTAACTTTACAAGTAAGTTGGAGAATTGGCATACAAGTTTGTTTGATTGGGGCTTGTTTGTACCTAAATTTTTCTGGGATTTTCATTGTTTTAAAAAATTATTGTTGTGGGTGGCCTGTACTTTCAATTTGGGCCTAGTTTTTATTTTTTATTTTAGCCAGTAGGCCCAGAGGTACCCTTGGGTCCATGTTTCTGTGGTGTCTGTTGAATTTAAACATCATGTAGGGCATGGATGGCATAGGATTGAATTGCTAAATGTGGTTGTGGTGTATTTCACTGTTTGGGTGTGTGTGTTAAATACCTTTGTTGGATATGTGTGTGTGCTTGATGTGTAACTTTCCAATCCTTTCGTAGCCCTGTTGATTTTCATTTATGTATTAAAGCTGTGTTGTTTAGCAGGCCTCCTTTGTCTGGTCATATAAAGGCCTGCTTCAGTTCATTGTGACTGTGAGTGACCATGTAACTTGTGGCCATTTTGTGGTGGTAGTTTAGTAGTGTGCTTCTTTTTCCATATAGGTCTGCATGTCTTTTCTTTGTTCCCCTTGGCTTATGCTTGTTGTTGTTGTGGCCTGACCATGTGGGTGGCGGCCATTTTGTGAAGACAGGCAGTGTGCTTTTGGCATAGGCTTGCATTGTCTGTCTTCCATTTCTTGTAGTTGTGGGTGGCTAGCGGCCATTTTGTGGAGCCATCCAGGCAGTGTGCTTGCTTTTGACATTCAGTTCCAAGCTTGTGGCCTAGTCTGCCAGTAGCCCCAGAGGTAGTCATCATGAAATCATGGGTGCATAAAAACAGTTTGTGTTGTCTGTTGAATTTTAACTTCATGGATGGCATTGGATGGAATTGCAAAATGTGGTTTTTGAAGTGGAATTTCAGTTTTTGGGTGTGTGTTAATGAAATAGGGCTTTTCAGCCAGTAGGGAACCCTGGGAGTTCAGCTCGTGTACTTTTGGCAACTCTGCACAGCGCGACAATGCAGACTTACAGTTTTTGTCTTTGCGCGTTCAATATGCGTGTTCGCGCACGCGATAACAAATTTTTGTACAGTTCGTGATGCCGAACACGCAGAATTTGCAATCTGGCAAACAATATCTCGCGAGCAACATAAAACCTTCTCGAAAATGATGATTTTGTGCATTTTGATAAAAAAACTCCTCAGGTTGTCATTTGGCTGTAGTTTCGAGCATGGAATCACTTTTATTTTTTAAAAACATTTTTTAAAAGAGGAAGTAAGTTCCACAGAGACTCCAACTTCCTGTTCCTGTCCTTTGTATTCACTTTCCTGTTATTATTGTGGTGGTTGGCCTGACCATGTGGGTGGCGGCCATTTTGTGAAGCCAGGCATTGTGCTTTTGCCATAGGCCTGCATTGTCTGTCTTGTATTCCTGTCCTTTTCTTGTTTTTGTGAGTGGCCTGGCCATGTGGTGGCGGCCATTTTGTGGGACTAGCCACTGTGCTTTTGCCATAGGCCTCCAAGCTTTTGGCCTAATCTGCCAGTAGGCCCAGGGGTACTACTCATCAATCATCATGGGTGCATGAAAGTTAAACAACTGTTTTTGTGTTGTCTGTTGAATTTTAACATCATGTATGGCATGGATGGCTTTGGATTGAATTGCAAATGTGGATTTTACTTTTTTCCTGGGGTATATTTAGCTTTTTGGGTGTGTTAAATAAATGCCTTTTTTATGTGTATTTGTTCGTTGTTGTTGCTCCCTGATTCTGCATCCATCCCATGTGATGCACACATTTTTATTTAGGGCAAACAGGCTCCACTACATTTATGTTTTTGTTCTTTGCTATTCTTATTCTTCCTGAGTGTACACAGTACAGTACACCAGGAGCCCTGGCCTTGTTGTCAAAGTCTCATAAATGGCTACACTGTTGTTGTTCACTGACTTAATAAAATTTAATAATTGTGACCACCCCCACACACTAAGAAGTTATATATTATATTAGTTTGATTGTACTATCTTTTGACTGATGTTCTTCTGGCTCCTTTGCTTTTAGGTGCACAAAAGACTGAGGAGGAGGTGTGTCACTGTCATCATCGCCCGTTGTGGTGCCAGACCGATGTCCTGCTGCTGTACACGGCGTGACTTGTGAGTGACCTGACCAGCCATCTCTGAAACTTGTGCAACTGAAGGCTGCTGACATCTGAAGAAGATGCGCCCAAAGAAAGCAGGTAGCAGGTCTTCCAGTACCAAGAAAGTTGCCATTAAGAAGAAGGAACAGAAGAAGAAGGAAGTGTCACTTAAGTCTGGTGTGCCGCCCAAAACCTTTTTTGGGGCACCAAAAATGACGCCTCTGGCAGCGGTGTCCTGGGGCCAAGCTGGGGGCAGCACCTCCGCATCAGTGGGCCCAACCCACCAACTCAGGCCCAATCAGATGAGTGTGGAAGAGGTAGCCAGCTTAATGGTGGAAAGCAGTGATGCTGAGCCTGACCTAAACGTATCGCTATCTCAAAGTAGTACACAATCAACGCAGGAGGGAACACAGCAGATAAGTGGTCAACAACAACAGCCACAACCACCGCCCGCAATAGTAGTTGTTGTTCCTCCCGAAGTAGGGGCACTTCAGGAAATTGAACCTCATGCAGAGGAAGAAGAGGAAGCCACTCCTTCAGAAGTTCCATTGTCTTCTAAATCCCCAGCAAGGAAAAGGAGGGTTAGTCCATGAAGTTCTTCGCCAAGCCCCCCTTCTGATGATCTAGATGCCACTTGGAAACCACAAACTGAGTCTGAGAAGGAGACATGTCCCAAGATCAGGCTAGGGAAAAGGAAGGTTCCAGAAAGCCTTACACTTATGGAGGTTGATGTAGAACAGCAGGATGCTGATGATGATGAGCCAGTCATCAAGAACATCACTCCTGTCCCAGAGGAGATGGAGACCAACATTATTACCGTATACAAAATGGCTGCGAGGGATGTAGCACGCATACCTCCAACACAGGTAACATCAACACGACCTCCAGCTTCCATATTTACATTAGCAAAGGGCCGGCAGCATACTACATCCAGCACAAGCACCACCTCAGCAGAAGTAGGTAGTGGTACTGCACAGAGTCAAATTCAATACACACCCGCCAGTTCATCCGGCATTGGAAGTGGCACCTCCAGCAGGAGACAAAAGTTAAGCTCCCTAGTGTGGGACTTCTTTACGATTAGAGAAAAGGAGGAGAACATTGCTATATGCTCCATTTGTCATACCTCTGTTAGTCATGATAAGCTTGGTACAAACTATGGTACCGGAGGCCAAATGACCCATCTGAAAAAACTCCACGCAATCAACTGGGAGGACCACCTTCGTTGCATAAAAACTGGAACCATTGCTGTTGGTGGGAATAAATAAGTAGAAGGTCCGCTCATGGTGGAACAGGAAGAAGAAGAAGAGGGAGGCATTCTCTGTGGTAGTGGTACATAAAGTAGCCTGTCCCCAGCCCTGCATCTTCAGCAACATCTCAGTGGCACAAGAGTAACAGTCAGCCTGAGACACCAAGGAGTACTGCATTGAAAAAAAGTGTGAAGTTGAGCATAACAGGAAGGAATACCACGCAGCCTACCATTCTTAGCATGGTTACTAGGCCGGAGGGGCAGTACGAACGCAACCACCCAATAGCACGTTTGTACAGTGTGAAGCTGGCTAAAATGTTAGCATGGGACCTTCTCCCTTTTTCTTTTGTTGAAGGGGTGGGTTTTCTGGAATTTGTGACAACCATCTGCCCAAAATGGAAGTTTCCCAGCCGCTACTATTTCGCCAGAGTTGCTGTTCCAGCACTACATCAAGACGTGCTGAAATTGCTTGGAAAAGCCGTAATACAGAGTGCTGTTCAGAGTATCCACCTGACAACAGACATGTGGACCAGTTGCCAAGCCACTGATTACATGTGCATCACTGCACACTGGGTCTCTTTTTCGGGTGTTGGAGATAAGATATCTGCAGGTGTTGACACTGCTGAGATTTTTAATGACACTAGCAAACATGCAACTGTAGCCATGTTTGCTATGGAGAAATCTCATACTGCTGCAAACATTTTGGATGAGTTTAACATCAAGGTCTTTGAGTGGCTGCGACCAAGAGGGCTTAACATTGGATTTGTTGCCACGGACAATGGCAGTAATGTAATTAGGGCCATGAAAGATGGTGGCTATTTCAGGGTCCCGTGTTTGGCACACTGCATTAACATTGTTGTTCAAGACTTTCTGAAAAATGAAAGCAAAGTAAGCAACTTACTGACCACCTGCTGAAGAATATGTATACATTTCAACCATTCTTTTAAACCCCAGGAGCAGCTGAGGGCCATTCAATGTGAGCATAAAAGGCCAGTCAAAGCACTCATCCAGGAGGTGCCAACACGTTGGAACTCAACTTATTACATGCTTGACCGTCTGTTTGAGCAGTACATACCACTCAATGCTTATGTCATGAAAAGGCCATGAGATCCTACTGTGAAACCTTTGAGATGGCCCAAAGGAACCTCGTTAAATGCCTGACAGAGATGCTACTTCCTTTTGAGGTCTTCACACATGAAGTCAGCAGGGAGGACTGTACTATGGGCCAAGCTATCCCATTGTTGTACATGCTAGAGCAAGAGCTGAAGGAGGTGTCTGAAACGTATGCAGGTGTGGATGACAAAGTAGATGCATAATATTTGGCGGACACCTTAGACGTTCGCTTATCTGAAAATACAAGGATTCAAAATAACATTGTGTCACATCGACATTACATTACTGCCTCAATTTTGGATCCACGGTACAAATTATTTCTGAACTGTAATGAAGTAATTCCTTTTTCAGAAGTGGATGTTGCCAAGTACAAAACTTTGATAGCTGAGGAAGCCACTGACTTCAAAAACGAACGGCTCTTAATTAGAGGCCCGTCACCCCAGGCCAGAACAAGTACTACAGGGCACCCAGAGTCAAATTCTACTTCAGAGCCTGATAGCAGTGCGTTTGCCTCCCAGCAGTCACCAACGCTACCAGCAATAACATCAACAACAGCACCAACAGGATCATTAGCCACATTAAATAAAACGGCAAGTGATTGGTTTCTATGGAAAGGGTTTTGTACGTCCATTGCTGATGCAAAGGCAAAAGAGGCCAAGCAAATCGGAGCACCCCGGAACATTGAGTGGATGATCCAGGCCTATCTGGATGATACAACAGAGGTCTTCATGGAGCAAAGCCCATTGGTGTATTGGTATGGGAAAAGAAGCCAATGGCCAGTGCTCAGCCGGCTGGCGATAAAGTATCTGGCTTGCCCTGTTGCAAGTGTCTCTTCTGAGCGTGTTTTCAGTGCTGCTGGTGCCATTGTAACTGTGAAAAGGACCAGTCTCTCGCCCAAAAGCGTGGAGGGGTTAACCATGATCAAAATGAATCAGCACTTTATACCACCGGAGTACAAAATACGTGAATCACAGCAGGAAGAGGAGAGCGACTTCGATGACATTAGTAGTGGGTTACATGACCTACTTTTGTTCGAACCACCAGAGTTTGAGAACGAGCTCCTCTTCCCTGACAACTAGGCTTTCAAATTGTTACTTTCTTCCTTCCTTTATTTGTGTGTGTGTATCTGTTTTTCTGGTTCAAATCTAATCACAACAAATCCATCACCACCGTCTCCTCTTTTTATTTCCCTATTGGAGTTGCACGTTTGTGCATAACTGTACACTCCACTCCTCAGAGTCCTGATCCATCTTCCTGACTCTCCCTAAATACATTTCCAGCAAGCCAGAAATTGGATGGAGATGGAGAATAGTACAATAAATGTTGGCTCTAACAGTCCCTCCATAAGAAGGGAAACGTGACTACAGCTATGTTGCGTTTTGTTTCCCAGCCAAAACTCATCACTGTCAGAAGGCTAGGCATCTGATCTGACAGCCAAAGAGAAGAGCAAGACAGGTAATGATTAATGAATGACGGCATGCATTGCATTGGATGCTTGCTGACTCCAAGTGAATGTGCATGAAGTCGAACTATGCTAGTTTATCTACAAAGTAAAAGTGACTCAAGTGACAGTCAATGTTTCCTGGTTGTTTAATAACCACATTGTACTCCTACTACTGCATGTGCAGGCCAATATCCATTGCAATTTTTTTAATATGGAATATAAACTTAATCGGAGTCACTACAGACTGAGTTGGTGTTGGACAACACGTACCACACGGTCATGATGATGACCATACTATCTTTGCACACATTCAGTCAGTTGGATCGGAGATAATTGATGGAATAACTGCGTTTCATGGACTGGCATAAACGGTAAACACAATAATTCAACAAGAACCACAGCAGACCTAGGCTACATGTCCGAGTAGTGGTGTGGAGTAGAGTGTAGTGATATGACTGACAGTGGCGCATTGATTTAGTCACTTGATTTGGAACATGCTAGGTTGCTGTATATGCCTTTTGTCTGGCTCTGTCAAAATTTAAGGTAAATGGAGGTTGGGTCACATCCACGGGCCGGCCCGGTGCCGTGGGCCTGTTCTGTGCTGGCTCTGTCCTGTCCTGTTGTTGTTGTTGTAGCTTAATGCTTTCGAGTAGACACGATCCATGTATGCAAGTCGCCTCAGTCTGAAAGTGTTCTCTCAAGAGTCTTGTCTTCTCTTCTTGCACTCCCCCGTAATTTTTTTTCAATACCCCTTTTGTTTTTCCATCTACACTTATAGGTCGGCCTTTACCCTGTGCTATACTGGGAGAAACAACTCACACTTACCTTACCAATCCGCATCAGGCAGGCCAAGATTGATGTGCGGAGTGTCCATGGAAGGGAGGACCAAGATGAATGACGAGATGCAACTCCACAATTGGACCAGGATAATACAGTAACTTTAGTATCATTCATCATTCGTCTTTTAATTTATTTGATTCCTTTTTTCTCTTCAATCATTACGACTGTGTGCTGTGGTTTGTTTGGTAATTGATCCCTACAACTATTTTTTCATTTTCTTTGCTAGCTTTAAAACTAAAAGTAAGCCCGGTACAGCATGTAATTTGGGTCTCTCTGAGGGCATACAGGCAAGGCAAATTTCATATTAATAATTTTACTTCTGCCCTGTACTGTCTAATTGTGTAGTAGTAGTTAGTAAATACTACTCATTAACCATCAAGTTCTCTTCATCATCATACATGCATTTCCTTTTTCTCCCTTTATAGATTTATTGGATAATGGATCATGGTATTCTTCCAAGATTGTGTTTTACTTTTGTTGTGTCCATGCGTACTGTCTGTTTTTCTTTGTCAAAGCTTTCCCCAAACCGCCCTTCTCATCCATTCATCAATACCTAACCCTCTTCCTCCGGGCTGTGTGATTTATATTGAGGTGTGATGTGACTACATTAAATGTGCACCAACAATTGATCACACGCTTGCTGGGGCAGATGTGGTGAAAGCAACACTAATTCAATTTCAAGGCAGGGCAAGGATCTTCTTCTGCTTGGCCACCCATGCTGTACTTTACTTCGTTCTACTACTCCTCCCACAGTCTCTCTCAGGCAAGTGACTGTCTCTTTTTTTTTCAAATGCTAGTGCTAGTGTCTACTACTACCACCACAACTATGGCATCTTATCCATTCTATTGGGAAACCATGCAGCCATCGCTGTGCTGAACTTAATCATCATCAATCACAGGTAAGATAAGTTTGGTGGGAGGTATAATGGACTAGGAGGAGAGACTGACAGTACTAGTAGGACAAATAAAATAACTCAGTGAGGGGTACCGCATCTATCTGTTTGTGTGTTACAAAATTGGCAGATATTTTAAATCAAACACTGGCTGCGGGCCTGCAGCAGCAAGGAAACCATGTGACGTAAACTTGTAAAACAGAAACCCACCCACATAACATTAACATCGTATGTTTAAGTACATATAATTTATTACCCTAACAAAAATAAACTATCCCACTCTGACCTGACCCACCCCTCTCCCTAACCCCAACCAATGTCCAAAACCCAAAAGTCCAAAATGTCCATAAACCCCAACGCCCAAAAACCCACCCACCAACAAAAGGAATTAAAAAGGGGCAATTCAATGTGGTCCTAAATTCGGCGGGTTTTGAGATGTTTATTAACGGGGATCTTGACCCGCTCCTCTAGGTGCTCTTCCAAGCGTGCCATCCGGAGGAGCATCTGGTGGCAAAATGCCCTGCAGTTTCATCCAGGGTGGGGGGCAGCAGTGCTAGATGATATCGAAGCATGGCAGCGGGTGGCTGCCTGACCACAGCGCCATAACACTAGAGGCGGGGCCTGGCTGGGGCCCGGGACATTGGAGGAGGCTGCAGCTGCAGCCGCCTCCTCCTCATCCGCCTGAGTCACCAGTCGCTGGTACTCTTCACAGATGGCCTCCAGTTTACAGCGCCGGGCCCTGGCTGCCAACTCCTTCTGCGTGGGTTTTTCTTGGGAAGGGGGATCCATATCAAGAAAGAAAAAGAATATTGTAACCAATACTGTTAGCAAAAAAGTAACACATAGTGGCACAGTAACACTAGCAAGCACAGTACATAACATTTGTGGTAAATATCTATCCTACCACTTCCTCGGACTCTAACATTTGTGGGAGTTTCAGGCATTATACTAGCACTATGGACTCCAGTACACACCAGTCGTCTTCTTCTTATCTCTAGTTTAGCGAATTTACATAACCTTGTTGTAGCCGGCATGCCAGCTCAGTCAGCTAAGCTTGCACACAAGAGAAACAGATACGAGTCACATGATGCAGACTCACGTTAGTTTTATTTACTACTACTGTCTGCAGGTGGGGAAGCTCATATTTTTGTATTACGGGTGGCACTGGCCATACTCTCTCTGTTACATGAGGGCAATTGCTCAATTTCACTTTCATCCTGCCCTGGGCACTACAAAAAGGCAGATTATTTATCTGATCCAATGATCATTGCTTATATTATATATGGGAGCACGACATAAGGTCAGTAGTGGTTGGTGGTGGGAGTGCTGGCGGGTGGTGACGTGGGGAGGGGCAGGGTGGGGGTTAGTAAACTATGGATTACAGACAATTACAGGTAAGTAAACAATACATATAAATAAATAAAACAAATCTCGTTGCACGCACTGCAGCACATTTGGAGGTGCAGTGCGCAAAATGATTTTTAAAAAAATGTATGTTTACTTACCTGTATTTGGCCATAATACATAGTTTACTACCCCTCACCCTGCCCCTCCCCACGTCACCGCCCGCCAGCACTCCCACCACCGACCGCTACTGCATAGGGTACTTTGTTTTCATTGAATGTGTAACCAACAGATAGGCCACCCTTTGCAGGCTGGCTGACACAATCAAAAATAAATTAACATAAGTAGGGAGTGGTCCTCGGAGTCGGAGGAAGGCGCTTGATAATATATATATATATATATATATATATATATATATATATATGATGTCCTTGCAAACTACTGTGAGTCAACTGTATTCTCAAAATACTACTTATATTCCCCTCCGCTTTGCTAGTCTGGCGCAGTTTCTTTTACATTCTCTTCAAAGTAAGACTCTCCAGTGACAGTCTCCACCTATGCTGTCTTGATGAATAGTTCATCCAGGCATCCATCCATTAAAAGTAAATGTCTATCATTCTTTTTTATATATCTCTTAACAAACCTTAGTTGGTTTCACCAACAACCACCCATGCGCCCGCTCCTTCCTTGCTTGCCATGGCTTTGAGTTTGACCCAAACACCGCTGATGATTCTTGCAATCTAGTATCCACCCATACTGTGTCACCCACCCAGGCAGGCATCTTCTTTCACCTTCCACCCATCCTTCAACAACCCATGCATCTGATCTGATTCCTATCAGCCACCTAAGCTTGCTTCCAACATAGCCTTCTCTGCTGGTCATATTACATCTCACCTGTCCTTCCTCCTTCCACCCTTCTTTCCCTCTTTGTTCAACACATCCATCAAGGTCATCTGATCTGACTTTTAGTCTTCTCCATAAAACTTTCACAGCTGAGTTGGAGTCAGATAGAAGAGGCCATTGGTTACTCAACTCACGCTGCTAATGCTATTGCTAATGCATTGCTAATGCTAAGTAAAGGGTGTCTTCTTCAACCGTTGTATAATGTTCACTACAACTTAATAAGTCTCACAGTACAGTGAGTGAAGTGAACACCCTTCCAGCTAGTAGTAATGTCAATAAGTAATGAATATAATTTACCACCGCCCGCCACTGCTGCTGGCTCCCCCCTGTAGCTCCTGCAGTTGCCGCATGTTCTCCTGCCCCTCCAGAATGGCCGCATCGCCATTGCCGCTGACCCCGCCGGCACTGGTGGTTGGTAGTACGCCTAGAAAAAACATTACACATTTTTAGATGCCTGTACACCTCCCCATATTTCATTCGTTTTCACTAGGAAGATTGAAAAAAAAGTTAATACAATATACATCATCACTAGTCCAAATCGGGCACTAGAGTAGAGTCAGTTGACATACACTAGTAGTGTTATGGTCCCTAGGGTCATCTAGTCCTACTCTACTCTTTGGAAAGTTAGCCTGAGCCATTTCACCATTTTAGATTCATCATGTCTACTCTTTTGCGCATATTACCTCACAGCTTGTTGTGCAGTAGAAGCCTTTGAGGCCACATGAGTGTTGCGTACAAGTCAAGAGGTCGAAAAACAAGCCACTTTGCTATGGAGTTCGGTTAGTCCGTATTGCTTAGCCTTAACATGTACATGTTACACTTTTTGGCATGGCTGCGAAATGCTTGCATAATTGCATTATACTATCTAACGCGCACCATTTTCTCATAATAGGCGGAAGATTCCCTTCTACAATCCACAGATTTGCAGAGCTTATGATGCATGTGACCAGTATTTCTACGTTCTACGGTCTTAAAGAATTCACACAGATCTTTTGTCTTCTATCATGCACTTGTAAATGTTTACTGTTTTAATCTTATGCCTTTTGCTGTTGGAGCTGGCTGTAGTAATTTCATAGAACGACGTACAGAGCTTGTTATTTGAAAATAAACCTTTTGAACTTACACATAGACTCTGTGGTATTTGGTGTGGTGGTGTGGACTTACACAAGTGAGTGAGCAAAAGGGTGTTATGTTCTGGGTTGTGTCATCATTGGGTATCTTTGTGTGGGGGTTCGGGACCTAATGAGACACTATAGCTAGTCGGCCAAGGGATTGTGGGTTCTTCTGACTGAGGTGTGAGTAAGGTCCAACCTCCCATCACCAACATCCTATTTTCTTGTGCATAGTTCTGTATGTGGCTGTGCAGAACCCCATTCCCTGCAACAGTAGTAGTATGTTCTATCTTATCCAAAATACCAGTCAAATATCTGGTTGGGCATTTTGTTGGTGGGAATTGTCAAAGCCTCAAGATTAAGACTAGAAGAGGACAACCCAAAGGACAGGACCCAGTGGCTAGAGCTATTGGTTAATCTGAGTTTTATTCCAAAGAAAACCCTCAATAAAGAGTGGCCAACTGGGCAACCTTAGCTACAGACAGACTAATAGTAGTAGTACAAAGAGTCGTAGCAGAGGCAGTTAGAAGGAACTTAGAGGCAGGGCTAACCAGAATTTGGAAACAGATAGTCAAGGTCAAAGAAGCTTTTGTAAAAAATAGAATTAGGAAGTGGAACCATAATTAATAGTTCGAAAATAAAAGGTGCAGTAAAATTTAGGGAAATATAATTGTTAATATTAACCACTGGAGGACTTACTGGGGCCAGCAGCAGGGGCCTCGGTAGAGGAGCCGTTCTCTGGTTGTTGTCCCGCCGACTCGGATATAATGAAGAAAGAGACAAATATTAAGGAGTGCTGTGAAACAAAGAAATCATTTTAAAAAAACGTCAAAAAACATTTTAGGAAACAACAATTGCAATAAAATTGACCTAACTAATCAGATCGACTACTGTGCTGCCTGCTGAATTCACGGATCGTCTACTTATTTATGAACACTCCAGTATTCCATAATCATTCTGATTCCAGAATACTAACGTAGCCTAAGTACCACCTGACCTAGACCACCTATTCCAGATGGGCCAATTGTTCACTAAGTCTGCATTTCCATTTTTCTTAGCCTTCAAAAATGCATAGATGAGATGGAGGACACATGCATAAATTTGTGCATACACCAAATTGTGGGTTGGTTGCGTCTAATCTTGTTCTGCTACTGACACTGCTAAGCCTACCACTCACTAAACAAACTACAAAAGGTACTACAGAGGACTGGGGTAAGCAGCACTCAGTGACAGAGGAGGCGTCACGCAGACCGTAAAAAAATTATGAACTAATACTAACTAAACTTAGTAATACCCATCCACTACTATTTCACAGGAGGACAATGGAAGGACTAGAGTCTCTCTAGCAATAGCATTACCTAACTTCAGTTCTCTAAAGTAAACTCTTACATTAATCAGCCCAAGCAAAGTTTCAAACAAGTCAGAGTAGCGCCGAGCACCTGTGTCCTACAATCACAGAAGATTTTGAAACGTAATTTACCTGCAATGTAATTGTAAGAAGCAGTCATCTTGTTATTCGTCAAAAAATTATACATAATACTTATACTACTATATATTAGCTACTCACCAAGCCCCACAACCTCGACACCTAGCAGGTCCAACAGGTCCTGCTCACGGTCCAGGATGTCTGACCACCGGTGGGCCAGCTGGTTATGGGTGCGCCGGACCCCTGAGCAGCGAAACACTGCCCGGCGCACCTTCGCCCACCGACGGGGATGCTCCTGGGTAGGGTACCCGGAGCCAGGCCTGCTGCCAAGGTCAAGGGGAGGTGGCGCTGGATAAAAAAACAAGGGCAGCCACCTCTGCCTCGCCAAACAGCTGCCAGGCCTGCACCCCTGCAGGGCGCATTCTGCCGCAAGGCAGGCGGCTCTTGGGTGCAGGCGCCTTGCCGTTTGAGCCGTTAGTGCTACTCTTGGCCATGGTTCTGGGGTGTGTGGGAGGCGGAAAAGAAAAGTTAGAAGGAAAAAATAGAGTTAGGGGGTAGAAGTAGTAGCTTAAAGAAAGAAGTAATATAAAACAGTCGAAAAGTAAAAATAAACACAGTAAAAGTAGAAATAAAATGCAAAATATAAACTTAGGGACAGAGAGAGATTGATGATAAATAAAAAAAAGTCAGAAAAAAAGTGTAAAAAATTATGGATTGCAAAGATTAAAGGAGGATAGAAAAGTAGGCCCAGAACCATAGCATAGAGTGAAAAACAAGATGGCCGCGCCCATTCGCGACCGCGTGGGTAAGTTCGCGCGATATTTCAAACACGCAATAATCGTTGCGAACAAGTAAAATGCGCTCCCGCCTCCTGTGTTGCCGTGAATGCTGGGGGACCGAGTCCCACCCAGCTAGGAGGCAGGAGAACTGCAGAAACACAGGCCTCATGCGGCCCTAGTGAGTGGCAACCCCTGAATAAAATGATGGAGTCTGCAAAAGCACACACTTTCTCTTTCTCTCCAAAACCCTGCTCCTCCCCTTGACAACACTGAAATGATGACGGCATTCGGGATGGGTTCTCTGCTAACAAGAAATATTATGTGTGATATGAAACAGTTGACATTTACATTTACTGGTTAAAACATTGATAAACCGTTAAACTCATTAAAAAGAGGAGGCTACTGTGTTTTTTCCACTCATGGAAATTTGCTGCATATTAGAATTTTGCCTCCTTTCTTTGGCGCTGAAACGTGATCTGCTCTTTACCGCCTGCTCTGCGGTATCCTGACTGGAAACGTGGGCCACACGGGAGTCTGGAGCAAGAGTATTAACTATTCATAATAGATTACCTGGACTTATCTCTCACCAATGGTGGCCAGGCTTTATGTTTGTGTTTTGGGCCTCATGACAAGCTCCTCGTAACTTCCTCTAAATGTTCCCTCTTTTTGTTGGATGGAGCAGTCCGTTTTGTTCACAGTACTTGGGTTTATGGATGTAAGGGGTCCAGTGGCCATCTAGTATCCATGTCAAATGTTGTAAAGGGAAAACTTCAAGTTGATCAGGGGTGTCAAAGTCTTTGGTGTGGCCATATTTGGTGATCAACATTCTCGCTGTACTCAGCAGTCTATAGCGAATGTCGAGGCACTTCCGCCGAGGTCTCAGGGATAAGAATCATTTCTGTTTAAGTATGGTTTAAGTATGGTTTCCTGGGACAAGTCTTGGTTTACATACATTTTATGACCTTCAAAGAATAGTTGGCTTTGCCAGTCTAATATTTTCCATTGCGTGCAGGTGTTGGAAGAAACAGACTAAAATCTGTCACAGCATTGCTGTTGTTGGTTCATATCTTGATTCCATGCACCCTCTTCAGCTCCAAAGGTGATTGTAAGTCTAGCTTGGACCACTTCATGCAATGCTTTGGAAGTATTTTCTTCTATTGGTGGCATAGAGATTCTGAAGGCTGCCATTCTTTAAGTATGGTTTCTAGGGCAGTGTCTTGCACCATATTCTCCGGTTCTTTTGGGGCTTTGTGCAACATGCCAGTGACCACCTCCATTAATAGAAACTGGCGAGTCGATGCTTACATGTGTATTAAAGTAGAAAGCACATCAGGGTGAGAGCATTATACCCCCTTGTGGGGCACTGAAGATGATTGTCAGGTGTGTACCATCCTACTTTGTTGGAAATGCTTGGTCAGAGGGTGTTTTAGTTGTTGTGAGCCATTATGGGAGGATAATTGGGGCCATATTTATGAAGATGGAAGCAGCACAACACAGCAAGACAAGTTGTTGTGCTGCACATTGTCACATGGAGAGGGTAGGAATCTGCCATATCTACGAAGATATTGTGCATTCCCACTTTCTCCCTGCAATGGGCTTTGCGTGAGAACACCCATGCAATGCCCATCGATTGCCTCCCTGGGGCAGAGTAATACAATGCAGCAATTTGAGCTGCGTTGTATTACTCTGGATTTATCAAGCCACTCTGGGTCATGCGAAATGGCCTTGCTTGGCTTGATAAATCGCATTTTAGGGTGGTGTTGTGCATGCACCATGTTGCATGATGCAAAAGCAACACAACCGCTGCATAAATAAGGCCCCTAACCCATAGGCATTCCACCGAATATAGCACTTTACATCGCATGTGTTTACAATGCATGCGATTACAATGCGGTCATTACTACGACCGCATTGTTACACTGCAGTACCATTACAACGCAAGTCATTACAACGACTTGCTCTAGAGGCGCGCTGGACATAGGAATAGTATAATTTACTATTCCAACTCCAGTGTATGCAACAGTAGGGAAGGTATTGGAATAGTAAATTATAATATTCCTTAGTTTAGAGCGCCCCCTAGAGCAAGTCGTTGTAACAATTTGCGTTGTAATGATACTGCGGTGTAGCAACACGGTCGTTATAACAACCCGTTAAAATCGCATGCGTTGTAGCGCATGCGATGTGATGGCTGTTTCCCATTCCACCTGATGTTAGCAATGGATGGAGTATAAAGAATCAGAGGGTGGGGCACATTTATATACCTCACATTACGGACAAGAATGTGCCCAGGTAACATAGGTTTTTGGATTAACTTTTAGTACCAGATGAACGAACACATGGAGGACTCCCTCACTTATGAATTTAAAGCATCCATGATGATGTAAAAGAATGAAGCAGACTTTCAATAGCACCTATTGTGCCAGCAGATATTGCATTAGAATGGCCAATTCTTTACAAGAGCAACAAAGTTAGTGGCGTTACCACAGAATGCCTTATTGCTGGTCTCATTGGGTTACAAAGCTGCGATGCAATTATCTTGTAAAAAGCAGTTTACATGCAGCTGGGCTTTTGACAACAAAAAAAACCCCTTTAATTCTAAGCCAAATAACTTTTATAAGTGTTCATCTTTTACATGCTTTTTGTTGGCCAATTAATTGCCAGCAATAAAATATCTGCTATTTTATGGAAACACATTTTTAGGGAACAGTTTGACTCTCTGTGCATGTAGAACTCCCTGTTTATGTGAGCTATTTCTGACAAGGGCAGAATAACCTATTCTGAAATCACTGTCAGTGGTTTCCTAATTTAATTATAAAAATGTGGCTCAGCCTGTGATGTAGAAGACTTTCGAGATGGCATATAAAATATGAGATTCAAAGCAGCACGTTGTTTCCTTGTTAAAATGTCCTTCACATTTTTATCTGGGAGCCCGGCCTGGTCAGATGCTCTGGCCGTGCTGTGTAAATAATGTTACCTCAAAGCTTTGACGAGGCCATTAGCTATGCAAGGAAAGGTTGCATTAAAACACTTTTCACAGGCTGTACTTCTGCAGACAGCTCCTTTCTGTTTTTGAATGACTCCTCCAATTGGATAATTACAGAGAAGTTCAGAGAACATTTCTCTGACTTACTATAAATATTTCATTGCGTGGGTACATCAAAGGGTTTCAGTCCATTTGTAGGTGAATGGGCCTGCTTCATTTATTTATTGGTTACATTTGAAATGCATGCCCTACTCACCAGGGGACCACGGGCCACTTAAATCCAGTGGTGCTTAAAACCAATTTGAGAAATGAAAAAAATACATTGTTTTATGTAAGAAGAAGAAAGAAATGAAAAAGCTAAAGTATGCTACTTGAATTTTCGGAACGTCAAGTCAGTTTGAAGAAGAACATTGTTTAGGATTAGAATATTCCCAGAAAGCAAAACTGGTTTGGGGGGAAATATAAATACATAGCGAACAGGCATATTATTAATACAATTTTAAAGGTGGGGAGGTATAGTCATGTTGTTTTGAATGAAGGTTCTAGAATAGGAGGACGGCTGGGTGGACAGCTGCACGAATGGCGCGCTGGGCAAAATTTGGTGACAAATATGTTTGCTCCAAATTGTTACCCAAGATTGCCTTCAAATGGTCTTATAAAAAAATTGGAAGGCAACAGACACATTAACCAATGCATTACTCAAATAAACAATGCCTGAAAGAAGCAAATCCATTCTTGCAAAAAAGGCTATTGTACTGTCCCAGAAAGATATTGGTTTACCAACTGTCTGTTGCTGAAACATTAAATTAATGTGCGAAAAAAGAAGTGGGGTTATAATTCACAAAACGAAAAGAAGCAGAAAAATACTACACACTAAGCACTGTCCCAAAGGTCCTGATTTTCTTATTTTTTTCCTGCCATTTTCACAGTTCAGAAATCAGCACCTTCCTACCCTTCTCCATATGGAGCTCTGTGATGTGGGCTATCATGTTTGGCAACTCTCAGATTTTATTAGTAAGGCACATTTAACACAATCAGGTTTGTAGTGGCTGGTATCAGATGAGTGAAAAGTGGCAGGTGGTGGGAGGTCTCGGATGCAGGTTGGCATCTCTAGGAATACAGGGGCAGATTTATGAGCGCCTTGCGCCACTTTTACGCCGCCGTTGCGTCACTTTTGTGACGCTGCGGCGGCGCAAAACCAGCGCCAGGCTGCGGGATATTTACAACGTGACGCATCTGGGAGATGGGAGCAAAAACGGTGAAGAGCCACGTTTGGTAAAAAATCCCCACACATCCCCAAGTCAGAGAAGAGGAAGATCTGGGTGGAAATCCAAGCCAAAGTGAATGCCATAGGGGTCACACAGCGCTCCATAGAAGATCTATGCAAGCGCTGGTACTACTTGCTCTCAAGGGTGAAAGAGAAGGTGGCAAGCAGGCCCAAATTGCAATTTCGCAATTTGGGATTTGCTAAATCCCAAAATTTGCATTCACATTTTTTGCTAAATCTTTCGTACATAGGATTAGGCCATTTTGCGTTCGCAGACGGCCAAAATTTGAGAGTCGCACCGTTTGCGAACCCAAAATAGATTGATACATCTGGCCCTTTCTGTCATATTCAACTGTCCTCCTTGGTGATGCTTCTGGGCTATGTCAGGCATATCCCGCCTTAGAACAGGAACCTGATTGCTCTTTCTATAGTAACAAAGTCCTCTGGTACAATGGTTTCAAAGTTAGTTTATTTCCACACAAAAGGAGCCGCCAACAATCACAGCCAGGTAGAGAGCTCTCTGTCTAGCCGCCTTTCTGGAAGCCACCTGAACCTTCTATGCCATGGCATTCACCTACAGCATTCCACCCACATCCTGCCTCTCCAAGGTTCCAAGATGCAGGATGTAGCATACCTCCCCCCATTGACAAAACACATTCACACAAGCCGAAAATTAGCAAACATAATTAATTCCTAGCACTAATAAAGAAACCATATAAAAATATGAAATACAATATGTGGGCAGAACATAAATAAAAATTACTAATGCAGTACATCACTGTCACCAAGCATGCTAAACAAATATACATCCAGCTAAAGGCATTCTATAAATTAATAATTAACCTATTCTGAAAATTTCCCAGGTGATTGTTTGGTTCTTGAAGTTTTTCTTAAAACATGTTTAACTCCCTTCGAATGCATGCCACATTTTGGAGCATTTTCAGATTCACTCAACACTACCCCATTATTATACATTGACACATCCATTCAGACATTACTTTCATCCGTTCTCAAGGAAAACTGCTCAAAATAATTCAACCCAGAACACAAGGGATCTCTAAAAACAGTGACCCTCCTCATATTCCAAATTTTCCATCCTTGAACCTTCACAACATTATCATAAACCTCCACAACCTTGATTGAATATGATCATTTGGGTAACACTCTCCCTGATACTAACGCCTTTCTGATACAAACCCATTCCCCTAGACAGATTTTAACACCAGAAGGTTTTCCTCTGTTCTGATTCCTAACTTTCCTAATTTTTTCTTGATAATCTTTCACACATTCACTTATCTTCCTTATAATCAATACCTGCATCTGAATCTCCTTTACAATCCTTCAACCACAATGGAGCCAACTTGGTTCCTGTTTTCCTGCCATGAAGGAGTTCAAAAGGCGAACACCCTGTATAGAATTTGGAATCATACAATACGACCATAATGTGGCCTCCAAAACTTTCTTCCAAGGTAATCCGCCCATACAGGGCAATTGAATAGATGCTCTAACAATTTGGTTAAATATCTCATGGTGACCTTTGGAATAGGGATAATAGTTGGCAACTTTTTTTATGCTTTACACCACACCTTGATAAATAGTCTTCAAAAACCTTAGTGACAAACAGGGGTCCATTGTCAGAGATCAACTCTTCCGGTAACCCTTGTTAGATATTTAGTCTATGGTTGGCAGAGGTTTGCACCCTGTCCAAGTAGGGACGACAATCCTAGTCAGCGTAAGTCAGACACACAGCCTAAATAGTCCTGTGCTCACCCTGTGGTAGCTTGGCAAAGAGCATTCAGGCTTAACTTAAGAGGCAATGTGTAACGTAAACACTTAAATTACGGTAACACAATAAAAAGACTCTTCACCAGTTGAGAGAAAGAAATACAATTTTTAGGAGTAAAACAAGACCAAAATGACAAAAGTCAACTAAGTAGAACTTGAGATATGAATTTCTAAAGATTATACTGCAACATAGTGCTTAAAAGCATTAAGCACCAAGCGGGGACAGCTCATCGCAAATTCAAAAGATCCGGCTGATCACTATGGGATGCAGGTCGTATACAGAAGCCACACAGGCCTCATTAAAAACAGTACCTTTCTGGAGAATACCTTGATGGTAAGAGCATGACACCTCATTTCCGAGTCATGCAGTCAGGTAGATGCACCATTGTCAGGCTTCGAAGACAGGTCCCGCATCATTGTCAAACTCCTTTGTGCTGAAAGAGAAGCATCAATGTCAAGCCTAGTCTGGTTCCACATCTTCGTTGAACCATTTATGATAATGTTGTTGTGCATCGTCGAGCCTCGCAGTCGAGTTCCGTGTCTTCGTTGAGTCTAGCAAGGAGGTCCTCAAGTGATACCGAATTAACGTCTAAGGAGATGAGTTGGTCCAATTGGCACAAAGTTGATGATGCGTGGGTTTTAAAAAGAAACCGGTTCAGATCCAACTTTCATGGCTTGGGACTGGGTTGGCACCTCTGGGAGGGCAGAACTCACAATTAGCAGAGTCCAGCAGCTGAAGCAGAATTGAAGGAAGTCTTTGATGGACCTGAGACTTGAAAACAGTAGGCACGCCAACAAACACTTGGGGTGACATTCTTGGAGGATATATAGATTCGGCACAGTCCTTCTCACTACCAGGCAAGAGCCAGCAAGCCAACACAGCAAAGCAGTTCAGCAAAGCAGCACAGCAGTACTTCTCCTTGGTAGGATATCCTCAGATCTAGAAGTGCACTGAAAGCATGGTGCCAGAGATCCAATACTTTTACTCATTTGAGCCTTTGAAGTGGGAGAGACATCAAAGAGTGGCCTTTGAAGTGCATAGGGTCCTTTTCTTTACTGCACTGTCTCCAGGCTAATTTTGTGTGGAGACAGGCACAGCCCTATCCAGGTGCAAGTGTCAGCTCCTCCCTCTCATCCTGCCCAGGATGGCCCATCAGGATGGTAATGGCCCATCAGGCACACCTCTGCTCCCTTTGTGCGTGACAGTCTTGAGGGAATCAACAAAGCCCGGCTGTCATCTACCCCAGATATATTTTCAGAGACAGGCAGAGGCACAGAATGGTTTAGTTAGTAAAATTTTAACTTTCTAACAGTGGCATTTTCAGACTTAAAATCCAACTTCGGTACGTGGCCAAGCAACATGTCTGATAGGATGAGAGCCTCATGAGCTCCCAGTCAATCTGTCCATAAACCCTGCATAATCCTGAAGCCATATCCTCAATCCGGCTGGAAAAGAGTGTCACTGAGCCAGACTGGTGCCCTGCCGACACAGGGCTGCTTTCAGGATGCTCGATGCGAAGTATAGGACTTATCCTGACATCGCGACCTAGGCTGTAGTGAGGCGCGGTGGCTCAGGCCTGAGACGGTGTGGACCGGGGATGTCCCCTGTTGTGAAAACAGCCAGAAAAGCATGTGCTGCTGCACCGAAGAACCGTGGGAAACTGGCCCCCCTCTCAGAAGGAGACTGCGATCTGAGGTGGTGAAAGAAACCTTGGGCAGCTGAACGTTGGCTAGGGGCTGGAATCCTCCGCAGGCCTGAGACACCTGGTCCAAGCGCTAAGCACGGCAGGAGGGCTGGGAGGAGATGCCACTGGATACCAGCAGAGACATAATAAAACAACAAAAGAGTGTGTCCAAACAATGAGGAAGAGTTTGTGAAAAAGTGTCACTCTAAAGAGGTAAAAGAACCCTCACTCACCAACCTGGTTGGTGACATGTTTCATCATAGGGTCGCCACCAGAGATGCCGAATGCATCTCTGGTGTTCTGTGACGCTTAAATATAGCAGGGCGTGTTGTTTGATTAAACCTTCAAAAAAGTGTGATGAGTGCAAAAACAATGAATTTAAAAAGGGCCGTTGTTTTATCCACAAAGAATTTTAATGGCGGAAAACAAGGCACTGGTTAAAATTTAACAGATTATTCACTTTTTAGGATGTATCTGGTCAATTAAATACCAGTTAGGGACATCCACTTCACCTCCTTTTAACCAGTGCCTTGTTTTCCGCCATTTCTGACATTGTTATACCTAAAAAGAAATAAGTCCCTTTAATTGGTATTTTAGGCCTGGCAGCATCCAGGTGGTTACCCCCCCCCCCCAACGTTTTGCCAACCTCCTCCAATTTTGTGACCTTGTTTTGCTGGCTTTAGGACTCTGTGCACTTCACTTCTGCTAGCCAGTGCTAAGGTGCTTGTGCTATTTCACCTACATATGAAAATATTGGCTAATCCCCAATTGGCATATTTAATATACTTATAAGTCCCTAGTAAAATGAATTGCATAATACCAGGGCCTGTATAATTTATTGTGTCACCCACTTCTGTAGCCCTCTAACAATGGCTCAGGCTCCCCAATGTAGAGTCTGTGTGTGCACTGTACGCTGTGATTTTGACCTGGCAAGATACACCTCTTCCCAGGTCCAAACCATCTATTACATGTCCTGTTAGTCAAAAAATGCTCAAATGTGTTTTTCACTACTACAAGGCCTATCTCTCCCATAGGATAACATTGGGCTGGGTCAGTGAGTGTGATGTCGGGGTTTTTTGTTCACCTTTGGATAACTCCATATAAAAATATGCACACATCTCAAAAAAATATAAACGCAATTTCAACTAATCAAAGGAAAATATGCTCTTTCACCTAATGAAACCTCATTTGGCTAGTGTGATCACTGCAGATGTCTTCGTGTGTGACTAGACAGTCACATAATTAAGTCCTGATTAGTGCAATGAGGAATAGTGACTTGTTTCTAGTGCTACGAGGCCCCACTTTGTGACAGAAAGCACTGTGAATGTCATTATTTTAAAGCTGTATTACACTGTATAAACTGGCTGTTGCAAAATACTGTTTGAGAAAAACCAAGCATTTAATAATACACATTTTAGAGATAAGCATTCCGACTATACCTAATGTTAATATATGTATATGTGGGCGGATCAGGGTCTGATGTATAAGGGTCAACAGTCCTACATATGTCTATCATGGCTTTATACTGTATGGTGAAAGTTGTTCTATTACATGCTATATGACCATTGTCCTGCAATGTATGATTTCATGAGCACAGCTAATAAAAATAATTATAAAATAAAATAATATTTGTATATGTGTCTATTAAAAAGGGTGAACTCGGGGGCGTGGCTAGCGCCTGAAGAAGATGGCGGTTGTTCTGTAGCTCTCCCGTTCTGACGGGAACGGAAACGGCCTGGCGGCGATACTTTCTGCATCTGAGGACGCACGGTAACGAAAGACCAGCCGTCGGAAGTAATGCGGCACCAAGGGAATTCCTTCATGTCCTGCTGAGAGGCTCGTAGGCATTTTTTTCTCTCAATTTTCATTACCGGCTGCAATGCGGCCGCCATCTTACGCGCGCTCGCGGACAGAGCAATTCAAGTGTGCCGGTTGCGATGACTGTGACTGCCATTAATCATGAAGCGCTGTAAGTCGGCTCATTACTATATTGAATGCCCTGCAATCTCCTCTTTTGGTCCGTTTTTGGGCTGTAATGGCATTTCTTGTTAGCCAACCACCATGTTATAAGCCCTGTAAGTGAGTTTCACTCAGTGTGAGGAGAAGAGTGTAACACATATCGTGTTTCTCTCCTATCTTAAGGTTGCCTTGCATTTTTTAACTCTTTTTGATTTTGTATGTGTTTATACACTGCCTGCTCTCTTCTAAAATGATTACTTCACTCATGTATGTGGTGTCCTGAGGTAAATGCAGGATACATTGCTGGTACATTTTTCCCTGCTTCTCCTCTTGAAATATAATTGCCCTCACACAATTCGTGCCAGCTCATATTTTTTGATGTTTTTATTTTTTATTTTTTTAGTTCTCCAACATGACAAAGGGGACATGTTTATAAAGTCGTATCTCTTTTATCTAGATACGCTTAGTTATCCTGCACTTGTGCACCTACATACTTAGTTTTATATTGCTGAGGATCCCAACATTGCGATTTTTCTTCTGCAATTTTGTTTAACTTATGGGAAGATTAACTAAGGACTTTTCCCAATCCAAATCTTCAGCACGTAGATTTTTAATTCACACTAGCTCTCGCTACAGTTGTCTCTCTATGGAGGATTCAATGAGCACTTCGCCTAAAGGTGCGTCGACATCTAATACATCGTTGCCTTCCGGAGCCTCCAAAGCACCGAGTAAGAGGTTGAAGAAAGACCCTCCTTCCCCCCCTAAACAATCTGCTTCAGTCACAATGGATTTGTTGCTGGAAGAAATTCGGGCTTTGCGTCCATTCGTTGAAGAAACCCATTCCAAGTTACAGATCCTTACTGACAGATGGTCAAATGTAGAAGAACTTGTTATTGCATTAGAACAAAATGTTGATTCTCTAAATTCCTCTACTTCCAAAATAGACTCCTTATGTTCCCAAGTCTCAATGCTCCATAAGCAAATTGAAAATTTGGAAAATAGGAATAGAAGGAATAATCTTCGCATTTATGGTTTGCCTGAAGGAATGGAGGGGTCGGACCAAATTGTCTTCTTTAAATCCTTCATCCCAAAGATTCTCAAACCACCGGAGGACACGCTTCTCAATATTCAAAGAGCTCATCGGTTGGGTTCGTTGCCATCTTTCTCATCTTCTTCATCCGTGAAAAAACCGAGAGGAGTAATTTTATATTTTTTGGAATACACCGATCTGCTAAAATTTTTATCTGCAGCCAGAGCCTTGGGTCGCATTATCTGGTCTGGGAACTCCTTATTCTTTTCACAAGATTATGCCAAGTGAACTGCTGATCGACGCAAGTAATTCCTTTCGCTGAGACCACAGCTGCATTCAATAGGTGCACGTTATGGTCTTTATCATCCCTGCTTATTTAAAGTGACCATCAATAACAAAACAACTTCCTACGAAGATCCGGTAAAGCTGAAGAGCTTCCTCTACTCTTATCACGCTGATTCCATGGATACTTCCTCACCTCGTGCTAAATAGACATTTTGGACTCTGTAATGCCTTTGTTCTTGTTATGTGCTTTAGATTTATTAATGATTTGCATACACATTGATATTTAGTAATATTACAAGCTTCCTCTAATGTCATTTTATTTGTACAATTAACCTCCCTTTTCTCCTTACAGGTTATGACCCTGCGTCATCTTTTTCCTCATGTTCCATCGTCCGTCGGTTCTGTTCTCCCTTACGTCCTCCCGTCTGGGTTTTGGACACGTCATTATTCCGTGTGGCCTCACATCCTCCCACCTTTCGTATGTCTTGGAGTATATGTAAGTCTTTAGTTGTATTAAGTCCTTATGTGTTTTGTATTGCATTCTTTCTTTTTTGCCTTTCCTTTCCTTTCAGAGCTCTTTCTCAATGTCCTTCTACCTTAACAATGCTTTCCTTCCCATGCTCTTCTTTTGTATTTCAAATGATGTTTATGCGTATCATTCTCTCTTCTTTTCTTTTCTATCCTACCTCTCATTTGACTCAAGCTCTTTGCAATTGGTTTGTTATTTGGTACAGTTTGACTTATTCACAGCTTCGCTGCAGTTGTAGTTTATCACTTATTTACAGATTTGTTTTATGACGTTAAAACTTGTTTCATGGAATGTTAGAGGTTTACACTCACCTATGAAAAGACAGAGAGTTTTAAATCATTTGGCCAAATTGGGAGTGGATATAGCATGTTTACAAGAATCTCACTTGTCGGCTGAAGTATCTGTTAAATTAAAGAGAGGTTGGGTGGGGGAGGTATTTTTCTCTCCGGGTGATGGCAAGCGCAATGGAGTTCTCACTCTTTGTCGCAAATCCCTTCCTATCAAAGTGATATCACAATGTGCCGATCAGGATGGTAGATGGCTTTTTGTTAAATTGATGGTGGGTGATGCTCCAATCTCTTTATTGAATATTAATGTTCCCACAGTTGGAGATACCTCCTTCTGGACTTCCTTGGCCCAACAGATTACACAACGTTTTGATGATAATTTTATTCTTGTAGGGGATTGTAACGAAGTATTTGATCCCTTTTTGGATCGAAACTCATTGGTTCCCTTTGTTCCTCAGAAATATCATAAATATTTTATATAGACCATTAAGCAATACAAGCTTATAGATGCTTGGCCCCTTTGCAATCCTACATTGAGAGAGTATTCTTATTATTCCCCGACTCATCACACCCATTCACCATTGGATTATTTTTTTATTTCTCATAACATATCTCAATCATTAGTGGCAGCAGATATTGGTTCTATTCTAATCTCTGATCATGCTCCTGTTACTATTCAGTTAGACGTTCTGCAGAAGCCCAATGTATCGCGGAAGTGGCGTTTTAATCATGCCCTTCTTTTAGATCCAGCATTCACTTCCTCCATTGTCTACTTTTTTAATGATTATTTCCTCTTTAATCAATCGGACACTTTGCCTTTTTGTGTAATTTGGGATGCTTTCAATGCTTCCGTTAGAGACTTTATTATTAGATATGTCTCTAAAAAACGGAAAAAGGCACAACAAACTACTAATGCCCTTTTGGCTAAAATAAAGAGATTGGAGCACTCCTATTACTCTTCCAAATCGAAATGTTGTTTGTCTGAACTTCTAAATGCAACATTTCAGTTTAATAAGGATACAACTAATAATGCTTCTAACTTTCTGTTTAAGTCCAGAGCAAAATTTTATGGTGGCCAGAACAAAGCTGGGAAACTTTTAGCTAATTATTTGAAGGCTAAACATAACAAACTTAATAGAGAATCTATTTTTGATTAAAACCATACATTGAAGTTCAAAGATGAGGATATTCTAAATGAGTTTCTCCAATTTTACCAAACATTATATACATCTGATACTCCTTCTTCTGACCATTTTATTTCTCAATTCTTTTCTAACATTCAACACACTTCTGTTACATGCCCAGATCTTTCCCTTTTAGAATTCGACCTTACACAAAAGGAATTAATGACTGCCTTGCAAACACTTAAAAAAGACAAAGCACATGGCTCAGATGGTTTTACTGTTGAATTTTTAACTCACTTTGCACATTTACTGATTCCCAAATTACATGCCCTCATAAATGCTTTTTTACAATCAGGTGAATCTTCTGGCTCTTTCTCAGATGCTCTTATTTGCCTTATACCTAAAGATGGCAGAGATCCGCAACACTGTAAAAATTATCGCCCTATTTCTTTTGTTAATATTGATTATAATTTTTTTTCAAAAGCCCTAGCTTTGCGTTTGGAATCCCAATTACCTGATCTCTTAGGACCAGAACAATCTGGTTTTGTCAAGGGACGAGTCATTACAGACAATACTTGTTTATTTTTTTATGTCCTTTCTAAGGCTTCTTACATTCCACATTCATTGGCAGCCGTAGCTTTGGATGCCGAGAAAGCATTTGACAGAGTTGAATGGCCTTATCTCTTTCATGCACTTAAGTGGTTTGGCTTTGGCCCAAAAATTATTTCTCTGATTTCCATTTTGTACTCTAATCCGAGAGCGGCTATTTGTGCAAACGGAGACATTTCTTCCTATTTCCCGCTGAGTAGGGGAGTTAGGCAGGGCTGTCCTCTTTCTCCGTTCCTTTTTAATCTCGCCCTGGAGCCTTTTTTATTAAGAATTCACCAAAATGATAATATCCATGGTTTCACTTTTAAAGAGAACAACATTAAAATGGCAGCTTATGCTGACGACGTTCTCTTATTTCTCTCACAACTTCAAATTTCTCTCCCTGCCTTTCTAGAAGAGGTTGATTCCTTCGCATCAGTCTCTGGATATAAATTAAATAGAGATAAGTGCGAAATCCTTCCTTTAACGAAATATACTTTTAAGGCTGATTTTACCGCTTCAGGTTTCGCATGGAGTCCCCAGTTCATTAAATATTTAGGCCTCCATTTTACTCCCTCAATTGCAGGAACAATATCCCGTTGTATGGATAATTGCATACACAGATTTTCCGCATTAACAACAAAATGGCATCCTTTATACTTGTCTTGGTGGGGTCGTCTAGATACTATAAAGATGATGTTGTCTCCTATAATTTTATATACAATTTCTAATGTTCCATTGTCTATCCCCCTAATTTAATTCCATTTTATCCTCCTTTCTCTGGAGTGGGAAGAGATCACGTATGTCTATCTCAAAGTTAGTTCACCCAAAATCAGAGGATGGGGTCAATTTCCCTGATTTTCCTACTTACCATAAATCCTTTTTATTACATCAGACCTCGAGGTGGCTTTCTGATCTCTTATTAACTGCCCTCTTTGGACCACGGTTGAGCGGTCCTTCATGTCCCCATTTTCCTTTCAAGAATTTCTGTCTTTTACGCGTAAACCACAATCTATCCCCACTCCTGTTCTTAAATATACCGATAAGATTCTGTCATCTGTTTCCTCTTTGAATTCTACTGATTGGACTACCTTTCTCAACTCTACCATCTGGCATAACATTTACATTTTAATAAATAATAAACCTGTTTTTTGGAAGCCTTGGAGACAACGTGGCTTGATTTGGGTATGCCAATTATATGTACAGGAGGAGATTATGTCCTTTTCACACGCCAGGGATTCTTTTCAATTGCCTGAATCTTCCCTCTCTAAATACTCCCTTTTAACACGAACCATTCAAATTGCGTCTACACTCTACACAAATTCTCCTCACTCTGCTTCTTGTGACCCATCACCTGTAGGGAAATTACGCACTCTTTTAATTAATAATTCTAAGCCTTCGACCATATATAAATTCTTGCGTGGCTCACCTACTCCAAGAGAAAAAAACAAAGTAGAGTTGTCTTGGGAAAAGGACTTTGGAGTTTCTTGGTCTGTGGAGTTCTGGGATAGAATTTGGCTTAAACTTAGGAAATCTTCTAGAGCTGCGAATACTACACAGACACTCTTTTTCATATACAATAGACTTCTGCTCTCCCCACTCGTCCTTAATGCAAGACATGCCGATCTCTTGGGTATATGTTGGACTTGTTCCTCCCCACATGCTGATTTATATCACTTACTCTTCACATGCGCACTTGTTCACAGTTTCTGGGAAAGGGTATGGGCTCAAATTAATTTGATTTTTGGTTCCTCTTTCCCTTTTTCTGCCTCACATATCTTTTTAGGTAGTTTATCTTCTATTTGGTCAGATTGTAGTTCCAATGCAAGAATAATAGATTTATTGTTAGCAGTTGCCTTTCAGCAAATAACTAAGAATTGGAAAGATTTTACTAAATTGTAATATCAAGCATGGTGGTATGGTGTCTGTTACAATCATAGACTGGACACTACTTTTGTGTACCCATTTCATATGGCATCCAAACGTTCAAACTTATGGTCGCCTGTTACCATTATCATTGATGCTAGTGCTCGACGCTCTCTGCCCCTCATCCCCTCTCAACAAGAAGTTATTAAACCTCCATGAATTTCCTTATATTGATATTGTATGATCTATCCATGGTTTTACATTCTAGTGCGTATTCAACATAAACTGCAGTTTTCATTTGTTCACTGATTCTTTACAAGATATTGTTAACTTTTTTCTCATGTATCATAGTTAGATGACTTACATTGCTTTCCTCTATGTTCATCAAGAATTGATTAGTTTTATTGTATGAAATCTCTCCTTTTCTATTGATTATTATACTTTTTGTATTAGTATTTTTCTTTACCTTAATAAACTTACTTTTTTTAACTGAAAATAAGGGTGCACTCCTTTTTAAGGGACACATATATTACCTATTAAAAAGAATACATATTTGTAACCATGAGGCTGAGTCACTCCATTAAACTAAAAGCTACACTGACTCCAAAGCAACCTTTACATTTGGTGATTAACCATTGCATACATTTACATTTCTTTCAGGTAGCAGGCATCTTGGTGAGAAGGCATGTTTCTTCTTTAGTTCTCTACTCTTTGTTTCACAGCACAGGACCTTGTGAGTGGGCACTGGAACTCAGATATGGCAGTCTTACTATTAAAAAGAACATGTGGTGCATTTTACTTACTAGCATCTGGGCCCAGGCAGCAGCAGCTTCTTTATTGGGAAGAAGGGGCATCGCCCCCTTGTTTGTTTGTCACATTAAATGTTCAATTAATTAATGCTGTTTATTCAGTTGTTTTTTCTATCACAGGGTGCAGCATGGCCTGTACAAAGAAGAAGAAGTTACATGAGAAGGGGTGGGGAGGAGCCTCAGCTTCAAGCATGCTCGATAATTGGCAGATGCAGTGCCTCCCCGAGGTAAAGTCTGCTATGTCGGGCTGGACGGGTGCCGTGCTCCGACATGCCCCACAAGCACATTTGAATCCTAACCAGGCTCCATAATGTATGATCCCCGGGGTTGTTGCCACAGCCCTCCAAGCTTCCAAATGAGTGTTGGCAGCCCCTGACCCAGTCAATCATCTCGCTTCTGGAGTCACCGGGTGGGACTGGGCCTGAGGGAGGTGAGGTTATAATTTGCTTGCAGCAGGCAAGAATTGACTGGGGTGGAGAAACTCATTGTGTTTGGGGGTGAATGTGTTTAAAGTTTTATTTTATTTAAATTAGCCTAAGAGTAATCGAAATTCACTTGCGAACACACCTTAAAGAAGTCAATATACAAAACTTTCACACAGAGCGGTGCATTAGTTTTATGGCACAACATAAAACCAATGCAGGGGACTGTGTGAAAGTGAAAGAATTGTGTATGCCAACTGCATTTTTATCAAGATATGCCTGCGTGATTGTTGGGCAATCTGAAGCTTGCACCCCCCCTAATTTTAGCAAAGGACAATCCACATAAAAGGCGGACCTCTCAACGGCACCTCCCATACAGTTCCAAATAGTATCGCTTGGTGCACTTCTATCCCAATATCAGCCCTTGTGTGATATTATTGCGAAGCAGAATGATACTTAGAAAAAAAGATGGAACGGTGCACCCATAAACTAATAGAACACCATGTCTTCATATCCAATCATTATAAAAATTCTACTTTAGTTAAATCCAATTTTTGAAATTATGAGATCCAAAAATTAAAACATCCAGTCTTACAAACTAGTACAATATATCACTGACAGACATATAGGCCTATTAGGTCCTCTTATCAAACACAACATTCATTATATTTACTAACTTATAAACTTTATAAATTTCATATATTTTTTAAAAATATTTATACATTGTTATAAATTGTAAACATATTTTATAGGGACTATGGATTAAAATCACAAGCCCATAGGTTGGCAGAGCTTGGGAATCCATTACTCATATATAGACTGTAAATTCTCAACTGATTTATATAACTCATAACTACCACGTCATTGAACACATGTTTTCATTAAGTACTGAAAACTGACTTTTTTGCGGAAACGACCAACGGGCAGCCTGGGTAAAGCACATACCCAATTTGTACAGCATCTATAATGAGATAAGTGCTGACATAAATGTCAGAAGTGTCATACGTGTTGCTTGAACCATTTACAAATCAGCATTTTGAGCACATAACTCTTTAATAATAAAAAGTCAATTATTACTGTAATAACGAGAGCTATAGGTTGCTCTATACTGATCATGATCATCAACTCATTGAATAAGTAATATTGCAATATGAGTTGTATAAATTAATTTGCACAGTTAAATTATGGCACTTATTATTGTGAAATGCGTAACTGTTCTATGTTATAGAAAGACAAAGAGTTGTATAGACTAAGTTGCACAGTTAAATTATACCGCACCTATAAATGGATAAGGGCGACCAACACACAGATGTGATATTTAATCCATCGCTGAGTAACAAATAAAACCATTTTTTAAGAATTAACAATTTCTACATATTTTCTTAATAAGTATGTACATTACAAGCATACATTTTCCTTGCAGCTTATATTGCATCAATCTTTGGCATTTGTGTATAGCTAGTCGTGGATCACGTTTAATCCTTCAGTCTAAAGTAAGCTTCCACATCAGATTTAGCAACCTCTTGTATGAACTTCTAGTCGATGTAGGGTTATCAATTTCCACTATTCAATACAGATAAAATGGAGGAGTTATGACATCATGGTATTACTCGATCCCCAAATGTATTTACATTTTTCAAAATATATTTCATGTTGTCCAACTAATTGAAGTACAAGCTGATAACGGGGAAACTATAAAAATACTCCACCAGCACTACCTAGAAGAAAAAATGGGTATCGCCCATTGTTCATGCCCAGTATTTCTGATCCTGTCTCCAAAGGCAAACAGTGTTTCTCGTAGTTTAATAGCCAGTATGTGGATTTTTTTCAAAGGTTGCCCGAGGCTACTCAGAGCCAATCATTGTGAAACACCAGCTATCATTATAGAACAGCCAATGCAGAAAACTTTACAGGTAATGGGATCACGGCTGTTCCTGGTCATACAGCAACATCCATTACTCAAGCCCGATCTCGTTAAATGCCACCAACCATTACTTTAAACATAACTGAGACATGACAATCATAAATGGGCTCTACGGGCAGTGTAAGTTAGAATAGTACATTTTCTCCAGATTTAGCCCCATTTCTCCAAGCTTATCGGGCACCGACGACTAAAACTTCCTGTTAGATCTGGGGGTCTCTAGTTGGCAGGGTAGGTACCACTGTCCAAGTAGGGACCCTTGCTTCTAGTCAGGGAAAGGGGGATACACTGTTAAGATAACCCCTGCTCACCCTCTAGGTAGCTTGGCCTGAGCAGTCTAGGCTATCAAAGGCAATGTGTAAAGTATTTGTACCAACACTCACAGTAACACAGTGAAAACACCACAGATTTACTCCACACCAGTTTTAGAAAAATAAGGTATCTTTACTAAAAACTTCACAAGACCAAATATTACAGACAAACCAACATATAATTCAAAAAGGTTACTTTAAAGATAGTTCAGGGTTTGCAGAAAGTACTCCAGGATGTAAAAGTCAGTGTCCTGCACAATGCGACTCTCAATGCACAAAATGCGACACTTTCGTGCCCAACAGTACCTGTAGTTGCGATAAGGTTCCCAAAAGCTATAACAAGGAAGCTTGCAAAGGCGATGCGATACTCCTGAGATCCTGGGGAGGCTTTGCAGCAGCCCTGCTTCACGCAGCAGAGGTGAATGCGCCGGCTCCGATCTGTAAGGGGAGGATGCGATGACTTTGGCCTTCGTTGCGTAGGTTTCTTAGGGGGAAGCTTCACGCACAGGTTCGATGCGACACTCTTCGATGTGGTGCGATGCGTGGCGCAGCGTTGCCTTCCGGCGCCGCAATTCTCGATGCGCCGCGGAACGGGACTCTGCGTCGACGCACGCAGCGATTGGAGACTTTTCACGCACCGGCAGTGGTGCGGCCCGCAAACTGGTTCTGCGACAACCCTCGCAATGGCAGGAAGCTTCACGCTTCGGGACGATGCTCGACGCACTCGGCGATGCGGGGACCCTGCGTGTTGCGATGGTGCCGCGATGAAATTTTCCTCGCACTCTCGTCTTGCGACACGCAATCGGATGATGCGTTGGGTACCAGTCACTCTTGTTCACGCTTCTGCTTCCCAGCTCCCAAACACAGCAAAACGACCTCCTGAGGCCCCAAGACTGGGCAAGCACTCCAAGGCAGGTCAGAACTCTCTCAGCAGAGTTCCAGGGGAGCTGGTGGTGAAGTCCTTTTGTTCCTGGGACTTCTTAACAGGGAGCCAGCTCTTCTCAGGCCCTTGGAGATCAGAATCAAAAGAAGGGGACAAAGCAAAGTCCTTCCCCTCTCCTTGGCAGCAAAGCAAAACAGCAAGTAGGCAGTCTTCTCCTCTTCAGTTTCTTCCAGCTTTCTCCTTGGTAGAGGTTTCTTCTTAGTTCCAAAGTGATCTAAAGTTTTAGGTGTCTGGGGTCCTCTTCTTATACCCCTCCAAGTCTTTGTCTCTCTTTGTTCCAGTGGGGGGATTCCCCTGCTCAAACCGGTTCCTGGGTGTGCTCTGCTCTGGAGCACCTGGTTCCTTTCAGAGTGAGGGGCAGGGTCGTTAGACGCTCAGCAGGAGGTGGAGCCTTCTTTGTGCCAGCAGAGGCAGAGTCCTCAGCCTGGCCAGCAGGGGGTGGAGCCAGCTTTGTGTTTGTCAGGGGCAGCCCTATTCAGACCCAGGGACTACTCCTCCCACCCATCTAAAGCAGATCTCCCTATTCACCCTGCTGCTGACTCATCCAGGCTCCTGGAGCCACCTAGCACATCACCTGACACCAGTCAGCCAACCAGCACACAGGCACACAGGAAGGTTAAACAGGAGAATAGCTACTTTCTAAAAAGTGCTATTCCCACACAGTGAATTTAAAAACCATCTTGCTAAAAAGATGTATAATTAAATTCTGAACACAGAGATACCAAACTTGGATTTTCTATCTTGCCCCTATGGGAAGATAGGCATGTAAACAGCCTTCCCCATTCTATCCTATGGGCAAGATAGCCTCTCAGCAGTGAAAAACGAAAATGGCTGTAATTCACTACCAGGGCATGTTACACACCTCAGTACATGCCCTACCTTTCAGATACACTGCACCCAGCCCAGGGGGGTACCTAGGGCCACCATAGGGATGCCTGACATGTACAGAAAGGGAAGGATAAGGCCTGGTCAGTGGGTGCACTGGCCAGGTCGACATGGCAGTCCTGGACTGCACATAGGCACTGCAGGCAGGCCTAAGACATCATTTTAGCGCTACTCCTGTGGGTGGCACAATCAGTGCTGCAGCCCACTCGTAGCATTTGAATCACCAGCCCTGGCACACGCAGTGCACTTTACTAGGGGCTAACAGGTGAAACAAATATCCCAATCATGGATAACCAATCAATACAACAATTTACCAAGGGAGCACTTGCACTTTGACACTGATCAGCAGTGGCAAAGTGCCCAAAGCATCTAAACCAGCAAAATCGAAATCCAGCATAGCATCAAAAATACAGGAGGTAGAGGCAAAAAGTCAGGGGTAACCACGCCAAAGATGCCAGGTCTAACACGTGTCCCCTCCAGCTGTAAGTGGGGAGAACTACCCACCCTCTTGGGAGTTCTCATCGCTAAGGCGGAAAAACCTGGACAGACCATCAGCGTTGGCGTGTTCTGTACCGGGGCGGTGTTCCACCGTAAAGTCCATCCCCTGTAGGGAAATGGACCACCTCAACAGCTTAGGATTCTCACCCCTCATCTGCATCAACCATCTGAGGGGCCTGTGGTCCGTCTGAACCCGGAAGTGAGTCCCAAACAAGTAGGGCCTCAGCTTCTTCAGCGCCCAGACCACAGCAAAAGCTTCCCTTTCAATCGCACTCCACCTCTGTTCCCTGGGAAGTAGCATCCTACTAATGAAAGCTACAGGTTGGTCCAAGTCCTCATCATTTAGTTGTGAGAGCACCGCTCCCACTCCATGCTCAGAAGCGTCTGTCTGCACTATGAACTCCTTGGAGAAGTCAGGCGCCTTGAGTACAGGTGCTGTACACATGGCCTCCTTCAGGGCATCAAAAGCTTCTTGGCAGGCACTGGTCCAAATCACTTTCTTCGGTAACTTCTTGGAAGTTAGTTCTGTCAAGGGAGCCACAATGGTGCCATACCCCTTGACAAAACGGCGATAGTACCCGGTGAGTCCTAAGAAGGCTCTCACCGCTGTCTGGGTTTTGGGGGGTTCCCAAGCTTGTAGGGGCGCCACCTGGCCGCTTCCTACCTGGTGTCCCAAATACACCACCGAACCCTGCCCTATCTGGCACTTACTGGCCTTGATAGTGAGGCCTGCACTATGCAGAGCCTTCAACACTGCGCAGAGGTGTTGCAAGTGTTCTTCCCAAGTGGAGCTGAACACAGCGATGTCATCCAGATATGCGGCGCTGAATTGCTCCAGCCCGGACAGTACCTGGTTGACCAGTCTCTGGAATGTGGCAGGGGCGTTCTTCAACCCAAAGGGCATGACACGGAACTGGAAGTGCCCCTCTGGCGTTGAAAACGCAGACCTCTCCTTGGCCCCATCAGTTAAGGCAATCTGCCAGTACCCAGAAGTTAAATCAAACGTACTGAGGTAGTTGGCAGCTCCCAACCGATCCACGAGCTCATCAGCTCTGGGGATGGGGTGTGCGTCAGTCTTCGTGACAGCATTGAGCCCACGGTAGTCCACACAAAACCTAAGTTCTGGAGTGGCACCTGGCGCAGCAGCTTTCGGTACAAGTACCACTGGGCTAGCCCAGGGGCTGCTGGAGGGCTCAATCACCCCTAGCTCCAACATCTTAGAAACCTCCTTCTTGATGCTGGCCCTGACCTTGTCAGCCACCCGGTAAAACTTCTGTTTCACAGGCATGCTATCTCCCGTGTCCACGTCATGGACACACCAGTTGGTGATACCGGGGGACAGGGAGAACAGAGATGCAAACTGACCCAACACATGGCGACAGTCCCTCTGCTGTTCTGGGGTCAGGGTGGGCGAGAGGACCACTCCATCCACTGACCCATCTTGCTCCTTAGCTGCCAGGAGGTCAGGAAGAGGATCACTATCCTCCTCCATACCTGCATCTGTAGCAAGTAGCATTGTTATTTCAGACCTCTCAAAATGGGGTTTGAGGCGGTTCACGTGTAGGACCCTCATGGGGTTCCTGGGAGATCGCAAGTTGACCAGGTAGGTCACCTCACTCTTGCGCTCCACCACCTCATATGGCCCAGTCCACTTGTCCTGGAGCGCGCAAGGCTCCACTGGCGCCATCACCCACACCATCTGCCCAGGTTGAAATTCCATCAGAGTGGTATGCTGGTCATACCAACTCTTCATCTCATCCTGGCTGGCTTCCAGGTTCGCCTGAGCGAGGGCCCGGAAGCGCTGTGTCTGGTTGCGGATGGCCAGCACATAGCTGAACACATCCTGAGGGGTTTTCCCCGGGGATTTCTCCCAACCCTCCTTCACCAGACTGAGAGGTCCTCTAACAGGGTGCCCGTACAAAAGCTCAAAGGGACTGAACCCTAGAGACTTTTGTGGTACCTCCCTGTAGGCAAATAATAGGCATGGCAAAAAGACGTCCCACTTCCGTCTCATGGGCTCTGTCAGCCCCATGATCATGCCTTTCAGGGTCCGGTTGAACCTTTCAACCAACCCATTTCCTTGAGGGTGGTAAGGAGTGGTGAACTTATAAGTTACCCCACACTCCTCCCACAGAGACTTCATATACCTGGAGATGAAGTTGGTACCCCGGTCAGATACCACCTCTTTGGGGAAACCCACACGGGAAAAGATCCCCATCAACGCACGGCCCACCACCGGGGCTGTGGTTGTCCTGAGAGGGATAGCCTCCGGGTACCGGGTGGCATGATCCACCAGGACCAGGATGAACCTGTTGCCTAAGGCGGTCCTGGGGTCCAGTGGCCCCACAATATCTATTCCCACCCGCTCGAAAGGGGTGCTCACTACCGGAAAAGGCTGGAGAGGGCCTTTGCATTTTCCTCCAGCCTTGCCACTTGCCTGGCAAGTCTGGCATGATTTACAAAAGGAAGCGACGTCCGTCTTCATCCCGGGCCAGTAAAAGTGGGTGGCAAGCCTTTGTCGGGTCTTGTCCTGCCCGAGATGTCCTGCAAGCGGCACGTCGTGAGCCAGACCCAGTAGGAAGTCTCTGAACCCTGCGGGTACCACCAGGGTACGTGATCCACTGGGCTCAGCAAACCTAGGCTCACTGTACAACAAGTCATTCTCCCAGTAGAGAAAAAAGTTCTTCGGATCAGCACCTGCTGCCTGGTCTGCAGCCTGGTGCCGCAGACCTTCAAGAGTAGGGCATGTCTTCTGCGCACGGCAGAACTCCTCTCTGGAGGGACCACCCTCTTGCTGCCAATGGGTCAGCTCAGGTATGTCTCCCAGCTCAGTGACCTGTTCCCCTGTAGGCTCCAGGGCATCCCCCGTAGGTTCTGCTCCTTCCTGGACCGTGGGAACAGCGGGGGTGGACGCACCACGCCCCTTGCCCTTCCTCTTTCTGGCAGGGACCTGGGCCACTGTTTCAGGCTCCAGGTCTGCTTCACAACCCTGTCTGGCTGCCATGGACCGGGTGGTCACACAGACCCACTCAGGCAAACCCAACATCTCCAAATGAGCCTGGCGTTCCACCTCCTTCCACGGGGAACTCTCCAGGTCATTACCTAGCAGACAGTCTACTGGCATGGATGGACTCACAACAACTTTGAGAGGACCTGAGACCCCCCCCCACTCAAAGGGAACATGTGCTACCTTGCAAAGGCGCACAGAGTTGTCAGCTGACACTACTGGGTGAAGTACGTCTGGAATGATCAGCTCCTCAGGGACCCACTGACACCTGACCGTAGTCACACTGGCTCCAGGGTCCCTGAGAGCCTCCACCCTCCTCCCATTGATGGTCACCCACTGCCTGTACTTCTTAGTGTTATCAGGGACAGGGGTTTCCTGGACCATCTCTGTGTCTCCTAAAGAGACAAGGGACATAATTGCTAAACCCTCCAAATCACTAGAAATTAAATCCCCCCCAAAAGCTACACTAGCTATACCCGGTGTTGGAGCACCAGTGGGTGCCTGGGATTTCTTGGGACACACAGGAGACTTGTGACCCAATTCCTGACAGTGATAACACTTAATGGGACCCTTGTTATCCGACCTGCCCTTAGGGGGCCAGGTTGGTTTGGGTTTTGACTTGGGGGGCTGGGACTGGTTACCCTGGGAACTATTTTGGGGCCCTTGTGAGAACTCCTTTTGGTTACCCTTGTCCCCCCCACTCTTCTGCTGGGGACCCTGCCCACCTTTGGCAATGGTACCCACAATTCCTCTGTGGACCCTGGTACTGGTCCAGCGGTCCGCCTCCTTAGCAAGCTCAATGGGGTCCGTCAACTTGCTATCTAAAAGATGCTGGCGCAGCTCTGGAACACATAGACTACTCAAGTGCTCCCAACTAATTAAATGTAACAACCCCTTATAATCAGTTACCTTGCTGCCCTTCATCCAACCTTCCAGTGCCCGCGAGTACAGATTCACACACTCCATCCAAGTCTCAGACTCTTTCTTCTTGGAATTTCTAAACTGCAGTCTATACTGCTCTGGAGTAAGTCCATACCTGAGACATAGGGCCTCCTTCCTATTGGGATAGGTCATGGCACCTGCTAATTCTAAGGGCTCTAGAGCACTCCTCCCAGAAGCCTCAAAATGTTTCCACAGGCCCGCCCCCCAATGCTGTTCAGGCACACCATTCATTCTTAATGCTATCTCATACGATGTAAACCAGGCATAGATATCTTCACTCCTATTGTAATTCTGTACTAAATCTTTGGGGATATATACTTTACCCCCTGCACTGGCTGTGCGCTGCCACCATTTGAACCGGACTCCACCTGCTTGGCCTTGATGTCCAGTTCTCTCATGCTCACTTCATGAGCCAGAAGCAATTTCTTCTCTTCCAAGGCACGGGCATTCTTGCTCTCCTCCGCCGCCTTGTCCTTCTCTACTTCCAATTGCTTCATTTTCATTTTCATCATTTCCATTTCATGGTCTCTCACCCTTTGATTCTCCTCCAGCTCCTATGGAGTGAGCCCCCTACTGGAATGGGAGCTCCCAGCCCTTGAGACTGTTCTGCCCACGGGCAGATCTTGGGGAACAAAACCATCCTCTTCATCTGCATCATCCTCCTCTTGGGCCTCCCACCAGGCCTTCAAGATTTTTTGGAGCTCATCTTTTCTAGCTCCGCTTTTAAAGGGGCAACCACGGTCTTTGCAGAATTGCTTGAGTGCTACCACTCCGTACGAATACAAATCCGCAATGGAAAACTCCACTTCTGCCTTCTCGCTTGTTGCCACCTGAGACATGATGCTCTTGAAGAGTTACTCAAAAATAGAATCAAAAATATAGTATGTGGTTGTCTATTGGTCTGCACTTAAACTAGTGATGTACACCAATTACTGTGGGTCAAGTACAAATACAAGTTCAATCCTCACCGCTGACCACCAATGTTAGATCTGGGGGTCTCTAGTTGGCAGGGTAGGTACCACTGTCCAAGTAGGGACCCTTGCTTCTAGTCAGGGATAGGGGGATACACTGTTAAGATAACCCCTGCTCACCCTCTAGGTAGCTTGGCCTGAGCAGTCTAGGCTATCAAAGGCAATGTGTAAAGTATTTGTACCAACACTCACAGTAACACAGTGAAAACACCACAGATTTACTCCACACCAGTTTTAGAAAAATAAGGTATCTTTACTAAAAACTTCACAAGACCAAATATTACAGACAAACCAACATATAATTCAAAAAGGTTACTTTAAAGATAGTTCAGGGTTTGCAGAAAGTACTCCAGGATGTAAAAGTCAGTGTCCTGCACAATGCGACTCTCAATGCACAAAATGCGACACTTTCGTGCCCAACAGTACCTGTAGTTGCGATAAGGTTCCCAAAAGCTATAACAAGGAAGCTTGCAAAGGCGATGCGATACTCCTGAGATCCTGGGGAGGCTTTGCAGCAGCCCTGCTTCACGCAGCAGAGGTGGATGCGCCGGCTCCGATCTGTAAGGGGAGGATGCGATGACTTTGGCCTTCGTTGCGTAGGTTTCTTAGGGGGAAGCTTCACGCACAGGTTCGATGCGACACTCTTCGATGTGGTGCGATGCGTGGCGCAGCGTTGCCTTCCGGCGCCGCAATTCTCGATGCGCCACGGAACGGGACTCTGCGTCGACGCACGCAGCGATTGGAGACTTTTCACGCACCGGCAGTGGTGCGGCCCGCAAACTGGTTCTGCGACAACCCTCGCAATGGCAGGAAGCTTCACGCTTCGGGACGATGCTCGACGCACTCGGCGATGCGGGGACCCTGCGTGTTGCGATGGTGCCGCGATGAAATTTTCCTCGCACTCTCGTCTTGCGACACGCAATCGGATGATGCGTTGGGTACCAGTCACTCTTGTTCACACTTCTGCTTCCCAGCTCCCAAACACAGCAAAACGACCTCCTGAGGCCCCAAGACTGGGCAAGCACTCCAAGGCAGGTCAGAACTCTCTCAGCAGAGTTCCAGGGGAGCTGGTGGTGAAGTCCTTTTGTTCCTGGGACTTCTTAACAGGGAGCCAGCTCTTCTCAGGCCCTTGGAGATCAGAATCAAAAGAAGGGGACACAGCAAAGTCCTTCCCCTCTCCTTGGCAGCAAAGCAAAACAGCAAGTAGGCAGTCTTCTCCTCTTCAGTTTCTTCCAGCTTTCTCCTTGGTAGAGGTTTCTTCTTAGTTCCAAAGTGATCTAAAGTTTTAGGTGTCTGGGGTCCTCTTCTTATACCCCTCCAAGTCTTTGTCTCTCTTTGTTCCAGTGGGGGGATTCCCCTGCTCAAACCGGTTCCTGGGTGTGCTCTGCTCTGGAGCACCTGGTTCCTTTCAGAGTGAGGGGCAGGGTCGTTAGACGCTCAGCAGGAGGTGGAGCCTTCTTTGTGCCAGCAGAGGCAGAGTCCTCAGCCTGGCCAGCAGGGGGTGGAGCCAGCTTTGTGTTTGTCAGGGGCAGCCCTATTCAGACCCAGGGACTACTCCTCCCACCCATCTAAAGCAGATCTCCCTATTCACCCTGCTGCTGACTCATCCAGGCTCCTGGAGCCACCTAGCACATCACCTGACACCAGTCAGCCAACCAGCACACAGGCACACAGGAAGGTTAAACAGGAGAATAGCTACTTTCTAAAAAGTGCTATTCCCACACAGTGAATTTAAAAACCATCTTGCTAAAAAGATGTATAATTAAATTCTGAACACAGAGATACCAAACTTGGATTTTCTATCTTGCCCCTATGGGAAGATAGGCATGTAAACAGCCTTCCCCATTCTATCCTATGGGCAAGATAGCCTCTCAGCAGTGAAAAACGAAAATGGCTGTAATTCACTACCAGGGCATGTTACACACCTCAGTACATGCCCTACCTTTCAGATACACTGCACCCAGCCCAGGGGGGTACCTAGGGCCACCATAGGGATGCCTGACATGTACAGAAAGGGAAGGATAAGGCCTGGTCAGTGGGTGCACTGGCCAGGTCGACATGGCAGTCCTGGACTGCACATAGGCACTGCAGGCAGGACTAAGACATCATTTTAGCGCTACTCCTGTGGGTGGCACAATCAGTGCTGCAGCCCACTAGTAGCATTTGAATCACCAGCCCTGGCACACGCAGTGCACTTTACTAGGGGCTAACAGGTGAAACAAATATCCCAATCATGGATAACCAATCAATACAACAATTTACCAAGGGAGCACTTGCACTTTGACACTGATCAGCAGTGGCAAAGTGCCCAAAGCATCTAAACCAGCAAAATCGAAATCCAGCATAGCATCAAAAATACAGGAGGTAGAGGCAAAAAGTCAGGGGTAACCACGCCAAAGATGCCAGGTCTAACACTTCCCCATTCCCGACTTGCCAGGATCTGTATTGTCGAGAAAGCATCTGTATCTGGGCGTTCGGATGTGGCCAATCGGAGTTCCTATTTTTATATGCTGGCAACTCATAGGTGGGATAAACCACACCTATGACTACACCAGCCGTATCTATGGTGACGGTCCAATTCACACACAGACCAAGTAACTACCCAATATATCATGGTGGCCATATTGGAATGAAGCAAGTGACTTGGTTTTCTAATGCATTCCTTAATGATTTTCACTCCATCAAAACTATTTGTGCCCCTGGAGCAAAATCCTTTGCAAACAACAATCCACCGTATATATTAAAATCCACAATGTCACATGGACAGATGTCACATCTAAATGCATGGCTATATATTAGAACATCTCTTAAGGTCCAAATGCACACTACGATCAACCAAACTCCTACATGCGTAATTGCATCTCATATACCAATTCTTGGCATGCAAATATAGAATTAGATAACCATATAAAAATTAACAGGAAAAATAGGCAAAAGGAGAGTCCCCACCATGCCCATAGGGGTACCCCTGTAAAGTATTTGCTCCATGTGCAAAATCCTATATTTATTTTTCAGCCCTCATCTGTATATACAAAACATGCATGTAACTGGTTTTAAACCCTACCAAAGGGACGTTAGGTGGGCGATAAGGGACGCCCCATCATGCCCACGGTAGTCCCCCTCAAAAACAGCTGATATCGCCATATTTCTACATTGGGGAAACTAATGGAATTTTTTCATTCAACTACCATTCTTGACTATTAGCACATCAGCCCAGGAAATAATGAAACTCATTATCCTTATTATGTCCCAGCTGTGTGGTTCTGAGGTGACAAATCCATTTAGCCTTGGTTTGTCTCATTAACAGCTCCATGTCACCGCCACAAGGATTTTCTGTTATGTGGGCAATACCAAAAACTGGGATCATTTGGATGGGCAATTTTATAATGCTCGGTCGTAGGGTACCTACAATCACTATTTTGCAGCGCTTGACAATGTACCTGTATGTTTGTCTCCAAGCACCGGACCATGCTGCCCAAGTAGATCATATCACAACCACAACCTACTATGTAGATCACAAACCGTGTGTTGCAATTAATAAAGTGTCTTATGCGATATGTTTGACTTGCGCTAAATCTGAAATCCTTTTGTTTGCTTTTACCAAAACAGCACACACAGCAACCATAGCAGGTATAGAAACCGGATGGTTTAGAGGGTAACCATGTGTTCTTATTACGTGTAGAGACTTAGTGAGTTTCTCAATGTACAACTTCTTCTATACACAGCTCTAGGATTTTTTTCCACCTCATTGCGTAACTCAGGTATTTCTGTTAGTAGGTGCCAATGTTTACGTAAAATCCTGTAAAGCTTGTCACTGTAAAGAGAGTATGTGGTGATAAACATAGGTTTGTTGAATCTATGTTGCTTCCTATTTTATTTCTTATTCATCTTTGTTTTGAAGGTGGCGTCCCTCGTTACTTCTCGGACTTTTCATTATGCCATGGCCAAACCTTTTACTTCATACCCTCTGTTTCAGAACCGGGTTTTGGTCTGATTTATATTAGTCTTGAAAAGTAGGTCCTCGCTACAATTCAATCGAACACGGATCATTTCCCCATGCGGGATGTTCTTGATAACAGAAGCTGTGTGTGCACTAGAAGCATGGAGGATGCTGTTACATGGCATCATTTGGGGAACATGGTACTGTGAATTGTGCCTTCCTTCACATAGAAGTGCAAATCCCGAAAATCAGTCCTCTCTCTGTGTCAACTCATTGTCTGTTTTATGTTATATGGATTGTCATTCAGATATAAGAAGTACTCATGGGGTGCCTTAGTTGGGCCCGTCCGGAGTCAAATGACATCATCAATGTACCTTCCCCAGAAGACAATATAATCTGTCCTGGGGGAGGCACCTTTGCCCCTGCCCCCCCCCCCCCAATCTTACTGACAAACCCATGCCCCAGAGTGCACAATATGGAAGACTTCCTCATAATAGTGCTCAATTTGACATGGTCCGGTCCACAATATCCTCTGAAAAGATGCGCAACTTGAAATCACACTGGATAGAAGCACTGAGAGAGCCTCTGTGCAAATATAGACACTCTGATGCAATGCTGGTAAATATGCTTGGTCGTCCTGTAAAAACGTTTCTCAAGACATGCATTGCACAGGTCTCGTGAGTGTGTGCATGTTATGAGCAGTCCCTGTTGATCCTGTCACCGTGCTCAGTTTTCCGTGTTATGTTTAGGGCAGAGGTCTTCAAACTTTCTGATGCCGAGACCCCCCTGTTAAAAACTTTTAGGCGTAAGGACCCCCTCCTGCCGAAAATCTCTAGAACTTGAGCCTCCTAATTGTTGCTAACTATCGACAACCATAAACGCCTCTAATTACCACAGCAAATTATTTATACATTGGGGAAATAAATTAAACCGTATTTAGCAAACCAAAGGTCAGTGGTTGGGGGCGTGGTCAAAAGTGTGGCTAAAAACAATGGGCCTCATTTATGAGGCACTGACGTAGGACAGCGCCACAAGTCTTCTTGCAGCGCTGCCCTACACCAATATGAAAGGGCAGGAATACACCTTATTTATTAAATTTCCTGTTGGCACACAAATTGCTGCCTAGCGCCAACATGAGCTGGATGGTTTTTGTGCAGGAAGGGGCACTTTCCTGCACAAAAACAATCCTGAGAGGGGTTTTCCTCTTTCCATGTGTGCTGCAGAATGCAGCACACATGGAAAGAGGAAAAAACGAGGAGAAATGAAACCATTTCCCCTCGTTACGCCTACTGTGGGGAGGCCTAAGGTTTGGCACTGCCCCAGGTTTACATGGTTTTGTAAATCTGGGGCAGCGTCAAAATCCATGGTCGTTGTGTGGGAACACCCACCGCAACTCCTATGGAATGCCTACTTGACATAGAGTAAGGCAACGCAGCGACTTGCACTGTTTTGTCTTATGAGGCCATGCAAAGCCACGCAGCGTGACTTTGCCTCACCTCATAGATATGATTGAGATGCTTGTGTCGCCGAAGCTCAAAAAATTGACGCTTCAGTGACGCAAGCCTCTCATAAATCAACCCTAAAATATTTTGTTCCTTTTTAGGTCTTTCACCATCAGGTAGCTACATATAAAATAATGGGTAGCTTAAAAGAAAAATAAATGTATAAAGTTGTTACTCAGTGGGAAATGCACTATACAGTGTACATTATTTAACCTGTATTATTTAATGCACTGCATAGGTCTGTGTGTAGCCAGAGAGCCACTGAATTAAAATTCGTTGGTGCAGTGGAAAATAGTGACTTGGGTATTTTTAGTGCTTTGAGGTCACAGCCTGTGACAGAAAGCACAGTGAATGTGGAAGTCATTATTTTATACTTGCTTCCAAAATTTAGATTTGTGTAATATCAGACTGTAAGTAATGCATTTATTTTTGCATAACTGTCCCTTCAGCACCTTTTGAGGGGTACTAAGCGCTGTGTAAATCCAGTTATCATTAAAAGCACACACTTCACAGCCCAGTTGCTAACCACAACACAAAAAAAACACATCTTTGCCATCACAATGCTTGAAGTGATTCGAGCAATTAAAGCCAGAACCACTCCCAAGCTTCCTTTACATTTGCAGATTAACTCCTTGGGTACATTTGCACTTCATTCAGGCAAGCAGGCACTCTGGCATGAAGACCTCTTTGAAGGATTGTTTTACCTGTCTGCTGGGCCTCTTAGTTTTACAGTACATGAGACTCAATTCATTTCAGCTAAAGCATTTTAACGAGCGCGGTTGTGTTTGTCCAAACCACCTTTTGCATTCAGGCAGAAGGTAGGCCTGGAAATGCGCAGCGCGACCCCCTTCCCAGGACTCCAGGCCACCCCTGGGGGTCGCGCCCCACAGATTGAAGACCTCTGGTTTAAGGTGTTTTTACACACCATTTGAGGGAGCGTTTGGACAGTTCTTCTTAAAACGTATGTTTTTGTTGCTCTGACCTTACCTGAGCACCCGAGGCTACCTGTCCGTGTTACACAAGCGCTGTCATTTTCGAACAATGGATATATACCACGTGACAGAGTGAGATCTGTTTCCACGAAGCAAGAATGTGGCACGTGCACTGGGCTTAAAGAATAATAGTCTTTGCTTCAATGAGGAAAAAAACACAAAGCACGACAGTAAAACACCTTCCTGGCTATGCGTATGTTTTTTAATAACATGCAACCAAGGTTTGAACACAGACATGAATTGCAATTGTATGTGTGTAATGTAAGGTTTTATTATAAACTGCCAGTAAACACAGTGTCTGGCGAACACACAACACATTCAAGCTTGATTGTCCTATAAATAGGTCTGTCAGAAGGGGATAATGTGCAGTGAAATTTGGTTCCCAAGATCCGTCATTTCACTGCACATTATAAGGCCACAGCTAGAGTCAAACCTGGAACAAAGGGGGAATGTACAGAACTACTTTTGACTATGACAGTATATGCCATGCACAGCAAATAACTGATCACTGTGATCAGTTTTGCTAACAGAATTATGAAAAGCAAGACACGAGGGGGGCTTAAGAGGCAGTGGAAAGAGAGAATAGTGCATATTGTTAGGGTACTTAAACACAATTGTTTTCAAATGAACCAGGTTTTAAGGCAGGGACAAGAGAGAATATTAATGTATGTGTGTCTGTCTGTGTGTGCATGTTAAAATCCAGTGTGAAATCTGATAGACACCTCACTGCTTGACACTTCCAGGCAGCAACTACCTCTTTTGAGAGCTCCAGTGGGGGATTCATTCACTTTCCTTTCTTTTGCTTTTTTTAACGTAACCAGCACACTGTGCTGTGATGCGGCTTTCATGAGAGAAGAAACCTAATTAATGAGAGCAAAAACCTAAGCAATCTTTCTCAGATCCACGCTGCTTTTAAAGGGGACATATAAATAAAGAAGCTCCAACCGCGGCTCTGGCTCATAGCAGTAAAAAGAGGTTTACGAGTTTTTTGCTGCTAAGCCATGTAAAACGTAAACCCACATGTCCTACCTTTTAAAAACCATGCACACTGCCCTAAGATCCTATATGGCTTACCTTGGGGTCTATAACACAACAAGGCACTGGGAAATCCCAATGACTTAAAGGGTAAGAGAGGCAGGATTGTATAGAGTATATCCTCCCATACAAACTATATGCACAAAAAATACTCTAACGGACCTAAAGAAAGATCCAACAAGATTAAAGGAAGGGGGGAAATGAAAACTCCTGAAATAAAGGTTGTGCCTAATACAACCGTGGTCGTGGGGGAGATAAGTATTTCTTTAGGTTACCCTCACACACCCTAGTGGTGTCATGCTTCATCATCGGGTCACCCAGACCCCTAGAAGTCCGGGTGGGCTCGACCACAGTGTTGGGAGTGCTTTTAATATGTTTAAGACAGAGGGGGTTAATTAGATAAAATACCACAGGCAGATCCCCAGTTTCCCTTTATTTTTGGGTCTGTCTGGGTAATTAAAATAGATAAAATGGGTCTTAAAGGAGTGTTATGGTCCTAGGACCCTAGTGCCGACATGTTTCAGTCCAAAAAAGGGGCCAAAAAATGGTCCAGGACTTTCTTCAGGGCAAGAATGTAACTCCCCTATGTGAGTGAAATTACTGGGATGGGGTGTCCCTATCCTGTCAGTATGGTGAGGGCAGAGTAGCTGCTCCACGTGATATTATGTAACAGTGGATGTGTGTCAACTGCCAGGCTCCATCTGAAAAGGAATTTAGAGACAAACAACATATAAAAATATCAGCGGTATGATTGCCGCCGTGTTCATTTCCCCTTAAGCAGTATAGTGATAACCGCAAGTGGACATGCGTGTATTTGTGCGCATGCTTTCATTAGGAGGAGTGTCCTCCTCTTGTGCCACTCAAGATCACTGTAACATATCGTTGTATATGTGACAGGCATTCTGTGCGAGTGGCGATTTGATTCGCATCCTAGCGATAACAGCGTGATGTCTGTATTTGAAAGTAGCGTGCACAAAGTGTCTCCAGTCTCTAGTGCACACAGAACGTAAATGATCCAGGTGATTCCAAACCTATCTACGAGTGTGTTTAAAATACATAGGGAAATATAAAGTAATACACAGGCATACAACACACTCATTCACACTTAGTTTACAGTTATACATTACCCAATTCGGGGAGGTTGACTGTATCTCACAGGACCAGAGAGTCAGAATGGGCGGTCCTGGGGGGAACCGTGAAGAGAACGTGTGTCAACGAGCAGACTTGGTAGATCTGCCAGTATGTGGATCCGAATGAGTGGGGTAGAGAATGGCGAGTGCTAGTCACGTAATGGTGAAGGAAGACATCGCGCTTTTCAGAGTACTTACTTATTTGAGATCGGTCGCCCTGCCTGCTACCTGTTTGGTTCATTTACCTTGGGGTGACTTACATGTAATAGAAAGGAAGGATAGGCCTGGCAAAAGCTTTATTTTGTCGGGTTGAGGGGGCAGTTAAACACTGCGCTGTGGGCTGCAGTGGCAGGCCTGAGACATATTTTACAGTGCTACATTAGAGGGTAGCAAAATGAGTACATCTTCTGACTAGTAGCATTTCATTTACATGCCCTGGGTACATTCAGTACCATTTACTACGGACTTACAAGTACATTAAATGTGCCAATTAGGTGTGGTCCAATTTTACCATGTTGGAAAGATAGAACACAAGCACTTTAGCACTGGCTAGTAGGAATAAAGTGCACAGAGTGTAAACAAAAATGATGTCAGCAAAAATGTGGATGTGAAGGCAAAACCTTTAGTGGAATACCATGCCAAGGATGTCAGGTGCTTCATCCAAGAAGCAATTTCTATTTAGATCCATAAACTCTCATAATTCAGAACAAATGTTGAAACAATCTTTTTCAGGAGCAGCAACCAGCTCCTATAATTCTCTGGAAGTACACTTAAGTACTACTCCACACCATCTTTGATAAGAAGAGTCTTTCTTGCACCAAGTGCTAATGCCAATTGTACAATTGCACCATAGAAAAATAAACAAATAAATACATGTTATCAAAACAAACCCAAAGGACCCGCCTCCAACCATTCACTTCAGAGCCCAAGAAGATCATCTACGAGTCCTCCAAAGATCATCCCTCAGCCTGACACTCTTCAACACCTACATGACGTCCCTCGCCATCACAATCAGATCATACGGACTCAATATAATCTCCTACGCCAATGACAACCCACTCATGCTCTCATTGTCTGACATCCCCTCCACCACAAATGCTAACTTCCACAGATGAATGATAAACGTCACGGACTGGATGAAGTCTCAAAATCAACAACCAAGAAACAAAAGTCCTAATATTTGTGAATAACTCCTCGCCAAGGTGGCCCATGGAAGTCAGCACAGCCCCACTCCCCCACCCCAGCAGACCACGCACACAAACTTGCCATCATCCTGGATAGCAAGCTATCCATGAAGAAATAAGTCAACACAGTTTTAGTCACCTGCTTCCTCACCCTTTGCATGCTACGCAAGATGTTCAGGTGGCTCCTTGGTAAACACCAAAAGAAACGGCAAGCCGGCCCTTATTACCAGCAGACTGGACTATGGAAACACGCTCTACTTTGGAATCACCGCACGACTCCTGAAGAGACACCAGACGATAGAGAACTTAGCAACAAGACTCATAATCAACGTCCCCAGACGGACACACATTACAGCCCATCTCAAGAAACTACACTGGCTCCTGATTCAGAAGAGATGCCAGTTTAAGATGCTGGCAAAACATATAGGAAAAAACTCCAACGTGACCTGTATTCTTTCTCTATTGGCTCACTAGAGCTCTATAGGCTACCCATTACAGGAATTATCAGATCATGCACATGATCATATTGTTATTTGTCATTGTATTATATTTTTAGACTTGTTCATGTTTTCTAAATTCATCTTAATTATACAAAAGTTAAAAACATGTTATTGAAACCACAAGAAATTCATTAATGTAAACATACAATAGTTCCACATTGAAATACATGTGATGATTATTCTAATGCAATGTTAAAATTAATGAATAATGCATATGTGTTGAAACATTTAGTGTACCCCCTGGAACCAACCACACTGACATTCTAATCTCACACGCAACAACACAGTAACACTCTCTCATCACATACATGGGCTACCCATCCACAATTACATACACTGATGCTAATCACGGAGAGGACACTTCAAAAGATATCCGTGATCGTGTTGTAGGCAAGGATTTCACAACAACCCGGTCAACGCACGTTTCGGAGGAATTTTTATTTTATATCCACCTTCATCAGGACCACCCAATTATGAGATTCATAGATATGTTTTTTGTATGGGTGGGAGAAGAAAAGGCCTTACAAGACTTTATTGTATGGCTTAATTGCAGTGACAACAACCTAAAATTGATAGCTAAATATAGCAAGGAGATGGTGGAATTTTTAGATATCTGGATTACAGATTATACAGGAGTATGCAGGTTTTATAGACAACCGACAGCTTTTTTGTATATGAAGTAAATATAGGCTTTTCAGTACTAGAATGCCTATTGCTAATGTCTTGAAATCCTTCAAAATGTATGATGCTGTTGCATTTTTCACAGTGCCTTTCACTCTGAAGAAAACTGCTGATGAAATCAGCAGAACACGTTTTCTCTTATTAAAGGTTGTTGTGATGTGAAAGGTCCCATTTTCAGAAGCTTGTATTCAATAGCCTGCAGTTCCATTTGTTGTGTTCTCACAGCATAAGACGCAGACACATGGTATTGATTGCTGCTTCATTTTGTTCTTTGAAAGGGCAATAAAGTGCATAACCGCAGGATGGCCAAAGGACAGGGTGACAGATCATCGCTTACAAATCAATTTTCAGCAGAAAAAAAACAGATTTATTGTGCAGTTTGCATGGTGGCTTAGGAAACTGCAGCAAAAACAGGCATGGACGTGTAGCCTTCAATGACAATCTGTTGCAGCAGATAAGTCGTACTACAGTTCAATTAGCATGAGATATACTGCATAAACAATTCTTATAGCATCTTATTTTTTTCAAGGACTCGATTATGAGTCCTTCATTATTGCTGCTTTGTTTTTTGCACCCGATAAGTAATATTACCTTGGATATAGTTGTTTATAGCATGTGATACATATTGCCAATTACAAGTTGCACAGTGAAAATGAGGCATAACGTCGATTTGGTGTTTAGCGCCCCAAAATCTGCATGTTGCAGTATTTAGGATCCTTTTACACTCAGTAAATTTAGGCAGGATTTACCTACCTGACGGATTTTCCAGACAGAATTATAATTCCACGGCCTTTAGACACAAAACATGTGATTTGGAATTTAAGGCACCCTTAATTGAAGCCTACGGTACAGAATTATCCAAACCAGTGCTTTGTCAAACAAAGGAAAAGGAACACTGGTGTGTGAAAAATTATGTAAATAACACGACAAAACAATAATAACAAAATTATCAGGTTTTGATGGCAGATTAATAATAGGTAGATAATGAAGGGCCCCCAGCTGGATCACAGTTGGGGCTTTTGAGGACATAGGCCTTCCTGCCGCGCTGCCATACAGCAAAAGAAAGGGGCAGGAATGCGCAGGATCTTTCAGATATGGCGCATTCCTGTCCTTTTCCCCTGCACTGGCGCACAATAGGCCGCCGTACACCAGTGCAGGCACCTTTGCGCCATGGTGCAAGGGCGCCTGCATTGCGGGGATGATTGTTTTTGATCAGGATGGTTTCGCTTCCTGCACAAAAACAATCACAAGAGGATTTGTTCTCTTTTTCGTGTGCTGCAGGCTGCAGCACAAATAGAAAAAGGAAAAACAAGGAGAAATAAAGGTATTTCTCCTTTTGGGAGGCGCATGTTTTTGGCCCTGCCTCAGAGCTAAGATTCCTCGTAATACTGCGGCAGTGTCAAAAAGGCATGGGTGTTGCTGGGAATGAACCCCCAAGCAACACCGATTGCACACCCCTTTACTGCCGAAAATTGTATTAAAGGAAACAATGTTTACAAGGCGACATTAAGCCATGCAAAGTGGCTTAGTGTTCTTCTGGTAACTAAGGAGCAGGCACCTGTGCCACTGGAGCGTCGCAAAATGTGGCGCTCCAGTGTTGCAACTTCATTGCAAATTAGGCCCATGGTGGGTACTGGCAATGCCATTCAGCCACCTAGAGTTATTTGTGCTGGCAATTAGAATTATTTGAGTTGAGCCACTTGTGGGAGAAGACTGAAGGAGGTAGTCATTTATATACAAAATGCTGGCTCACATTTAAGGCTCAAGAAGATTTAAAAATACTCTCAAGGAAAGGCTAGGCAAGAAAGCCTATGACATACAAAATGATTGCGATATATCAGCAAGCTGAAACTGCGCATGTGTAGGAGAAGAAAAGTCGAAAACTCCATGAACTATGGATGGGCCACTAATTGCGAACTCCACAAGAAGATGCTTGCATAAACACAGCTTTTCATGGGCCTAAAGGAATAAAAAACCAAGCAGGAGAAAGTATTGCTCTATTCATTGAAGTTGTGCAGCTGATAACAACTAGAGTATAACAACACGTAACAGGTTTATGTATAGGGTGCATGATCACCCAAGGAGTCTCTTGGTGCTTTTGACAGACAGCAGATGTTTAATATTATCCATCTCATTGATAATAATGTAACTGCGCTCAGACGGGTGAAAGGCGGAGCAAGCGCCTACAGAATTCGAACCTGTGACCATGAGGTCAATCATAGATCCCTACAACATATTCATTATCCTCCCGAACCACCAGGCCCAGCTATGAGGGGTTACCTAAGCTTTTTTAATAAGCAAACACAAAAATATACACAGACTGTAAGTATTAGGTTACTGCAGAATGACAGGTTTAATCTGTCTGTACCTCTGGAATTTGACATCCAATAAAGATGCTTCAATCTTGTTCATAAAGTCTAAATTAATGTGACTTCTAAGTTAGTAGAATAAAGCAAATTCAGCCATTGTGCAATCAGAAGCAGGATTTGACATCTCTGTGCTTGATAATGACAATGTTTTCTCATCTCACTGAGGTCTAATTTTGAAGGTGTAATGCAAAGTTTTTGCAGACTGACCTCATCTTCTAGCTCCACTCTCACCCCGAAAACATCACCAGCCCATCCCACTATTTTTACCCAAAAAATCGAATTTCTGGAAACTCTCCTATCAGATTATACACCCAAATAAGTATTCGGAATATTTTCAGAAGAGATACTATTGACAATCGAGAATCTCGTGTTTTTAGTCCTCTGTTTCCTGGTGTTTAGTGAACTGTTTTTGTTCTACCATGTGCAGGCCCTACATGTTTGATCTATGAAACTATGCATGCACTCAGATGTTCATCACCAGAACGTACAAGCGATGTATACAATTATTTAGAATTGCATAATGCATCAATGTAAATATTTTCTTAATACATCATAACCTGTTACCTTACTGATGTCATTCTAAGGGAACTAGAGACCACCGTGTTATCTTGGGCTCTGAGACAGCTTGGGAGGGGATCTCCACTGATTCACGCAGCCTCGAAACTCGTTTAGTTATGTGAGGAGAAGTCCTTGTCCACAGATGGGCAACTTACAGCCACCTCCTTCAAAACGGCAAGCAGGCACCTGAGCAAGATGACAGATAGCCTTGCCATGCTGCGCCTGCTGACAAAATAAAACAACATAACCTGATGATCACAGCATTAACCTGAGTCATCACAACTGAGGCTCCCCTAACTCGGGCTCTCTGGACCTCCTGGGATTTACCTTGCTCGATAATCACACTGGAAAGCAGCAGAACACAGCACACAGCCCAGCATCTGCAGCACACAGGCATCCGCCATTCGGTCCTGAGTCACCACTACTTGCGGCACTCTAAAACCATTCACCTCAACCAAATGATGTTATGAATCGACAGTGTGTCAATTGATGTGTATCTCCAGAACGAGCCAATCCGTGACGTACTGACCTTTAGCTCCCATCCTTTGTTATTTGACTGGTAACTGACAACCTGTGTGCTCTATTTCACTTTACCCTTTCACATGTTGAGTTATTCATCACCCTGCACTCTGTAATGTGTGAAACATGTCGCTCGGTACCTCACCCCTTTTTGAGTGATCAGAGTCTACCGCACGCTTCAACTTGAGGGGCCCGATTCACAGAACTAACTTAAGACAAAATCCTAAACGTACTACTTTTGGTATTCACAGAAGTTAGGATTTTGTCTTAAGTTTGTCTTAAGACAAACTTAAGACAGACTTAAGACAGTCTTAAGACAGACTTAAGACAGTCTTAAGACAGACTCAAGACAGACTTAAGACAGACTTAAGTTAGGATTTTGTCTTAAGTTACTTCTGTGAATCGGCCCCGAGATCTTTAGGGCTTTTTACACCACCCCACCATGAATAATTCATGACCAGTGCACCCTGTAACCTGTGACCTGTTATGCACCACAGTGTTTGATTAATTGATGCCCCATCTCAGACAATTCACTAATTACAGATCAAAACCCATATATATCGGGCTGCCTCGTACGCCTACAAGAAATGCATCTCATGAGAAGCAGCACATTCTTCTTTTAAAAATAAAAACAAATCCCTTTTTTCGCAATATGCTAGTTCATTCTTTTCAAGGCTTGTGAAACTACCTTTGAAATTTATTTCACAGGAAAATGACTTCATCAGAAGCAAATATCCTCCTCGGGCACAATATTCTAATCCTGCTCAATTTACTAAACTGTCTTTGTCTGATCTTCCTCTTCCTCTCCTCTCAGATTTCTTTCTACTCACTCCAGGTAAATCCAGACATGGTTTTCTATCTATTAAGCCATGTTGCCCTCATGGTGTGTACCATGCCCATATTCTCCACTCAGTAGCATTTTTTGTTGTCCCTGTATTTAACAAAGTCTAGAATGTGAACATTGATAACACCATGCTATCACTAAGCCCTATGAGATTTGCTTATCCTGGGAGTGAAAAACTGCTACATTGCTTTTTCTCTACTTCACTACATCTCTCCCACAGGCTGACACTGTGATTCCCTTAAAAAATCTTTTAGGTGTAATTGGGAAAATATAGAGATTTGGAGTACGGTGTCTCTGGACTCACAATTAAAAATCACAACATATGATGAAGTTAGATTTTAAATTGTAAGTCTGAAAATGGGACGTTTAGAAAGTTGGCATTTTCTTATTTTTATCATTTTGCGTCTTTACCTGTCTTTGAATGCACATCTGTATTGGGTCACAGTTGGGCTTTTTGCATTCCCTCTAGACAGTCAGACAAAGAGAGAAAGGGTGGACGGATTACATCCTGATGCTGCATCACCAGGCTGATGGGACTTACTGAAGTATATTGGGTGGTAGGAACTGACACTTGCACCTGAATAGGGCTGTGCCTGTCCCCACACAAATAACTGCATACTCCCTGTAATGTGTCTGGAGCCAGGGCAAGAAAGGCAGGGACATTGTGATCTTTAAAGACCTCTTTGATGTCTCCTCCACTTCAAAGGCACATTTGGGTATAAGGGAGGACCCCTGACACCACCAAATCAAACTCTAGCAGAATCAATGACATTCTGCTGGGAATAAGAGATGCTGAGCTGTTGGAAGAACTGCCACTTTGCTGACTGCATTGCTGTGTTAGCCTTCTGATTGCTGTGCTGTGGGAGGGACTGCCACTTTGCTACATACTCTGCTTGCTGGCCTGCTGCCTGCTGCTTCTTGCCTAGGAGTTAGAGGGACTGGGGTTGCCCTCTCCATCATTGAACCCAAGATTCTACAAGGGCTTGTTGGCTTGTGTCCTGTTTTCTGAAGTCTCAGGAACACAAAAGACTTCCTTCAACTTTGTTGGTGCTGTTTGATTCCTCAATCTGTGAGTCCTACCTTTGCCTGAGGTGACCCCTCCAGTCCAAGGCCCCAGAAGTGGGCTCTGATGCTGCCTTCTTGAAAAATCAATGCATTGTCCTCTTTGCACCAATCGAACTGATGCAGTGTCTTTCAACGTCAAATTAGTGCCGATTCAACAAGGACACAGTTCCCAACTGCGAGGTTTGATGACTACGTATCGCCAATCCTTTAACATTATCTGCGAGGCATGACGACAATGCAGCGCTGATACCTTTGAAACCGTCTGTGAGGCTCGTCTCCGATGCATCAACCCAACTGGGTAGAAAAGATCGATGCATGGTGCTCCAGATGTCAACGCTTTGCACCATACAAGATCATTTTCTGCATGGTTTCTGTAGCCAGCATGCCTTCCATCGCAATCCACCTGAACTTTGGATTTGTTCCGGTCCCTCCTGACCTCAGGTAATCTTTTGACCACTAGTGACTTCTAAGTACTGTTTCTGCATTTCCTCTTTAGAAAATCATTTCTTGACTTATACTTATTTGATGTTTGTCACTTTTGTCTTGTTTTACTCAGATAACAATTTTCTAGTCTTCTAAACCGGCGTGGGGTCTTGGGGTCTTGGGGTTTTGTGGTGTTATAACTGTGTTACTGTTAATAAAGTGTGTACAAATACTTTACACATTGCCTCTTAAGTTAAGCCTGACTGCTCTATGCCAAGCTACCAGAGGGTACGCACAGGTTAATTTAGGCTGTATATCTGACTTACCCTGACTAGGATTGTGGTTCCTCCTTGGACAGGGTGCAAACCTCTGTCAACTAGAGACCCAATTTCTAACAATCACCCTCACCTGCCTCCATCTGGGTGATCTTTTGATCCTCTCTGTTAGCCACACTTGTGTTGACATGAGGTGTTGTCTGTAGCATAGCTGAGATTCAAATCGATTCCAAACCAGTTCTTTCCCAGGCAGTACAAAATTCACTTTCATAAATGGACCCTTCAAATAACGTTATCAAAGTCAACTTGCACCATTGAGTTAGATGTTTGATACTCAGTAAAATATAACTTTTAATCAATGCTCTAGCTTTTCCTATGAAAAGATATGAAATAATGAATTTTTTTATGACAAACCCTATTTTTGGAATGTAGTTTTACCTTCACAGTGATTTTTTTTTTTATATGATAGTTGTCAATGAGGGCATGCTAATCTCAATATTTAGTTGGCCACACATTTCCACAGTGTTTCTAAATTGCATACCAGCTAGTGAAAAATAGTTTTTTACTGAAGCCATGTATTTTTGCCATACATGAGAGTTAACTTTCACATCACTAGTGTAAATGTGCGCTAGCTTACAATATCCTTAATGGAAAGGTAAATAAGTCAATTATTTAGGGGAAACTAATGAAAAGTACATGTTTGGACTAAAGCACATAGACTGTGCCACGATTTAACAGTAGACCACCAAATAGAATCCTAAAACTAGCAAAACCAGACACGAAAATGTGGTGGATCACATAAAATAATATCCTGTCTTACAATGCCGAAATTGGAGCCTTTGCACTGATTTCTGGACTTGAAAGTCAGGCAATTTATCTTGGACAAAGTAATCACATTATAATGTGGAGAATTTGTCTCAAGAAATCAATTCAGCAATACTGCATTTGCAGTCACTTGTTATACCATTTTGTGCAGTAACCTCGTGTTTCTGTCTGAAATGGTATTAGAATCGTAATCATAATGACGTGAGAGAATGGAGAGCTTTTCCTTTCTATATCAGAAAAAGTAGGCAGAGACATCCTTTCATTCGGAAATAGATTTGCCATCCGTTGCAGCCTATGTTCTTGGGGGCAGATTTACGAGCCTCCTGCACCACCAGTACGTTACTTTTTGTGATGTATTAGAGGCGCATTTCACTTCTCTATATTTAGAAGGAGAGGAAAAGCCGCCCTGCGTGACTTTTTCTCCCCTTGTAAATATGGCCCCTTCACACGCAACACTTTGCGTTGAAAGGGCGTTCCATAGTTGTTGCTGTGGTAGTTCCCAAGCAACACCAATGGAACGAGACACATTTCCAGATTTATGAGTAATCGTAAATCTGGAAATGCGTGTCAATGCTACGCCTCCCCAGAGGAGGCGTAGAGAGGCGCAACGAGGAGCAATGTTTTCATTTCTCCTCGTTTTTTCCTCTTTCAAAGGGTGCTGCATTCTACAGCACGCATTGAAAGACGAAAATGCCTGTAGTGATTGTTTTTGTGCAGGAAGGTGCCCCTTCCTGCACAACAACAATCTCCCCATGACGCAGGCATCCTTGCACCATGGTGCAAAGGTGCCTGCGCCGGCACGTGGCTGCCGTTTGTGCGCCAGTGTTGGGGAGAGCACAGGAATGCAACATATTATTGTAAATATGTCACATTTCTGTGCTTTGGAAGTGCCGCAGCGTGGCGCAGCCAAAGGGCTTGAGTTGCCACGCTGCGGCACTTCCTTGTAGATCTGCCAACATGTCTGTGGATCAGAAAATAATGACACCTTTTTGTATTGCTTGTATGCCTGATCCCTCTTAACTATTGCCCGCACTAGCAGTCTTCGCATGCAAACAGCCATGTAAGTAGGCCTGGGCTAAAATTCCTTTCCGCTCGCGGAAATTGCGATAATTTGACATTTTTGCGTTCCGCGGAGAGCGCGAAAATGTCAAAATTTCCACAATCCGAATTTTACCGGAAATTTTTCGCTTGCTCGTGCTGTAAAATAATACATTCTCAAGTGCGCGCGATTGCCTTACCTGAAACCCCGCGTTCGCCGACAAGTTTTCCCGATCCGGTCGTGTTCTCCACGAGATATTGGATTGTTGGTAGCCATTTGTGCTGTCTCGCGACAGTTCGCGCCCGCAGTAACGTCATTTGTCACGCGCTTACGTCTTTCTTCTCGCGATCATGCACCGCGAGACAAGTGAAAACAAGATGGCCGCGCCCGTGAGCAACTGCATGGGTAAGATGGCGAGCCGCGACCACGCAGAAAATACCGCGAACGGGCGGGAAAAAAACTTCCGCATCTTCGCGATATTTCCGCGAGATTGCGGAGATTTTTAACATTTTCGCGATAATTTGCGAAAGTGAATTTCCCAAATTCCGCCCACCCCTACATATAAGTAGCCAGAACTGCTGGGGAGGGCAAAACACCCCAAGAACTATTCAAAGAGAAAAAATAGCAAATACAATAAATTATGTAAAGAAATCTAGCATTTTTCTGATGGTCGTTTAGCAATGAATAAAATAGAAGATAGGGCTGTCCTGTATTTGAAACATGAGACTTCAGATCCAGTAAACATAAGAAGATATATATTTGCTTCTTTTGGATTATGTTTGGCTATTAACTTGCAACATTCATGGAAACGGTAATTCAGAGTTCTATAGCTGATGTGCAAAAATACACAGCATGCATCAATATTAAGAACTCACCACTAGCGTGTTATTTGCATTTATTTTAGGCAATTAAATTATTGGTCATCAAAAACTGAAACAAATGATGCAGGGCTTGTATCCCAGTTTACACATATGTGACTCTGACACTCATCGTAGCTATAGTGCCTTTGTGAATGGAAAGTAGCCAAGAGTCCTTAAAATATCAGCAGAAATCACTGTTGTCAACAACTGTGATCATTAATTAATCATGTAATAGGCAAAACATGCATTTAATCCCTGAAGCAAATGCATGTTGGGTATTTGGGCAGTTTTTGAGCGGATCATGCGAATAGGACACGATAGGGCACGTTACAACGCAAACATTTACAACGCATGCCTGTAAAACGCGGATTTTACATCGCAACATCCATTACAATGCATTATTTTACAACGCATGTCATCACAACGCATTTCTAGAAATTACATTTACAACGCATTCCATTACAACGCATACCATTACAACGCATAACATTACAACGCATAATACTTTGAGGGAAACAGTAGGGAAAGTGTTGGACAGTGTAGAGGTAAAAACTACTATTCCTTCTCCAGTGAGTGCAACAGTAGGGTAAGTGTTGGATAGTGTAGTGGTAAATATTACTATTCCCACTCCAGGGAGTGCAACAGTAGGGTAAGTGATGGATAGTGCAGGGTTAAAAATTACTCTTCCCCAATTCTTACCTTATATTGCGTTGTAATAGCATGCGTAGTAGTGACATGCGTTGTAATTGCAAGCGTTGTAGTGGCAAGCATTGTAATGGCTACGTTGTAATGGCATGAGATGTAAAGGCAGTTGCATTGCAATGACGGTGTTGTAAATGTAGTGCGTTGGAATGATTGCGTTGTAATGGTTGTTTCCCAGATCATACAGGGTCTGCACAGTCATTAGAGTAGATAATAATTCCTACTTGAAATTTCAGCAATGGCTGACATTTTGAGCTCCCAAAATACTGCAGATTTTTCAATGAGGCCTTAGGGCCTGGATGGCCTTTGATGTCTGCTGTTCATGTACTACATCGACAGCACAACTAAAACATTTCAAGAACACATATTTTGGAAAAGAAATAGCCATGATGAAAATCAGCTCGCCTCTCAATGAACCAGGGCTGGACTGGCTGCCGGGCTTTCCTGAATGAACAATGCAAACAAATGTTTTAAAAAGTAGGCTTTAAAGGTATTTGTTTTGCATTGTTCATTTGAAAGCACCTGCGGCTGCCCAGCAATAAAAGCATCCCCTCTGCAGTGAACCTGGGCCCCACCCTGCCACCCTGACCATTGTCTTCATAAATACCCATGGATACTGAAAGAACGTCATGGGATTGGTTGATTTGCTCACAGAATAATAGTGTAGGAAATCTAACTTTTATTGCATGGACACTCTGGATTTTTCACCTTTTTGCTAAACGCTGTTTTTGCTGGCTGTAGAATTCCGTGCACTCTAACCCTGCGAACCAGTAGTAAAGTGCCTGTACTCCCTCTTTTAATATGGAAACATTGGCATAACCCTTATTGGCATGTTTAATTTACCTATAAGTCCCAAGTATATGGAACAATGTGTACTCAGGGTCAGTAGGTTAAATGCCACTGTTGGACTGCAGAACCTTGTGTGCCTTCCACTATAGTGGTATTTTTTTCATACCACTCCTTTATGACTTCCTTGCTGGCTTCAAGGTTAGTGGAAGCTTGCTTCCATAACTTAGCCATCTGGCTTCTGAAGGCCAACATGTAGCTCACTACATCTTGGGGTGCCTTCCTGGACCCTTGCTCCCACCCTTCTTTTACCAGACTCCGTGGTCCTCTGACTGGGTGCCCATACAGCAGTTCGAAGGGTCTGAAACCCACTACTATCTGTGGCATCGCTCTGTGAGCAAACAATAGGCATGGTGAGAGAATATCCCACTTTTTCCTGAGGGCCACTGGTAGGCCTATAATCATGCCTTTCAGGGTCTTGTTGAAGCACTCGAAAAGCCCATTGGTTTATGGGTGGTAAGGTGTGTAGAACTTGTGATTTACCCCAAATTCCTTCCACATTGACTGCATATAAGCAGGCATGATGTTTGTGCCCCTGTCATACTTAAATTTCTTTGGGAAAACCAGTTGTGTGAAAATCGCTATCAGGACTTTGCCACTGCGGGTGCAGTAGTAGTCCTCAGAGGGATTGCCTCTGGGCACCTAGTGGCATGATCCACCAGAACCAGGATAAAACTGCTGCCTGTTGCAGTCTGGGGATCCATAGGCCCTACAATGTCGGTGCCAACCCTTTCAAAGTGGGTGCTAATGACAGGCAAGGAATTGAGGGGGAATTCAGCCTCTGCCCTGTCTTCCCACTGACCTGGCAGGTCACACAAGCCCTACAGAATGCATCTGAGTGATTCTTGATCTAAATAGAACAGTACAGAAAGCACACAGAGAAGTCCAATATTCAAATATTAAAGCCAGAGAACAAAGTAATGAAGAATTCCAAGATAAGTTGATTCATTTTTATTATTTTCTTTGTTATTCACATCTCATGCATCAAATACGGACACGCCCATATACACAGGCAGCCAACATGTGTTTTGTCATTGCGACATTTTCAAGGCTGAATGAAACAGAAAAATGCCCAATATACAACAGTACGATATGACCGGTAACATGATCCCTTACCGCAAGTAGTCTTGTGGAACCAACAGCATACAGAACAATTAATGTTAAGTGCAGGCAAAATCTAACTGAGTCATATTGCATTGTTGTACACCCTGCCCCCCTCAACCAGATGTTGGTGCAGTTCTGGAAAACAAGTGTCAAGAATGTGCTCCTTTAAAAACAAGTTGTACAACCCTTCATAATCATCTACTTTGATACCCCTTACCCAGCCCTTCAGTGCTTTACCAGCATAGTCCGAGAAGTCCACCCATGTTTATGTAGAGTTTGTGACTGGCCCTGAACCATTGTCTGTACTTCTCAGGGGCCAGTCTGAATGAATGAATGAATGAATGAATGAATGAATTTAGACTTGTAAAAGCACGAACTTAGCCCAAGGGCATCAAGGCGCTGGATGCAAAACATCAGGAGACGAGAAGAAAAGGATCATGCTCATACTGAAGGACCACGAAAGAGCCAGGTCTTTAAGGCCTTACGAAATAAAGGTAGCGAGCCCTCACTTGAAATTTCCAATGGAAGAGAGTTCCACAATTTGGGCGCCATAGTGGAAAAGGCTCTGCCACCCCATTTAGCCTACTTGAACCTGGGAACAGTAAGAAGGTTTTTGTCCGAGGCACGAAGAGATCTGGTGGGAACATAATGATAAACGATCGACTTAATGCCCTCAGGACCAGAGTCATAGAAGGCTTCATGAGTCAGGCATAAGATCTTGAAAATGATCCTATGGTTCATCGGGAGCCAGTGCAGAAGCTTGATCGAGGCTGTAGCTGAATGATATCTAGGAAGGTTCAAGACCAGCCTGGCCGCAGCATTCTGCACCATCTGCAACCGATGAATAAGACCTTTATTAATGCCCAAATAAAGGGCATTACAATAATCCAGTCTTGACGTTACCAAAGCCACGACGGCCTGCTTGCATGCTTCAAAAGAAAGATAGTGAGAGATCTTTCTAAGATTCCTGATGATACCAAAACAGGTGGAAACAGTCCTATTTACCTGGAGCCTCAGAGAGAGAGCATTGTCCACAATCGCCCCTAGGTTCTTCCCATGAGAAACTGGACACGGACAGACACCCATTGTGGCCGGCCACCAATCACTGGACCAGATTTCCTGATCACTCCCAAAGATCATGACCTCGATCTTCTCTCCATTCAGTTTCAGGAAATTTTCCACCATCCAGAGGGAAACTGCCTCCATGCAACTCCTAAAATTAAGGGCAGAATCCTTTACAGTATGTGTTATAGAGACCATTATTTGGGTGTCGTCCGCATAGGACAACACCTCCAGCCCAAAAGATCTCACCACTTTTGCAAGTGGGGCCACATAGACATTAAAGAGAGTAGGGCTCAAAGAAGAGCCCTGAGGGACACCACATTACAGAGCTTTAGGGGCTGAAAAGAACTGGCCTAACTTCACCCTCTGTTCACGTTCACCAAGGAAGAAGGCAAGGAGACTCAGATCTGTACCCCCGACACCCATCTGTCCAAGTTTAAACTTGTTGGTTAACATGGTCTTCATGGCAGAGAAGTTGGTCTGGTCCCCCACCTCCAATGTAAGGATTCCGCCCCTCCCCACTGTCGCCATGTACCACCAGAGACTAACCCCCCCAGAACTCCTCTGGAACCCTGTGCACTTTCAATGTCACCTCATAGGCTGCCAAACATCTATCTTTTGGGATGTGAAATCTTGACTCTTATGAAGACAATGCAGACATGCTGCCACCAATATTGTTGTTACTGCACCCCACTTTGAGGCTCTCATATCCAGCTCCCTGAGGCTCAGCTCATGGGCCATCTTACTCTCCTCCATGGCCAGCCTCTTCTTCTCAAGAGCTTGCTCTTTCTATAATTTCCATTTTCCAAGCTCAAGTTTCAGCTTTCTCTCCTATCTCCTGTCCTCCAGTTTTGCCGGGCAGAGGTTCCTTGCTGACACACTGCTGCCTGGTCTAGAATGGACTCCCAGTCCTGTAAGGAGATTGGTTCCCCCTTCTGTACTCAACATTACAAGTCTTTCAGTCAGGTCCTACTCTTATCTCTCCTCAGACTTAGACCCCTCCTCCTAATCGTCCTCTCCATCTGGGATGGCTTCTGCCCATGCTATTAAGGATTTCTAAAGCTCTGCCTTCTTGGCACTTCCCTTATGAGACACCCTTTTCTCCCAGCAGAACGCCTTGAGTTGGGCCACTGTGTATGTATCCAGATTGTCTAACTCAGATGTTGTGTAGCCAGGCAGGACCATTGACATTGCAGAACAAATGGGTCCCAGTACAAGGTTGTAGGAAACCATGAGTTTCTAAATGGTATTTGACAAGCACCAGTTCTATCCTCACAGCTAATAACTAGTGTTAGAAATTAGATTCCTGATCAGCTGAGGTATGCACCCAGTCCAGGCAGGAATCACCTCTCTAGTCTGAGTAAGCTTGATACTCACTAAATGATAACCTATGCTCACCCTTTGGTAGCTTGGCACAGAGCAGGCAGGCTTATCTAAAGGGACAATGCGTAAAGTATTTGTGCAACACACTCACACAGTAACTCATGGAATACACCACAAAAAGACACAACACAGGTTTAGAAAAATGTATTATTATTTTCTGAACAAAACAAGACCTAAACTACAAAAATCACTTGGATAGAAGTTGAGATATTCATTTTTAAAGGAATAAATGCAGAAAACCACTTATAAGCAAGTAGCACTAAAAAGGTCCTGGTGAACAAAGTATCTTTCCCAATCATAAACAGCAAGATGTGTCAATGTCGAGTCCCGCAGGCACAGTATACATCGATCTTCTCCATGCAGTGAAGGCGGTGCTTCAGTTCTGAAGATAGGTGCCGAATTCAAGAGGCATAGAGTGATGCACCTGATTATGCCATGCAGTTGAGGAGATGCATCGATCTTACCAAGCTGCAGCGGTGGCGATATGATGTCTGCTGCATCTGGAGGCAAACTGATGGTTCTGAGGCAGTGCACTGATTTTATTCCCTCAACCTGGTCGATGCGCAAGTTCTGCTACACGCAGACAGGAGATACACCAAAATCCATGTTGCAAGTATCTGGGCCACTTCCAGTCAGCCAAGCACAGATCCATGGGTAGAGACTTTGATATCCTTGAGTCTCAAGCAATGGGACTCAAGCCAACAAGCCTTTAGAGATCTCATGGAGTGAAGTCAAGTCCTACTCTCCTTCAGCAGAGAGCAGCAGGCAGCAGGGAAACAAACAGAAATGCAGGCCTTCCAGATCAGCAGCCCACTTCAGTTCTTTAGGCTGTACAGCAGTTCTTCAGGCAGAGCTTAGTTACAAGTCCAGTAGTGTCTGATTTTAGGGGGTCAGAGACCCAGTACTTATACTCAAAAAGTGCCTTTGATGTGGGGGTGGCTTTAAAGGACCTCTCTCAAGTGCATACCCAACCCAGTCCTGTCTGCTAGGCTACCTGTGGGGGGTAATCAATCCTTTGCATGGGGACAGGACACTGCCTATTCAAGAGAAGTGTTAGCCCCTCCCTTCCATGCTGCCCAGGCAAGGCCATCAGAATGCAGATGTATGTAGATTGGTACTCAGATACATCTATCCTTTGTGTTGTGGCTGTCTAGATGGAATACAAAAAAGTGTAGCTGTCGCCCACCCCAGACATGTAATGGAGACAGGTTTTCAGGCACACAGAGCAGTAAGTGAAGAAAAATGTCTACTTTCTGAAAGTGGCATTTCTGAATCAGTAATATTAAATCCAACTTCACCAGTAAGGAGGATTTACTATTACTATCCCAATCATATAAAATATGAAAAAGCTACGCCTCTCTTACATTGACCAAGAGGGCTCATGGGTTGCTCGTTATCCAGAGTTATACAAGGTCTTTGCCACAAGCTTACTTGGGAACAGGGTTCTCAAGGACTGTGAAGGAATCTTACCTGAAATTGAGGATGGGAGGCTTACCAGTAAATCAGCACCTCCCACCATGGAAACGTCTAGAAACAACAACAAACTGCAGAATCTGTGGAGATCCTAAAGAGGACGTCCTGCATTTACTGTGCAATTGCAGGGGTCTAGATAAAGAGAGTAGACTATTACTAAAACCACTCTGGAACCAAATATGGATTTGAACACGTAGACAAGCATTAAAAGCCTGTCCTGAAGGCAGAGACATTCAATAAGCATGCAGACTGGTACGATTCATGAGTATAGCAAAAATCATGGTAAATCTAACTGCTAAATGACAAATCGATTACAGAAGGCTATATTCAAAATGTAGAACCAGCTACACAACCTTTAACTGTAAAGTATTGTTCCAATTTTAAATCATGCGACGATAATCTTTGCCTCCACTGTTAGATCTGTCATGAATTTTAGGGTATAGAGTGCAGGCAATAGACTTAGTCTAACAACTGTTAATTAGGAGTTTTTCGGTCCTTTTATTGTACTTTAAACCTCACACAGTATATGAGATCTTTATTTTATTTACTTATTTTCTTACAATAGTATAAATCCTTGCAAAATGTTTTAAATGATTTTAAATCAATTTCACTGTAATGAATTAAGCGGCTTTATGCATATTTGCACAGGTTGTTTCTGAATGTAGTTTTCTACTGCAAAGATTTTAATTAATCATGCAAAAAAGATAATTGAATTGAAATTGAATACTCCTCTCTTATCAAGAATTACAGCGTAAAAGTGTATTAAAGGATTCCCAATGCTAACCATTGGGAGGAGTAAGCCTCACAGTAGTGAAAAATGAAATATAAAGTTTGTCACTACCAGGGCATGCAAAAGCAAAACATAAAGGTACATGTCCCACCTTTCACATACATAGCACCCTGCCCTTAGGGTTACTTAGGGCCTACCTAAGAGGTAACTTATATGCAATAAAAGGGGAGTTTAAGGCCTGGCAAGTAGTTTTAAATTCCAAGTCGATGTGGCAGTAAAGTGCACACACAGTCCCTGTAGTTACAGGGTTGAGACAGGTTTGAAAGGCTACTTCTGTGGGTGGCATAATCAGTGCTGCAGCCCACTAGTGGCATTTGAAGTAAAGGCCATGGGTATATGTGTACCCCTACAAGGGACTTGCGAGTACATCAAATACGCCAATCAGGTATATATATACCAGTGTCTTCATGTTTAGGGGAGAAGCACATGCACTTTAGCACTGGTTAGCAGTGGTAAAGTGCTCTAAGTTCAAAGGTCAACAAAAAGAATCAGCAAAGGCAGGAGGTAAATCTGGGGGAAGACCACCGTAAGGATGCCAGGTCTAACATATTGCAATGTGTTTTTTAATTTTAAACTGTTTTGGTACTTGTAAATGTCTGTCAGATCTGTGCGGTAGCTGCCATGGTTTTAGCTCAGGATTACATTACTGAAATCTTTATCTAGAACTAAGATAGGGACATTATTTGTTCTGGCTGACTACTATCCGCCCTTAACAGCAACAGCACACTACTCCAAGCAACTCCATAACAAACATGGTTTCTTCATGAGTGCACCAAATTCTTCTTCTTCATCAAGAACAAATAGTAATATATGAAATTGTCAGCACTTGACAAAGGCAGGATTCCTAAATTTGTATGTTGTGTTTTCTAGTGTTTCAGGTTGCTGGAAAAAGTTGGTTGTATCAAGCCCTTCAATTACGTTTTATTGGGGTCAAGAACTTTTTCAAACTGGTGAAGGGAATTTTATTTAATGAAGAGTTTTATAAGCACAAATTTGACCCTCAGATATCAGAGTATTGTACATAACATTTGAGAACGTTGCTAGATAATACCATTTTTGTCTTCTGATAGCTCCAAGAGGGTGCCGTGATTGACCATGTCAAATGTCGATGACAGATCGAGGAGTATGAGGAAGCATGTACTGTTCTGGTCCAAAACGTAGCTATATTAGCAAATACTGCTTTGCTCTGAGGTTACCCAGATGACATGTGTTGAATGTGGAAACTTCAAAATGTTTTTTTCCATTTTAGCCAATATCAAATTGCATACTCTAATTTGACATTTATATGTTCTGATTTCAAATTTACCCTAAGGATCCCAGCTTGCAAGGTGCTTCTTTCTAAGATGCCACAGTCCGTATCAGAAACAGTTGTAGAGCTGAGTGTCAGATTTAATTTGTTTGCGCTGTCTAAGTCCCTTAAATTTATATTGAAATTTCTCTGATTTACTGCATGATTTTCAGAAAGCACAGCTGGAAAACAGAATGAGGCAACCATTGATCTCTGTTTCTGTGTTGTGCTGTCTTAACTCATTTGCGAATGCTGATAAATTCCAGCCCAAATGTATTAAGGAGAAAAGAGACACAAAGTAATTCCATCATCTTATTTTATCTCATCATCAATTCAGTGCATGAAATATACTATCCAACAGCTAAAAGAGTTTGCATTTTTCTCAGTGTTAATTTTGTTTTTAAGCTGTTTTGTGTTGCTTTTCGCCAACAGGGTGTCAAAGAGGATTTTCTGGGGTAGATCAGAGACGAACACCCACAGATTTTCATGTAAAGCATGATCTACTAAGACTGCCAGACCAGTCTTTAGGTTGAAAACTATAGCCTAGTGGAAGCAGATGCAAATATGAAGAATTTTGTTCATCTCTGAAAACAATGAATTTCATCTGCGCTGCCTGCACAACGCACATTCATTGCAAGGAAGAGTTTGATGCATAAAAATGTTTACCCGGAGTGGACATTTCTACTACAAATCAACTGGCAAAGAGAGCACACTAACCTCTGTACCATGGTGCAAGGCTGAACATCATGCAAGGAAGCCTTGTTTAAGGGCAAGCATAGTTAAAAGTAGCAACAAGCCAATCATAGGCAATGCTTATATTAAGCCAGTGGTTTCCAGTGCTCAGCACCGGAAGTTAATTTTTCACACTGGCACTTATGACAGTCTGCTACAAGGTGGGACTGTTTGTCTAATTTACTAATAAGCATAACAACAGTTGTGTATTGTTAGAACTAGGGGTCTCTAGTTGGCAGAGGTAGGTACCTTTGACCAAATAGGGACCCTTGCTTCTAAGTCAGGGAAAGGGGATTAAACTACTGGATAACCCCTGCTCACCCCCTTGGAAGCTTGGCACGAGCAGACAGGCTTATCTCGGAGGCAGTGTGTTAAGCATTTGTGAACACATACAGTAATACAGTGAAAATACTACAGATGAACACCACACAGGTTTTATAAAAATAAGTATTCTTTATATAGACTTAACACAAGACCACAAACGACAATAAATCCACAATACTGTTCTCAAAATTGACTTAAAGATGGTAGATTTAGCTTAGTTCGAGTTGTTGGTAAATGCAACACAGTTCTCACAAAAGTACCTGGATGCGTAACACAAAATAAACAAAAGGCTCGCAGCATTGGAGATGCGTTGGTTCCTTGCTTCGGGGGAGACGATGCATCGCGCCTCAATGCTTGCGCAGAGTAGGGGATGCGTCTTGATCCTTACCGGAGACGAGGTGATGCGTAGATTCTCGTGATGCAGCCCGGTTGTAATGCGGCAAGATGGCGCCTCAATGCGATGCGATAATCCGGTGCGATGCGATAAGATGGCACCCTTGATATGATGACGTTGAGACGATGCGACACGCCCTGACAGCCTTGTGGCGACCTTGTAATTTGGTGCCATGACAGGCCCTGCAACACGCTTTTACGATGATGCGACGGTGACCCTCACGGTTGCGACGCGCTTCTCCAGTGATGCGACAGCAGACAGCTGCGACGAAGGCACGCTTCTCCGGCGATGCGATTACTACAGCTGCGGCGGCGACACGCTTCTTCTCGTTGCGTCGCGCTCCCAGCGACACGCAGACTTCTGCAGATAGAATTCCCAGCAAGGAAATTCTGAGGGGAGCTGGTGGTGAAGTCTGTTATCCCTGAGACTTCAGCAGGAGGCAAGCACACGTTCAAGCCCTTGGAGAAATATTATGCAAGATGATGAAAGTTCTGTAAAAGTTCCTTCTCCTCTCCTTGGCAATGAAGACACCGCTGCAGGCCAACCCAACAACACAGCACCCTGGCCACGGGGGGCAGTCCAACTCCTACAGCTTCCTTTGGTTCTTCTCCTTGGCAAAGGTTTTTTCTTGTTGTTCCAGAAGTGATCCAAAGTCTTGGGGTTTGGGTCCTCATATTTAAACTACTTTTCTTGTTGTTCTCTGAAGGCAGAGAGGCCTTTGCCTAGTCCAAACCAGTTCTGGTCAGTCCTGGAGCATATTGTTTACCTGACTCCTTCTCTCCTTTCAGAGTGCAGGGCAGAGACATCAGACACACCACAAGAGGTGGAGCCAGCACTGTGGAGGGAAGGCACAGCCCTATTTAGGTCCCAGGTGCAACTCCTCCCACCCATCTACATGCAGATCTTCCTATTCAGCCCTCTGCTGACTCACCCTCTCCCCTGGAATCCCCAGCCCCTGTCACTCAAAGAACCAGACACACAATACACAACCTAGCAGAGGCAGGCTTGGACAGTTAAGCAAGAAAATACCTACTTTCTAAAAGTGGTATTTTCAAACAAAGAATGTTAAAACCAACTTTACTAAAAGATGTATGTTATCATTCTGAGTTCAGGCATACTAAATTCGAATTTCTACCATGTTCCCTGAGTCAGTTAGGATTATAGGATGTAATAATTAAACTACCCAGTCTAGCCTAGGGGGAACAGGTAGCCTTACAATAGTGAAAAACTAAAATGGCTGTAATTCACTATTAGGACATGCCACACACACCAGGGCATGTCCTACCTTATACTTACAATGCACCCTGCCCTTGGGCCTACCATAGGGGTGTCTGATATGAAAATAAGGGAAGGTTTAGGGACTGGCAAGTGGGTGCACTTGGTCAAGCAGCATGGCAGTACCAGACTGCACATAGGCTCTGCAATGGCAGGCCTGAGACACACTTTACAAGATGCTTCTGTGGGCGGCACAACCAGTGCTGCAAGCCCACCAGCAGCTTTTGCTTTACAAGCCCTGGGCACACATGGTGCACTGTACTAGGGTCTGACAAGTAAATCAAATAACGCAATCAGGGAGTCACTAATCAATACATCAATTTAGCATAGGGAGCACTTGCACTGTGGTACTGAATGGCAGTGGTACAGTGCCCAAAGCATCTAAACCAGCAAAACATATAAAAAACGGAGGAGACAATCAGAAAAAATGAAAGGGAGACTCACGCCAATGGTACCAGGTCTAACATGTATTAATATAATATACATAAAAATTACTAATACTTGCCGCCCAAACCATTGCTGTAGCTTTGGGGGCAGGAATAGTGTGCAATGTCCCATTTGTAGGACTGGGATGGTTAGTAGTGTCATTGGCAGCGCTGATAGTGGCAGTCGGCGATGCAAGCTGCACTGGCCTCCTGCAAGGACCCTGGCACTTACTGTAGTTCTTTTTACAATGTAAGCACTGATCATAGGAGATATTGCTATGTTCCGTGTCTCCCCCTTGCACACACAGTCGGTGAATTTCAATGCTGCGATGCTCTTTCTGAAAACTTTGCAAATCGGGCCTGAGGGCGTGTGCGCTTTAGAAAGTGCAAATGCATAAAACAGATGCTGAACACTGCACTAAACCAGCTCAGCTGTTCATGGCATGGCCCCGCGGCTCTTGACAGTGTAAAACAAAACACCGGGTGCTTGGAGTGGTGGGAAATAACAGCTGGCAGGGCTGCTCGCAGTGCTGTGACCTCGTGAGGACGCTTCGCCTGCAGCCTCGAGATTGCCAGGGTCCTTGGGTTCTTCGCTGACTAGCATTCATTAGTTATCAGTTTATTAAATTATTCATTTAAGTGTTAATTATGTACAGATTTTTTCAAACCAAAAGAAAATTGGAAAGGAACTTCGAAATTTAGAAACTAGGATGCAATTACAGCAGTGAGTGAGTTGGCAGAAAGCCGCGTAAAGTTTCTCGTATCAGCCCATATGTTATAGCTTAGTCTTTTCCTGAAATAAAACCTCAAAAAGTCAAATAAAGAAAAACACAACCCTTTCCGTCGTTTCAAATATAAAATACGCAAAACAATGTATAGTATGTCAAAATGCAAACCGCAACGTTTTTTGAGTCTGTGCCTTCATATTTCCATGCCCATTATTTCTCAAAACAATCATACATTCATGAAAACTGCTTTATCATTAGATTCAATATAATATCCATACTGACACAAGTGCCACCTGGGATTGTTCTGACGAATACATTGGAGCAGGTCCATGGAATACTTAACTCAAAGAAAGCAATTCTTATTTACTGGACCAGTGCCCAGTTAAATTAGTGAACGCAATGTATTGGAGAACCAGGTCCCAAGTGGATTGGATTTGCCAATGACTCTTGAACTAAGACTTTCACTGAATTGTTTTTTCAAAGCCGCACTCTTCCATTGTTAATCGCACTCGCATTGAATACACGAGTATGTTCTCAGAGTCTCTAATATATAATTCAGATCAGAATTAATTGCAGAGTGCGTTGCAAAACAAGTATAACACTGCGTCACTGACAACACTTTTTGGACTAGTGCCAGGCCGTTTTTGCTTCAAATACAGCTCAGTGACAGGAATGGTTCATTTGCCATCTGCATGGAGGTTATGCTGGTAGTTTTTTTTATTTAAATATGTGCATAGCGATTGATGCCACTCTTCTGCCACTTCTAGACACTGTAAATAACAGTTGCTACCAATTCGCTATCACTGAATTTACGACAAGGTGGAAGGACCCAAAAATGTGGTTCTCAAACCATTTCAGTGCTGAAACGTATCCAAGTGCTGTGGTATTTTCGTGTTGGGGTTTCACTGGGTGACTTAATTTGTAAAAAAAAAAAAAATGTAAGTGCCAGGGCTCTTCTCAGGAGGCCATAGCACCTTGCACCAGCCATTGCCCCTGCCAGTGCTGCCAATGACTATACCAACACCTACTAACCATCCCACTCCCACTCGAGTGAACATTCAGACTATTCCAGGCCACCTAAAGATATGAGAAGGGTGTTGGTCGCAGGTATCATTTATATTTTAATGTATATTGAATTATTGGGCTCTGTTGTTTTGCTCATCTCAAAATTAGACATACATCGTCACCATGGGGGTGATTACGATGGAGGACGGACTTCAGTCTGTCGGCCATTGTCTCGAGAGTGGGTCCGCCTGCCTACAAGGCGGCAGTTCCACAGGAGGTATTAGGATGCGACCACCACCGTGGCAGTCGCACTCGCCATACTTTGCCTTACGGCGGGTGCTGCTGGCTGCACCACCTGCCGCAATGCAAAAAAGGCACTGTTTACATTTCCCTGCACTACGAGAAAGGCACCTTGCTGTGCCTGCTGCATGGTGTAGGATAATGTAAGGGGCTCCATAGGTGCCCCCAACCCCAAAACTAAAGTGCCCAGGTGAAAGGGGGGGAAGTCCATCCCTGCCAGCCTTCCCGTGGCAGGTAAGCCGTCATGGAAAGGCTGTCGGGGAAGCACCATCGTAATCCCAACAGCAGTGCCTGGTAGGCACTGCCGCCATTTATGGGAATACGAGGGCCTCCGCTTCACCGGCTGGCTCATGCAGCCCGTCGGATGCGTTTCTGTCGGAGTTACTGACAGCCACGGTACAGCACGCCATTATAATATTGCAGGTGGGAAATGACCTCACGTTGGCGGTGAACCCGCCACCGACAGCCAGCTGGTAGCGAGTACCGGGAACCATGGGCTTAAATTTAGCACTCACTGGAGGCTAACATTCTACAAAGAGTCTTGTCATTTGCATAACGGTTTCTCATTTGTTTCCATTAAGGAGGTTTTACAATAGGAATAATATGCTAAATTGTTCATAAAGTGTAAAATTCACGGTTCAAATGTGCCAAAATTCATCATGTTCCACTTTTCCAAAACAATCTTGTCATTACATTAAGAGAAACATTACAATTAAAATACAAATCTAGGTCAACTTCTTAGTCCAATTGTGCAGATTCATCACTATGGCTATTTAATAAAATATCAGAGCTCTGCCCGGCCTTGTAGCTCAAAACAGGAGGTAAGCCAACTGACCCAGTGAAGCTTTGTTCTTTTGGACTCTAAACTTACCTAAATCTTTTAAAATGCATATCTCTGGTTCTACTAATTGGATTTGTGTAGTTTTGGTATACATGTATTTATTAGATTGTACTCTATTTTTCATATTTTTTTGTGGAATTTATCCTGTGTTGTTTTTTAACTTTATTAATGTTTGTGTGCTGCATACATACTCAATAAATTACTGCTAATGACAGCCAGATTGCTTTTGAGCTAAGCTGCCAAAGGGTTAAGCACAGGTAATTTTGTGACTTGTGTGGTTCACCCTGACAGGGAATGTGGTGTTGCTTGAGAAGGTCATGAACCGCCTCATCCAAAAACCCAATTCACAAAGAATTCCACTAGGGGGCGCTGAGGTATTGGAAATAAATTGCCAACACCTTCCCTACTGTTGCGCAAACTGGAGTAGGAATAGTAAATAATACTATTCCTAAGTGCAGCGTGCCCCTTAGTGGAAGTTGTTGTAAAGACTTGTGATGTAATACATTGCCTACTAAGAACGAGCTCATTCTAACGACCGTGTTGTAATGGCACGCAATGTATTATATCGTGTTGTAATGTGCCATATTCCTTGTTTATACTACAAATTACCTGTATATATTTACCTAAACAATATATAATAGTCAATATGATGAGTCCAATATTTTGGCAGAACAATATTTTGGAAGCCAATAGTGTGACAACCCCATATTCTGAGATTTCAAGTGTGGAATGCGGCTTGTTAGAAATGGGATTTCTGGTTGGCTAGGGCTTGCGCCAAAGCCAGGCAGAAACCACCACTCTAGTCAGGGCTGGGGAGTTACACGCCAAAGACAACCCCTGCTCACCCCCTTGGTAGCTTGGCACGTGCAGTCAGGCTTATCCCGGAGGCAATGTGTAAAGCGTTTGCGCGTGCACCCAACAACAACACCCAAGGCCCACCACAAAGGACACTCCGCACAAGGTTATATATAAAAATAGCCTTAACCCCTTCAGTGCCCGCCCCTTTCCCCGCCCTGTGCCGGCCGTTGTATTAGCGGGCGGGGTCTATGACGAGCTGGACTCGTCATGGGCACAGCGCCACCGCGGCCCATGACGAGTCCAGCTCGTCATGGGCACTGAAGGGGTTAATATTATACCAAAACACATTAGATAATATTCACACAATTTACACTGTGCCAACTGGCACTGGGCAGAATTTTACAAGGGACTATTTACACTGGACAGGGCCACATGGACCACTGTCAGAATCAGCACAAATCACCAATTGTACATGTAGAACATATACTAACTGTAACACAAATTAGCACTGTAGAGCACAACCAGTAACTACTGGCGCAATAATGACCTCAGCGTCATCACACTAGCATCAGGTATAAAACCTATCCTGCATCCATCACAGGGGCATAAACACATTATGCAATTTCTCAGTAGTCTAACGCATTAGACCTAACCACCTAAGTATAACTACTCTAGGGGCGTACATCACACAGGGAAGTACAATCTCCCTACTAACATCAACCTAAACAGGTAAAACAACCTACTAGGCAGAAATCCTATCTAGAGGTATAAAACACAGGGTGCCCAAAACATGCTACACACAGTACATTTCCTAACACCCAACGCATTAGTATACAACTCGCTAAATCACATTAGGGACCAGGTTGCGCCAGAACCTAAACGTAGCAGCTGCCCACTACTTGCTGGGCAGCTGGGGACACGCACAGGGCTTAAACGCTGCAGCTGGCACTAAGTGCTGCGCAGCTGTGGAAGGCCAAAGTAGGGGCGAAGGAAAAAGCAAGTCCCTAGGAAGGAAGACCTAAATGGTGCAGCTGCTCACTACTTGCTGGGCAGCTGCGAAGTCAAACTGTGGCAGGGGGGTTCTCACTAGCCCTCCAGAACAAATTGCGCCAATCATTGGAGCCCCCTAGGCTCTAGAACAACCAGTGTGCAAAACGTGGGAGCCATCTGGCTCTGGAAATCATCAGGTCCCAGGGAGCACACACTCCCGAAGTACTCAGGCTGTAATAAGTAAGAAGAACGAGCCCCATGACACTGTGGAGCGCACTGGTGTTTCAAATCAATACGGCCCACGTTGGAGCGCCCTGGCGCTCAAAACAAACATACATGTGCCCTTCGTTGGAGCCACGCAGGCTCTGAAATGCATTATGCCCCCGTAGCATTGGAGCCAGCTGGGGCTCTTAAAATAAACATGCCCCCATAGCGTTGGAGCGGCCCACTATCAGACGGGGCCGCTCTGATTCTGTGCCTCCACCAGGCACTACACCCAAGAGAACCCGGAGCCCCACTCACCGGCTGTTCTCTTCACCCGGTCCCTCTTCTGGGACCGGGACTTCCTGCACTCGCTGCATGCCTCGCGCTTCTCACGGGGCTCCCGAGGCTCCCAGCCACTCAAGGGAGCCCCGCTGGGACATGAGGCAGCTCCGGCGTGGTCCTTCACCTGGGTCCTCTCCTAGGGCCCAGGACTTCTCTCCGGTGCGGCGCGCGGGGCTTCCCTTCGCACACAGGAGCCCCTCGCGACCCGGCGCTGCCTCTCGTCTCTGCTTCCGGTTCCGTCCGGCGGCCCCGCCCACAACCAGGCAGGCCGCAGACGGCAGCGTGGATCTCGGGGGCAATGAGGGGTAGGCTCCCTCATAAGGAAAAATAAATGTCAAAGCGGGGTGGGCACCCGCATTAGACTCCCATAAGCGGGGTGGGCACCCGCATTAATTATGAAGTCAAAACGAAGACGCAGGGTGGGCACCTGCATATACTTAAAGCAAAAGAAGCGGGGTGGGCACCCGCAAGGCTCATGAGGCGGGGGGGATCCCTACGAGGGGGATTCCCCCGACAAGGGCTGCTGCTTGGCGCTGATCAGCCCCACAGGCTCCAAGGCGACACCAAGCCTTGGCAAAAGCAAAACAATAAGTCCAAGAGGTCCTGGGCATAAAGAAATGGAGCAGAAAAGCTCCCATCAAAAAAAAGTCCTCCAGGCATCCAGGGGCAGGGCAGGGCCCAGGGAGGCAAGCCTTCCCCTGAGCCCCAGCAGCAGCACGCCCCTGGTAGATTCAAGTCCAGAACAAGAACATTTTCATGGGGTCACAGCCCCTCTTTTATACACCAAATCCTTTGTTTCCAAAGGTGCAGGGAAGGGGCGGACCAGATGCAACTGGTTCCTGAGCACTTTGTTTTGCTCAGCCCCTCTCCCTATTCACAGGACAGGCCAGGGACATTAGATGCACCACAGGGGGTGGAGCCAGCATTGTGTGGGGAAAGCCCAGCCCTATTCAGGTCCCAGGTGTACTCCTCTCACTCATCCACATGCAGATCTCTCCACTCACCACTGGGGCAGACCCATCCTGACTCCTGGAGCCAGGCACACCAGCCAATCACAAGCCAGACAATCACTTCACATTTATGCCAGCGTCTAGAAGTGGCACTTCTATACTAGTCATAGTAACGCCGCACACATCATCGCGCAGCATTTCATCACACGAGTCCGCACATACCAAACTCGCACCTGCACTCCCCACGCATCAGGAACTACCAGGGACACATACATTCCCCCATGCATTCCTATGGGAGGGCAGGCCAACCTCACTACACGCACGCACTTTACCCTGGGACACAGTGGTAAAGTGCGCAGAAGCCAAAAATCACTAACACCAGGTCACAATAAAAAGCAAAAGTTTAGGGGTGAACCTGCCAGAAGGGCCAAGTCCAACACGGCTTAACATGAGTAATTAAAGTTACTACACCTGATTTCTGTACATTTTCTCTCTATTTGCCCACCCCCCTTTGAGACAATTACACCAGTTGCAACCTGGGAAATCCTCCAAAGGGAAAAACATATAGTGGAACATTACCATACCTTTCGCAACACATAACAGAACAGAGTTTGAGGGCTAGCATGTCGTCTGATTAAGTTTTAAGTGTGAGACTCCATTTCTCGTTGAAATTCAGATTTTCAATAAAGAACTACTTATGAAAATCGAAGGTGTCGTTCATTCTTTTACCTTGCACATTTCTGTAAACCAACGCTTTAAGGACGAATCACAAACCTTGTCTGCATTCCTATAACTGATGACCACTTCAAAGTCAGTCAATAATGGTGTGATTAGGCGGGATTTTCTCTCAGTCAATCCCAGCGCCTCCTCATTCTTATCTAAAATGTAGCTGCCCATATTTTATGCAGCACTGAAAACAGAGATTAGTGCACATTTTCCTAAAGCATTGCTTTCCCTAAGGTACCATAAGAATGTGAGACAATTAGCAGCTCTATTGCCTTCCTTCTGTTGACTTGTGTGAAAGAGTGTCTATTAGCCTTGCCTTAATAAAGTTATTCTCTTAATGCCCAATTGTGTGATAAGCCTTTTCATTCCGCTCTATTCACTTTCAGACTAAACTTTGAATGTAGCCTAATCATTCCTTTATTAAGATTCTGCTTTAAATTCTAAAGAGCTTTTGCAAGAGTTCGTTTCCCTATCAGCGAAAAAACAATGCTTTCAAGAGGCCGTTAGGTGGACAGTGAGTGCATATCAAACGTAGCCTTTAGCACTGAGCATCGATTTGGAGTTAAGTGAAAAGGCAAATAAAAGATTACTTAGACATTCATGAAAAGCGCTGCCAATTCATTTAAAGGGATTTGCTCTGAGGGTAAAAAAGAAATGATTTTTCTAAAATGAGGTTTTAATCTTTTTGACTTGGTGTAAACAAGAATGTGCACTCTTTTGATTCTTAAAAGGTGGAAATACCTAAAAACATGTTTTCATTAGCCATTTTAATTAACCATAGGAGGGAACTGTTTCTGATTGGCTACTATAGACTTTAATCCGCTGCTTCTTCAGGTCTGCAGTATGGTATCCCTGACGCTAAGGGGCTAGAGACTGCTGAAGGAACAAAAAATAAACAAAGTTCAAGCAGACATTTCTCTTCTCTCAAACTGTTTGCAAGAAAAGCGGAGCTTATTCAGGGGAGAAGGGTCAGAAAATGCCCTATTACATCCCGGTAATCTTCATTACTCCTGGTCCCGTTGTCCTCGTCCCATTCCTTACAAAGTGGAGATGTTCATCTCCACGACAGAAAAAAAGAGCAGGACAATGCTGGGATACCTAAACCCACCCACTCCCACTGGGACTACATAAGCTGCACTATCCCAGCATTCAGCCTGAAACACCAAGCCACCAACTGGAATGCCGGCCATCCGGGAGAGAGGGAGGGGTGTAAGGAATGGGAGGAGGACAACGGGATCAGGAGTAATGAAAATTACCGGTAATTAATAGGGCATTAGCTCCCGGTCCATCCAGTCCTCCTCCCATTCCTTACAAAGTGGAGAATACCAAAGCAAACAACCGGGTCTTCCAAACTCCCATCAACACCAGGGACGCCACACCGAAAGAGGCACCCAACAGAAGCAAAAGGTAGAACCATGAGAAAAAACACAGACAGGAGCACACAACCAGCAATGCCCCCAACCAAGCAAAACAGAGCTGAATCCCAAAATGAGCAGGGGACGAGCAGTTAAACCCCAAAACCAGGAGCCCAACCCAGGAGCCGCCACCCAAACGGCAGACAACCGACACCAGGAACCTCCCCACCAGCCACAGAGGAGGAGAACCCAACAAGAAAGGACCAGGAACAGACCGCAAGAACAGCGACGAGGCCACCACAGAAAAAGACCCAGCAAAAGGAGCCAGGGCCGCAACGAGAGGGACACAAGAACCCTAGGCAAGGCCAGAAGAAGGCCCAGCATCCAGAGTCAAGCCCCAAGGGAACCCCCAGAGGGGCTGAAACAACCAGCCGCCTCCCCCAGAACAACCAGCAGAAGGAGGCCCAGAGGAAGTGGAATCACCCACACGGCAGAACAAAAGCCAGGAAGGGCAACTGTCCAGGGAAAAAATAGCCATGGGCAAAGCCAACAGCACCAGGCACCACCAGGCTGCCGCCCAACCAGGCACAAACCAGGACAAACCCGGCTGAACAATGGGGAGCAGACAATAGCAGGCTCACGCAGGGCGGCACTGCTGAAGGCACAGAAACACCACCCGCCATCCAGAACACAGCAGGAGCAACGACAGAGAGCAAGCCCCCCAGACGAGAGAAGAATGCGACCACCCACTGAAGGGAAGGAAGCAGAGACAGAACCTGCCACCAAAGCAAAGGAACAACATGATCCACCACTGGACCAAACCCAACACCCCAGGGGAAGGCCCCAATAGAGCTGCAAAGACCGGAGAGGACGTAGCCCGAATAAAACACAGGCACCAACTAAGGACAGGCACAAAATGAGCAACCAGGAAGAGAGGGGGCAGGGACCACAAGCAAGCCCCCCCTGCAACGCCGACAGCCCCGGCTGTAGGAGAGTAGGATCTGCTTTACATGGGTACCCCCACTTTTTGCTGGTGTTTCACTGTTTTTCAACCTTAGTCTGGCTGTGGCCCTGCTAATCAGGACCACAGCCTAGCTGCTTCCTCTCTAAAATGGTTTGCATGTACATTGGGTACATATCTAATTGGATTCTGGAGTGCCTTATAAGCCCCTAGTATATGGTATACTATGTACCTAGGGCATAGGTACCTCAGAGGCCAACCAGGGGCTGCAGCATGTATTATGCCACCCCTGGGAAGCACTCCAAAATGGCACCACAGGTCTGCTACTGCAGCCTGGGTAAGGGTGTGCTTGCACCCCTTACAGTGGTATAGGCTACCTATATCACTACCATATACAGACACATATAAACCTATAAGCCACTCCTATGGCAGGCCTTAACAATCCTGAAAGCAGAGTGCTTGGTTTTATGTGAGAGGGTGCCCAAGCATGAGCTGAGCCCCTCTGCAGCTTTCGAAAATACTTCCTTATGGCTGTTCTGTGATACAGCCATACCATATACTCTTAAGTGCATTATAACTTCGCGGTAAATGCTAACTTTGGGATGTCTGCATCAAAATATGTTGTGTTTGGTGTTAAACGCTTTGGAATACTACCCCCCGCCAATTCTGACAGCGGGGGTCACATTCCACCCTTCTAGAGGGAGAGACATGTTCACACTGGCTAAACCCGGTAGGACTTTCCTGAGCCCTGGCATCACAAAATGAATGCCTCTGCCACAGACACGGGTCTGGCCTCCTGCTGCTGACCGAAACTCTGGCAGGGGAGGCCTGGACAATAGGTTTCCTGTCGAGGGGAGGTGTAACCACCTCCCCAGACAGGCTGATGTGTATTGGGGCTGGGCGGGAGCACTCTCTGGTGCTTTGAAGTCCTGCACTGGGGGCACGTTTGCTGTCCCTGTGCATAGCCCAGTTCAAACCGGTTGCAGGGGCTACCTGCCCATACTCTGGCACGAAACTGGACAAAGGAAATGGGTGTAACCACCCCTCTTTCCAAGCCCACCCATAGGTGGGGCCTTAGAGTTAGTCCATCCCCGAAACTTACTATAAGTATAGGAAACCAGTCCCTAGGACTTTAGATTAGCCTGGATGAAACTCTGCTACGGGGAACAACCTTTACAACGCAACTTTTACAACGCACTACACTTACAACGCATTTTTTACAACGCAACATCCACTACAACGCATTCCATTACATCGCAGGACACTACAACGCATTTTTAAAAACTACCTTTACAACGCATTCCATTACATCGCATACTACCTTTACAACGCATACCATTACAAAGCATAATATTATTTTAAAACCCCTACACTATCCAACACTTACCCTACTGTTGCACCCCCTGGAGTTAGAATAGTAATTTTTACCCCTATACTATCCAACACTTACCCTACTGTTGCACCCCCTGGAGTTAGAATAGTAATTTTTACCCCTATACTATCCAACACTTACCCTACTGTTGCACCCCCTGGAGTTAGAATAGTAATTTTTACCCCTATACTATCCAACACTTGCCCTACTGTTGCAACCCCTGGAGTTAGAATAGTAATTTTTACCCCTATACTATCCAACACTTACCCTACTGTTGCACCCCCTGGAGTTAGAATAGTAATTTTTACCCCTAAACTATCCAATACTTGCCCTACTGTTGCACCCCCTAGAGTTAGAATAGTAATTTTTACCCCTATACTATCCAACACTTACCCTACTGTTGCACCCCCTGGAGTAAGAATAGTAATTTTTACCCCTATACTATCCAACACTTACCCTACTGTTGCACCCCCTGGAGTAAGAATAGTAATTTTTACCCCTATACTATCCAACACTTACCCTACTGTTGCACCCCCTGGAGTAAGAATAGTAATTTTTACCCCTATACTATCCAACACTTACCCTACTGTTGCACCCCCTGGAGTTAGAATAGTAATTTTTACCCCTATACTATCCAACACTTACCCTACTGTTGCACCCCCTGGAGTAAGAATAGTAATTTTTACCCCTATACTATCCAACAATTACCCTACTGTTGCACCCCCTGGAGTAAGATTAGTAATTTTTACCCCTATACTATCCAATACTTACCTTAAATGCAATGTAATATTATGCGTTGTAATGGTATGCGTTGTAAAGGTAGTATGTGATGTAATGGAATGCGTTGTAAAGGTAGTTTTTAAAAATGCGTTGTAGTGTCCTGCGATGTAATGGAATGCGTTGTAGTGGATGTTGCGTTGTAAAAAATGCGTTGTAAGTGCATGCGTTGTAAAAGTGTGCGTTGTAACGACGTACACCCCTCTGCTACATATATCCTGGACCTTCGACGTTCTACTTCGAATAGAAGGTTGAAGAAATCTCCCTTGGGGTCAAGGAGTGACTCCCCTGCTTGGCAGGCACCAAAGAAGCAACTTACCGGTCTGCATCGCTGAAGCTCCCGCCAGACGACAAAGTCTTTGCATCACCAGAGGTAGATTTCCAGACTTCCCTGAGGCTTCCCTGAGTCCACAGCAAAGCTGAGGCCTGTGGCTATCGTGGGTGATGTAAAACCGTGACCCCTGGATGCCATGAACTTTTGCAGCAACACTATCTTCCTGGTCCTCCTTGAAGTTGTGCTTTGGGCTCTGAGTAGCCTCAGTCTTGAGCATCTCCTGCACCGAAGATTGTTGGCCTCCACTCCACGAGTGACTCGTGGGCCAGCTTCAAGTGCGACTGCTTGAGGCTCCTTCACGATCACTAGCCCATTGGCTAGCAGGTCCCCAAGAAGGCAACTCCTTTTCTGCTTGGGCTTTCCTGGTTGCTCCAGACGTGCCCTGACTTACCCATGCTGGGTGAGTCCCTCAGACCTTGCTGGTCTGCACCGCAGTCCTTTCTCTAAATTCCAGTGACTTGCCGTTGCCAATGCTTGTTGGGTCTATTCTTGTTGCCGATACCACAGCACTCGACAGACTTCATGGGACAGCTCGAATCCGGCTCACGTCCTGGACCTCATGGCTGAAGAGTCAAGACACCCATCAACTCACCTGAAGCACCCAACATCTGTGGGCATTGGTCCATCCTGCCCCAGGTCACTGGCAAGTGACCCAGTCTCTATCCCCTCTGCTTTCAGGTTCTTTCCATCCTAGATCCAGGCTTGGATCTCTTTGTACACTTCTCCTCCTCACGGCAGCAGCAGTTCTTTGCAGGCTTCCATTGAAATCGATGACGCGACCCGACACCAAAAGACACTTATGCACCCGGCTTCCCTGGGTGAGGTAACTCGAGTACTCTGGTGCTCCCGTGGGTGCTAGCCCTAGAACTTCTTAAGTCCAAAAGGGTTTGGTCCTGACTCGATTAGAAGTGTCCCTAATCTTTAAATTACCAACCACAACATTGCCCATAGAAGATAACGGGAACCCGCGGTTGTGTTTACACACTGCATACAGTCCCCGTGGGTCCCCTGTGACACTACCTTGGGTGGTTCCTTGGGCTCCCAGTGATTCTAGAGACTATAGGCCTAGTGTCTATTCCAGTCGTGGTTCTTATACCACTTTTTTGGTATATGGTTTGGTACGCCCCTAGGGCCCAAATGTGTATTTGTGCTATTATTGATAATTGCTAACTTGTAAATTAAGTACTTCGAACTCCAGTCTCATAAACAGACTAGAGGGGTGTGTTTTATACTAAATACATATATTTTAAATATATACCTGGTGTGGTTGTCTTTTCATTTGATCATTTTAAAGATTATAGACTGGTAAAACAAGCTACTATACATTCCTTCAAGACTTAGCCTGAAGGCTGCTCTCCATAGCTACCACTAGGATAGCTTTCAATAAAGATTGTCTTTAACCTATCACCATAAGGGGTTGTTTGGACTGATACAAGGTGCCCACTAGAACTAGTGGACAGCATATATCAGGCCACCTTCTCACACCGGCAACAGAGAGTCCAGAGGCACAGAAACCCCAGAGGCGGACCAGGCCACGGGGCAGAAATGGCCAGCAGACAACCCCCGATTGGACCGTACAGTTTTATACGATGATGAGGCAATGCAGTCTCTTCAACATGAGCTTGAAATTTTTATCGAGCAAAATTTAGGTACAGCTAGACTAGACATTGTTTGGGAAACAACTAAGGCTTTTTTGCGAGGGAGACTAGGCGCTATAGGCGCTAGTAAAAGAAGGAAATACTTTTTTGAGGTTGAAAGTTTAGAACAAGAAATCAGGCAAATAGAGGCAGAGATAATTAATAGTTACAGGGATAGTTCACAACAAGAGGAGAATACTCAGAAATTGGCGATTTTGAAAGAAAAGTTAAATTTAGTTGTCAACAATCGGGTAAAAGAGAAATGGCTTGCTTCTAGATTAGCCAACTTTCAGTATGGGGAGGGGTCAGGTAAATTACTTGCCTGGAAAGCTAGGACAGATAGGACAAGGAACATAATTAAGGAAGTGAAATTGGAACCATCAGGTGTTATGGTTACAGAAACTAAGGACATAGTGGATGCCTTCTTTAATTATTATATGGAGGTCTATAGGGAGGATATGGTTCCAGATAGGAAGAAGATAGAGGAATGGTTAATTTGTCTGCGACCTGTGACTGATGACTTACAAAATATGTTAGATCAAGAGATTACACAAGGGGAATTAGATTTGGTTATTAGATCAGCTAAGAAGGGCAAAGCACCGGGCCCAGATGGCCTTCCGGTCGAGGTGTACAAGATGTTGGCTGGTAGTTTGATACAGTTATTATTAAAGGTATTCAATGAGGTCCTTTTGGGTAACGTAGAGCTCCCAGCCTCCTGGAATCAGGCCAACATCATTGTAATTCCTAAACCTGGGAAGTCACCAAGGTATTTGGATTCATATAGACCAATCTCATTATTGAATTCAGACTATAAATTATATGCTAAGATTTTAGCAGATAGGTTGGCGAAGGTGATCCCAGGAATAGTACATGAGGATCAAAAGGGGTTCATTAAGGGCAGGTTTCTTTTTTTCTCAATCACTCTTGATACTCCAACTTTGGCTTCCCATCGGATGGGATATTGGGGTTGAGGTTGAGGCATAGACCGCAATTGAATTTCATGTGGCAGAGAATCTTTATCCCAACCCACTTGATTACGGTACACTGCCAGCACCAGGGCCAAAGCCCACTCAGCTTCAAAGGCCTCTGCATGTTCCTTGGGGACAAACCATGAGAAACTCTGAAGTATCATGTCCTCTCCCCTTGATGCGGCCAGAACAAAAGGTGGGAGACAATCTGCCTCTGCTAACAAAATGTCATAGGAAGCGGTCAGATTCTCCCAAAAAATCCCAGTGATTACACGCTCAATGTCACCTTCAATTCGAAAAACTATGTTCTACAGTCGATCCGGGGGGGGGCAACCCCGGTGTCAGCTGTCTCTACAGTAATGAAAGCTTCAGTTGCTGTTGCCTCCAGACAAGGACGCAGTGCCTCTCGCACTATGGTAACTTCCGCTGCGCTGTCGAGCAGAGTCACCAATCCAGCAGTCGGGTGCTCACTGTCTGAGGCATATCTCGCTGTCAAAGTGGCAACCTTTTTCTTTTGAAATGAGGCATGGAAGCGTGGTAGCTCCTCTTGTTTCCCCTTGCCATCAAACTGATGAGGCTGATGATGTCCCAGTGGCGCGGGATGGCTCTTGCCACGATCCTAGCGATCCCCACTTCCGACTTGAAAGCCAGATGTGTCCTGTGAAGAACGAGGGGAACGCTGATCAGGGACATGAAAGCTATCAGGAGTCTTAATTTTTGCGCTGTCGCGCAAGTCACAAGTGCGCTCAGAAGTGTCAGGTGTCAGTGAACCAGCACGCAAACCCTGCTTCTGTTGTTGTTGTCCCTGTTTTTTTATTTTTCCAGTTCTTTTGGGGAAAGACAGGACGCCCGTCTTTATCAGACTGAGCTTTCTGTTGTGATTGAGATTGTGTTTGCGTTTGCGTTTGAGTAAAAGGCTTAACATCCAAACTATTACGGCCTATTGTTTTATAAGCCTTTGCAATAATCTTTGGTAGTTTGCGTGGTTTGTCTGCATCAGGGACAGCCTCCAAGCCGTTAGCTACTTGAAATCTTATTGCATCGCCCTTGACATTGGCAAGAATCATATCAGCAACCATGTCAAACACCCCCACCAGTCTCATCCCCAGCTCTACAGCCGCTTCTGCACCGTGTTCATCTTGAACACTTTTAATCACGAAAGGGAGTACCGTCATAGAGGGAGTTCCGAAACACTTTGAATACACGGCTGCAAACACCCTGCCCCAGGTGTTACAATCAGCCACCTCAGGAAGTAAGTCTTTAGGCAAACTTATTGTCAATATCCTGTGTTTCTCTACAGGACTTGTATTTGGAAAAACAGCTTCAAGTTGTCCAAATTTTTCAGCAAGGCAAGAAGGTAAACGTCCTTATTTTGTGGGCGCTTGGCCATTACTGAATTAACCATGACATGACACCACCAGGTCCAGCAGGATGCCCAGCAATGCCAGGTGGTCCCACCTGGAAGTTGTGCGATATGAACTGTATAACAGCTCTATGCTCAGGTATTAAAGAAGTATGTAACACGTGAAGTTCAGCCAGCTTGGCTGTTGTCACCTGAGCCGGGTGAGGGGAATACCCATCAAAAAATGGGCCATGTGGACCATCTATCGATAAAGGACCTAAACGGACCGGCGTGAGTGGGTGAGGAAGGCCGCCATTAAACCAAATTCGGTGTTGCCAAGCTGTGAGCGGGACCACCAGAGTCCGATAGGGCTGATATGCATTAGGAACAGCCGTGGTAATGTATTCATGAAACAGATTATCTGCTCCGTCCACCACCAGAAAGGTGACCCAAGAGTAAAACACTTCGAAGGTGTATCCTGGATTCGCTTCTACTACAAAAATCAGCGCAACACCACCATCAGGGACCACATGTAAAGTCAAATAAGACCGGAGTGCTGCGCGACTGTGTGGCGGAATATTAAGCGCCATCACGGAAGCAAAGAAGAACAACTTAATAAGCGGCAGCGCAACAATGGGTTTATAATAGAGAGAAAGAAACCTTGTTTTAATACGTCAAGCTTGAAAGAACCTATAAAAACATCAATACCGGAGGTTTTACCATCACAGCTGTCTCCGGAGGCAGAAGTGAGGGTATTGTAGACAAGCACAAGCCCTACTCAAGCATCTCGCAGATAAGAACCAGACCAAACCTTGGCAGCGCCATGTTGCATGGATTCTGCACATATACAGAACTATGCGCAGGAAAACAGGACCTCAGTAAATAGGGGTGTACCAACCTACCACATTAGTACCCAAAATCCCAAACCGACTAGCTATAGTGTCTCATTCGTTCTCTGACTTACAGCAAAGCTACCAATGATTAGACACCCCAGAACACGAAACTTTCGACTCTCTCAGGAATCGCGGGAGCCAGACATCTCTTTCGCTCTTTCACCCACAAGAGTAATCATAGTTGTGGCGTAGTTTAAAATGTTTATTTTAACTAACGCGCTCTATGGTACAGTACATGTGCCATTACTAGCAGCAAAATGCATAAATACAATATAGTCAGCATGGTTACAATTCCAAAGAATAGAAACAGGGATATCATTTACTAAAGACAGTGGAAATGGGCTACAATACCTAACCACCCTCCCTGTGGTAAAAATTAGTTCATTATAAAAAAGAAGACCTCTGGGCTTTGTCAGCAGACCCCATACCTTTCGGCCTAGATGAAAGGATCACATCTCAGGACAAACACAGCTCTTCTATCTGGAGAGATCTCTCTCCAAGTGCCTCCACAACATGCTTCGCTTGCAGTATTAAAGCATACGATTTTCAGTAGTGTAGCTGTGTGTCATGTTATGTCAAGGTGCGAAGCACTGACCAGAACAGAATAACAAGGGGCATTGTTGATTGACCTTGTACACCGTGTGCAGACTAAACCTCAGAGCACAGCAGAGACGCGAAAAGCAGACAGTTCTCATGTGAAAAGGGCACAACCAGAGTCCTGTGAAATATATGCATACAGTGTTGTGTGCAAAAGCAGCCTCATGGCAGCGAAGCTCATGCTAACTTAGCAAATGTTGACAATGAACCCACAATCTATACTACAGTAGAGGTAGCCCAAGACTCAGGACAGCCGGATTTTGCTGCTGCATTCATAACTGCCGAAAGAACCGGCGCCCAAAAAGTTGTATCTGATTTAAAGAGGTCAGATGGGATGCCATCAGGTCCCGGGGCTTTATATCGTGACAATCCGACAATACCATCCTTGACCTCTGCCAAGTTAAAAACATGGTTAGGGGTACCAGCCGCTTGGTAAAAGGAACAGTTCAACTTTTGGGGGCACTCAAACATGGCTTCAAAATGGAGCACCCACTCCTCCTCAGTAATATGGGCACATAATGCACTTCCTTCCTCGTGATTTAAAAAGGGACTATTAATTATGCTCCAGAATCTGGAACTGTCCCTCAACGTGCTAGCCTCAATTAACTCCCTCCAAGATTCCTCCTTTAAAGTGGACTTACATCTTGCCAATTCCGCTTTAAAAAATGTTTCGATAGGACCCCAGCACCGTGGTCTGTGTAGTGCACATTGCTAGCTCGTTAGCCCATGAGACCGACATTAACTCATAGAAAGCCTCTGGGGATATCTGGGTCCATTTTAGCAGCCTACCACTATCTATTGGTCTCACCACCCCACTCTGCCCAGCACCCCCTCTATGCAACAATAAAGGCCCACAAATATGAACACACAGAAGATTACAGTGACTATGTACACTCGCTTGTATGGCGAATCCTGTGAATAACTCTAGTAGAGGTGATGATACCAGAATAAAATCTATAAATGAACCTTCACCCCCTACCTTTAAAAGATGGAATAACAGCCTTGCTACAAGGGTCAGATAAACAAATGAGGGACGATAAATTGAATTTGTGTAGGAGGCCATTCAATATTTCCCCTCGTAGGGAATGCTCAAAATGGATTCCTCTCACACGTGGACATCCCAGTTCAGCCAGTCTACCCATGGATCACCGCATGTGTGAATATTAAAATTCCCGGCAACCATAAAATTTTGGAAAGCGACATTAAGAAATGTTACACATACCCTTGGTACTAGATGTTGAATTATAAAAATGTATGAGACCCATTTTATGGGACCCCCTGCAGAGTACCAGGGACTGTATACATGGGCTCTCTGTAGGCAGGACAAACAACTTGCATTCAACTGCCAAGGAAATATAAATTGCAAGGCCACCTCTTGGTCTTCCTACATATGAAGGGGTAACCAGACCAGAAAACAACTTATAGCCCTCCTATGGTAAACTACTTTCAGTAAGCCACATTTCCTGCAAGCAAATCACACTGAATTGTTTTATAAATGCAATCCACAAAGGGTCAGAAAATGTGTTGGTTAGACCAGCAATGTTCCAGGATATAAGGTTTCCGTCGGTTTCACCCATAGTCCCATTACTTGGCCGTAAGCTTTCCAGCTGGTTAGTAGATGTCACTAGATTCATAGAAGCAGGCCCACTAAGTCAATCACAAGCATCCAAGGCAGCCAAGGGTGCAAAAAGATTTGTTAGCTCCAAAATGGGAGGAAGTGCCTCCTGCTGGCCATGTACAGTCCGATTCCAGTAATTTGGAATAGGGGCCAGATTCGGATTCGAATTCCTGAAAGATGGATACAATGGCATATGCCTGTTAATAAGGGCCCTTGAAAGTATTAGACATATATTTCCACCCCAATGGTTCAGGTTTATAAAAGAAACCAAGAGGTAGAGCCATGATGGATGACTTAGGACCAAAAGGGGTATTATTCAAATTTGTGATCAAAATCCTTTCTACCACGTGAGGGCGATTAAAGTTGATAATAACACAATCATCCTTGCAGGACTTATGGGAACTGCCGACCCAGTTGACCCTTCGCACCATGTTGATATTTTTCTCTACCCTCATTCCTAAGGCTGTATTACAGGATACGCAATATAATACTTTGTTCTTCAATTGAGAGTAATCCTCCTTGGCACCCTGAGGGAGAGTTGGCAAGTTCCCGAATATCACCACATATGGGGTCGATTCTGCATGGAGTTCTGCATAAAGCCCTCCCCCCTGAGATTGCTCCCCAGGTGCGTTACTCTCCAGAGTAGATTCATCCTGTATAGCCGATCTTTCCACAGGGCCAGAGCTTATGCCCAGTTTTGACACAGTGTGGATCACAGAGGGGGGCAAAACTGGACGCAAATGTGCACGGCCCCTCGATAACTTTACAGGGGAGAGTAGAGGTTCCATAGTGTTTGTATGTAGGCCTGCAATTGTAGGACAATCCGGTGCTGAGGGAGCCATTAGTGACCTTGATTCCAAGATAGTGGCTCCGCCTCCTAACGGTACACAACATTTGAGAGGTAGAAATACTTTTTTCAATGCGGTCACACGTTGGATTACTGAACCCAATTTTGAGGCCATCATGACCCTCATGGAATCCTGAAAGGATTCTAATATGCACACCAGATCTACCTTTGTCAGACCTTGTTTGACTGGTATCTTCTGAGATGACGGATTGGCTCTAGGTCTTTTAGCCTTTCCCCAAGGTTGATTGACTGACTCAACACCTCCCTGTCTTCCTCACATCGCTAGTCCAGCAGCTAATGGTTTGATTGAATGACTAATGGACGTAGCCCCCTCTTGCCCCCGGCTTGAATGTACAGCGTCTCCCCTGGAATTATTAACCATGATAGTCAGTGTAAGGGGTAACTGCTGGCCAGTTAAAAAACGGTTCAATCCAACGGGTTCTGGCACCCCGGAGTTATTATGGGATTCATCTACACTATCCACAGCCCTTTGTATACATGTGGGCAAGAGAAGATGGGCATTTACAGGAGATCTAGAGTGACACCAGTTCACTAGCTCGATCTCCTTATCAAACACTGATGAGGCCCGCTGCAGGAACGAGTCCATGGTCACCACTGAATCTAAGGAGCCAGCCGTGGCCCCCCCAGGAACTGTAGATGGCTTACATTTCCCCATGTAGTACCCAAGTCGATGAACCAATTGAAGGGTCTTCAACACAAAAACAGCAAGGGTCAAAGTCAAGTCTGCCAGTACATAAACAGAATGTTAGATACACATTCCTTGGTACTCCGGCTACCAAATCCCTTGGGTTGCTACTACGCCAATTCTACGACCAGCGGGCTATTCAAAGGAGTATATTAAGATAAACATAAGGGGAGTTGTCTCCCTACCTGGTCCTCTGCTGCTGCCTCTAAAACTGGAACTGGAACTGGATCTGGTGCAAGAGCTGGAAGATGGTTGATCTTGCTGTGGCAGAGTACTGAAGTCAAAAGAAGGTACAAAAGTGAGACCAAGAGGGTATACCCAGATGGGTCTCAGATGGGCGCAGACGGGCCCGCCCTTGGCCCAGGCTTTGCCTGGGCGCACCCTCGTGCAGCCCGTGCTACAGGAAGCCTCTCCCACTTTTAAAATGCCTCCTGGTGCTTCTGAATGATGTGGGCGGCTAGTTGGCGGCTCCTGCCGCGTTGGAGTATGGGGTTTGGAGTACCCCTGCTGCTCGCAGTAATGAGGCGGTAATGAGGCTGCTGGCATTTGGAAACAAATTATGGGCGTGAGAGATTCAATTCACAAACTAAGACACATTCATTTCCGCAACAACATCCTGACTGCGATGCTATTAATGAACCAAGAGGAAAGCTGTTTATTGTCCCATATACATCGCTTAGGATTTTACCATAGAAGGAGTGACATTACAGTCTTTTGCTTTTCAGCGGGACACACCCCAAGTTCATCTATTTCAAAGTTTTCTGATGTGGTGATGAAAAAAAAGGCCCAGTGGGAAGAGTAATTGCCTAGGAACACACAATGTGGGGAAATGGAAGCCGGGTGTGATGCTAGGTGTTTATGAAATTTGGTCACTACTTGATTAACCCCACCTCTCTCTTTTTAGATCAAGGCTTAATGCTTTGTATTTGATTCCTTGAGATGATAAATCAGTGCAGAGTTAATTACATCCAGGCGTGATTCATAAGGGTGGGTGGTAAGGTTTGGGTAGACTGGACAAAATATGAAGACTGTGCCGCGAAGCAGAGGAGCTGTGTCGGTTGTGCTGTTTCCCCAGATGGCTTGGCATAGCACCTTCAGGCCCACTTCCAAGGTTTCAGGACTGGGGTGGCACCAGGGGAAGAGGTGTGGTGCAGCGGCCAGGGTGCCTGACTCCAGACTACCGGGTTCACGGTTCGATCCCCGGCGCCGGCGGCAGGTTAGCCCAGCACCATGTGACTCTGGGCAGTAGCTTGCTTAATCTTCCGAGGGCCCCCAGCGTTGGGACACCACTTCGGAGGTAGCTGTGCGCTTTACAAATACTGGTATTTCATTTAATTTCACTTGGTAGGGAAGAAATCACAGATGACAGAGTCCAGGCTCTGGTTTCAGATTGTTGGAGCCTTCGGTGTCTGAAGCTCTAGTCAGGAGGCCAGCCAACTAGCCACTGGAATCACTCTGGGCTCTGGGATCAAGAGATGCAGGCCCTGTTCTTTTCACCAAGGCAAGAGGGCAGCAGGCAGCAGGTCAGCACAGCAGGGCAGCAGTCCTTCAGAGGAGCAGTTCATCTGAGTGGCAATCCTTTCGACACCACAGCAGTCCTCCTTCCCGGCATATTATTCACAGGCCCAGAAGTGTACTGAAGAGTTGGTGTCTGAGATCTAGTATTTATGCCCAAATGTGCCTTTGAAGTGGGGAGAAGCTTCTAGAGGCATGCATTTTAAGTGCACCAGTGTCCTGCCCTCCTGGCCCTGGTTCCAGACTACCTACAGGGGATATGCAACCCTTTGTGTGGAGACAGGACACAGCCTATTCAAGTGTAAGAGGGGTAGGTCCAGCTCCTCCCTCCCATCCTGTCAGTGATGATCCATCCAGTTACACCTAAGCTCCCCATTATGTGTGGCTGTCTGGGAGGAATAATCAAAGCTCATGTGTCAAATACACCTAAACATGATACCTAGGAACAGGCTGTAGGCACCAAATTGCTAAGACAGGAAAATGCGATCTTTCTAAAGTGGCATTTTCAAAATTGTAATTTAAACTCCGACTTCACTATAAGTTATGATTTTTCAGTACAAATCAAAGGACACTAAACATGAACATATTTCCTACTCCTATTTGGAAATTACACTTATTGAATGAAATAAGGTAACTCCAATGTTATAATATGGGAGAGGTAGGCCTTGCCGTAGTGAAAAACAAATTTAAGAGATGTTCACTACAAAGGCCCTGTAAAACTCAAAAGTACATGTCCTAGCTTTTAAATACATTGCACCCTGCCCTTTGGGCTGTCCCAGGTCTATCCTAGGGGTGACATATTTATTAGAAAGGAAGGTTTGGACCTAGCAAAAGGCTTACTGTGCCAGGTTGAAATGGCAGTTTAAAACTGTAGTGGTAGGCCTAGGAGACTTTTAACGTGCTACTTAAGTGGGTGGCACAATCAGTGCTGCAGGGCCACTAGTAGCATTTATTTACAGGCCCTGTGCACGGATAGTGCCACTTTGCAAGGGACTTACAAGCAAATGAAATATGCCAAATGGGTGTAATCCAATTCTATCATGTTTTAAAGAGAGGGCAGAAGCACAACAAAATTAATTCAGAAAAAACAGGAGGTCTAAATGCAATAAGTTTGGGGGAAAACCATGCCAAGGATGCTATGTTCGAACACATTGCATTTCTTCCCCTCTTTGAAGCCTATAAATAGATTGCTGCTTCCCCTTCAAAAACAATCTCAACTCACTACTGCTGCACACTGATGCGTGCATAACAAAAAATTATTCTTTTACTACTACTTAATTTTGCTCAATTTGCGATTTTGCACCCTTTCTTACCAATTATACCTTTTGATAGTTTGATTTAACTCTTATGTTTGAAACATTTGCTGAGTAAATAACTCTGGTTAACTAATTTTGTTATTGACCTTTACATTTTTTGTTAGTTAAATATGTTGTTGCTTGGTTGTTCTTTGAGACATAAGACCTTACACATTTTCTCTGGGGATTCCCTTGTAGAGTAATGAAAACCATTCACTTTGTGAACTCCCCTCTCCTTTTGCAATTTATATCTATAGATTATTTTTACCTCTGATTGGGCTGAGCCTGCCAAGCTGGCCTCAGAACCATGGCCACTCTAAGAATGGTATGCATTTATCCACTTAGTTAAATCCCTACTGCTGTAGGCTTGACATGGGTCTGGGCTGATACATCTACCTGTTAAAATATGAATAAGGCCCTATTTTTAAGTCAGAAGTGTTAGTACATGACAACTTGCCCTACTGCGAAGAATACACTTGTGAAACTGTAATAAAGACTACTTCCTTTTTTGGTGTATATCTCATGTTTCTGTCAGTAACATCTTGCCATAACATTAATTTAATTTCCAGTTTAGGTAAATACTATCAACACCAACATTATGTCTTAAAAGTAGCATGGGCAGAATTATTAACATCTGCAATCTGATATGAGCCACGTGTTTTTGTTTTTGTGACTTTTAGGGCATTGAACATTGTGTGCATTATCCAACTGGAGTCATATTACTACGGTCATACTTGAGCCAATATCCTTTTCACTCATTTTTTGTGCCTCTAGCTGTAAATCCCATTTTCTCCCAAACCATTGACAAATATCTTGGAGAAAATGATTTGTTACCAAACTTTAAAGAGAACACTCACAAGTCAAGTCAAGTAATCTTTATTTTTATTTTTTTTCGAAAAAAACATAAAGGGCAAAACAATACAATCACATGCAAAACAAAACACAGTTAAAAACAGTCTTCATAGATACATTTTAATATTACAGATTTGTATTGCTTGCATTCGGAAAAGATGAATACTACATGAACATAATTCATCCCTAGATCCACAGGGAGCAGTGGCGGCCCATGCAGTTAAGCGTGGTAAGGCAGGGTGAGGGTTCAGTGACAAACAATGGAATACAGAAAATAAAATTAATAAATAAAACCACATACTTTGTGCTTGGCGATGCGGTGAGCAAGGTAAGTGGTTTTATTTGTTTTATTTTATTTTCCCTATTCCGCCCCTCCCCCTCCTTCACTTCTGTGCATGGGCCGCGACTGACATGGAGTCATTTAATTACACTAGACAAAAGAGCAGCAAAACCAGCAACAAAATAATATCTCCTGAAGATCACATGATACGTAAAATCCTAACTGCACAGGTCTTATACTAAAAGCAGAAGAAAGGACTGTAGATCAACTCACCATTAATTTCCTATATCTAGCTGCCATTTTAATGAAAGAACAAACTCTAAAACACATTTCAAAACGACCTAAAACCTGGAGATAAAATAGCACACCTCATCTCTACACTTACGAAACTCGGGATGCTTTAAAATTGGTTTCAAGTAAAATAGAAAAAATGATCTATAGAATTTACAAAAAAAACATAAAGTGCAGCAAGGTTTGAGCAGGCAGCCTATCACAAGGACAGGCCGGTGGATGCTCTCCCGGTTGGTTAGAACCCACTGGAAACCTAAAGAGTCACCATACCATGCCAGCCCTAAAATGGAATAGAAGAGATCACATGCATCGTGAAAGGGGTAGGGATAGAACACACACAATAGCCAGGAAAGGAAAGCGGAATTGGCTCTGGTGCACTGTCTGTGCATTTGCCTGTGAGTGAAAATCAAACCTGATGCCTTTGGTTTCTATCCGAGCAGGTTCAGGGTAGACCCAGACACTCCATTACCCGGTGTGACATCATGAGATGGTGTTAGTAGTTAGTTCCAGAATTCCTTTGACGTAGACTGGCCACAAGTGGTCAGTAGTTTATAAAGGTAAGAGATATAAAAGTGTTTCTTTGCTACAGAGCTGACCCGGATATCCTATGGTTTCTAGTGCATTTTTTAGTTTCTAGTGAATTTTAGTGCCACCAGGGATAGGACCTGTTTCACTTTGCAGTGCAGGTAGGGTTGAGGTGTGTAAGAATGTTTTACAGATCGGTTTTGGTTCCTTGACTACAGGTTTTGGTACTCCCATCAGTAGCTGTGTGTTTACCTGTGTTTTTATCATTCACACCACCAATACTGAGCCATTATTCACCATAGTAACAGACCTGACTGCAATAGAAACAAGCATGTGCATAGTCAACAGATTTGCCCTTGCCAGGCTGGTATCATAGCTATTTTTAGGTATCGCCTAGCGTTGCAGCACGAATGTGCTGCCTTCGCTTTGCGAGGCATACAGTATACACTATAGTGTGGAAGCTTCAAAGAAGCTCCGCCCACTCTCTGGCTCATCTTATTCTTTGGCTTAGGTTCTAACTGCTGCCTTCCAATTGGTTTTAAGCATGTTAGACCCTCCCCATGACAGCCATGTCAGTCATTTGTATCCTTCCATGGCTACTGGCCCCTTCACTCCACAGACTACTTTCTTCTCCCTCCTCCGACCCCCCTTGCTCACACACACACGCAGTTCCTGATTCCTTGGGCCCCGCCCCTCTTCTGCGCACTCCCGGTCATGCTCGGTTCTGGCTCGTCTTTGACCCTGCCTGTGAAACTCCTCCACCTTGTCTCATAGAACTCAGGATCACAGTTCCCGTATTTTCAGGCGCTTCAACCTCTGAATAATCTGCCATTGAGGCTGCGTCTCCCGCGCAGCCCTGCTCATATCAGATTAGAAAACTGTGCGTGGTGGAAGCATCAGCAGCACTGGCTACAAAAGACGAGGGTGTGAGTCCCTTTCAGCGCAAAGAGCATTGGACGCCTGTGACCGAAGAATCCATGTTGCTATGAAAATTGTGGCTTAGCATGTTGATTGTAAAAGAGTCGATTTCGGCAACAGGTTATTTCCCTTGTCTCTGTGCAATTGATAACCTTACGAACATACACAGCGATACCCTCAGCGCCATAAAACCACGCCCCTCCTGCCCTCCCTCCCTCATCATGCCCACAGTAAGGCGGGGAGAATAGACATCACACAGAGGTGTGCGGATAGGACAGAAGTGTTCACGATAAATCGCCCGTGAAGTGCGGCGCTGCCACTCAGGCTGCAACTTTCCCTCATTTATTTTATGCATTTTTATATAGCACGGACTTTACCCGAAGGTGTCAGAGCGCTTCACAATAGGAACTTAGTCGGGCTGCTGAAGCACGCAGCACAGACCCTGCCGGGAAGCCGCTGCAGGTGTGGTAGAGAACCCCCTTCACTCGCGCACCCTGCCCTCCTCCTGCTTCCTCCTTCTCAGAGCTCTGACCTACGCTTCACTTCCGGCAGCGGTGGTAGCTGTCTGCGAAGCAGCGACATGGTCATTAGGGTGTGAGGCTGTGCTGTTAGAGCCCCAGGCGCAGCAAATATCTTTGTCAGCACTAAGGGGCGCTTTTAGGGCTCGCAGGAGGGTTCTCATCTCCAGAGACTGGAGAGACAGTCCAGCAATAACACAGTTATTGGGAACAGTAGCACGGGAGCCGGCCCGCCTCCGTCATCCGCATCCATGCGATTCTAAAGCACCAGCGCTGGCAGGTGGCTCCCAGGAGCTGTGTGACCCGACATGGAGCTCGTCACACTCCTCACCCCGGTATCCGAGTCCCTTTTAGTTAGAACTGACTCTCTCGGTCTGTCCTGCCCACCTCCACTTATCAAAGTCTCCAAGACACATCTCACCAACTGTCTTCCTTCCATTGTCACATGCTCATGCCAGAAGGTCCCGTTTCCATCACAGTACCAGTGTCCATTCTACCTGTTTCTACATCCATCATGTGGCCTGTAGTGGTGAGTGCGTGTCTGTTTGTTTATGTTAGTGGACTCAAAGGGCTTCAGCTACACCCCCCCCCATCATGTGTGGCAGCCCGGGATGAGAGCTTCCTGGGCACACACACAGCCGCACCCGAGCACTTCACAGGTCTTTAAAAGACCATTTGCATGTTAATGAGGCCTTGCTGTTGTTTCACCCCTTCTAAGAGCCCCTGCAGCTCCACTCTGCCTATTGCTTAAAGATTCAGCCCCCCCCCAAAATCAGCTCCACTCTGCCTATTGCTTAAAGATTCAGCCCCCCCTGAAATTCTTTCTTAGCCCCCCCCAAATTTGGCTCTAATTGCGCCTCTGGTGTGACCTGCAGCGGGGTGTGTATATTTGTGTGCGCAAGCGTGTATGCGTGTGTGTAAGAGAGTGCGCCCAGTTGTTTACTGTGATTATTCATTGTTGTTTATATGTGCGCTCGGGTAGTAACTGGCGTGTGTTCGTGTGTGTGTGTGTGCATTCAATTGTTTGTGTGGTTGCTCATCTGTGCGCGGATTGTGTAAGTCGTGTGTTCGTTTGCAAGGTCCCACTCTGTCTTGGATGTACCACTCAAGCTATTTCACCTTTTCCTGTACTTTGTTCTACTTTGTCCTCTCATCTGTGGTGTATTTTAAAAAAAACATATTTTCTTAATATTCATGCACTGTGCGAAACGCATTACCTCTTCGGTTCTCTCTAATTGTGGGCAAGCCACTAAAAGCTCCAGCCGGCTGTGGCTCAGCTCGGGGTCTTCTTGGGCTCTCGAGCCCAAAACATAATAAGCTTTAATGTGGCTCTTACCTGTGCCCCAAGAATTAAAAACAAAACATTAACTTTTGATGTAAGATGGAAGACAGAAATACATACCTATATAGTGGCCAAACTGTACAATGTGAAATGACAAAAAACTGTGAAAAGAACATGGCTTCCTTATTTACAAATTGTGTGATCCGAGACAAAAATTTAATTTAGCCAATCCTTTTTCTTAATTATGACATATGTGAACAGTTTCAGATATCTGAGTTCATGATGTGCTCTGCACAAAAGCCCTTTATATTTGTAAAAAAATATCCCTGCAGTGTGAGAGTAGTAAGTGGTGTTGGTGGTAGGGAAGTGAATTCAGCAGGAGAGATGGTTGGCCTAATGTTTTGTGGGAGGTGGACAATAGTAGCAAAAGTGTGCGATAGGTTGGCCTGACGGCCGAAGTTAGTGCTTCACAAGACGGGGTGTTTGATAGCAATGGGCTTTCTAAAAAGTGAGTGCAGGTGGTCCCATGGATAATATGGTGCATAACTAAATACTTATAAGGTCCCAAAGGCGAGTCCATTGCATTGCAAATGCTTGTTTCATTTTCTTTTCACAAGCCTGTGCCGAAAAAGTAAAAACAAAAAAAATCACCACTGGAACGTTTGCGTCCATGTTCTTGTAAAATAAGAAAAAATTGAAAAACATTCACTGATGCGTCCTTTTTACTACTACAGCTTGAAAATATTCAGCCTTTCAGTTATGCCATGCATGGTATTATTCAAAGAAGAGAAGAATGAATCACCACTTACATGAGCACTTAGAGGCATATCAGCAACAGACGGCGATAAATATCGCAAAGCGCGCTTAGCGCTTTTATATTTATCGGCGCCTATCGCTGTAATTTATCGACCGGATAACGCGTTATCAACAACGCGTTACTCCAGGGCAATATATTATACATCAAAAGCGGCGTTATGCGGGAATATCGCTGCTAATCCAGTGATATTCCCACAGCGATAGAAGAAATCTTGATGATAGGGAGATGTGGATTCAGCCACTGAATCCACCTCCCATGCCATAGATAGGGTAGTCATGAAAAATAGCAGACTTAAAATACCGGCGATAACAGCAGTTAGCGCTGTTTTTTACATCGCTATGGGTGTCCTGGGCCGTATTGTAAATACGGAGAAGGACAGTTAGAGATCATTTTGCCTTAGTTTTTGCAGGGAACGCCTACTTTGCATGTCATTAGAGATGCAAAGCGAGGCATGAACTAAACAGGAGCAGAATCAAGGAAACACGCAATAGCGTGTCCTTGTAAATAATGCGATATAATTATCAACGCTTTTCGCCCAAAAACGGACACTAAAGCAGCGATAATTATATCGCCAGCCCTTGTTGATATACCCCTCAAATCGCAGGCAGCTACAGCGTAACACTGTCTCTTAAACACTTTGTAATAGCAACGAAAGAAACGAAAAAGAAATCCCCACCTACCTAAGCACTCCAATTTCAGGCAGCTACAATGTTATGATGCCACTTAAACACTTAGGGCCCGATTCACAGAATTAACTTAAGACTAAATCCTAAACTTACTACTTTGTGGTATTCACAGAATGCACTTACTACTTTTGGTATTCACAGACTGCACTTACTACTTTTGGTATTCACAGAATGGATTTACGACTACTAACTTTACGTCTGCACTCGGGCCGGAAATTCCGGCCCGGAGGCGGAGTTTCTGGGCCGGAGGCGGAGCTTTCGGCCATGGCTAAATCTCCGCCACTGGCTGGAATCCCCACCTCCGGGCCGGAAGCTCCGCCTCCGGCCCGGAAACTCCGCCTCTGGCCCGGAAGCCCCGCCTCCGGCCCGGAAGCCCCGCCTCTGGCCCGGAAGCTCCGCCTCCGGGCCGGAATTTCCGGCCCAAGTGCGGACGTAAAGTTAGTAGTCATAAATCCATTCTGTGAATACCAAAAGTAGTAAGTGCAGTCTGTGAATACCAAAAGTAGTAAGTGCATTCTGTGAATACCACAAAGTAGTAAGTTTAGGATTTAGTCTTAAGTTAATTCTGTGAATCGGGCCCTCTGAACAACAACCTTACAAAAAGATCCGATAAATAAATCACCATTAAAGTAAACACGCAAAGTTCATGAAATAAGAAACCCACATTGAGTCGCCTTTGCCTTTGAAGAGAGAGGAACTATGGGGCATATCAGCAACAACCGGCGATAATTATCGCTAAACGCACTTAGCGCTAGGATAATTATCGCCAGCTAGCGTGGATTTTTATCGCTGAGATAGCATGCTATTAGCAACGCTTATCTCAAAAGCGATTAAAATCCTAGCGCTAACTGCCTAACGTGAGATTATCGCTGGGTTTCCAGCGATATGTGGCGTTAGCTTGTTGATAGGGCCCCACAAACTTAGCCATGATATCCACCTTCCATAGGATATCATGGCTAAGTCAGTCCTGAAGCAGGCGTAAGGAAAGTAGTGATAACAGGGGTTATCGCTACTTTTCCTGCCGCTATGCTTCATAGCGTGGGGCTTGATGATAGGAGAAATGTCGCTTAGCGACATTTCTCCTGTCATGTCTGGTCAGGAATGCCCACTTTGCATCTCATTAGAGATGCAAAGCTGGGCGTTAAGAATAGGTGTGCTAATGCAAAGTTTCACGCGTTAGAGTGACCTTGCTAATTAGGCGATTAAATTATCGCGGCTTTTCGTCTGAAAACGGACGCAAAAGCGGCAATAATTTTCTATCACCACCTTGTAAATAATCCCCTATTTTGGACAAATATGAGCCACGTGACAGTGTGCACGGGCTTTGTGCAAAAAAAGTGAAGGGGGCCAATGGGAAAAGTAGGCTGGCCAATTTCCCCATGCTGTGTGTTGTGAAGGACAAAAGCATTATATAAATAAACATTTTATAGACCAGCAAATGAAGCTCACTGTCCAAAAGCCTACCTACGAATGTATATATGCATAGATCTCTTGAAAATTAATAGTCGGGTGAGGCAGCTAAAGCCGTCTCAAAGGCCAGACCTAAAAATTGATAACAGAGCTGGTAAGCTGAAAGGAAAGTGCAAGGGATGGAACGGGAGAGATTCGTTCAGGAATGTATCTGCTGACCACAAAATGCCTGTCTCTTTCTGTCAGTAATATTAGAAGCTTGTTCTCCGTCTAGGGAAAAAGCACAATCAACTACACTGCTATTGTCGTAGCTGGTAATTGCAATATTTATTCAGGAATATTCACAAATGACATATACATTATTGATGGTAAGGGATTGTATTTCACTTCTTGTAGTTTAGAACAATATATTACATTTATTTAAAACTCTGGGGATACGACATGAGGATAATTCTCTATTCAGTAAGGCTACTCCTGTAAGCAACAACACCACCTTCCCTGCCAGACACAGTTTAGTTGGTTTTGTTCTTAGCCTGTGCAGGAAAATATAAACTTATGCAATGAATGTTTAACGATTCACTCTTTAGCTCTGGTTTTACCCATTCTTTTATATATGGTAATTGAAATAATAAGAAGTGTTTAATCACTCAAAAATAAGGTATTTGATAAACAAGTATTGAACACCTTAGGGGTGCTGTTTTTGTTTTCTGTATATGTATATACTCCTCTGTGGGTCTTTTGGGTAAGCTCCCTGTTGTAACAGTAGTTTTTTACAGAATAGGCTGCACCTACCCTAGCTCCAATTGAGGATTGCTTCATTATTTTTGAGCAGTGAGATTGGGTTTGGCAACACCTTTTATAGCCATCCACCTTGAGAGTCATGGTGCTATATCACATAAACGGGGCACGACAAGCGCTAATTTAAGGCACAGTTGTGACCCCATTTCTGGCTGTCTGTGGCCAGATCACAACACTTTGACTTGTGCTATTTAATGTCTCTGGTGGTAAATTAATGTATTACATAATGCAAACCTGTGAAGATTAAATTATGAAAGCAAATTTGTGGAAATGGTAATTAAGCTTGGGAGTAATTTTAATTACACTGGAGTAATTGGCATCATTTTTGTTATTCTGCGTTACTTTTTGGTACGGATTTACAGATAATAAACAGATTACTTTCCATTATTAAGAGTAATTTGGGTATAAAATCCTGCCGGCTGCTCACAGTGATGTTGCAGTTTGTGATAATTCTGAACACAAAATACACCCTTGTGTCTAAAGTAGACACAGGGGTTTGTTTTGGACTACGAAACTAGTGTTAAACCAGGTGTAAGATGGGGGAAAATCCTACCCCAAGTGCACATTTAGTAATAGAGAGTGGTTACTCATGCTGCTTTTCATATTCTTTTGCATTTAACGCTATTTCTCAGTACAAAATGCACCCTCACATTCATTTGAAAAAGAGGGGATTTTTTGTGTTAAGAAATAGTGCTAAATGCAGAATTACTCTTCCTGCTTAGTTTTGAGGAATCTTTTGGAATTGTTTTGTAATTTCACATGATTTTGCTATACGGAATTACACGAGTTACCACTTCCGCTAAGTAATGTGTGATAACAATGTTTGTGAATATTTGTTGTGTGGCATTTTGTCACAGTGCTCGTTTTGTGCTTCTATATTTTAAATTTGTATGCTCCATTTTTGCATTGTGATGTGTTGTACTGTGGTAGTTGTATTGCATTCTGTTTGCAGACTGTTTTCTTTTGTTGTGCCATGCTATGTTTTGATTTTGCTGTGATGCTGCTTCATGTATATTATTGTGTTATGTTATGTTGCATGCTATAGATATTTCAACAGACGCTGCTACATTTCCAGAACTTTAAAATTCCAGTGACAAGCCATCATTTACCACTGTATAAGGGAGCAGAGCAATGCAGGACCAGTGCTTCAACTATTTCAGATAGAAGTCAGACTAAAACAGTGGCAGAGGTTGTGCATTAAATACGCTCTTTATCTGATCAAGGGGTACAGTAGGATGCGGTTGGGATCGCCGTTAGTGTCAAGATGTGGTGACGTGGTATTTTTGGTTTGCATTTAATGACATCCTAATGTATACCACATATAATCATTCATTACACATAGTCATGTATAATCTCATATGCACACAAATGAATCAAGTAAGAGTGTAGCCACTATTTTACCTTTCTTATGCCAGAGATCCCTTGGATATTTTAGGGGACCCTCACTCACTAGAATTCCCTAGTCGCATGCTTCATCATCGGGTCCTCACTCAAAACACCTAGTGTGTCTAAGTGGGCATAATCTCCTGCGGGAGGAGGGAACACTTAATCAATTGAGGGAGAGAGAAGCCGAGACTCATTCGGCTTCCATCTGTATTAGCAGGTAATCAATCGAGAAAGAATCACTTGTCCTGTTTATACCAGGGTCATGGGTTCTTGCTGTCTATAAAACCCTCATTCACGTTAAGGCCGTTGGTGCGGTATATCTTGATTTTCCGCAAACGTTGTTACGTGAAAAGCATCATCATCGGGTCTTGTGTTATGCTTTCCTCCGTCTGGAGGTAGACCATCTGGTATTTACAGTAGCGATTAGTGATGGCGAGAGTGAGAGTGAGGTGTGTTAAAAATTACCTCCATCTGTCAGAACTAGTTTTATTTGGTTGATGATGGAGTAAGGCTAAAAATAGGAGGGCTGCGTAAAATAGAAGAGTCACTGTTCTATTGCACCTATTAAAAAAGCGTGAGTGGTCAACAAGTTTCAGCCCTATGCCGCCCAGTCGGGTCGTTGGGCTATCTTCAGGAAAATGAGATTGTACACATTCTGTTTTGTAATGTGTGTGGGTAAGTAATGCACTTACCCTTCTTCTTGCGTGTCCACCAGGGCACGAAAGACAGAACTAAAACAAGCTACTAATAGGACGCCTCACCGTAGAGAAAATCCCAAGCCGTCCCTCCCCTGAGGGAGCTTCTTGCTCTAAAAGACAAGTTACAGGTACAATTCACCTATAACAGGTTAAAGTGCTATTTAGCACACGCAAGAAGAAGGGTTAGTGCATTACTTACCCATGCACACTTTAAAACAGTATGTGTACAATCTAATGGTCCTGAAGAAAGCCCAACGACCTGACTGGGCAGCAAAGGGCTGAAACATGTTGACCACTCACGCTTTTTAATAGATGCAAGAATGCCAAGAACCCGTGACCCATGTTATAAACAGGACAAGTGATTCATTCTCCATTGATTACCTACTAAGGAGGAGGGAACACTACATGAAATTGTCAGTGGGATCTGTGTAATGGGTTAAAATTACCTTACATATCGGGATAATATTTTATTCAGTATATGGGTACTTAAGTATGGCTAACAACCAAAAGGGATGTAAATGGAGGTGAATCAATGATCTCCTTCTTCTCCAACATAGATGGTCTCTATGTTTCAGTCACATAGGCCGAAGCAGGGTCTTGTGCCTTTCCTCAGGACCTCTTATTATGGCAGATCCCTATTATCTTAAATGTTAGGGCAGTGTCCTATACTCAGTTTGTCAGCAGTCACAAGCTGTGAAACACAAAAATTTGAGTTCAAGCGTGTAAAAGTGAATTAATTCGTTCAAGCAAGTCACTGACTTACATACTCCATGGGTGTATGGGGGGAAAACTGGACTCCTGGGAAATCCCCCAACAGTTGCTAAAGGCAATAATTGCATTACATCAGGGGACTTGGGTCCGCATCAAGACCAGCCAAACAACCGTGACAGCTAAGGTACCAATTAATAACGACCTGAAACAAGGATGTATCCTTGCCCCTCTACTTTTTAATCTCTATACAGCCAACCTGGGAAAAGCCCTGGAAGGGGCAAGTTTATTAACACCAAGGCTGGGGAAAGTACGGTTTCAAATCCTTCAGTACCCTGATGACATTGTAATAATGGAACACACGCGGACAGGCCTACAGAAAGCCCTAAATGCCCTATATAGGTATAATTAAAAGAACAATCTTCTGGCGAACCAGGAGACGACCAGGATACTTATTTGTGGGAAGTACCACTGAAAGAAAACAGCACAATGTTGCCTAGGCAAACTGCATCTTAAAACATGTACAAGCTATAACTATTTGGGCATCAGGCTATTGGAAGGGGCAAAGCCAACAGTCCATCTAAAACATCTAAGAAGTAAGTGGGCCGGCATTATTTACAGTCTGAGATGTCTATGCCACTGTCTTCACAGTCTGACAGCAGAACCTATTTCGAAAGTTCTAAGAGCAAAATTTGTTCCATCTTTTAACTATGGTCACCTGGTCTTTCCTGGTGCCTACAATAAGCTCCTCATGAACCTCCAAATTTCTGCCTATAAGAAGGTTCTGGTTCTCCCACGACGGGCCAGGAGAGCCAGAGTAAGGCTGGAGCTGGGACTCACTCGTCCGGATATCACTTGCTCAGGGGACACAATAAAATACTATATTAGCATGCTGCGTGCACCTCCATCCTCACTGAAAGCGCAAATTAAAACAATCTTTGAAGAGAGAGGCTCTCCATGGCAGGCCCAGTTGGTGGCAGCTATAAGTCTACTCGAAATAGAAGCCCAAAATTTGCACAATCAGGATATCCCGGTAACAGCCTGGAAAAAGACGGTGAACACACAGGTCAAGAGAATATCCTTTGAAAGGGACCTGGAAAGACTACACCATCAACCCAAACTCTTCACACTGGATGCCTCTTATATACTGGGAAAACCGCAGCCCTACTTTGAGTAAGCTCTGTCAGTTCCGGCCCTTAAAAGAATCACCTACATGAGACTTCCTGCACTGCCCATTCTGGACTTTAATCCTTCTTGGGCCTGGCAAGACAACTCAGTCACCTGTCGTCTCTGCAGTTACTATCGAGAATCTTGGCTCCATCTGTTGTGTTGCTGCCCAAAGCTAGCAAGTGAGTGGCACCGCCTGGTACTTCCAATTTGCAGGTCTCACGGCCTTGGTCGATGCAGAGAAGCGTCAGACTTGTGCTCCTCTGCTAACACAGTGCAAACTATGGACCGACTAGGGAAATTCATTGATGCAATTAGGGTTGCACTGACACAAAACATTAAAGACATGAGAAGTAATCAGTCAGCCATTAAACAAGATTGACTATGATTAAACATTGCCCAAAGTTCGATGCACCAGCACTTGAGATCCAGCTTGGATAATAGTTTTTAAGTTTTTATTTCTTTGTTTAGTTTTTAGCAAACCCTGTGAGCTTTAACCTCTTCTCTTTTTTATTTATAGTAAATTGTAATGATAGCATAGTGTAAAGATTTTAATTAATTGTACAATAAAGTACAATACTAGATACTCCATGGGTGCATTGGCCCAGTACATGTAAGAAAGAAGAGAAGCACGTACAAACAACACATTGAAGAAAGATTTTAGTCATTGTTCTATGGGTGCATTTTCCTAGAAATCAATTGCCATCTCACCAGAAGTGAGCACTGTAAGTTGTTAAAGTTATTGTTACATGATGGCAGATACTGACATGCTTAGGAATATATCTGTGTGTTAGCCATCAAAGCCAATACGCTAGCATACTTTTGTAGTGACTTTTTTGTGGTTTCCATACTCATGCACAATGAAGTGACAGGCATACCAGTGGCTAAAAACACACAATCAGGTGCATCAGAATGTGCGTGCCTCAGAGAGGGTGTATTGTGGCCCCATAGGGCAAAAGTAGCAGCAGGTGGCCGATGTTGCTACACACTGCGAGATGGTGTCAAATGGAAACGTTAGCGCTGACTTGTGACTGAAAATAATTAACAAATGTGTACACACCGAGTGAGCATTGCCACTACCTTTGTCAAGGATCTCTCCCTGGCTGATTCTCTATTGAAACCTCCATGCCCTATGTAGGAAAGTTCCCTTTTTGTATGGTAAACCCCCACTTTGTGCTCTTTTGCTGATAGTTATGACTCTGGAACCTGCTGCCCAGGTCCCTGTGTCAGTGCTCTTTCCCTAAAACTGATACATGTGAATTGGTTACCCCAGTTGGCAAGGACTTTAACCCCTTATAAGTCCCTGGTAAACATTGTGAGTGGTATCCAGGGCATGGGAGTTAAAGGGGTCACTATGACCTGAATGACTGTTTGAGCGATCCTGAGTGACCCAAGTAAACAGATAATAGAAGACCTGCCATGCACTATATTTAATATAAGCCAGTCACCCCTAAGGAAGGCATTCTGAGCCATATCAGTGCAAGCGTATATGTTCCTACAGGACATTTTTCCATTAAAGGCTAATGTAATTGATCAGTGGTCTGTTGGATAACATTTGCTGGCACCTGAGCAACCTCATTGACAGCTCCATTATAGTACCACCAAAATATGTCATGTTTAGTATCAAACAACGTGCCTCATCACCCCTGACATGATTCTTCTGTTGAAGTTGAGGTGGTATGACTACCTTAGAGGTTGCCCACCTGGTTGCCCCAGCCTTTCCTGTGCTCTGGGTGTCAGCTGGCAGCTGTGGCCACCAAGACAGGAATCTGACCCCTGCTAGGAGAAGTCGACTCTCCCAGGAGTCAGAAACAATGGTCTTGACGGGAAGGTACTCACACCTCCCTCCTTGACAGGATGGCTTGTGAATTGGCACATCCAGGGTGTGAGCCTCAAAGATTACACCACCTATGATATGCACCCAGGCTTCCTCCCAAATGAAAAAAAAAACCCTGCCTCGGGCACATTTGTACCTGTACAGGTGGGAAAATGATGCAGTTAGGCGGCTTACACCCCCAGAAGACTAGCCACACCTCCAAGGTTGGCTGCCTGGTCTGTACACCTTAGGAAGATGTATGCCTTTTTTACAAGTGGTAGAGTAGAGGGTTCTGTGTATTAAAGGTGACACACACTCCCGGATGTTGTCACATCAGGGGCAGATTAGCCACTGGGGTTAATAGCCCATTGGCTACTTGTACCCATACTCGTGACACTCCTAAATCCAGGATTTAAGGGGCACCCCTGTCACCAAAACCTCAGTTCTGACTATACTTGCAACAGATGACACAGAAGAGCCCCGAGTATGCGACAACAGGAGCGGCGCAAACAAAAGGCGTGATACTCTGCACCTGTGGCAACCATCCTGAAACTGCATGACTGCAACTAGTCCCGGACTAAAGACCGGCTCCCCAAGACAGAAGGACTCCTTTGAGAGCCAAAGGCAACTTCAGATTCCCTTTGACTAGTGTCACTAGTCCCCTGGAGTCTGTAGGTAAAAACAAAGTACAGAAACCAAAGAATAGCTGGCCATCGGGCCCTCAGAGGGTTTGCCCAAAAGTAGATGATCCTGTGCATTGTGGAAACATAGTCTTGACCTCCTGCAAGGTTCAGAAGTCTACCATTTTCGCCCGGACCTCCAAACATCAAAATAACTTTTTGCTAACCTTACTGCTGTCAAGGCTTGTTGGTGGCCAGTCTGGCAACCACCACCTTTCTCGACGTTGCAATTCAAGGCAACACCCCAACACCTTCAGCTGACAACAGCAGTGACCCCTTCATCAACTTTTTGCACCTGCTTTCTCACCAGCACCGTGAAAGCAGTAAACCCCCCTCCCGGCGGCTCCGGCTTCACCACCAAGGATAGCCAGGACAACTCTGCACCCGGGCTTCTCGAACCAGGTAAAATCAAACTGACTGTTGTGGCTTGATCCTTGGACCTGCATCACCTTAATAATCTTTGGGCTTCACACAACTCGACCTGCAACTGACTGATTGTCAAAAGTGCTTTTTCCTATTGACCACAATGGTAAAGTTCTACACTACTGATTTGTACAGATTTAGTTTTGTTCCAAAATCCATAACTCTGGTTATACTGATCCGATTGACTTTAATTTGGTGTCTAAATTTACATACAAATCTGCTTTCCTTTCATAAATTGGTGTCAGATTTGCTTTGAGTCGTGTCAATTACATATGGTCCATGTTGGTACTCTGAAATGCTTAACACATGTTCCTCTAGTAAAGCCTGACTAATCTTTGCCACTCTACCAGGACTGAGCTAAGAAGCTATTATTGTGAATCCAAGGATACTCTTTTGTGTATGGTGCAAGTGTTGCATAGTGAAGCCTAACCAGCATCCCAACATAATACAGAAACACCGCCGCACATTACATGGGCTGGGCTGGATTTTGGAGGTGGTCCCTTCCTCTATGTGTAGTGAAAAAGAATACATCTCTTTATTTATAAAAAGACCAACGAGAACTATTGATGTGCATTGTGTGATATTGGGGACTGTGAGCCAAAAAGTACTCTACCTGATATTAAAATCGTCAAAGGGGGAGGACCCCCAATGAGCCACTAGTTCCTCCGCTCATTTATTGTGTAGGGTGTTATCAATTTACCAAAGCTAGTGCTACATCCAAAGAGGCCAAATTAAAACATTATGCTCATAACCAAATACCTTAAACATCAATCAAGCAATGTAGAGGCAACTCAGAAAAAAGGTGACATGAGTGCCAGTTTCTGGTAGCACTCAAACACATATGGGACAGCTGAAAAGCACTAAAATTATCTTTTTCAAAAATGTGTTAGAACATTTGTATGACCCAGTAAGGGGCCTGTATGGTAATGTTGTTCCTCTTTTAAGTGCCAGGCATGAGATCTTATAATTCGGTCCTGTGTTGTATGTCTGAAGGTGATAGATCCAATTGCTCTTTTTGAAAGAAGATGTTCTGAGTCTGTTTATTTGGATTTTCCAAAGTCTCTAGGCTAACTCAGCTCAAATCCTCAACAGTGTGATTCTGTGTAATATAGTGATCATTTTGAAGCAAACATTTCTGTGTTGTTCTCCATTTCTGATCTGGATCCTTCTGCTGGTCATTCTGATGTATTTTATTTTACATGGATAAGTAATCATATGCATTACATGTGATGTGCTATGATTAGTATCTCTCCTCAACACCCAGGGTTTTCCCAAGCCTAAGTCAATTGATTAATTGTCATAGTCAAATGAAATATAATGCATGAACAACGTAGGAAATGTACTGCCACTGGTTGTAGACCCCATAATTGACATACCATTGGAGTTTTGTTCACAGGGGGGCCTTGTATGAACTCAATGGTCTTTTTTTTCTTTTATTTGCGTAACACGGTTTTTCAAAATGTAATTGACCTGAATTAACGAGACACAAGATTTTGTTGGTGATCCTATTGATTTAGTTAGAATCTATGTTATATGTGGTGATACAGGTCAAGGTAGTGACCTCTTTGGTGTTCAGCAGTGGGTCCAGGAGTCCTTCCCTCTTCTGATGTCAAGCCCTCTGTTGAGTTTTTAAGAGAATGGAATCTGGGTAGCTACTGATTTTCAGTTTTGTTGAGAGTTCCTCCGATTGTTGTTTGAAGTTATTGGTGGCGCTACAGCTCCTCCTGACAGTATGGTACATTTTCTCGTAATGGGTGGAGGTGGAAGATGCTGAACTTCAATAAGCATTTTTTTGTCTGTAGGATTTTATAGGCATTAACCAGTAGCCCTCCTTGTTCAGGGATAATGTTGATATCCAGAAATTAAAAGGCAGTTCTACTCATCATGTTTGTGAAGTTTAAAAACTGATCACATGTGTTGAGCCAGGAGTGGAATTGGAGGACTTCACATCCCATCCCCTTCCCAAATGATCAGAATGCCATCTATGCATTGTTTCCATCATATGATATGATGTCTGACAGGATTATGGTAATTGAGTATAAACTTCCCCTCAATATAGTGTAAAAATGAAAATGAAAAAAATCTTCAATAATACGTACGTTTTTTAACTCTTTTTTTGATACAACAAATGAAAACAAGTTTAAATCTCAAAAAAATCAATAAAAATGTTTTTGATTAAATGATGATGTTGTATATATCATGTCTCAGAGTGTACATTGAGAGTGCCCTGGAGCAGATTTAGCCCAAAAAATCAAAGAAATAAAGGTCAAGTGGGAGGATTTTTGATATCATGTTTGGTGTGCTTGTCCCCCTCTACCAGACCTAATTGAACTATTAGAGGGGGTTCCCTTTTCTAGGATTGTTAAAGGTTGTTGAAGCCTTATGTTTCTGAGTCTCTAGTCAGAAGGGCAGCCAACTTGCCCTTGGAGTCACTCTGGGGTCCTGGATTCAACAGAAGTATATCAAGTCCTTCTCACCCAGGCAAGAGGGCAGTCTTCCTTAAGTCTTGGACGAGAAAATGCCAACTTTCTAAAAGTGGTATTTTCAGAATTGTGATTTAAAATCCAACTATTGAAGAGGGCTTTTAATTATGATTCTTTAGATACCAAACTCGACTTGTTTCCAATTGGGTGTTATAGCTTATTAAATGTAATAAGGCAACTCCAATGTTTTCTTATGGGAGAGGTAGGCCTTGCAGTATTGAAAAACGGCTTTAGGGGTTTTTCAATACCAGTGCGTGTATAAGTTAAATGTACATGTTTTTATTAAAAACACTGCACCCTGCCCTCTGGGCTGTTCAGGCCTGCCCTTGGGTTGACCTAAATGTATTAAAAAGGAAGGTTCAGGGCTTGCAAAAAGTTTATTTTTCCAGGTCAAAGTGGAAGTTTAAAACCGTACACACAGGCTGCAATGACAGTCTTTGGACATGTTTGGAGGTTACTTAAGGGGGTTGCACGATCAGTGCTGCAGGTCCACTAGTAGCATTTAATTACAGGTGCTGGGTACAGGCATTATTATTACACCCTGTATGTTTATTCTGTGTATCTCTGAGACAAACTAAGGGGCATATTAGCAAGGGCCGGCGATAATTATCGCTAAGCGCACTTAGCTCTGGGATAATTATCGCCGGTTATCGTGGAATTTTATCGCTGAGATAGCGTGGTATCAGCAACGCTTATCTCAAAAGCGATAAAATTCCTCCCGCTAACATCCAAAAGTGAGATTATCGCAGGAAATCCAGCGATAATCTCACACATTTTGGCGTTAGCTTGCTAATAAGGCAGGGCATACTTAGCCATTATATCCACCTTACATTGGATCTAATGGCTAAGTTAGGGTGAAAGCAGGCGTAAGGAAAGTAGCGTTAACTGTAGTTAGCGCTACTTTTCTTCTCGCTATGCCTGTTAGCGATTCCCTTGATAATTGGAGAAATGTCGCTTTGCGACATTTCTCCAGTTATTTTGGGACGAAACGCCCACTTTGCATCTCATTAGAGATGCAAAGGTGGGCGTTATGGGAAAGGGAGCTAAAGTAAGGAATGACGCGTTAGCGTGACCTTGATGATTAAGCGATAATTTTTCATCGCCAGCTTGCTGATATGCCCCGAAGTGAGCACGAGTGACTGAGCGAAAGGTAGTAAATTGTTTCCAATATTCTGAGGGATCAGGGTTGTCATGTTCTGAGGTTGCCAGAATCTATTCTCTCCTTGGTAAGAGGAGATTATAGTGGCACTGTGAGCTAGCTAATACAGACAGGCTAACGTGTCCGGTGGGGGTGCACGGAATCAGTCCGACACCAATCCCACAGTGTATGTTATGCAAATGCTCAGATCCTGTATAGGTAATATAGGAACTACACAACATTACTTTTGAATCTTAAATTTTTGCTTTCTAACTCACAAGAAACCATGAAGATTATTTCACAAAACGAGAGTTGAGCAATAGTGTCATCATATCAATTATTTCTAGCATTCTAATGATATGCATATTGTTAGACTTGTCAGTATAAGGAGGGTCTGTCCCCAAGCATTTTGCCTTACTCCTCCATTTTTTTGCTGATATCGTTTTTGTTGGTCTTAGGACTTGCTAACCAGTGACAAAATGTGTGTGCTCCTTACTTTAAACATGGTAAAGTTGGCTTCTTCCAATTGGCACATGTCATTTACTTGTAAGGCCCTAGTAAAGTAGTACTACCTGTACTCAGGGCCTATAAATTGAATGCTACTGGTGGGCCTGCCGCATGAAGTGTGCCACCAATTAAGCAACCTTTACACCTGTCTCAGGCCTGCCATTACAGCCTGTCTGTGCAGTTTTAAAACTGTCATTTCAACCCGGCGAAATAAACCTTTTGCCAGGCCCAATGCTTCTTTATTAATAAATATAAGTCACCCCTATGGTAGGTTCTGAACAGCCCATAAGGTATGATGCAGTGTATCTAAAAACTCAGACTTTTTTTTACCTTTTACATGTCCTGGTAGTGAAAAGCTCTTACATTCGTTTTTCACTACTGCAAGCCCTACCTCTCCCATTGGATAACATTTTGGTTACCTTAATACATTTGATAAGTGATAACTTTGAATTGGGAGCAGGTAGAAATGATGAGTTTGGTGTCTAAAGAATTATAATTTAAAACTCTCTTAAATGGTAAATTTGGATTTTAAGTCACGATTCTAAAAATGCAATTTTTTTAAAGTTGCCATTTTCTTGTCCCAACCATTTGGAGCCTGCATATTGCATTTTGGGTCACATGACTAGGTGTAGCTGGCAGTTGGTCTTGATGGATTGTTCCCAGACAGTGAGACAAAGAAGAATAGGTGTTGGCAGGATGTGCCATCTCTGACTCGATGCCCAGGAGTAGTTGTAACCTACTACACTTGCACATCATAAAGGATCTGCCTAAGCACATCCACAAAGGTTTTTGACACTGGTCTTTTGTGTCACCAGACAAGCTGGGGCCAGGGCAGGGCGGCAGGAAATTCCAAACACCTCTGGTGGTGGATACCTCCACAACCTTCTCCTACATTAAAGTGTGCACCATATATAAATATTGGACTCTCAGACCCAACTCTTCTGTATACCTCTGGACCTGTGGAAGACTCAGATGGACTACTGTGTTGCTCTGCAATAAGGGCTGCTACTCAGTTGCCCTGCTGCCTGAGTAAAAGGACTGGACTTGCATCTTGAACCCAGGACCACTTTAGTGACTCCAATTGCAAGTTGGCTGGCCTACTGATCAGAGCCTCAAAGACAGAAAAGGCTCCAACCATCTTGTATCCAACATTTGGACTCTACTTGCTGTGATTCTTGCCCTCCAAGTGGTGCCATCTTAGTCCTGGACTTTTGGCAGTGAGCCTGAAGGTGCTCTGCCAGCCCAGATGTGGTCCTGTAACTATAACCTAAGCAGCACAACGCATCTCCTCTTAGCACCTTCAGAACTGCCACAGTGTGATGTATTCCAGATGGTGGGCCACGCATTGAAGTCTCCTTGGATCCACCACTGCACGACACATCATTTATGCAGGCATTTATGCAGGCCTTTGCATCAAAAGCCTTCTTCGGCGGCCTCCTCGATGCTGACACAGGACTGCACCACAGCCCCACACCTTCTACAGAAACATTGGCCCTGAGCGCATCCTCGACGCAGGACTTCACATCGCAAGCCCCTCATCAATGGCATCCTCGATGATGATGCAGGATTTGCATCACAGCCCCTCAGTTTCCTCTGAACCTCCACTGGGCAGTGTCCTTGAAGCAGGATCTCACAACATTGTACAAACCAACATTTAAGGAACTTTGTTCAGCAGGCCTAACTTGATCCCTGTATTCAGCCTGAGATCTACAGTGGTCGGCCTGGACTAGTGGCTTTGTCCCGGTCCAGAGCAATCCGATAACCACTTTTCCCATTAAATCTTTAAAATTGAATATCTCCGGTTCTATTGATGGATTTTTGGTCATTGTGGTGTCAACTAATTGATTTAATTTTCCTCTATTTTTCCAAAGTGATGTGGGATTTTTCTTTTGTTACGTTTTCATTTTACTACTGATTGTAGTGCTGCATACATTTTGTACACATTGCCTCTAAGTGAGCTTGACTGCTTTGTGGCAAGCCACTAGAGGGCTAAGCACAAGTTAATGTGGGGTTTGCTTGTGACTTCACTCTGATAGAAATTGTGGCTGTTGGGTGAATAGGGTCTCACCCTCCTCAACCAGTAACCAAATGTCCAACACTTAGGTGCCAATCACGATCCTGTAAAAACCGGGTACGAACCGTCGGACGGAGCATATTCTCCGTCCGACGCGTACCCAGTCGTCAAAATATACCAACATGGAATTACGATTCGCACGGAAGCACCATTTCCGTACGAATCGTACAAAACCCCGACCGACGAAAATAAACATACAAATGCGATCCGGGAAAGCGCCGACCTGACGTCGGGACGCACGCAGCCTGCCATTCACGAACCAGGAATTACGATTCGCACCGACGTCATCCCGCACGGTGAATATTTTCCGGCTGCCAAAAACTGCCGGGAAATCAGGACGACGCGAACAAGGAGTACCAGTACGCGACGGACAGACAGGACGACGCGAACAAGGAGTACCCGTACGCGACGGACAGACATGGACCCGAACCTACGTGTCATCCCGGGCCCTCATAGCAGTCGACCTCCTCTACAGGTTACGACGCAGACGCCGCAGAAGGTCAGAACAACAAAGGGAGGGGGGAAAGGGGGGGGGGGGTGGCAGGTCGAGGGCAGGCCACAAAACCCCCACCATAGTCACACAGCACACATGCCCTGGACATACCTGACCCTCAGGCCCTGGTCACTACGAGGGGGTGGGGGTGTGTCCAGCTAAGCCAGCGACCGCCACAACGGAAGTTCTTGACGACGCGAACCGGCAACACAACCAGACAGGTACGTCCCGTACCCACGCCTTAAGAGCGTGGGTACGAGTCGTACCACGCCCACACCTACGTCACCCCAACAATGGCGGGACGGCTCGTACCCACGTGGCAAAGGCCTGGGTACGGGCCGCACAAGCATCACATAGCGTGGGGATGGATATGTACGGACCGTACCCCCACCCCATATGCATGGAGCGTACCCCCAACCCCAACAGTGTAAGTACGACACGTACCCCCACCCGCGTATGCAAGGAGCATACCCCCCATGCCAACAGTGTAAGTACTGGGAGAAAAACATTTTGAAAATGTAAAACAATGATATATGGTTTGAACTAGAGAACTTTTTTGAGTGCATCACAGCTGTTTTTCTCCCAGTTATTCATTTTTTCTGCACACAGCTACAGTTGCACCACAAATTTAAGTTTTATACTGTTAAGCAATCATGTCGTTTGACGACATTGTACATTTGACCGAGAATAGAGCACAAACTAAGGCATATTCTGCTGCTGAAGCAGCTGACATTTATGGTCTCATTAAGGAGGTTAGGACTTTTGACTTGAATTCTGGTCCAATCCAGCAACAAGTTCGACAGTTAGAGTACCTGATGCGCAGAGAGATTAATCAGCGCCTGCACGCCACTACTTTAATCCAATACCATAAGGCAAGTCGCATACCCAGGGGACTGCGTTTAGCAATTAAGCCCATGTTATTTAAAATGAATAAAAAGTTTATGGAGAAGTGGTACACCATTTTGAATAAATGCTCCCTTGACTTGATTTTGCTTATTGTAGAAGAACTTTCACTAGTCCTTAGTGGTCTAGAAACTGAAATTAAGGAACTTCAGGCTAATCTTGTGTTACGTATGGAGAATGAAGCATGGTCCACCACACTCACAGAGATTAATACGAAACTAGATGTATACGCCAAAGAAATACATGAGCGAAAAGTGAGGAAATTTCGCCGTGACACAATTGATTATAAGCTGGATTAAGTTTATTCTTGGGCGGAAGTCTATTCCCAGAGACGAAATTGGCAAAAACCAACCACTACATCTTCTGAAGAGAGTATAGCCTCCACCAGTGACACTCAATTATCTCGACCACCTGTTACTGTAAGTGGTCCACCTCCACCCCCTCCGGGTGAGCGTCAATCTCCGGTTCCTAGCACATCTAAGGTGTCTTTTTTGGCTACCAGTCCGGCTTCAAATCAACCACCTACGCAGCCATCCACAGAACATCCCAAACACGTAGAGGTCACCGATTCCACAAAAACAGGGACAAGTCGCCGCACAAAGAAACACTAGTGGTTAACATTTCTTCTAAGTCATTGACTGACAAACAAATTGCAGTACTTAACAAAGGCTGTTCATTTGTACCCACTTTCCAGTCTAGAAACTTGGATTCTTTGATTGCTCTTTACAAATTTACCAGGAAGTTACGTCTAAGACTTTTCTTCTCAACAATTGTTACGGAATCGCAGTCAGATACAGAGGTTGAATATCTTGAGTTCAAGCCACGTAGCACTTTTGTGTCCCCCGTTACACACAAGGCTATAGATTTGTTTGAGACTCTCGTCAAACAGGATATATCCAAGTTCACTTCTCGTCCCCAGGGTAATTCCAATCTATCAAAGAGCGAGATTTTTGCTTTAAAATCACTGCAATCTCAAAATACGTTACACTTCACTAAAGCGGACAAAGGTGGTGCTCTAGTGGTGATGGACCGCAGCAAGTATGAGTTGAAAGTAGACCAGATGCTACAAGATCGGTCCACATACTTGCCATTAGAGTCAGATCCTACAGATGAATTTTTGAAGACATTGGATTCTATTTTGTCGCATGCACTTGAAATGCAATGGATTACTACTAAAACTAGAGACTATCTATTTACTCAGTTTCCAAGAAGGCCGAGCCTGTATATGCTCCCAAAAATTCATAAAAATTTGGACGATCCTCCCTTGAGACCCATAGTCTCGGGATGTGACTCCATTCATGACCCTCTTGGTCGCTATTTGGATACTTTCTTCCAACCAATTGTTCAAAGTTGCCCATCTTACGTTCAAGACACCACTCACTTATTGACAATACTCCAAGATATCCACATCCCCGAAGGTGAACAATTATGGTTATGTACAGTAGATGTTGTTTCTTTGTACACATCTATCCCTCACATGGACGGCATTGATGCCATTGAATGGGCTTTATTGCGTCAAAATGATGTCAAAGCAAGCAAGGTTTTCTTAGTTGAAATTTTGAATTTTTGCTTGTTTCACAGTTATTTCCAGTGGAAGGGCCAATTTTTTCTACAATCCAATGGCACATCGATGGGTTTTTCTGGGGCTCCCAGCTATGCGAACATTTTTATGTTCAAATTTGAAACGGAGCACATTCTTACAGATGTCTCGTGGACCTCAAATCTCCTGTTATACCGTCGATATATCGACGATATACTGATTGTCTGGAAAGGGTCACAGAGCAGCCTTGAAACTAAGATTTTGGCACTCAACCAGATTAATTCTCGAATTCAATTCACACACCTGATTGATCCCTTAAGCATAGCATTCTTGGATGTGCAAGTGACTCTATCAGATTCCTCTATTCAGACTACTGTCTTCACAAAATCGACAGATCGAAACAATGCTTTGTTGTTCCAAAGCTTTCATCCATGGCCACTAAAACGCCACCTTCCGTACTCACAGTTCCTTAGGATCAAGCGCATCACGTCTGATCTGGAGGCTGGCGAGCAGGCGATTGAAGCCTCTAAGAGTAAATTCCTTGACAGAGGATACCCTTCACAAATTGTTGAACAGGCGGCCACAAGGGCTATATTGTCCAATCGTGAAGATTTGATTAAGAAGAGAACGCCACTGATTGAGAAAAAAAGAGAGGTTTTCGTTTCTACCTATTCAACGGATTCTCACTTGTTAAAAAAAAGTATACTACAAAGATGGGATTTATTAAAATGTGAGCCAGACCTTCAAGGCCTGTTCGCTGAAGTCCCACTGTTCGCATATAAGAGATCACGGAATTTAAAAGAACTTTTGACCAAATGTAAAACCGAACCAAAGAAGGTTTACAAAGGCATGTCAAAATGCATGAACTGCTCACATTGTAATAATGTAATGGTAGGCAGTAGCCTCCCCCACCCAAGAACAGGTAAAAAGATTGATCTACATTTTAATGCCAACTGCAATAGTCATCATGTAGTTTACATTATTAAATGTCCATGCGATTTATGTTATGTAGGAAAGACAGAACGTGCTCTCCGCACGCGGATAACAGAGCACAAAAGCCGGATTCGTACTAAAACTATCAGTTCTCCTCTTGCACAACATTGGACTAACTCCAAACATTCACTAGCTCAGTTTAAATTTGGGGTTCTTGAAGTAATTGAAGACATTCCAGGGAGAAACTTGTCTAAAATTCTTGCACAAAGGGAATCACATTGGATTTGGCTTCTACAAACACTTGCCCCATTGGGGCTTAATGATAAATTTGAATTAGCATGTTTTCTCTGAATGTTTTCTGCAAACCACCATTTTTGTATATAATTGTCATCTCTCTGCCTGGTACTCTATGATCTATATTGTACACTGTTGATTGTGCTATATATTTATATGGCTGTATATTTGTTGTTTTTTAAAAAAATGCTTTTGCAACCACATAGTGACAGTGTTTAAATAGTTATATAATGTCAGGTTATTTTTTGAATTTGCTAACTTTATTGCACAGTATGATCTCTTCACTATTTTTCACTATTCGATTATTCATTTTTTAAGCAAAATTGCTATTGTTGTATTGCCTATTTCAATTTATGGTATCGAGAGTTGTAATACTGATCTTCCAGCCACACTTGTAGGCTTGTTAGAAGTGTTTGTGTCACTCATTTTCCAACATGGCGGCGGAGGTTCTTTGACGTAGTCCTCTCTCGATTACACTGAATTTCACTTATAACGCGCATGCTCTGCACTAAGTTTCACTTCTTATTTCGGTGAAGTCGATACTTTCCGGTGACGGACTGTGAGTTTTCTAAGCTAAGGGTAAGCTGCTGATGCTTCTTGTTTACGCACCACTAAGGCATACGAAGTAAATCTCCCCGAGTCACGTATTTATTTGCGTGTTTCTCTCATTTTTCAGTCATCTGGTTTCCGTTGAATTACTGCCGTACTCGGCACAGATTTGTGTTGGTAAGATAACTTTCAGCACACTTGGGTGTTGCAGTCGTACACTTCATAATGGCTTTCACTCACGTTGTTCTATTTTTATTCTGCCTTATGTTCAGGCTCCCCGCAATCTGTTATCGAAGAACTGACACGCATTGAATAGCGTGGTTATTTCTATCTTCTGGTACGAGATCAGCCAGAGTTGGTTTTCATTTTTTCATTTTGGCATCGTGCATGGAGCTGGGAGAGGGCAATTTTTGATTTATTCACTTATTTTGGGACACATCGTGTTGATATTTTATGCACAGTCGTAAAACACTTGTGGTGACTGGAATCTTTAATCTATTTTCTATTTTCTCGGTTTTTCACTCCTGACATTCTGATATTATCACTGCCTCATTCTGATAACAAGGCACTAGTCCTACCGAATGTATGAGCCTTAATTGTTTAACTCCATTATGTTTCCATGAGTTGGTCATTTAGACAGGTCATACCATTGTGTACATTGCTGTTATTTATGTTTTGTAGATTCCCCTGACGAAGGGCATTGCGTTTTCAGCCCGAAATGCATTGGGAAATTGTGAAAGCAATCATTTATTTGAAAATGTGACCATCACAGCGGGATTTTGCTGTAACCAAGTTATGAATCTCAACCTTTTGTGACAGTAAAGAAAGAACTGTTTCACAATCAACGAACGACTGTTTGGATTTTATTTGATTCACTGATAAATGTTTTGGTTCAATAATAACAGTGAGATATACGTGCTTAATGTGATTGAACTATCTTTGAAATACGTACACTGGATTGTGTATTTTAGTAGTGCACTCGGTACCTCCAGATATACCTCTGGTTATCTATAGTAACAGTGTAAGTACGACACGTACCCCCACCTGCGTATGCAAGGAGCGTACCCCCCCAACAGTGTAAGTATGACACGTACCCCCACCCGCGTATGCAAGGAGCGCACCCCCCATGCCAACAGTGTAAGTACGACACGTACCCCCACCCGCGTATGCAAGGAGCGTACCCCCCACCCCAACAGTGTAAGTACGACACGTACCCCCACCCGCGTGTGCAAGGAGTGTACCCCCCATGCCAACATTGTACGTACGACACGTCCCTCCACCCGCGTATGCATGGAGCGTACCCCCCACCCCAACAGTGTAAGTATGACCCGTACCCCCACCCGCGTACGTATGGAGCGTACCCCCACCCCAACAGTGTAAGTACGACCCGTACCCTCACCCGCGGATTTATGGAGCGTACCCCCACCCCAACAGTGTAAGTACAACCTGTACCCTCACCCGCGTACGTATGGAGCATACCCCCACCCCAACAGTGTAAGTACGACCCGTACCCTCACCCGCGGACGCATGGAGCGTACCCCCACCCCAACCGTGTATGTACGACACGTACCCCCACCTCGTATGCATGGAGCGTACCCCCATGCCAACAGTGTAAGTACGACACGTACCCCCACCCGCGTATGCAAGGAGCGTACCCATCCATGCCAACAGTGTAAGTACGACACGTACCCCCACCCGTGTATGCAAGGAGCGTACCCCCCACCCCAACCGTGTATGTACGACCCGTACCCTCAAACGCGTGCGTATGGAGCCTACCCCCCACCCCAACAGTGTAAGTACGACACATACCCCCACCCGCGTATGCAAGGAGCGTACCCCCAATGCCAACATTGTACGTACGACACGTCCCCCCACCCGCGTATGCATGGAGCGTACCCCCCACCCCAACAGTGTAAGTACGACACGTCCCCCCACCCGTGTATGCATTGAGCGTACCCCCCACCCCAACAGTGTAAGTACGACCCGTACCCTCACCCGCGTACGTATGGAGCGTACCCCCACCCCAACAGTGTAAGTACAACCCGTACCCCCATGGAGCGAACCCACACACGTGTATGGACAAAGCGTACATATTGTTAAATTGGAGGGGTGTGTGCAGAGTCCTCCCAGCAGTGCCCAGACATAGGAGGGGTGGGTGCAGAGTCCTCCCAGCAGTGCCCAGACACAGGAGGGGTGGGTGCAGAGTCCTCCCAGCAGTGCCCAGACACAGGAGGGGTGGGTGCCCATCACTCCCAGCAGTGCCCAGAGACAGGAGGGGTGGGTGCCTATCACTCCCAGCAGTGCCCAGAGACAGGAGGGGTGGGTGTGATGCACAGTGTGAGCCTTGATAATTGATTGTGTATTTGCCCTCATTCCACCTGTGTACTTTCACTGGCACGTACTGCTTTTGCCCTTCCCCAGAGGAGTATGTCCCTATGGCAAAGGTGCAATGCGTTGGCTGCATGACATGCCTTGTTGTAACCAGCTAATTTGTTCCCATATGTGTCTCTGTGACATGTGTACGGGCCGTACCACTATGGGTGTCCTCGCGTATGCGTACTCGTACTGGTACGGCCCGTACACACGCCTGTACGTTCACTATCACTATGGGTGTCCTCGCGTATGCGTACTCGTAGTGATAGTGAGCGTACAGGCGTGTGTACGGGCCGTACCACTATGGGTGTCCTCGCGTATGCGTACTCGTACTGGTACGGCCCGTACACACGCCTGTACGTTCACTATCACTATGGGTGTCCTCGCGTATGCGTACTCATAGTGATAGTGAACGTACAGGCGTGTGTACGGGCCGTACCAGTACGAGTACGCATACGCGAGGACACCCATGGTGATAGTGAATGTACAGGCGTGTGTACGGGCCGTACCACTATGGGTGTCCTCGCGTATGCATACTCGTACTGGTACGGCCCGTAAACACGCCTGTACGTTCACTATCACTATGGGTGTCCTCGCGTATGCGTACTCGTAGTGATAGTGAGCATACAGGCGTGTGTACGGGCCATACCACTATGGGTGTCCTCGCGTATGCGTACTCGTACTGGTACGGCCCGTACACACGCCTCTCCGCAACCCCATCACGCCGGCCCAGCTCCGCTACAACACCGCCCATGGCCGGACAAGGCGAGTAATAGAGAGGACATTTGGCCTGCTGAAGAGCCGATTCAGGTGCCTACACAAGACCGGCGGCGCGCTCCCATATGCCCCTGCGAAGGTCTGCAAAATCTTCATGGTCTGCTGCATGCTGCACAACATGGCAGTTGAGAAAGCTGTGCCACTCATCCTGGATCAAGATGACGAGGACCATCCACCCATGGAGGACGAAGGGCTTGGCAATGGGGCTAGTGATGTGGAGGATGTGGAGCCGCAAGAGGACATCCGGACTCGGCTCATACGCGACTTCTTTGCTTAGTGGTGAGTACCAGTGTCTGAGTGTGCACACATTGGTCCCCGTGTGGCATGTGTTGTGATGTGTGTCTCCACCTGCATGTATGGCATGTGAGTCAGATGTGTGTGTGGGTGTGTCACTGGAGTGATGGTGGCAGTGATGGTTGTATTTCCCCAGTCATAATTGTGACCTAGCATGTTGTCATCCATACATGTGTCGAGTACATGCACATGCAAGTGGCTGTGCTTTTTGTGGCTGACTTCTTGTGTGTCTCTCTTCCCCAGGTACTTGCGCATGCCGTCTGCTGCTTGCATTGTTGTGGCACTGCTATTCCTCATGGACACGTCATCGTGTGCTGACTCAGCGTTACAGGCACGGACACGTTTGGAAGTCTCCTTGGGGTAAGGGATGCATCAGGGGTGTATTGGGTGTGGCAGTTGTTCACGATGTATGCACACTGCCCCTGTCGATGTTTGGTTCCTCTGCAGCCATGTTGCATCACCATGGTACACATGACATGCAGCTGTGTACACCTGAATAGATGGTCTGACTTGTTGACAGTCATCAGTGATGGGATAGTGGATTGTGATGATGGCATCAATGTGTGTAACACTGCCCTCGGACACATACGGTTTGCATTGGCTTGACATGGTGTGGGACTTCTACATCAGCGGATCAATGGTGTATGGCAGTCTCTCCGTGAGCAGCTGTGGGTGTTTAGCTATTAGCCGACAATTGTGTGCCAGTTCCATGGCTATCACGCATTTGTGCTGCAGAAGGGGGGTGCCAGTGTTGGACCCACATGTTACTCCACATGAAGTGTTCATGTGTACTTCAAGTTGCCTCTGCAATCACGAAAACATGACTAATAAAGGTGTCCCTACGCCTCCAAGGTGCCTCTTCTCAGTCAATGCTGGTGTGTTGCCACGGTGCATCCAGCATGTCTGGCATGGTTTTCCCTGATAGTGGCTATGTGTCTATGTGTCGAGTAGCAAGATGCAAGCTATGTGTGTGGGATGAGACTGTGTATTGTGCATGATGTCCATGACTGTGTGGGTATTGTGACATGTGCCATCCCCATGCATCCAACGTTGGCCAGGCCCCCATTCTCTGCATCCACCGGACTCAAGCTTGCAGGACATGGTTCTGCCACCTGTCTACACATACCTGGGTGCCCCCCAGGACACTGGACAGGATCCCTGACCTCTGCGCATGACTGTTGCTGTACTCAATGTGTCTGTCAGCATAGTTGTGCGGCCACCCCCTCAGCTGGTTTGGCCCATCACGGGTGTGTATGGTGCTCCATGTCTGTCTTGCCTAATACACTGTGACCCGTGTGTCCTGTGCCAGACTCAGGCCCCAGGGTGTGGATGGTTGAAGTCAAAAGAGAACTCAGGCATGTTTAGACTTTACAAGACACATGTAAGGTAATAATGCAACCAGCAGGCATCTTCTCTTCATGGTGTGAATTTTTATTTTTGTGGGGGGGTGGGGGGGGGGGTATGATGTGAGGGGCTTTCCGGGAGTTTGGAATCCAAAGTTCAGTAGGGGAGTTGGTGTCCTTGCCATTGGAAATCCTCAGAGTCCATGCCACAGTCTTTGTCAATATTGGTCAGACAGTGACCAGCAAGGCCATGTGGCAGAGAATGTCTCTTGATGCTGTGATGCTGTTGCTCCAGTGGGCCAGGTGCCAGGCCAGGTGTCCTGGGAGATGGTGATGTAGCGCCGACCCTCACGGTCCTTTCCGTGGACGACCCGGCCTCCTGCGGGGACCCTCAGAAGCAGGCCGTGACGATGTTTGGGATGCTCCATCGGATGTTTCCTCCTCCTCCTGATCCCTCCCTGTGGGTGGTGATGTTCTACGCCTTCTGGCACAGGGAGGGTTGCCCATGTTGTCGGCCATCCGACGGAGTGTATTGTGAATCCCCTGGAACACCGTCACGAGCTCAGCCTGTCTGTCCTCCATCCTCCGTTGGTGTTGCAGTAGACAGGCATGTTGCTGGGCCTGCTGGGTCTTTATCTCATCGAGGGTCCCCTTCATCTCATTGAGGGTGGACACAACCTGGGCCATGCCCCTGGTGTCCTGCCAGTATGTATCCAGGATGTTACGGACATGGGAATATACCGGTTCCCCAGCCAACTGGTCAGGCTGGCACCTCTGCCGTCCTCCACTCCCACCACCCCTGCCCACTTGCACCTAGCCTGCCCTTGTGGGCACATCGGGTCTCCGGGACCCCTGAGGGGTGGCATTGGCGTTGTCGCCTGCCTCCTCCTGGGTGCCCGGGACACCGTGTCCCTCCTGGCCAGCCTGGCTGCTTTGTGGTGGTGGGGCAGGGATCCTGGGTGTCTCCTGGGATGTGGCAGGAGTGGGGGTGGTGGTTGGCCCCGTTGTACCTGACGCAGATGCTGCAGGTCGTTGGACACCAGAGGGGCCAGGTTGGTCGGTGTCGTCCACAGAGTGGTGAGAGTCGTCGCTGCCGGTGGGATCGGCCTCCCGCAGAGCCGGGTCCTGTGAGTCTTCCCCCCCAGTGTTGGGGGGTAAACCACAAGGTTGACCTGTGTGTGAGAGAGACAATGTTAATTTTGGTCCATGCAACATCCATGTTTCATCAGTTTCAAAGTTGGCACATTTCCTCTTGGAATTAGGATCTGTCTTGCATTCCACTCACAGTGCACTTGTGCATGGGTGTGTCCCTTGGGCACCACTTTGGCACCTTTAACTATGTGTGGCACAGTCTTACTTGCTGCGTCAAGTGTGACTGCAGTCAGCAGTGGAGTGGGCAGGTGTGGCGAGCCATGCATTGGCGCCTTCCGTGTAGCACTGTACATGTGCACATGGAGTGGATCCACACACTTATATAATGCAGGTAGCTGTTGTTGTGCTCGTGCACAGGTTGTGACATGGCCCTGTGTTTTGCCATGGAGAAGAGGGGGGGTTCTGGCACTGGCCACCCTTGTCTACATGCACGCAGTCCACCTGCTGACGAGCAGACATTCCCACACACCACAGGGCTGATTTGCTCTCCCTGTGTGTCCCTTTCTCACTCCCTCTCTGTCCCCCTCTCCCTCCCTCTGTGTGTCAGCCTCCTCCCTCTGTCCGTCTCCCTGTGTCTCCCTCCCTCTGTGTCCCCCTCTCCCTCCCTCTGTGTCCCCCTGTCCCTCCCTCTGTGTGTCAGTCTCCTCTCTCTGTCTGTCTTCCCGTGTCTCCCTCCCTCTCTGTCCCCCTGTCCCTCCCTCTGTGTGTCAGCCTCCTCCCTCTGTCCGTCTCCCTGTGTCTCCCTCCCTCTCTGTCCCCCCTCTCCCTCCCTCTGTGTGTCAGCCTCCTCCCTCTGTCTGTCTCCCTGTGTCTCCCTCCCTCTGTGTCCCCCTCTCCCTCCCTCTGTGTCCCCCTGTCCCTCCCTCTGTGTGTCAGCCTCCTCCCTCTGTCCGTCTCCCTGTGTCTCCCTCCCTCTCTATCTCCCTCTCCCTCCCTCTGTGTGTCAGCCTCCTCCCTCTGTCCGTCTCCCTGTGTCTCCCACCCTCTCTGTCCCCCTCTCCCTCCCTCTGTGTCCCCCTGTCCCTCCCTCTGTGTGTCAGCCTCCTCCCTCTGTCCGTCTCCCTGTGTCTCCCTCCCTCTCTGTCCCCCTCTCCCTCCCTCTGTGTGTCAGCCTCCTCCCTCTGTCCGTCTCCCTGTGTCTCCCTCCCTCTCTGTCCCCCTCTCCCTCCCTCTGTGTCCCCCTGTCCCTCCCTCTGTGTGTCAGCCTCCTCCCTCTGTCCGTCTTCCCGTGTCTCCCTCCCTCTCTGTTCCCCTCTCCCTCCCTCTGTGTGTCAGCCTCCTCCCTCTGTCCGTCTCCCTGTGTCTCCCTCCCTCTGTGTCCCCCTCTCCCTCCCTCTCTGTCCCCCTGTCCCTCCCTCTGTGTGTCAGCCTCCTCCCTCTGTCCGTCTTCCCGTGTCTCCCTCCCTCTCTGTCCCCCTCTCCCTCCCTCTGTGTGTCACCCTCTGTCACCTAAGCCCAGCTTCCTGGGCACACACTGTTAGCAGATCTTTGAATGGCCCTTGGCTTGTTGCTGTGAGTTTGTTTCTGATCTCCAGGCACCCATTGGGTGTAGTGTGTGTGTCTGCGCTGTTTCTGTGGTGGTGTGTGCTGCCACTCTTTCACAGTGTTGGCTGTTCATTAGCTGCTGTCATGTGCAAAAACGTGCCTTCACCCCCATGTGTTAATGCAAGGCGTCCGCCATTTGCTGGCGAGTCTTTCCTGTGTGGGGACACAGTGTTTGTCTGGCTGTGACCTAGGCCATATGGGCAGAGGGCATTGTTGTCTGCTTCTGAGTTGCACTATGTGATTTTTGGGGCCCACCCTCCCGCCATCTGGCTTATCGTGTCATGTGTTGGTGTCTTCTGTGGCCTGTGACTTGACATTTTCCAGCTGGGTGCATGGGGCATGGTGGCGCCAGTGGCATGTGCGTGTTCATGGAGTGTGGTTGAGTCATGCGATAGCTTGGGGTGGTTGCGTGCCTGTTTGTGAGTTTGGTTCTGGATGACGTTCCCCCCATGTGAGGTGCGTTGTTTGTGTACTCACCCGGGTGTCGGAGTCCTCCTAATCCTTCGACTGCCTCCACCGGCAGTATGGCCATCACCCTCTCCTCCCAGGGATGGTAGTGTACGGGTCTGCGGGACGGCCCTCCTCCAGTGACGTTGGCCTGGTTGTGTTCGTCCGTCATCTTGGCTCGGACCCTCCTCTGCAGATCGTACCACCTGGCTTGGCATTCCTGCTTGTTCCTTCTGGTGTCCGCAACAGCATTCACAGCATCGACGATGGTCTGCCACATGGCTGTTTTTTCTGACATGCTGGTCTGTCTGACCAATGTTCCAAAGAGGTGTGGCTCGACTCTGAGGATTTTATCGACAAGGACCTCCAACTCTCGGTTACTGAACTTTGGATTCTTGTTAGTGGGCATGGTGAGGGGTGTGGGGGTGGATGGGGGGGGTGGATGGTTGTGGGTGTGTGGGTGTGGTTGTGCAGGTGTGTGTGTGTGTGAATGTGATGAGGGGGTGTTTGTGAAGGTGGTTGTGTGAAGGTGTGCAAGTGTAAGGTGTGGTGAAGCTTGTAGTATGGTGCTGTAGGTTGTCTGTGGGGTCTGGCAGTAGTGAGTCTGGTGCAAAGGCTCATGGTTTGTGTGTCTGGGCCCTTTTTATTGGTCCATTGGTGGGTGTGGCTGTGTTTGAAGTTTGGGTGGGTGTGTTATAATGAGTGGTGGTGTTTTGGGCCTCTGTTTGTTTTTGGCAGTTGCAGGTCAGTGAATGTGTTGTTTTAGTGGTTGTTGGACATGTTTAGTGGCTTTGTGCCATTCGAATGGTGTATTCTTGTGTTATTTTGTTTTGTCCTGGTTGTGTACGTGCGTTTTTAGCGTGTGTACGGGGTGTACATGGGCCATTTGGTTGTACAGTGCTGTCCTTGTGTGTGGCTTGGTACGACTCGTACATGCGGTTGTGATGTTGGTGCCTGGGGTGCGCTCCGTACTTAGGAGGTTGTGGTGGGGGTGCGACTCTGACGTACACGGGTGCACATACACGGGTGGGGGTACGACACGTACAGGGGTGTACATACACGGGGGTACGACACGTACAGGGGTGTACATACACAGGGGGTACGACACGTACAGGGGTGTACATACATGGGGGTAGGACACGTACACGGGTGTACATACAGGGGGGGTACGACACGTACAGGGGTGTACATACACGGGGGTACGACACGTACACAGGTGTACATACAGGGGGGGTACGACACGTACAGGGGTGTACATACACGTACAGGGGTGTACATACACGGGGGGTACGACACGTACAGGGGTGTTCATACACGGGGGTACGACACATACACAGGTGTACATACAGGGGGGGTACGACACGTACAGGGGTGTACATACACGAGGGGTACGACACGTACAGGGGTGTACATACATGGGGGGTACGACACGTACACGGGTGTACATACAGGGGGGGTACGACACGTACAGGGGTGTACATACACGGGGGGTACGACACGTACACGGGTGTACATACAGGGGGGGTACGACACGTACAGGGGTGTACATACACGGGGGTACGACATGTACACGGGTGTACATACACGGGGGTAGGACACGTTCACGGGTGTACATACAGGGGGGGTACGACACGTACAGGGGTGTACATACACGGGGGGTACGACACGTACAGGGGTGTACATACACGGGGGTAGGACACGTAAACGGGTGTACATGCAGGGGGGGGTAGGACACGTACACGGGTGTACATACACGGGGGTACGACATGTACAGGGGTGTACATACACGGGGGGTATGACATGTACAAGGGTGTACATACACGGGGGGTACGAAACGTACACGGGTGTACATACAGGGGGGGTACGACACGTACAGGGGTGTACATACATGGGGGTACGACACGTACACGGGTGTACATACACGGGGGTAGGACACGTACACAGGTGTACATACACGGGGGTAGAACACGTACATGGGTGTACATACACGGGGGGTACGACACGTACACGGGTGTACATACACGGGGGTACGACACGTACACGGGTGTACATACACGGGGGTACGACACGTACAGGGGTGTACATACATGGGGGTACGACACGTACACGGGTGTACATACAGGGGGGAACGACACATACAGGGGTGTACATACATGGGGGTAGGACACGTACACGGGTGTACATACACGGGGGTACAACACGTACAGGGGTGTACATACACGGGGGTACGACACGTACATGGGTGTACATACACGGGGGGGTACGACACGTACAGGGGTGTACATACACGGGGGTACGACACGTACAGGGGTGTACATACACGGGGGTATGACACGTACAGGGGTGTACATACACCGGGGGTACGACACGTACATGGGTGTACATACAGGGGGGGGTACGACACGTACAGGGGTGTACATACACGGGGGTCCGACACGTACACGGGTGTACATACAGGGGGGTACGACACGTACAGGGGTGTACATACACGGGGGGTACGACACGTACACGGGTGTACATACACAGGGGTAGGACACGTACACGGGTGTACATACATGGGGGTAGGACACGTACACGGGTGTACATACACGGGGGGCACGACATGTACAGGGGTGTACATACACGGGGGTACGACACGTACACGGGTGTACATACACGGGGTAGGACACGTACACGGGTGTACATACACGGGTGGGGGTGTACATACACGGGGGTACGTCTCGGACATTAGGGGGCTGGGGGGAGTGTTGGGCGCGTATGCGGGCACATGTCTCCATGGTTGCTATGGGAGTTCGGTGCAGACGGTGTTTTTTCCATACGGTTGTAACATCGGACGCACGGGATGGATCGTGATTCCTCGGTCGGACTTCACTTTTCACATTTGTACGGTAAATCGTCCGAGGACGTGTCGGACACATTTTCCGACCCGAGGACTTGTGGGGAATAATTCCCAATGCGGTTCGTATGGACTTTTTAACATGCGAATCGTGATTGGCATCTTGTACGGCACTTGTACGATTCATACGGTAAAAAGACCGGATACGAGTCGTACGGGGAATTTTTTTACCGGATCCTAATCGGCACCTATGTAATAAGTAGAGTTCTCCTTCAGAGCTAGTTTTTCATAAAGATAAACCTACTCTTCCCCTGTAGAAGAGAAACATATTATTGATTTTAAACTGTTACATAGACCTTGTTTTGAGAGAAATATTACAACAAATGCAATCGTTAACATAAGTATTCCTGTTCATTGTCTGCAAAGAATTGTAAGGTTTGTACCAATCTGCCAGCGTCTGTAGTGGAGGTTATGACCTATCATTGTATTCCACTTACTTATGGTAAGTCTTGTAGTATCATTTTGAGTCCTCTGTATTGAGGGATTCAAATGCCTTATTCTGTTTGTTCGAACAATGTAATGTTAGCACAATGTATATATGATGTTTAATCAATATGAAGTCGCAGTTTGTTATTCATGTGCTGCAACCCACTGAGCTATATTTGTAATGTGCAAGCTTCAGGTGTATAGAATTGTTCCTGTAATGAGGAAGCATTTATCTTATTCTTGCCTTCTCAGTAAAAGACCTGTTATGCTACATTGCTTTCCTCCAGTTAGGTTTATAATAATGGATGTTTTGTATGTTGCTGTTATAAGAAATAGAGGCTTGTTAATGACAGAAAGACCTCTGATGCAGACGCTTGATTCTGCAGCTCCGTGCAGGGCACAGTTCCCCCTCCCTCTTGGAGTTTGATGTACTGAGAGCAGCTGAAAGTGAACTGTCTTTCCTTTCTATCTGAGGCCCAAGGCCGTGTCGGGCCTTGAGCCTATGATAAGCGCATTCTTGCAGTCTCTGTTTCTGTACTCCCATGCCTGAGATAGAAAGGGAGGCACCTTCCTGACCTTCCCAGCTCTGAGCTAATTATGTTTGCCATATATGGACCTTCCTTTCTCTCTGAGCCAACTTGTAGATTTCCATGTGCTGACTTCATGTGTTCACTGAAAGTATATCTGTCTGGTTTTGACTGTAAGTCTTCAGTCTTCCTCGGCGCACCTTATGGGTGAGGGTCGATGAGGCTCCTCTATGTAGAGTTCTGTTGTGGCCAATAAACGCTTGAACCTTCTACGTTGCCAACTGCTTATTATTGATTTGATATTGCGGGCCACTGGTAAGTGTGGCCCTTGGGATTACTATTTAGATTACTACAGTATCATCAGGGTCATTTAGATTATTATTTTTGAATTAGGAGTTGGTTCTTACAGAGGTGCCCATGCATAACATTTTGAATCCTCACTCAAATGCTAAGTATGTGGATACTGTGTGGCACTTCTTTAGGTCCAAAGTTAGGGACTTTATTGACAATTTAGAAGACAAGAGAGAAGAAACTGTGTTGAAGGCAAAGAAGGGAGGGGATGAATCAAAGGGAGTGTGAAGTGGAGAGGCGGAGAAGTATAAAACGTTTGGAACACAGCTAAAACTACATTTAGATTGGAGCAGCATTGAAAGTTATGTTTTTCAAGAAGGAAGGAGAATCAGTGTTGCTGTGGTGGGCATATGGAGCAGTGATTAAGGGAGGAGCATTGTCCTTGACGTTAGGCCATCGAACAGAGCGCTCCTGAAGGGTGGTCGAACTAGAAACCGACATACTGGCCTTGGAAGAGGTCCTCTCGCGGGCCCCTGATCCTGACACGCAGCACTCTCTCCAATTCTAAAATATGAACTATAGACAGCTACTATTGGAGGAGGCCACAATGCGTTCCCTGGCCACTAGGCATCTAATCAGAGCGAGCGTACTGGCAAGCTCCTGGCATGGCTGGAACGTAAAGAGCAAGCAACACGATGGGTCAGAGTGATCAGGGGCCCCGATAAAGAGCTCCTTACTGATCCCCAGGACATCGCAAACAAGTTTACCTCTTACTTTGAGGACATTTATAGGGTCCCCGATACCTCCCAGGCTCCATTGTCGGCGGAGCTACTGGCCACAATTAAAATGACAGGCCTCACCTTGGAGGATAGGGAGGCCCCAGAGGCGGACATTACGGTGATAGAAATACAAAAAGCCATATTGGGGTACGCTCCAGTACGGCAATGGGCCCCAACGGCCTTCCCATCGAACTCTTCAAGCCCATGTCTGCCAAATTAGCACCCCATCTTCTAGGCCTATATAATGAGAGCTACCAGTCAGGGCTCCTCCCTGAGGAGATTTGCACCGCGGCCATAGTGGTTATACACAAACCCAACAAACCTGTGGAAGAATGCAAATCGTACCGCCCAATATCCCTGCTCACAGCAGAAGCCAAAATCCTGGCCAAGCTCCTGGCCAATCGACTCCTCCCTCACATCACCAAGTTCATTCACCCAGATCAGTCCGGCTTCATGCCCGGTAGAAAAACAGCCAGGAACCTCCGGCAAGTACATGGCGCCCTGGGAGAATGAGTACCATAGAAGAGGAAGCAATCTTGTTGTCCCTTGATGCCACAATGGCGTTTGATACCATCGAATGGGACTTACTCTTCGCCGTGCTGACTCGGGTAGGATTTGGTCCACGGTTGAGTGGCTGGATTAAGCTGCTCTATTCACAACCCACCACATATGTCACAGTTAACAATCACCGCTCTGACACATTCTCCCTCCATCGGGCAACAAGACAGGGGTGCCCGCTTTCCCCACTTCTCTTTGCCCTGAGTTCACCATGTGTGTGAAAAGAAAACTTCATCTAAAAAAAATTCCTACATTTCTGTGTGGGATCATTGTGTCCGCACACATTTCCTACCACTCAGGCTAAATTCCTGGTCTCCTCCAGGGTAATCAGCAAACACTCGGTACCTTCAAAATCCTCAGGATGTTGGAAAAAAGGGCGCAAATATGGCAGGAATTGCCCTAAATAGCCAAAAAAAAGACGGGGGAGAGGGGTAGGCCTGGCAGCGAAGGGGTTAAAGAGGATACACATGGTGTGGACCTCTGGAAAACACTGCAAGATTTGGCCCATATGCTCAGTATGTTCAAGCACTTTACATGCAAACATAATGGTCATATGTGGTTAAGTTTAAGTGGCACTTCTGAGGCTGCCATTTTAATTCTGCTCCCTTAGCTCTCATCTGGTGACCAGACTTTCTCGGTAGCACTAGAAGGGGCTTGGAATGTATTCCTTCTGCTCTTTACTGAACTTTAACTTCTAAAGACAAAGGCCCCCAGAAGTGGCAAGAAAGGGGGTGTAACATTTACCTGAAGAGGTTGGAATTTATCAGATATGATAACTATTACAAGATTTTCCCCAATATTCTGGAATAACAACTGGGTTTTGGCCAACACTCATCAGGAATTACCTTGCATTTTTCTCTGGTAATTTACAGCAGGTTTTATCAGCTGAAATGTAATAGGGTATGCAGCCAGTAATTACCAGGTGCAATAGCATTAGGATTGCTTATAATTCAAATCCTTGCATGAACAGGAGTTTGCTAGGGGCCCAGAGGCGGCTGGCGATTGCAAAAAGCAGTGGAACGGCAGTCCATACACAGAATTGCACCACGCAAGTGAGCAAAGCAAACAAACCTGATGCCTGATGTTCTCAGGAAGGGTTTGACTGAGTAGAGAGGGTGAACTCAGATGTTCCTTTTTACTTAACTCAAAAATGTTCTTTTTATTGACCTTGAGATGATGAAGGGCTGAGTGGATCGCTGGAGTACAATCCATGGAGACAAATACTAATCATTAGTCTTTTTAGAAGATTTAGAGGATACATCAGTACAATGAGCCTTTAGACCCACCTAAGAGGCCTGTGACTGACCATATTCCATTTAAACCTTCACTAGCATTACCAGTGTATGTTAAACACAATTTATCATCAACTCACTTGTATTGAACCACACTTACACTCTCATTCCCCCACTGAACCATACACTCTATACAGACACTCACCCATTCTGCCATTCACTAACTCATTCACCCACTAGTGCATTCTTGTATAATTTCTCTCCCACTCCTTCACCTAATTCACATTGCCTCACCCACTCACTGTTGTATTTTAAGTTATTTCAATATGTTATTATTGAAGGCAGCAGGCTGCACTTTAGTCACATCATGGTGTTTTAACAACCTTTTGTCTACCCACCTTAGTATTCCAAAAATATCCACCCAATTACTCACTCAGCTGCTCACCTAAGATCATTCACCTATTTACCTAACCACATTCAACAATTCATTCACTTTCACCCACCTTGCATCATTCACCTAACTACTCATCCTAATCCATCTGCTTCAAGCTACCCACTGTCAATCAACCAATTCACATGACTAGTCATCACTTTCACATATCCACTCAGTCAACCCCACACATTCAAAGAATTGCCCAGTCACACAAACACACCAAATATCACCAATTGAGTAACCAGTAGTTTCATCAATAAAAAAGTACACAAAGCTGCTTTGTTAGTGCTTGATTTATTCTCCCTGCTGATTACATCTAGATGTCCACAGTCACAGCAATAAGCACATATAATCTGCAAGGGAGATAAAACATGCATCTATAGTTGTGGAAGTACAGCGTTTTACTGACCCAATTGGTTTTGCAGAGGAGCAGTTAGGAAGGAAAAGAAAAAAGAATGAACAGATTTTTACTTTATTCTCCCAACTTACTTGTGCAGTTTTTTCATGCAGCTGCTGCTCTGGTCATCTTGCTTGAGAAGATCACACTCTTTGGGTTCTAATCTAGGCTTCACACACATGCTGCACAGAGTATGAATGGGCTTTTCCTGGCCATGAATGCACTAAATTAAACATGACTTGACACCACAGACTGACAAAATAGGTTTACCTCTTTCCTGTTTCGTCTTTCACATGCTTCCTAAGCCCACCCTTTCCCAACGTGTCACAGAGACTGGAGGTGGTCAGTGAAGTTTGCTCGCCCCACCTCACACCCTATGGCGAGGTGTTAAAGGGTGGAGTGAGTGCTGCTCAGGGATAGCAGGTCGGGCGCGGGGATCACGGGGGGGAGTCGCAGTGGGGGTCGCGCATGGATGAATTATAAAAAATAAATAAACAAACTTACCTTGCCCTCCGGCCGAGTTCCTCGTCTCTGCTCCTGCTCTCCTAGAGCACATCAAGGAACAGGAAGCAGGCCCACTAACCAATCACAATGCTGCAATTCAGCACTGTGTTTGGTGAGCACCCAGGCTCCCCAGACCAATCACAACGCTGCAATTCAGCGTTGTGATTGGTTTTGAGCATCCTAGTTTGGCGCTTTATCAGGAATGGGGGTCTGGGCTTGTTCTCCATGCAGGCTGTAATGAGAACGGGGAAAGTGCGCATGACTGGTTTGGGCGGCCCGAGAGGGCCAGCCAAACAGTTATTGCGCACTTAGAATTGGGCAAACCCCTCCTCTCCTGTACTGCTCCATGAGCATAGCGGCCCTGCTCACTCACCCGCCCACAAAGCTGCAGGAAGCAGCCTAAAATGATAATAACACAAAGTTATTATCATTTTGGGTTTCTGTTTCAAGCAGTGGGTCAACGCTCCACCGCCATACATAACAGTGGTCAGAAAAAATAGGGCCACTCCTAAGGAGAGTTATAGTATTGAAACCAGTTGTTTTAGTATTTTTTTGGTCTGGCTAAGTAGGCTGTGTATGATATTCTGCATAGTTGTGTTTTTCAAAAAAACAAAGAATATTCTCCATAAGAATACTTTAAAAATAGATTTAACATAACCTGATAGGAATAAGTACCAGCCACAGGAGAGTGGTGGGAGGCTGCACTCTGCACACTGTACCTGCAGATGAAAGATCAGACTGGGGCTAGGCCCATTACATGATCCTGCTCTCCAGGGAGAAATGATGAGTCTTGGGACAAGCGTTCTGAGAAAGTCGTGGTTGGAATCGGATTCACATTAACATGGTCATTATCCCACCCGAGGGCAGGGCTGGCCATTTATTAAACCTAGCCTTTTCTGCCGTGGCTGGAGGTAGGAGGCTGGTTCTGAAGGTCAAACAGCCGCTGCTGGTGCCTCTGTGACTTCTGGACTCCCTGGTGACAATGCGGCAGGCTTCAGAAGAGAGAAACAGATAAAGAGAGAGAAGAGACTCAGAGAAGAACAGACTAAGGGGCAAATTTACAAGCCCCTTACGCCAGATTTGCGCCGCCGTTGTGTCACTTTTGCGGGCTATTTACAACATGACGCATCTAGGGAGATGCGTCATGTTGTAAAGCACTGCGCCACATGAGGGCATTCCTGCACAGGGGGGTACATTCCGGGGCAAGAACGCCTCCGAAAAGATTTCACTCAGTCACTTTACGCCATGCTGCGTCAAATCCCTGCGCCTGCCTGAAGCAGGCATAAGGATTGACGCAGCATGTTAGGGATAGGGGCACCCGAGCCTTGCTGGAGCTGCGTCGTGCTTGCGACGCAACTCCAGCAATGCGCCGCCTTTCCGACAGGAGATGCGTCACGCATCTGCCCATCCGAGTGCCACGGTGCACCGCATTGTAAATGTGGCACATCAGTGGTGGCGCACGGGTGGGCGGATGCGTCGCAACTCTTCTGGCGCATCGCTGCTGGTTAGCAGAAGTAGTAAATCTGCCCCTAAGAATAGATGGATAGAAAGAGCGAGCGCCGAGGAACTGTTTTCTTCAAGTTTGTAATTGTTCCAAATTGACTTGCTACTTTCGGATACAAGTCCAAAAACTATACTGATTATATATAAATACATACTGACTCATACAGGATCATATTTAACCTCTTAAGCGTCCTCGGTAAAAGGTTAGAAGTCAAAGGTTGAAATAATGAATGTACTTTTCTGAATGATTGTAGGGAGGCCAGTCATATTCTTACACAAAAAGTGCATCAAAGGCAAAATAAATTAGACCACACTAGAGCTGATGAGGGAAAAACACGTTACAATGATGTGGGCAAACTCGTGTTTTCGCTTTACTTCCATCGAGCACCGCATCGCGTGAAGAATGTCATCGTGACGCATTCGTGAAGTTTAAAAGCGCTTCGCGGGAGCTGATAAATGTGTTTCTAATTTGCCTCCGAGGGAATGCGCTAAGACGAGCAATCACGGCGCTTTCCCACTCATTGAACATGTGTGTATTCCGAAGTCATGGATTCCCAGCAGGGCATTATGAAGCTGAGGGGAAGAAACGGACCTGTCTTATTAAGTGTTCCCACGACCAATTAAAAAATACAAAGCAGGACAAATTGGGTTTTAAACAAAATCAAACACGCGCATGTAGGTTTCAACAATTTCTTTACAAAATATCCTTTTTCATGAAAAGCTCATCGGGTTTTTTATTTGCTTGTGGAAGATTCCTACTATTACAACTTGAACAGATACCTGTTTCATGAAAATATCGATTTGTCTACGGGCTCAGCATACCTTTTGATAGTTTTGGAGGATGCATCAAACAAAAACCGATTCCACTGAACTGTTTAAAATGTTGTTTCCTGGCGGTCCACGGTTTTTGTCTGACTTTTCCAATTACTGCAAAAGCCAGGGTTATTTCAAAAGCAGGATCGTATTAATTAAATATTCCAATTCAAAATGTTTAATTACATTGCACTCACGATTGCTTAGACCCTGGCATATCGGACATATTTTACTAAAGTTATGCCTGGCCACCTGCAAGAATGTAAAAGTGTACTAACACATTGGAAGATCTAATAAGCTATGGGCCTTATTTATGAGGCCTTGCGACAGTTTTGCGCTTCCGTTGCGTCACTTTTTGTGACGCATTGGCGGCGTAAAACATGCCTCCTGGGGCGCCCTATTTCCAAAGTGACGCATCTAAGTAGATGCGTCACTTTGTAAACCCCTGCGCTACATTATATGTGCGTCAGGTATAATGTATGCAGGGTGGGCGTTCCCACTTAAGTAAGCCTCGTAGAACTGATGCAGTGAAATCTACAAGATTTCACTGCGCCACTTCTAGGGTGCAAATGCGTCAATATCTTGCGCCTGCCTCACAGCAGGCGTAAGACGGACGCAGGCCCTGTGAAAGGACACATTGCTGGAGTTGCGTCACTTTGGTGACACACTCCAGCAATGCATCACTTTTGTGCCTACAGTTACGTCAGAAATACTGACGTATCTGTGACTCCTTGCGACATGATGCGTCATACAGTAAATATGACGCATCCATCATGCTGCAAGAAGGGCGCATTGAGAAGCGATGCATCACTTCTCATAAATGAGGCCCTATATTTTTACATATCTTCATATAGTGCCAGAGCACAGTAAGCGAGAAGCTGTGCAAATGTTGAATGTGTGAAGAATCGGAAATATTCAGAGCAAAGCAGCTCATCTATCTGTGTGTACAGTGAGGGACAATGTCCAAAAAATCTCTTCTAAAGTATCCAGCACTTTCCTAGCACACTTCTAACTTTAATATGGTCTTCTAGAGCTGTCAGAGACTTGGCGCCGTTTGTGATTCTGGGATCCAATTTGACCTCAGTCAAGTTGGTCTTCTGCTATTGTGCTTGTTGTTGCAGACAATCTGTCCAACAAAGTATTGTGTAGTTAAGGTTAATCTGCATCATGGGCTGGACATGATGTGATATCTTGTCAGGGATCTTTGTATTATCTTGTGCAGAGGGATGCATGGCTAAACTAGTGTAACGTTAATTTTGTTCAGCAGGGGTGTATGGCTGACTGTTTGTTGGTTTGGGGAGAATAGTCATTCAATCAATCAATCTGGATTTGTAAAGCACGGCTAATCACTGTGAGGGTATCCATAATCTGTCCGGGTGCATCATTAGTTGAATTGTTTTGCTATTGAGATTTCAGAGAGCCTATGAATGTGCCTCTGATGCGGCAGTTACAAGTCATCTATATGGCTTTTAAGTATTGAGAAGTGCATGGCAATGCTAGGTTTAGGTCTACTGTGTACTTAGGGTTGGCAAAGACCACCATGGCAAAGGTAGCCCTAAGCCTTTAAGAAGTTTCATCCTCATTCATGTTTTTCCTTTATTTACAGGGAAAAATATGAATTTCAACAAATTGTATCCAGTTGAGATCCAGGGCCTTAAGATCTCTAAAGAAGATTGTCCTACTTAGCACACATCTTGCGACAAAGGCCTCATTTTATTCAAGGCCCCAGAGCCCAATTGTGAACATTGTGTCTAGTATTACACTGGTTTATCATATAACCACTGACTTCTCCATAAAGCTATGTTCTCTTCATGGGAGGTGCTGGTGAACTTTAAATCACCAGTGCTTCCAGCTTAGCAGATTTACAAAGAACATATCTGCCAGTACTCCTGAAACATCTGAGCTCTTATGCTATTCAAACAGTCCGCTTGTCCAGAATTGTCTATATAGAAATGTCAAGTTCCTTCTCATTATCTGCACAAAACTGATATTTCTGGGGCAGGGGTGGGAGTTACAGGAGAAAACTATGAAACATTCCGAATACTACTTTAAGTACCTGAACCTCATTCCTTGTCTAATCACTCCCTGCCTTTTTCACTTCACTATTAAACATGGTTTTGTCTTTCATTGGAGCAGAGCCATTGGGTTTACAACCCATTACACTTCACACAGTACTCTTCAGCGTATTTCCCTTTACAGTCGCACAGACTGTATAGACCTGGAACTTATAGCAGCACTGTCTCTTGTGCTCCCAGCTTGAATGAAGATCTCCCACTAGAGTCTGGCAGTTCTGGTGCAGGGACTAAAGATTCCCCACATTTTATGATGGCCTCAGAACTAGAGAAGCTAATACTGTTTAACCAGCAAATAGTAAGAGGCATCCAAAGTATGTGCACCGCACTATGATTTTGTTTAAGAAATACATAAATAGAAAGTTATTAATATGTCACTTTATATGGCACATTTGTTCTAGATATTACATTTATTGTAAAAGCAGTGGTTCATGATCAATTTCATTGAAGACACTGACAAACAACTTCCTCTCAAGATGCATCCCAAAGTCTTATTCTATGTCAGAGTATCAGTAACAAAAACATATCTGGACATTTTGTGTTAAATACTGTTTACCTAAATAGTGTTCCATTTAGTGTAGGCTTTCTGTTATTAGCTCCAAGAGGGTGACTAATTTGGAAACAAAATATGGACTCCAATATTCTGGTACCATATCTAAAGGTGATACTTCTCAAAGATTTGAAAAAAAGTGGGCAGTCATTTTTAGATATTTTCTATTAGAAACTGAGGTTTCTGGTTGGCTGGGCATGCACCATGTCTAAGCAGGAGCAATAATCCTAGTCAGGGTAAATCAGATACACACCCTACAATAATCTGTGCTCACCCTCCAGTCACTTGGCACAGAGCAGTCAGACTTAATTTAAGAGGCAATGTGTAAAGTATTTGTGCACACTTTAATTACAGTAAAACAGTCAAAACACCAGTAGAAAATATTTATCTGATTAATACAAGACCAAAACTACAAGAATCCAATAATTAGAGCTTGAGATATGAATGTTTAAATATTAAATGTGAAAACATTGCCTAGAAGTCAATAGCGGTCAAAAGATTACTTGAGGTCCAGAGGGACCAGTGCAAATCCAAAGTTCAGGCTGAACATGATTAATGTCAGGCCTGCCACAGGACATAGACAGGTCTCATTGACAAAGTACTTTGGATGGAGCAAAGCGTTGATGTTGAGGACTCGCGGCGAGGAGTCGTCGCGTTATCGTCAATCAGTAGATAGAGTCGAGCGTCGGCGCCATTGATGGAAGCTTCATCAACCAATCCCTGTACTATGCAGGCACGTTGCTGTTGAGCCATGCTGTCTGTCGTCATCAATCCTGGCTGGCTGTAGAGCTACTGTCATCGAGCAACCGCTGCCTCGAAGTCGGAGAGTGAGGCGTCGGTTCTGATCAGAGCAAAAATGCTGCTACTTTAGAAAACAGGGGGCAAGCCAGCAAGCCCATGGCAAATCATGGGTTCAAGATGAAGAGAGCAGGTTTAGTCCCTCTTACTCCCAGGCAAGAAGCAGCAGATAGGAGGCCACCACAGCAGAGCAAGTACCAAAGTGGCAGTCCCTCCAATAGAACAGCGATTAGCAGACAGAAGGCCAACACAGCAGAGCAGGTAAAAAAGTAGCAATCCCTCCTGCAGCACACCAGCTCTTCTTCTGGTCAGAATGGCCTTGGTGCCAGTAGAGTTTTGATTTGGTGGTGTCAGGTGTCCAGTACTTATACCCAAATGTGCCTTTGAAATGGAGGAGACTTTAAAGACGCCCTTGAAGATCATGAGGTCCCTGCTTTTCCTGGCCTGGCTCCAGACCTACTACATGGTGCTATGTAGCTGCTTGAAAGACACACAATTGGTGGAAGGAATGCAGAACACATCAAAACATTCACCCCCGGTCAAGATATCTGGGTTAAATCCATCATTCTTTTGCTCACCATGCCACCCCGGTTTAGACCTGGCAATTTGCAAATCAGTCTTGACCCTGTGCCTTATGGGAACAGTCCAGCCCACACTGCCAAGCCAGGTCCTCCCTGGACCAGAAAGAAGCATCTTAGGACCGGTTTCAGGGTTTCACCCATCTTTAGCCAGGATAGCTTGATTCCAGTGGCAGAGTGAGCCCAGGACCCACATCTGGGCATACCTGGCGCTCTTAGGGCGAGAAAGCAAAAGACACACAATTGATGGACGGAATGCAGAACAAATCAAAACATTCACCCCCAGTCAACAGATCTGGGTTAAATCCATTATTCTTTTGCTCACCATGCCACCCCAGTTTAGACCTGGCCATATGCAAATCAGTCTTGACCCTGTGCCTCATGGGAGCAGTCCAGCCCAAACTGCCAAGCCAGGTCCTCCCTGGACTGGAAACAAGCATCTTAGGACCGGTTTCGGGGTTTCACCCCTCTTCCCCCAGGATAGCTTGATTCCGGTGGCACAGTGAGCCCAGGACCCAGGTCTGGGCATACCTGGTGCACTTAGGGCGAGAAAGCAAAAGCCACACAATTGATGGACAGAATGCAGAACAAATCAAAACATTCACCTCCAGTCAAGAGATCTGGGTTAAATCCATCATTCTTTTGCTCACCATGCCACCCCAGTTTAGACCTGGCCATGTGCAAATCAGTCTTGACCCTGTGCCTCATGGGAACAGTCCCGCCCGAACTGCCAAGCCAGGTCCTCCCTGGACCAGAAAGAAGCATCCTAGGACAGGTCTCAGGTTTTCCCCCCTCCTCAGCCAGGATAGCTTGATTCCAGTGGCACAGTGAGCCCAGGACCCAAGTCTGGGCATACCTGGCGCACTTAGGACGAGAAAGTAAAAGACACATGTTGGACTTGGCCCTTTTGGCAGGTTCACCCCTAAACCTTTTGCCTTTTAATGTGACCTAATATTAGTTGTTTTTGGCCTCTGCGCACTTTAGCACTGTGGCCCACTGTAAAGTGCTTGCGCACTCTGAGTGCATGTAGTGAGACTGGCCTGCCCTCCCATAGGAATGCATGGGGGATATGTGTGTCCATGGTAATTCCTGGTGTGAGAGGAGTGCAGGGTCAATTTTATTATGTGCGAACTCGTAAGAATACATGCTGTGCAATGATGCGCGCAGATTTATTATAACTATAGGAGAAGTACCACTTATAGAAGTTGGCCTTTCTGTGTGCTGTGTACCTGCCTGCCTGATGTGGAGTGCACGTCTGGCTTGTGATTGACAGGAGCTGAGAGGGCTGGGGAATTCCAGGAGCCAGGATGAGTCTGCCCAGTGGTGAATAGCGAGATCTGCATGTAGATGGGAGGGAGGAGTTGCACCTGGGACCTGAATAGGGCTGTGCCTTCCCTCCACAATGCTGGCTCCGCCCCCTGTGGTGTGTCTGAGCACCTAGCCCCCACCTGACAATGGAGAGAGGAGCTGAGCACAACAAAGTGCTCCAAAGCTCCCCCAAACCAATTGCATCTGGTTTGCCCTGTGCTGGGGGAACAAAAGAAAAATGTGTATAAAAGAAGGGGCTGTGACCCCCTGAAAATGTTCTCTGTTGCTCCTCACTTGATGGGGGCCTGCTGCGGCTGCTGGGCGCCAGGAGGCACCCTGCTGGGGGGCCCTGTGAGCTGGCCTGCCTGGGCCCAGCCTTTGCCCCCCCCCCCTTTCACTCCAAAAATCTTTCTCTGGACTTTGGGCTCCAGCGCCTGGGAAGCGCTATATCTTTATTGCCCGGGGAGCACTCTATTTTTCTTCCCAACAAGAGCAGCGCTTCTGTTTTCACATGCAGCACGAAGCTGCGATAATTTTTTTATGTAAGGGGATCTCCGGCGTGGAGATTCCCCTGCAATTCTACTTATCTACGGCGCGGGAGCCCACCCCGCATTGCCTGCCTCATTGCAACGAGAAGACGGGAGCTTACCCCGTAGTAGCGTACTTCACGGGTGCCCACCCCGCATTGAGGGATTAGTCGACAAGCGGGTGCCCACCCCATCTTGTCACCAAGGCAGAGAAGGCAGAAAAGAACCAAAGCCGGCGCCCGCACCTGACGGTGGGCGGGGCTGGCTGAGACACCGAGAAGCACCTCACAGGCTCCGTTTCTGCTTCCCCCGGCCGGGAGGAAGCTGTCCCCAGTCTAGCAGGCATCCCTGTGCAGTCCCGGTACCAGGAAGGGGGACCGGGCAAAGGGAGACAGGCAGCACTGAGCGGGAAGCGAATCGGGGCTCCCAGGTGGTGAGGAGAGTCCCACGTACCGCCTACAGCTGCTAGAGCCCCGGTGAAGAGGGCTCCCACGAACAGTGCACGCAGTAGGAGCAGTCCCCGCTTCAGTCCGGTGAGTGGGGGCTGCCTCTGGAGGCGAGGCACCTTGTCGGTGCCTGTGGGTGTGGCCAGAGGAGTCCGAGGCTGCATTTGTGTTACGAAGTCCCCGTGGGGCTTCGGGGCATTTCTTGGCGCCCTCAGTTTTAGTGCCAGTGAAGGCACAGCACCTGAGCGGTCCCGCAAACGGAGCGGGCCGCTCCAACGACGGGGGCCATAATTGCGTTAATAAGAGCCCCAGTGGGGTTCAGTAGGTGCAGTGGCGGCAGTCCCATTCTTTTCCTCTGGGCCATTGCTCTGCTTGAGTCCCAGGGTAGGGGCTCACATTCTTCTACAGCTGCCCCGCCTGGCAGTGGGCAGCTGCAACGCTGTGCATAATTGTTTAGAGAGCCCCAGGGTGGATTCCTGAGGGCACCGAAGTGCCCGTGCCCATCCTTGGGACTTTATAGCTGCCCAGCAAGTAGTGGGCAGCTGCCACGTTTAGGCCTAAACTCTTGCACCCTCTTCTTTTGCTGCATGCGCAACCGGCCCTGACACTGTTGGACATAGGGCATTGGAGCCCTGTGAGAGGCCAATTGGCCTGGGGACAGTTTTCATGTCTTGTGCCCCCGCTTGGGGCACACTGTGTGTATGCCTAACTGTGATATCTACTGCACAATGGCTTTATGCCCTGATCTATGCCTCTAATGATGTTTATGGTTATGAGGTTTGTGCGTAATATGGTTATGCTAAGGGTTTTTAGGCCTAATATGTTTTATGCCTAATATGATTATTATTGCATAGTGTGTTCCTAACTTTACCAGTAGTTACTGGTTGTGCGCTACATTTACTGTTTGTGCTACATTTACAAGTGGTGATTTGTGATGGTTTCTACAGTGGCCCCATTGGCCCTGTCGTGTGTAAATAGTCCCCTGTGAATACTGCCTAGTGCCAGTTGGCACAGTATATATTATGTGATTATCTTTCTAATGCATTTATGAAAATACAAAGGCTATTTTTATATATAACCTTGTGTGGAGTTCCTTTTGTGGTGTACCTATGGTGTTGTTGCTGTGTGCGTGCGCAAACGCTTTACACATTGCCTCCGGGATAAGCCTGACTGCTCGTGCCATGCTACCAAGGGGGTGAGCAGGGGTTATCTTTGGCGTGTAACTCCCTTGCCCTGACTAGAGTGGTGGTCTCTGCCTGGCTTTGGTGCACGCCTTAGCCAACCAGAGGTCCCATTTCTAACATTGGTTATTAGCGGTGGGATTAGGACTTGTGTTTGCGTAGTACCACAGCGACAACTGGCTGCACTACAAACTCTGCATTTAGATAATCCCATGTTGGGGATTATTGTTTCAGATTTTATTTTTCTCCTGAAAGTGTCATTTTCAAATTGTGTACTCTTGCTTCAGATCTTAAGCCTAGGAGTCTTACATTATACCTGTGTGGGTTTTACTACCTTGCCAAGAATGGAACCTACCTTTAATGCATATAATCTGTTGGAATACAGTATGTTGGAGTAAAGGGGGTTCTGTGATGAGAGAAGCTTAGCAGTGGGTGAGGAAGACACTCCGCTATCCCTTAGGACAGCCCTGCTACACTGGCAACAGGATAGATGGAGACAGATCGACAGGGACCAGGCCGCACTCCAGGAGGGTGGTGGGTCTGAGGGTGGCCCTGAAGAGTCTGAAGAGGAGGAGGAAAATGACAGGACAGGGACGCCAGTAGATAGTGAGGACCCCATAGATAGGGAGTCCCTTGCTGGGTCCAGTGTCGGGGGCAGCGCCCCATCCCTTTCCCTGTCCCCAGAGGAGTGGGTAGATAGGAGGGAAGAAAGGGAGCATCAGCTGGCTTTGGAGAAGCTCAGGTTAGAGCATGCCAAGGAGATAGTGCAGCTGAATGTGGAGGAGCAAAAGCTAGAGACTGAGAGGATCCCAGCGCAGGAGAGGATGGCAGAGGCTGAGAGGGCCTTCGCCAGGGAGAAACTAGCTCTGGAGGGTAGATTATCCCCTGAGCGCAGTTGTGGTTTTCTGGTATCCCCAGTAAAGGTGGGGTCAAGTGGTGGCAGCAATATGGAGTCCAGTGCAGAAAGTCCCATTCCCAGCTCCCAGAGTAGGGTACCTTGTTCCCAAGAAGAAGAGTACAGGTTGAAGTTCAGGGGCAGTAAGAAACTGTCTCACCAGTCTTGGGAGGAGTTTGTGGATGAATGTGATGATCCACTGACTAATTGGGTGATGGTTAACACGGAACCTGGTTATCATGAACTGTTTGATCTGGTTCTCAAAGAGCACCTGCTCAGTTGTTGTTTGCCAGGGTTGCGCCAAAACCTGTCGGGGTGTGGGTTCTCCGATCTATTGGAGCTTGCGCTGGAAGCAGACCGCTAGGAAAGTGCCAGAGGTTCTGAAGAGGCATGGGGGAGTGATCCCAAAAGTAGTGGCTCATGTATCTTCCAGCCCAGAGTGGTGGAAGATGTTCAGAGTAGCCCAGCTAGGTCCCAGTGTAGTGAGAGGGGTGTAGGGGCTCACGTCCTGTCTCAGGGGAGTAGGAGTGAGTGTGGGACTGAGTGTTCCCAGGTGCCCGAAACCCAGTCTCAGAACCTGGATGGTTTCTTCAGGGAACACCAGGTTGGGGACCTAGGCTATCCTGTTAGTCCATTTGAGGAGGATCTCCTAGTGTCTGGAGAACCTGGAGCGTCTGTAAATAGAGCTCCAGTAGTTCTAGTGTCTGGCGGTGCCGCTCCAGTTGGGAGGGTACAGAAGTCTGAATTGAGGGGTGACATGGGGATGTATTCCACAGTGGAAAAACCAGTGGGTCAGTGACCAGCCAATAGGGCTGAGTTCCCTTGGAGTGACCATGGTGACACCACTTCTGTTCTGGGGGATCTTCGTGCCCTGTCAGGTGGACAGGAGACGGGAGATCTGCGCCAGGCAGACTGTTACATGACACATGAGTCATGTGTTACCCATCGGGGGGATACTGTGTGAGTCCCCAGAAGTCTTGGAGTGCCAGGCAAGTACTCAGCCAAAAGGTTTAGACCCAAGGTTGGGAGGCCAGGTTCAGGATCTGCCTGACCTGGAGGGAAGGACGTCTGTAACCAGTGTCCTGACCGGTTCATCTTCCAGGGGTACCGCTCCAGTTGGGGGGGGTGCAGAACTCTGGAAGGGGCTGCAGAGGGAGGGAGTCCTCGCCTCTGACCAGGGTGCAACCTGAGGGGTTAAACCCTAGGTTGGGAGACCAGTTCTTGGAAAGAGGTCCTGAACTGGTGGGAAAGTTGTGTTATAAGGGTGCCTCTCAGAGGAGGAGAGGGCGGAACCGTAGAAGAAGAGGTAGAGGGAGGAGAGCCTCTCTCATGACTTCTGGTCAGCCTGAGGGTACGGACCCTAGGCTGGAGAATCGGTGGCAGTCTAGAACAGCCCTGATGAGGGGTAGAGTGGAGAATGGTCACTATGTGCCAGGGGTTACTGCCCCCCACTCTGTGAGATGGCAGGGACCAGATACATCTGGATGGCCTAAGGCCTGGTCCTGGCCACTGACAGCTAGGGAGTACCAGTGGGGTAGCCCACTTGCTCCGGAATGCTTTTACAGAAGGAACCACATGGATTCACCGTGGCATAAAACAGGAAGGTGTCCCTGCAGTTGCGGGCTTGCGTCCGTGTTCTATCGCCCCAAGCAGGGAAGCCCATCACAGTGGTCATTGGTCTGCCCTGCGTTTTGGCTGGAAGGGGGTTGTATTGGACTTGGCCCTTTTGGCAGGTTCACCCATAAACTTTTTGCCTTTTAATTTGACCTAATATTAGTTGTTTTTGGCCTCTGCGCACTTTAGCACTGTGGCCCAGTATAAAGTGCGATCGCACTCTGAGTGCATGTAGTGAGACTGGCCTGCCCTCCCATAGGAATGCATGGGGGATATGTGTGTCCATGGTAATTCCTGGTGTGAGAGGAGTGCAGGGTCAAGTTTAGTATATGCAAACTTGTAAGAATAAATTCTGCGCAATGATGCACACAGATTTATTATAACTATAGAAGAAGGGCCACTTCTAGAAGTTGACCTTTCTGTGTGCTGTGTACCTGCCTGCCTGATGTGGAGTGCACGTCTGGCTTGTGATTGACAGGAGCTGAGAGGGCTGGGGAATTCCAGGAGCCAGGATGAGTCTGCCCAGTGGTGAATAGGGAGATCTCCATGTAGATGGGACAGGAGTTGCACCTGGGACCTGAATAGGGCTGTGCCCTCCCTCCACAATGCTGGCTCCGCCCCCTGTGGTGTGTCTGAGCACCTAGCCCCCACCTGACGATGGCTTGAGGAGCTGAGCACAACAAAGTGCTCCAAAGCTCCCCCAAACCAGTTACATCTGGTTTTCCTCCAGCCCTGTGCTGGGGGAACAAAGGAAAAATGTGTATAAAAGTAGGGGCTGTGACCCCATGAAAATGTTCTCTGTTGTCCTGACTTGAGGGGGGCCTGCTGCTGCTGCTGGGTGCCAGGAGGAACTGTCACTAGGGGCTGCCTCCCTGCTGGAAGGCCCTGTGAGCTGGCCTGCCTGGGCCCAGCCTTTCACTCCAAAAGATTTTCTCTGGACTTTGGGCTCCAGCGCCTGGGAAGCGCTATATCTTTATTGCCCGGGGAGCGCTCTATTTTTTTGCCCAAGAAGAGCAGCACTTCTGTTTTCACATGCAGCACGAAGCTGCGATCATTTGTTTATTTAAGAGGATCCCCGGCGTGGAGATTCCCCCGCAATTCTACTTATCTACAGCGCGGGAGCCTGCCGCATTGCAATGAGAAGAAGGGAGCCTACCCCGTAATAGCGTACTTCGTGGGTGCCCACCTAGCATTGAGGGATTAGTCGACAAGCGGGTGCCCACCCCGTCTTGTCACCAAGGCAGTGAAGGCAGAGAAGAACCAAAGCCGGCGCCTGCGCCTGACGGTGGGCAGAGCTGGCTGAGACACAGAGAGGAACCTCGCGGCTCTGCTTCCGCTTCCCCCGGCCGGGAGGAATCTGTCCCCAGTCTCGCAGGCGTCCCTGTGCAGTCCCGGTCCCGGTGGTGAGGAGAGCCCTGCGTACCACCTACAGCCGCCAGAGAGCCCTGGTGAAGAGGGCTCCAACAAACAGTGCACGCACTAGGAGCAGCGCCGGGGGGAGTCCCCACTTCAGTCCAGTGAGTGGGGGCTGCCTCTGGAGGTGAGGCACCTTGTCGGTGCCTGTGGGTGCGGCCAGAGGAGTCTGAGGCTGAATTTGTGTTACAAAGTCCCCATGGGGCTTGAGGGCATTTCTTGGCACTCTCAGTTTTAGTGCCAGTGAAGGCACAGCGCCTGAGCGGTCCTGCAAAGGGAGCGGGCCACTCCAACGACGGGGGCCATAATTGTGGTAATAAGAGCCCCAGTGGGGGTTCAGTAGGTGCAGTGGCGCCAGCCCCATTCTTTTCCTCTGGGCCATTGTTCTGCTTGAGTCCCAGGGTAGGGGCTCACATTCTTCTACAGCTGCCCCGCCTGGCAGTGGGCAGCTGCAACGTTGTGCATAATTGTTTAGAGAGCCCCAGGGTGGATTCCTGAGGGCACCGAAGTGCCCGTGCCCATCCTTGGGATTTTAGAGCTGTCCAACAAGTAGTGGGCAGCTGCCACATTTAGGCCTAAACTCTTGCGCACTCTTCTTTGCTGCATGCGCAGCCAGACCTGACACTGTTGGACATAGGGCATTGGAGCCCTGTGAGAGGCCAGTTGGCCTGGGGACAGTTTTCATGTGTTGTGCCCCCGCTTGGGGCACACTGTGTGTATGCCTAACTATGATATCTACTGCGCAATGCCTTTATGCCCTGGTCTATGCCTCTAATGATGTTTATGGTTATGAGGTTTGTGCGTAATATGGTTCTGCTAAGGGGTTTTAGGCCTAATATGTTTCATGCCTAATGTGATTATTATTGCATAGTGTGTTCCTAACTTTACCAGTAGTTACTGGTTGTGCACTACATTTACTGTTTGTGCTACATTTACAAGTGGTGATTTGTGATGGTTTCGACAGTGGCCCTATTGGCCCTGTCGTGTGTAAATAGTCCCCTGTGAATACTGCCTACTGCCAGTTGGCACAGTGTATATTATGTGATCATGTTTCTAATGTATTTATGACAATACAAAGGCTATTTTTATATATAACCTTGTGTGGAGTACCTAAGGTGTTGTTGCTGTGTGCGTGCGCAAACGCTTTACACATTGCCTCCGGGATAAGCCTGACTGCTCGTGCCAAGCTACCAAGGGGGTGAGCAGGGGTTATCTTTGGCGTATAACTCCCTTGCCCTGACTAGAGTGGTGGTCTCTGCTTGACTTTGGTGCACGCCTTAGCCAACCAGAGATCCCATTTCTAACAATACACAATTGATGGACGGAATGCAGAACAAATCAAAATATTCACCCCCAGTCAAGAGTTCTGGGTTAAATTCATAATTATTTTGCTCACCATGCCACCCGAGTTTAGACCTGGCCATATGCAAATCAGTCTTGACCCTGTGCCTCATGGGAACAGTCCAGCCCGAACTGCCAAGCCAGGTCATCCCTGGATCGGAATTAAGCATCCTAGGACCGGTTTCGGGGTTTCACCCCAATTCAGTCAGGATAGCTTGATTCCAGTGGCACAGTGAGCCCAGGACCCACGTCTGGGCATACCTGGCGCACTAAGGGCGAGAAAGCAAAAGATACACAATTGATGGACGGAATGCAGAACAAATCAAAACATTCACCCCCAGTCAAGAGCTCTGGGTTAAATCCATCATTCCTTTGCTCAGCATGCCACTCCAGTTTAGACCTGGCCATATGTAAATCAGTCTTGACCCTGTGCCTCATGGGAATAGTGAAGCCCGAACTGCCAATCCAGGTCCTCCCTGGGCCGGAAACAAGCATCCTAGGACCGGTTTCGGGGTTTCACCCCTCTTCAGCCAGAATACCTTGATTCCAGTGGTACAGTGAGCCCAGGATCCACGTCTGGGCATACCTGGCGCACTTAGTGCGAGAAAGCAAAGGACACACAATTGATGGACGAAATGCAGAACGAATCAAAACATTCACCCCCAGTCAAGAGATCTGGGTTAAATCCATCATTCTTTTGCTCACCATGCCACCCCAGTTTAGGCATGGCCATATGCAAATCAGTCTTGAAACTGTGCCTCATGGGAACAGTCCAGCCCAAACTGCCAAGCCAGGTCCTCCCTGGACTGGATACAAGCATCCTAGGACCGGTTTCGGGGTTTCACTCCTCTTCAGCCAGGATAGCTTGATTCCTCCAGTTACATTGAACCCAGAACCCACGTCTGGGCATACCTGGCGCACTTAGGGCGAGAAAGCAAAAGAAACACAATTGATGGACGGAATGCAGAACAAATCAAAACATTCACCTCCAGTCAAGAGATCTGGGTTAAATCCATCATTCTTTTGCTCACCATGCCACCCCAGTTTAGACCTGGCCATATGCAAATAACTCTTGACCCTGTGCCTCATGGGAACAGTCCAGCCTGAAGTGCCAAGCCAGGTCCTCCCTGGACTGGAAAGTAGCATCCTAGGACCGGTTTTGAGGTTTCACCCCTCTTCAGCCAGGATAGCTTGATTCCAGTGGCACAGTGAGCCCAGGATCCACGTCTGGGCATACCTGGCGCACTTAATACGAGAAAGCAAAAGATACACAATTGATGGACGGAATGCAGAACAAATCAATACATTCACCCCCAGTCAAGAGATCTGGGTTAAATCCATCATTCCTTTGCTCACAATGCCACCACAGTTTAGGCATGGCCATATGCAAATCAGTCTTGATCCTGTGCCTCATGGGAACAGTCCAGCCCGAACTGCCAAGCCAGGTCCTCCCTGGACTGGAAACAAGCCTCCTAGGACCAGTTTCGGGGTTTCACTCCTCTTCAGCCAGGATAGCTTGATTCCTCCAGTCACAGTGAACCCAAAACCCACGTCTGGGCATACCTGGCGCACTTAGGGTGTGAAAGCAAAAGAAACACAATTGATGGATGGAATGCAGAACAAATCAAAACATTCACCCCCAGTCAAGAGCTCTGGGTTAAATCCATCATTCTTTTGCTCAGCATGCCACCCCAGTTTAGACCTGGCCATATGTAAATCAGCCATTACAAAAAATGGGGTTGTCCCAAAATCAAGGACCTGGGAATCAAATTAATACAACAAACAATGATCCTGACTCAATACTTAACAAATTAGCAGTGTGTCATCTCGTTAGATCTTTGTTAAATTTGGAGCTGAATTACATTTAGCATAGCTCAAGAAACTCAATTTGACACTTCACCATGAAGCGATGCAACATCCACCATTTGATTGAGCAATATTTATTTATTCACAACAATTAATTTTATAAAAGTTCGGCGCATGGTTGCTCCAGAGGGAACGTGCATAAGGTAAAGGTGCTGAGAAGTGAATGTGTGAGGAAAGAATTTCCAAGGGGCAATAGAAGAATTGAGATAAGTAGCAAAATACACGGTTTACAATTCACCGTACAAGGTGTCCTGGTCACGTATCAATGAATACAGTCACAATTTTCTGTACAGAATCCAATTCATATTTTAGCACGTTGGGTAGGGGACGTGTACCAGGCTCATTATGAGGGGGTGTCGACGTTTCGACCCGTCTTAGGGTGCTAAGGTAATTTGATGCCTTGACCATGCGGGTCTTCTTCAGGACACCAAGGAAGGGGGGCAACCTGACGAAGTCCTCAGCTTGACTTAAAGGTCTAGCGTGATTCCAGGGGTGGATCAACCAAGGATCACTAGTGGCAATAATTCAAGGACCATAAGTGTGGTCCACAGACACTGGAACTGCAAACGCGGACTCAATCCGTTCAGCAGTATATTTCAAGGAAAAGGAGTTCAATTTAGGCATCTCATTTCCAGGACACTGGCCGTTCTGCTTCTAATGCAAAGCGTGCTTCCCGTTGTGTCTCATCCTAGGACCGGTTTTGGGGTTTCACCACTCTTCAGCCAGGATAGCCTGATTCCAGTGGCACAGTGAGCCCAGGACCCACATCTGGGCATACCTGGCGCACTTAGCACGAGAAAGCAAAAGACACACAATTATGGACGGAATGCAGAACAAATCAAAACATTCACCCCCAGTCAAGAGATCTGGGTTAAATCCATCATTCTTTTGCTCACCATGCCAGCACAGTGTAGGCATGGCCATATGCAAATCAGTCTTTATCCTGCCCCTCATGGGAACAGTCCAGCCCGAGCTGCCAAGCCAGGTCATCCCTGGACCGGAAATAAGCATCCTAGGACCGGTTTCGGGTTTTCACCCCTCTTCAGCCAGGATAGCTTGATTCCAGTGGCACAGTGAGCCCAGGACCCACATCTGGGCATACCTGGCGCACTTCGCGCGAGAAAGCAAAAGACATACAATTGATGGACGGAATGCAGAACAAATCAAAACATTCACCCCCAGTCAAGAGATCTGGGTTAAATCCATCATTCTTTTGCTCACCATGCCACCACAGTTAAGACATGCCATATGCAAATCAGTCTTGACCCTGTTCCTCATGGGAACAGTCCAGCCCGAACTGCCCAAGCCAGGTCCTCCCTGGACCGAAAACAAGCATCCTTGGCAGTTCGGGCTGGACTGTTCCCTTGAGGCACAGGGTCAAGACTGATTTGCATATGGCTGGGTTCAAACTGTAATGACATGGTGAGCAAAAAAACTATGGATTTAGGCCCAGATCTCTGTACTGGGGTGAATGTATGACATTGTTCTGCATTTTGTCCATCAACTGTTGTTTTTGCATTTGTCACCCCGAGTGGGACGGGTATGCCCAGATGTGGGTCCCGTGCTCTCCATGCCACTGGAATCAAGTTATCCTGGCTGAAGAGGGGTAAACCCCCAAAACCAGTCCTAGAATGCTTGTTCTAGTCCAGGGAGGACCTGGCTTGGCAGTTCGGGCTGGACTGTTCCCTTGAGGCACAGGTTTAAGTCTGATTTGCATATGGCTTGGTTCAACCTGGAATGGCATGGTGAGCAAAAAAAAGTTGGATTTAGGCCTAATCTCTGTACTAGGTGAATGTATGACATTGTTCTGCATTCTGTCCATCAACTGTTGTTTTTGCTATGTAGCTGTTTGTGCAGGGACAGGCACAGACCTATTCAGGTGCAAGTGTCAGCTCCTCCCAATCTACCTCAGGGAGTCCCATCAGCCTGGCGATGGGCCACCAGGATGCAAATGTCACACCCCTTCTCCCTTTGTTTGACTGTCTATAGGGAATGCACAAAGCCCAGCTGTCACGCAACCCAGATTTGTAATAACAAAGGCAGAGGCACAGAATGGTTTGTGTAGGAAACGCCAACTTTCTAAAAGTGGAATATTCAGACTTGCAATTTAAAATCCAACTTCACCCTAAGTTGTGATTTCAAATTGGGAGCCCAGAGACACCAAACTGCAAATCTCCATCTTTTCCCAATTGGAGATATCATTTAAAAGATGTTTTAAGACAATCCCAATGTTAACCTATGGGAGAGATAGGCCTTGAGATAGTGAAAAAAGAATTTAACATCTTTTCACTACCAGGACATGTAGAAAGAATTGGTTCATGTCTCTACAAGAAGACTTTCATCTACCTGCAATGGGAGTTTGGCTAAAGCCTTTTAAGTCTGAACTTTAGTTTCTGATCTCATTACATAGGTGCTGCAAAGTCTAGGACATGGAAGTGTGTATTACGCGTGTATGACAGAGTTTGCCGTCCAATAAATAGAAATTCATGGACAGGATTGCAATCAGAGGGAAAAGAATATTGAGTCTTAACATATTAAATCAGACTACTATTGCTTATCTGATTATTGTAGTGGTACAGATAGCCAGTGTGTTATAGAAACCCATACAGTCAAAGAAATACATTTTAGATGTGTCTACATTGAAGAAGACCAATCAGAATAAAGCTGACTTTAAAGCTTCAAACAGGATCACAAATTGTGGCTGGTAAGAACGTAGATTCTTCATTGTGATATAAATATGTATAGTAGGATTAGAATATTGAATTTTTGTTTGAAATCCCCACTTATTCAACTAGGTTCTGTTTTCATTTTCATTTAGAGCACATTGCTAAGCAGCTTCCCAGTGCATCTCTTCCATCCCCTAAATGTGGTGAAAACTGGATTACACCTATTAGCAATTTTGCTTAAAAATAAGGCCAAAAATGAAATGGTGCAGCAAACAACACCACACCACTTGCAATCAAGTTACATTGCATATGTTGGCCTCAGTAAACATTTACAGCACCTACTTGTGTGACTGTAACACTTTTCCTTTAAATGCCTGCCACTGCAACCCTCAATTACTGTGAGTACATGTTACAGAAGGCCCATGTCAAAGTAAACTGCTTATTTATGTGAAAGACCGGCTCATACCCTGTATTTAGTTAACTATGTCCTTCCAGTGACAGAATACATGGGCTCTCTTCATTGCATGTTCTAAAGTACATTTTCCATATGTCTGGTTGGAAAATACTATGAAGGTCATTATATGCCAGTAAATATTATTTACAAAATAAATTACAAATAATGTACAAGAATGTAGAAATTATATTTGCTGATATAATGTTTAAAAAATGTCATTAAAAAATCCAATTGAGTCTTACCTATATATTGCAAAGAGATTTTATAAGAAATGATTTAACTCTGCGTGAGCAGCATAGGCCTCACTTAATTCAGTTCTGAAGGGATCGCTATTCTTTCCAATAGCAGTCCTTTGAAACTTGCTGAGGTAGCAAACCCTCTTCCTGAAGAAGACAACAACACTCAGCCTACTGTCAGGAAGGATGAGCTGAGAAATTAGTTGCAACTCATTTTGTAATGTGATAGAGGGGAGTAGACAGAAACAAAAGATGAACATTAATAGCTGTAACCTCCCTACCTAGAGCAGCATGTTTAAACTAATCAGTGATATAATGTCAGGACCCCTTGATGCTCCTCTACTCTAAACAACTTTTTTTTAATTCCAATTAGGGAGCTTGGTGTTTGTTGGCTGTTGTAGATTACAAGGTCTGAACACTGGCACAATGGTTCTGCAATTTTGACTGGGCCCAGAACAGAATTTTCTGGGGGGTGAAATCTGTTAGGATTGGTTTAGCTATCAATAACCATTAGCTAATTTTGCTTCCCACCACCAACACCTTATAATTAATCTGAAAAATAAGAACACACTCAAGAGTCAGTCTATGAAGACTTCATGCAGTCTCAGAGACAGAGAAGAGTGAAGTGAGGGGCTCTTTTGTACATTCATCAACTGATCATAGGGGTATGAAATGGGATGTACTGAAACTTGCTTTAGTCCCTGCTCAAGTGAGAAATTGCGGTACAAAAGGGGGTGGTGATGGACGGAGCATCAGAACCAATCAAACACTCTCGCCCAGTCAAGAAATCTGGGTTTAATCCATCACCGTTCTTTAGCCCACTCTGCCACCCCCATTCAGACATGGCCATATGCAAATCAGTCTGACCCTGTGCCTCTTGGGAACAGTCCAGCCCGAACTGCCAAACCATGCCTTCCCTGGACCGGAAACAAGCTTCCTAGGACCGGTTTCTGGCATTTCAGCCGTCTTCAGCCAGGCTTGCTTGAATCCAGTGGCAAAGTGAGCAAGGGACTCAACGTCTGAGCATACCCTGCCAACTTATGGCGAACAAAGCGGTACAAAAGGGGGTGGTGATGGACGGAGCATAAGAACCAATCAAACACTCACACCCAGTCAACTGATCTGGGTTTAATCCATCATCATTCTTTAGCCCTCTCTGCCACCCCAGTTCAGACATGGCCATATGCAAATCAGTCTGACCCTGTGCCTCATGGGAACAGTCCAGCCCAAACTGCCAAGCCATGCCTTCCCTGGACCGCAAACAAGCTTACTAGGACCGGGTTCTGGCATTTCAGCCGTCTTCAGCCAGGCTTGCTTGAATCCAGTGGCAAAGTGAGCAAGGGACTCAACGTCTGATCATACCCTGCCAACTTATGGCAGGGTATGATCAGACGCCCGCCATTTTGTTTCTCTGTTTTTTCACAGCATAGCAGGAATGGAGCATAAATTACTTTATTTTAGCCCTTAACATACAATCTATTTTTCATTGGGCCTGCTTATTTTTAATTTGAAGGAACTCTTTCCTCATACTTTAACAGCAATTGCTCTTGGCTGTCTAAGAAAGCCATATTATTTTTAAATTGCATTTACACATACTTTTGTTTTCTTATTCCACTGCGACTATACTTTCCCATCATATTTTGAACTTTTTGTCACTGTGCTTTCATCAATATCAAATCCAGAATTTTGTGGGGAGAACCAAACCTACACATCATGGTGCTGGTATTTCTTTACTGTTTTCATCTTTAGCTGACCACAACCCCTTCACTGCACTTTCAACAAATATGGAAAGCTCTGAATGTAATACAACACTTTCCCAAAGTGGAACATCACCAGCGCCATCTAATATTCCGCTTTCCACTTACTCCTAAATCAACCACTTTATCTACACTCTCCTCTGGTAAACATGTCAAAAAAGATCCTCCTTCACCTGCTACTTCCCCTCCGCCAACTACTATGGCAGTGCTTCTAAAAGAAATAGGTGCTTTTTGGCCCTACTTGGAGGAAACCAACAAACGGCTTTAAGCCTTAGACAAAAAGTGGTCTACTATAGAGCATAAGGTTATGCAGATCGAGCAACAAGTGGATTCTGTTCAGGTTGTGGTAAACCAAGTCCCTTCTATGAAATCAGAAATTTCATTACTTAAAAAGCAAGTGGAAAATAATCTTGAAAACCGTAACAAGCATAATAATTTACGCATATATGGTTTGACAAAAGGCAGGGAAGGCTCAGATCACATTTCATTCGTAAAATCATTCCTTCCATAAGTTCCTGATATCTCCATCTCCCCTGTCTTGAACATTCAAAAAATAAATCTTTTGGGCCATAGTCCAAATATGGCGACATCTTCAGTCAAACCCAGAGGTGTCATTTTATACTTCTTATAGTATACTGACTTATTAAAGGTTCTGCAAGCAGCCAAGCTCAAAGGTCATATTTCTTGGCAAGGCTCTACTCTCTTGTTTGCTCAAGACTATGCTAAAGAAACAGTGGATAGAAGAAAGACATTTCTGGATATGAGGCCATCACTTCGTAATCTCAACGCCAGATTTCAACCGTGTCTTTTCAAAGTTACTTATAAAAATAGAACCACAAACTACGAAGATCCTGCTTTACTAGAGCAGTTATTGGACCAGTGCAGAGAAGAAGATATGGATGTTTCCAGACTTTCTAGTTTTTAACTTAATGGTGTTATTTGTATAATATTCTTTGTCTCTCAGTGATTGTTGATAGTTCTCCTTTGGTTCTAGTTCTTTCTGGCTTCCTTATGTAACATTTACCTCACATGTTTTTCTCTTTTTGTTAGGTGCAGATTTTTTCATACATGATATCTGCTTTGGATGATGTCCTCCCTCCCCCGCCCACCCTGAGTTGTCCTGTTATTTGTGTCATCTTCCTTATGTGGCTTCATCACCCTCATCTTTTTCATGTTTGTAGTAGTCGGTTTATTTTGTTTTCAAAATGTATGGTTCATGTTTTTCCTTGTTGTACATGTTTCTTCTTCCTTGTTTCCTTTTTCCTGTCCTTTCTTATCTTTCTCTCCTTCGTTTTTACTTCTACTCTCATTTGCTATCTCTTCCCTTTTCATAACTACTGATTTCTCTTTCTTTACTATTCAGTTTGCGGGTATAATTCTGCAAATCCTATGTCAAATAGTATTACTTACATAATATTGTTAATTTTTAGCTGCTATAATTATGGTTATTTAATGTTTATTTCATTTTGAATGTTATAAATGAAAGTTATTTCATGGAATGTTAAGGGTTTAGGTTCCTCTATAAAACACCAAAGTGTACTAACTCATTTATATAATTTTAAGTGTGATATCACCCTACTACAGGAAATCCATGTTTTAGATAAGGAGAATCCTAACCTTAAAAGACCATGGGTTGGTCATGTTTTTGTTTCTCCAGGTACAAGAAATCGTAAAGGGGTAGTCACTTCATGTCATAAACGTCTTGACTTACAGATTCTCATGCAAAGTGCTGATGATGTGGGCAGATGGGTTTCTGTTTTGTTGTTAGTTAATACAATTCCTATGACTCTTTTCAATCTTTATGCACCTACTGCCCCAGGCGCCACCTTCTGGCCTACAATATTATCTATATTGATGTCTTTTCAAGATGATTATTCATTAGTTGGTGGGGATTGTACTATGGTTATGGACCCTATAATTGATCGTAATTCTATGTCTAAATTTATTTTCTCTCCTATGTACTCTCAGTTTACATACACTATTCAACAACAGTTACTAGTGGATGCTTGGAGATTATGTAATCCTACACTTTTAGAATACACTTTCTTTTCCCCTGCACACTCCTCTCAATCTCGTATAGACTATCTGTTTATTTCTAATGCTCTCGCACAACATGTTACCCATTCTGATATTGGCTCTACATTAATTTCCGATCATGCTCCTGTTAATTTAGATTTGGACATTTTTCCACCTACTCGAAGTACAAGAAGATGGAGATTCAAAAATTCTCTCCTTTTAGACTCTAATTTTACCCAGAAGTTTGGAGTCTTTGCCACCGTTTTTTTTCTTGAAAATGAAGATCCATCCATGTCCCCACGGACTATCTGGGAAGCCTTTAAAGCAGCCTCCAGGGACTTTATTATTTATTTTGTATCTCATAGCAAAAATCTTCCTTGCTTATTCTACAATCACTTACGGCATGTATTAAACAATTAGAACACTCCTTTTTCCACACAAATTCTAAATCCTGTTTAGATGAACTTGTCAGATACAAATTAGAATTTAATATGATATCTGCAGATAATGCTAATTAATTTATACTCAAGTCATCTGCCAAATACTATGGAGGTCAAAATAAAGTGGGGAAACTTTTAGCTAGTTATCTCAAAGTTAAAAAAGAACGTACCAAAATGAGCTCTATTCTTACCTCTACTAATTAAATGGTTTATAAAAACGAAGATATCTTATCGAAATTTACTACATTTTTTCAATCTTTTTACACTCCTGAATCCTCTGTACTTCAGTAAGATATACATCAGTACTTATCTTCTTCTTCTACTCTAGATTTTCGGTATTAGATGAGGATATTCGAGAGGTAGATATCCTTACTGCTATTGGTACTATTAAACGTGGTAAATCCGCAGGGCCTGACGGTTTAACGATAAACTTTTATTCTCCTTTCTCTCGAATTCTTATTCTTAAGCTATATCAATTATTTCATTTCTTTATTTCTTCAAAAAAATCCAGTAGCTCGTTTCAAGAGGCTTTGATATGCCTTCTTCCCAAAGATGGAAAAGACCATACTTTGTGTAAGAATTACAGACCCATTTCTTTAATTAATTTAGATTACAAGATTTTTGCAAACATTTTAGCTCTCTGTTTAGAATCTTTTTTGCCTCTGCTAATTGGACGAGAATAATATGGGCTCATTAAAGGTAGACCCTTCTCAGATAACACTAGACTATTCTTTAATGTCCTTACCAAGGCCAAAACCTACAAGGATTCTTTATCAGCCATCTCTTTGGACGCGGAGAAAGCCTTTAATCCGGTTGGGTGGTCATTTTTCTTTTTACCTTATCCTGGTTTGGTTTTGGTCATACATTTAAAAATTATATCTCTTTATTATATTCTTTCCCTGTTTCCTCCATCTTATCTAACGGTCTTATCTCGCCATCTTTCTCTTTAAATCGCGGGGTAAGACAAGGATGTCCTCTTTCTCCTCTTCTTTTTATACTTGCTCTTGAACCCTTCATGATTAGAATTCATTCCAATTCTCAGATGATAGGTTTTAGATATGGTGTCAACAAATTAAAAGTTTCTGTTTATGCAGATTATATTTTGTTCTTTTTGTTGCACCACCAAACTTCCTTACCAGCTTTTCTATCTGAAGAGCATCTATTTGCATCTGTGTCTAGATACAAATGAAATGCTGACAAATGTGTGATTCTCCCACTGAGCAAATTATGTTTTTCCTCAAAATATATTTCTTCTGGTTTTCGTTGGAGCCCGGAAAAAATTAAATATCTGGGTTTGTGGTTTAAGCCTTCTATCAAAGATTCCATTTTATTAAATTTGAAGGAATTACAGACAATTTTGAGAAATACCACAGCCAGATGGAATCCCATGTTTTTGTCTTGATAAGATAAAAATGATGCTATTTCCTATAATACTTTTTTATGTCTCCAATATCCCTATAAATATTTCTAATTCTCATTTTAAGATACTTTACTCTATATTATCTAAATTTTTGTGGAATAACAAAATCCTCGTATGTCTTTATATAAACTCAAATGTCCTAAACATTTGGGAGACGTTAATTTCCCAGACTTTCAAACCTATCATACAGCTTTTTCTCTTAAGCAATCCTCTTCATTACTCCAGGACGATGATGATTCATTATTACCGTGATGGACTACTATTGAAAAATCTTTTCTCCGACCTTTCTCCTTCCAAGAACTTCTATCATTTACACATCAACCTTTGTCAATTTCTCTTCCTATTTTTAGTAACATTTGCAAAATTCTTCAACCTTTACTTTTAAATCATCTTTCCCCTAAACATCAATTCTTGCAATCTTGAATATGGTACAACAAGCGTATTAATAATAGGATTTTTTTGGGGAGAGATTGGCATGTTAAAAGACTCCATTAGGTTCATCAGCTTTTTCAAGGTAATACATGTATAACTTTTATAGATGCTCAAACATGTTTTTGTTTACCTGCTTCTTACGCATCTAAATATGCATCTTTAATTTCATTGATCCAATCAGTTTATAATCTTTTGACCTATACTTCTACTTCCTCATCTTCATCACCTATTGTTCTTTCAGTTTTGTTTCTTTATCCGTCCGCATCCCAAGTGTACAAACATTTAACCTCTTTTCCAGTCCCTTGAAATAAAATGGAGATGAAGGTTTACCTTTCTATTCTTACCTTAGGGTTTGGATTAAAATTAGGAAATCCGCTAGAGCTGCCAATACTACTCAAACCTTGGGGGATATTCTCAAGAACGTGTGTTAAATATCTCAAAATTAGCTTAACGCAACTTTGCATATCACAGTCTATTGCGGGAAAATAACACCGTCTTAACGAAGTATTCTTAACCCGGCGGCACTATGCGATAGTCTCACGTTAACGCACCAAATGACCGCGTTAAAACTAACGCGATGTAGGAAAAACGTAAAACACGAACGCGAAAAATGTTGCGATGTGGCCAATCGTGTTACAAAAATCAGCGATAACCAGCGACTGGCCTGCCATTCCCATGCGTAATGCGGGAAAATGCACTATAAAAGAGAAACAAAAAAAGCCCCCAAAAAATAAACCACATAGCACCATGGATGCACCCAGACCGAGTGCAGAGGACAACCCGAACCCCACAAGCCCCACATATGACCAGCAAGGAACCTCAGGGGCGGGGAAGGCCAAGGAGAAGGGGAAGAGGAAGAGGAAGACTCGGTTCAGTCCGCAGGAAAACAGGATCATCTTAACGGAGGTGACAGAACACTACCAACAACTGTTCCGCCACGCAAACATGTCATTGGCAACAAAGACGCAAATATGGCAGACTATCTTGGACCATGTGAATGCAGTTGCAGCATTGAGGAGGACAATGGAAGAGGTAAAGAGGCGCTGGAATGATGTGAAGGCCAAAACCAAGAAGAAACTCGATGCCAACATGAAAGCAGCAATGCAGATTGGAGGTGGGGGTCCAGCGGCACACCAGGAGCTGGATGACATGGAGAAAATGGTGGCCACAGTCAGCAGTCGGGATACGGTGCCAGGAGTTGTGGCACCGGACACTGCTCAACATGACCTGACACAACATCAACAGGGTGCGTACTGACCAGGGCCTGGGGGACAGGGGGAGATGGGCACAATGGCACACATGCACAATTAAGCAGAGCACACTGCACACCCACAATGACTCTGGATCATGTCCCTGAGACCCGTGGCACACTGCAGCACACATACAAACACCACGTAGTCCCCCATCCACAACGTGCCCAAAGGGGTCCTACCCCACACATCACCAATATCACAACTAACCCTGGGCGTAGTTCGCGAAGTAGCACTTCGCGAAGCTACGCAAAGTGCACTTCGCACTACGCGAGCTACGCGTAGCACTTCGCGAACTGCGTAGTACCCTGTTCGCACTGTGCAAGATGCTGTTTCCAATGATTGCACAGTGCGGACAAGCAACCAGCACTGTGTAATCATTGAAAACTGCCTCTTGCACAGTGCGAGCTGTAGTTTTCTGCTGCTCGAGTAGATTTTTACTCGAGCAGCAGCTTTCTCAACGCGGACTGGTAGTTTCTCATCGCGAGCGGTCGCGAGCATACGCGACCACTCACAATGAGAAACATGACCTCCTCGCGTTGAGAATCTCGCCAGGAAGTTTATTTTCCATGCTCGCGATCGCCAACTTGATGTTGCTGATCGCGAACGAGGAAAAAGTCTGGCCGGGATGTCATTTTACTTGCTCGCGGTCGCCAACTTGACGTTGAGGACCGCGAGCAAGCAAAAAATGACTGCTGCACTACGCAACACTACGCTACGCGTGTTTGCACTGTGCTACGTGCAATTCGCGTAGTGCAAAGTAGCGCAAACTTCACAAACTACGCGAGCGTAGCGTAGTGCTTTGCCCAGGTTTAATCACAACCAACACATGCACACATGTGAAACCCAGAAAAGAATCGTATTTGAGAGCCACACTGACAATGCAAGTGACACTACACAACAATTAGCATGGCTGCAGTCCAATCATCATGACATTGTGAACACCACGACACTGAGGTGGCTGAAAGTGGACCACATCCAGAAAGGAGCAGGCCACACTCTGACACATCCACGTGCACAAACCACCCCTGATGCAAAAAACATCTGCGGACAAACCATGCCCAGGTGTCAAAAATAGACCAAGAGCCTAATATACCTAAGTCCGAAACATCCCAGCACTGCCGAAGCCTAGAAGTCAAAGGCTTACCGCCTGAAAGGGATAAGGGTCAGCCAAATCTGAGCAGCAAGGGCGACTCACCCACAATGCAGCACACACACATAGCAATAACAGCACATCAGCATTGATGGCAATGTGGTACAAAGTGCAATACTCCCACGACAGAACAGAGGACACAACTGGTTCCGCCTGTGCGTGGAGCTGGCCAATCACATCTGGCATAGCAGGAAACTGTGAGATGAAAATGTACGTGTACAACCTCACATCCGTGATGTAGTTCAAATGTCCACTGTCCCGCATCAAATACTCATCTCATCCCAAACAGTCACAATGTACATTGTCATGCAGTCCCAAGGTAAACATGAACAATGCGTCAACATAAATGTCGACACAATGTTAAAATGCATCTCCCCTTCACATAGCAGAGGGACAATCAACACCTCCTGCAGAGCAGACCAGACAACTCATCACTGATGATGAAGAGGACCTCCACACCTTCGACACCGACGCCCTACAACAGCTTATGGACATCTTAGGCAACCCACCTCCAGGAGCAGGGCAGCCCAGCTGCAACCAGGAGACCCCAACCCTGCACAGACCACACAGCAAGAAGCACACACCACCACAGATGGCTCCCGGCACCTCATAGAAGCACACATTGCATTCCACAGCCAGGTGTTGTACTGCCAGAAGGAGGTGGCTAAACAGGTGTGGGTGGTGTTCGAACTCATGGCAGCCAAACTCGATTACATACGTGGGTGTCCAATTCTCTTCAGGGACCACTTACACTCACCAACGGACACACACACTGCGACATAGCCATACACATTTGCACATTTACAGTACAGAACCACGCCCAGAGCCCCAGGACAATAATTCTCACTCCTACGCTGGACTTGCCTACGCCGGCCCAGTCCACTCCTCTTATGAAGGGGGGGACAACAGAGCTACATGTACAAGGCCTTTTCCACTGCCTGGGGTGACAAGTGTGCGTCCGCACAATGTAATGTGGTAGGGCCCAGGGCCATCATGCATACGTAATGAGCACACAGACACACTTTGATAGTCAGTTGAACTGGCTACGGGCACGTGTGCCCCTCCACTATTTATTACCAGGGTCACCTGACAAGTGACGCCTTTGTTGGATGGGTGTGGGGTGAGTGTGAGCAGCCCTCAGGGAGTGGTTGGTGCTGGCAACAACTTGAACAGTGTTCACCATTAAAGCAGAAAAAGAAAACACCAACATAACACAAACAACTGAGAAGCATCATGTTGTTAGCCGGAGCAAGTAGAGAGGTCACCCAATGTTCAATTAGAAGGGTCGGTGAGTCGCAGTGCTCTGAGGTAGGGGCACCAGTGCTAAGCCTGGGCAAAGCACTATGCTACACTCGCGTAGTTTGCGCTACTTCGCACTACGCGAATTGCACGTAGCACAGTGCAAACACGTGTAGCGTAGTGTTGCATAGTGCAGCGGTCATTTTTTGCTTGCTCGCGGTCCTCAACGTCAAGTTGGCGACCGCGAGCAAGCAAAATGACATCCCGGCGAGACTTTTTCCTCGTTCGCGATCAGCAACATCAAGTTGGCGATCGTGAGCGTGGAAAATAAACCTCCCCGCGAGATTCTCAACGCGAGGAGGTCATGTTTCTCATTGCGAGTGGTCGCGTATGCTCGCGACCGCTCGCGATGAGAAACTACCAGTCCGCGTTGAGAAAGCTGCTGCTCGAGTAAAAATCTACTCGAGCAGCAGAAAACTACAGCTCGCACTGTGCAAGATGCCGTTTTCAATGATTGCACAGTGCCGGTTGCTTGTCCGCACTGTGCAATCATTGAAAACGACATCTTGCACAGTGCGAACAGGGTACTACACAGTTCGCGAAGTGCTACGCGTAGCTCGCGTAGTGCGAAGTGCACATTGCGTAGCTTCGCGTAGTGCTACTTCGCAAACTACGCCCAGGTTTAACCAGTGCTCATGTGAAGAAATTGTCCGAGATTGTGTCCCTTCAGGATATTCCTGCTGCAGCTGCAGTAGGGTGTGTTACACCTGCCACATCTTCTCCATCATCGTCCCAGGTGTTCCCCACTGTCTGAGGTGACATTGTTGCATGAGCTGTACACATCAAAAAAGATCTATTGGAAAGCGTCCATGAGTTGTGGTGCACTGAGTTGGTGCACCTGAATAGCTGAGCAGCGTACCAAGCTGATGATGGCATCCAAAACATGTGTGAGGAACTAGAATAGTCTGGCTGTAAGACTCTTTTGACTCCGGCAGTCGTTGGTTGTAGGTGGTCCTGGCGGTGGTGGCGTGTGCATCCTGCAGTGATGCATTGTCCGGGCAGGTCAGGACTCGATTTGATGTGTGAGCCCTGGTGGTCCACAGTTGAGGCCGGAGGCAGCGGACAGCTCAGGGCCACAAACACATGGCGTTGATGAGCCCCAGGCCATCGACACAGAGGCCATCCAATATTTATTTAGAAAGGGTCCATGACTTGAGCTGCACAGAGTTAGTGGCCCGGAATGCACTGCAGCCGGCATATGCACACCACCACGGGATGATGACTAGTGGTGCACTGAGGAAGGGCCACACGAGCTGAGCGGCTCGTCGTTGATGTCGAAGGTGACTGTCACAGAATGTTTCGGGGGACAGTGGGAGGTGTCCTTCCAGGGCATGATGCAGAGGGCAGAAGCAAGCCGAAACAGGCAAATGGAGGAGTGGAATGCTACAGACTCCTTTTTACCATCAAGTCAGTATAAGCTACATGATGATGGAGACGACCCCCAGGCCATGTACTCAGACTCCACCAAAGTTCAAGCAGAGAGTGTCCATGATTTTCGGGGCACAGAGACAGTGGCACCAGGTTTGAAAGGGGATGCAGTCTGCGATGAGGCCTGTGCAATGATATCAACGCTGCCATGAATAAATCAAGGATCAGACCGAAATGTTTGACCTACTTGACCACGGTCTAGGCCGGAGGCAGCGGTACGCATGGGCCCGCAGCCACCTGTCGTTGGCTTGTGATGCGCAGAGTTAGTGGCACCAGAGCAGTTTTTGGTAGTGTTCGATCACCTCCGTAACGAGGATCCTTTTTTCCTCCGGACTGAACCACATCTTCCTCTTACTCCTCTCCTTGCGTACAATGATGTGAACTCTGCCATTGCATAATCGAGACTCAGTTCCACATGTGTGACCTACTCAACCGCAGTGTAGGCCGAGGGCAGTCATCAGCAAGGGACCACAGACAGGTGTCGTTCGCATGCTATGCACAGAGTTGATATCACCACATCGAAGGGAGTACAGTGATATAATACCTGCCATAAAGTGTGTACTTTGCCATTGCATAATCAAGACTCAGTTCCAAATGTGTGACCTACTTGACCGCAGTGTATGCCGGAGGCAGCGGTTAGCGCGGGCCAACTGCTGTTCAGCAAGCTCCTCTTGGAACTCTAACACGCGACGTTGAAACGGCATGTGGAGATGACTTGTGGTTGACGGAGGTAGAAGCACCAGAGCTGAGCGGGTGTGCAGCCTGCAACAATGTTGTGTCCTATCTGGTACGGACTGGATTGGATTGGTGTGAGGCCTTCTGGACCGCAGTGTAGGCAGCACACAGGTGATCCCGCGGTGCAGTAAAGCAGTGTAGGCCAAAGGCATAGTCACCAAGGGCCCACAAACACGTGTGGTTGGAATGCTATGCACAGAGTTGGTGTCACCACATCGAAAAGAGTATAGTGATATAAACTTAGCAGCCATAAAGTGTGTACTCGGCCATTTTATAATCAAGACTCAGTTCCAAATGTGTGACCTTCTTGACCGCTGTGTAGGCCGGTGGAGTACGTCAACGAGAGAGGAGTGCAGCAGGCCTGTCTCGGGGAGGACAGCGATGGTCTGAGGAGGCTGCCAAGGTTGTGGGCCTCGGGCTTGGAGCTTGCACAGACACGTGGTGGGCCATCCTTGACACACGCCGGTGTTGGAAGGTGAGCGCCTTGGCCTGGTTGCGCAGGTGCAGCCAAGACGGGTCTGCGGACCTCTGTCCTGGGGTGCAGCAGGCACACATGGTCGCAGGCACCTCCGCTCACGGCATCGGCCTAGTGGCGTGCTGGGAGGCGCCACCTTGTCAGACACGTTGGCCATTTCGGAAGAGAACCACGCCCAGAGCTACAGGCTTTTTATTCACACCCCTATGCTGGCCTGGCGTACGCCGGGCCAGCCCACTCCGGTCACGCTTACAGGGGGGACATAATGAGCTACTTTTGGCGCTCTTCCCCACTGCCTGGGATAACATGGTTGCGTCCACTGTTCACTACACTCCAAACACCAGCAGTATATGTCGACATGGGCATGTCTGGGGTCTGCATACTGCAGTCTGTCAAGCACATCCACCCCACACTTGGCATTGTGTACATTCTCATTCATGGGTCACTTGCCTCCTTAGCACATGCATGGTTCCCACCTCTCCCCACATTCTACTATTGTGTGGCTGAGGTGCCATGCCATTGATGGCTCGTGTACATGGCTTGCCCAGGTCACCACAATAAGTTGTGCTGTCGTGTCTGGTAGGTGGGCATGTTTTTTGGCATGTTGTGTGTGAGCTTGTAACGTGTGCATTCCCAGAGTTGTGAGTTGCTTGATTGTGGAGTTGAGGTATGTGGTGTGTCCATTTGGTACTTTCCAATGGGCAATGCATCCCCATAGGTGCCTGCCTCAAAGTGCTGGCTGATGAAGGACATTCGGAAGACGAAGGAATCATGCACACTGCCTGGGTAGTTTGCAATGCCACTGGTGAAAAGTCCACAGTGGTCCACTATTGCCTGCACATTGATGGCATGCGTGTGCTTCCTGTTGCGGTAATTGTGTGCAGTGGTGGCAGGGGGCACGAGGAGTACATGTGTGCAGCCGATTGCCCCAACACGTGCAGGAAGGCAGCTATGGCGTAGAAGCCTTGCCTGGTTTCCAGCTGTTCCTGAGCAGTGTGTGGGAAGTGACGGTACTGGGGTACCAAGCTGGTGATGGCATTTAGGACAGCTGTAGGGAACTTTGATAGGGCTGGCTGTGAGACTCCTCCGACTCTGGCAGTTGTTGGTTGGAAGGTCCCAGAGGCCAACATGTGCAGCACAGCCAGCAGCTTTGTCTGGGGTGGGATGTTGGTTGTCCGCTGTGTTGGTACTGTCAGCCTGTGGGCAATGATGGTCAGGATGCGGAGGATGGTTGTCCTTTTTTGCCTGTGGTGGGCAATGACATCCTCTGGTGTTCAGTCTGTGAGGCTGGTGCGTTTTCCGTAGGTCCGCTGTCTTTGTCTCCACTGCCTCAGTGGTGGTCCAGGGGGCAGCGGGGTCCGGGGGGGGGGGTGAGCCTGGGGGTGGTGGCGGTGGGTGTTGTGGCCCTCTTGGGGCTCCAAGCTGCATGATTAGTGGCTCCATGGTATCTGTCGTTCTGCAGGTGTGGCTCTGGGCTGGGCTCCCTTTCATGGTACAGGCTGTCATCCGACTTAGCACCCGGTAAGAGCTGGTGTTAAATCCCTGCTGCTAACACGCCTTATCACCGATCTGGCTGGTTGTTGAGAATGTTGTGAAGTGGTGTTGTTGCGACTTTTTGCACGGGAATGCCTACTTTGCATCTCATTAGCGTTAGTTGCCGCTGTCATCTGTGGCGATGTTTATTGCTGCTGCAATTGCCGGAAAACTGGTGATATCTGCTGTTAGCACCAGCTTGTGAATAGTGCAATGTTTTTATTGCCACTTTGGCGGCGATAAAGTGCTGCTAACTCGGCGATAGGTCCTTGAGAATAAGCACCTTTGTTTTTTGTTTACAACAGACTTTTTCTTATCCCTGCTTCATTACATAAAATAAATCCTAATCTTTCTCCCTCTTGTTGGTCTTGCAATACGACTCCAGCGGACTTAAAAAACATGTTATTTATGTGCCCTTATATTCACAATTTTTGGAAACAAGTCTGGAAACAATTCATTAGCATTTTTCATATACTAATCCCTTTTACCTTTGTTAATATATTTCTAGGTAATGTATCTGATGACTGGGATTTCAATTTAACAACTTTCATAATATAGATTTACTTCTTGCAGTTGCTTTCCAACAGATTGCCAAAGCATGGAGGGATGCTTCCACTATTTTTTATCGAGCCTGGTGGTATGGTGTTTGCTATAACCACAGATTAGATAGAGTGTATGTTCACCCCATCTCCCTCGCTATCAAAAGAGATTTCTTGTGGTCACCCATTACTCATTTCCTAAATTTGTCTGTAAATACAACATAAATTCACAATCCATGAGTTGAAGAAGTGCCTAAACCCCTGTGATGTTTTTTGTTTAATTTTGTATTTTATATCAATTCCATTTAATCTCGTTTTACGTTCTTTTCTCATGCTCCTTGTTAGGTATTAGTAATTATATGAGTGGTTATGTTTAACTAGATATAAACGAATGTTATTTATTCCCTCCCCTTTTTACTTCTCTCCCTCCCCTCCCATAATGCCTCAATAGTTTAAATAATTACATATTATTTTATATTCTGTATTATACTGAGATGTTTTATATTATATCAATAAAATCTTCTTTTCAACTAAAAAAAGGATGAAATGGATCCGCTAATAGAGGTGAGGGTAATGCATTGGTAATATTTTAGTTTGAGCCAGTCTGCATTTTAGCAGTAAATAAGATCAAACAAGAAGGAAGATCAAATTCAACTTTCAATAAAAATAATACAACCAGAGCACCATGAAAAGTCTGGTTTTAGATTACTAATTTAAAATATTCTCCTCTGAAAAAAGTATGCCTATCAGCGAAAAACACCAACTGACTTTCAGTTCTAAAGAAAACAAAAAATATTGCAAAGGAAAGTATTGAATAAAACACTTCATAATATTGAATGGAAAATGTGAACAATTGCAAGCAAATCATAATTTGTATTCTGTATGGTCACCCAGGACTCTCTTTGGTTACTGCAGGATTGAGTTTATTCTGATATACGGTCATGGTTGGTCCGTATGAAGATTTTTAGCTTCAGGTAAAGAAACATTCCTAGTCGTCATCAATCTTTAGCGAGACAATATTATGGCTGTAGCTAGGTAATACTCCATAAGGTGAAATATGTTGCTGCAACTTACCATCAAAATGTTCAGAGCTTGAAAACCTCAGACAAGAAGCTAAAGAGGTGTGTTTTCTTTTGTGGGGATTTTACAGACTAGCCCTAGTCCTCAATCAAAAGTTTTATAGCAAAATTCAATGTTCTTTCTCAACTTCTGACGATAGAGAAGTAGACACTTGATGATGCGGCGAGCACAAGGTAAGTGGTTTTATTTGTTTAAAATTTTTGTTCATACATATCTCATCCTCTGCCAACTCCCCCCACCCCCCCCAGTTCGCCCACACCGCTCCACCCACCACTCTTTTCTCTGCCAGCTGCCACTGGCATAAACGTTTTCTCTCCTTTTCAGATGCAGGCAGATCCTCCCTTGGTGTGCACAGACAAGTCTTTTAAAGCATAATTCAGTTGTTAGTTGTTGGTGGAATTTAGCCAGTTGGACAAATAAAATCATAAGTTTCCCACCCCTAGTCTAACTGTGGTTACCTACTTCATTTCCTTAGCATAAACTTTGTGTCATAAGTCTCAAAGGCCTTCATTCATCGAATATGTAGAATGGTAACTCTCTTTGGCTGTGTCAAGCCCTTCTGTGCTTCCATCTCCAGCACTAGCCCTCTCAGTTCAGTTTTCGGAGCTTTAAAATTAAATCATGTCCCTTGAGCCAACATATGCCCAAGGATGCCTGCAAGACCTGGCTGCATTGGGCCTTGTATCTGAATCAGTGAAAGTACCACAAAGTCTATCTCTAAAAGGCACTGTTTTCTGGCCTTTCCACAATGGGCATTGTGTGGCCAGCCCTCTTGCAGTGGCTACTATAGAGGAGACCCGACATATAGTGAATGGGGGGGGGGGGGGGTCATTCAAAAAGAATGTTGTATGCTGTTTGAAATGCACTTCAGCTCCACATGGGCTGAATATATGGTAATGCAATAACTGCTGCCAGAATCATTTGTGACAGTAAATTCGCTTCACCAATCCTCTTTCAATGTAGCCCCTTTAATGCATTTCCAGAGGGAATTTGTTTTTGATACCATGTTCCAATCAAATGCTACCTATTAAATATCAATTATATGTTATGCCGGATGAGAGATGTTGTTAGCAAATGTTGCAAAACAAAACACTTTGAACAGTAGAAGCAGTTGGGACAAAAGTGCCTTTAATTTTCTCTCATATCTGTGAAATAGTGGGCGACACCTTAACGTGCAGTCGCCTTATTAGAATGATTGCCAAGCAATGGAAATAAAACCATCTAGCAGTTTAAATGGAGGAGGAGTCGATGGGCCCAGACAGCAGCCTTTAGCAACAGCAGAGGTTGGAAATACATAATTTCCAGAACAAAAAAAATCAAATCATGGAAACAGGGGATAAGGATGAGTTAGTTTGCAAAAATAAATACATTTGCATTCCCACAGAATTCAATACATTTCCTAAAGAAACATTTCTTCCAGTAGGCTATTCTTTAAAGGCAGGTGATGGTTATCTCTGTTTACATTGCAACTGGGTCAATAGATCGTACTTTTCATGTAGTAACTGTCTCTGTTTGAATAATATCTTATTTTTCCATTTAATTATTTTCACTGTGTATCACCAGCCCCCAAAAGAAGACACCCGGGTAAATTGGGCAGTTTTTGGCTCCTCCCTGTTTCCGATTAGCTGGGGTTAGGCACCCTGGAAGCTTCAGCATACTGAATAATGATCACTTATAATTGTAATGTTATATGTAAGATAAGGTCATAATGATCTGTATTCTGAACTATTGTCCAATTCCGATGGGCCAGTGTTTTCCGCACTAGTATTTTATTTTTTTCATCAATAAAGTAGCATAACGGATCAATCTCTTTAAGACCATGATCAATGCTGACTTTAGAAATGTTAAGGACAACGTTTAATTATTGCATTCTAATTGCATGAATGATTCATATGGAAAATATTGCTCGGCTGACATTGATAAGATTGAAATTTGGAAACAGTAAACTCAGGGCCCGTGAACGTAAATTCAGTTGTCAGCAGATCATTGCCATTCCGAGGTTATTCTGAACAAATCCATTTTCTATCATCTCGCAATAGCAGTTTCTTACATCTGGAATTCATTTTGCAACGCAGCTGATCAGAATGGAGAATCCGCTTCTATGATCTGTTCCTGTCCCTTGCTTGACTGCGATGCAGGACTGGATGGGCGGGTGTTTTGTATTATTGAACGTCGAGAGTTGAGAGACAAATCAAGGTTGAATTGAAGCAAAATATGTGATCCCATTAGGTCTTTACCACATTTTCTTGACGTATTGGTAAAATTGTAACAGCTGTGTAAGGCTGTGGCTTAAAGTGAATAGTTCCAAAACAGAGAGGGTGACTAGGCTAGAATTGACTCCTTTTCACAAGCTAGATCAGAGCCATGCATTTTTATTATGGGAACTGTATGAACCATCTGTGTGGAGGAATTCACTCTGAACTGAACATATCATTGTGGAAACATAGCTTTATGACGAAATGCAACTAGCTGTCATCCCTTTGTTAACTAGGCATACCTGCATTCCTTCCACTTTGTAACAGCACTTCACTTTTTTAAGATAATGACTAGAGTAGGCAAGAAAGTATATTTTTCTTCGATTTTTTTTAGGTCAAGAGATCACAGAGCCTGCATATGGCTTTAAGATGGAGCCATGAGATGCTGACTTCTAGTAAGACTTAGCACTTTTCCACGCAAGTGGCACATAACAAAAAAAAGTCTGTGGTACACACACTGCCTTGAGCAACAAGCGTGAATGGAAGAGGCATCGTGGGTTGTCGGCTTCTGTCTGTTGCTCCAGTTCTCTCTGGATTCTGGGGTCATGTTTGTAAGTGTGGGAGACGAGATGCAAACAGGAAAGAGGATCCTCGTTTGCATATTTGTTGTCCCTGGATTTCCACCAGTATTCCAGGTCATTGTAAAATATTATAGTTTGTAATTTGTGACGGGGAAAGAGGATATCATTGTTAATTCAAGCATTACTGAGGCATCGACAATGAAAACAACATTTTTATTCTCTAATAGTGTTAAAGCCTTTTGCCATATTTGCTTAAAATACAAACCTGCGCAAGGCATCCATCAAGCCATCCACGTGCTCAGCACGCAAGGGTGCACCTTGCAAGCATAGCAAAATCAGAATGCAATCTGTTTTCTCCTGGTGGTTTTAAAACCAATATTTCATTTCCTCCATCAATCCACTCCTTTCAATAGGAGCACGAACTCCATTACTGCAAAACTGCATATTACACGTTGTACATGTCAGGAAAAAGTCTTTGGCAATTAAATGGAAATGATTCGCAAAGATTGATCACACCAAGGTAACGCATTACTTCAGAATGGAAACTCTTTCAATTAATAATTGGGAGAGTATAAACTGATCCCACTATTTTAAAAACGGAATAAAAAGTTTTATACAACACACTTCTTTACCCATGCATTGCTCTTCATGTGATGTAGAAAATATTCTAAACGCTGCGGCGTCAGGGTGATGCATTGAGACTTCAGCTGCAAAGATTATTCATCACTGGGGGTAATTTTGTTGTACGTCTGACCTTGTCTAATCGTCTTCCAAGGAGCGTTCTTTGCATCTTTCATTTCAAGGTTATTTGTCTTCCCTGTAAACGCAAATGAGAGTAAATCGGTAATGTACAACGAGCAGCAATAATTTAATCTCTCAGCAAAGGTCTCATGTCCATATTCGTATTATTGATGGGCCTGTTCCAAAGAAATTATATTAATACTTCTCCTCTTAGCCTTATATTTCTGACTCAGTACCAAGAGGTACAAATGGTCAACATCGTGGAATGTGATGAGTGTAATGAAAGTAGCATAGTACTTCAAGGGTACCGAGTTATCTATTATTTATTTTATTTATTTATTTATTTAGGAGTTTTATATAGCGCTGGCCAGACCCGAAGGTCTCAGAGCGCTTTACAACATTTGTCAAATAACAATCGAGTGCAAAGAGTAGTAATGGTAACCACAATGACTCATGACGGGTCGTTGTTCAGCCTTTGTCAAGCAACAGTCGAGTACAAAGAGTAGTAATAGTAGACACGGGGGACATAGGAGTGAGTCAAGAGGTAGATGCTGTAAGAAGTTGTTCTTATCACAGTGACTGGATGCTCAGGTGGACGCGATTCTGTCTTGTGCGTCCGCTATCACTTCATAAGAGTTCGATTGAGATAGAGGACTTTGAGTTGGCTTTTGATTTTTTTGTAGGAATGGTTAGCCCTGATATGAACAGGGATGGCGTTCCAAATTTTGGGCGCATTACCAGAGAAGGAGCGTGATAAGGTTTTTTGTTTGCTGGTTTTCGGAGGGATGAGAAGTAGACTGTTGGTGCTCCTGAGATTTCTTGTCTACCCCGCTTTGTTGAGTTTGGAGGCCAGATAGGTAGGTTTGCCAGTGTGCAGAGCTTTGTGGGTGAGGCAGGGAGTTCTGACTCGAGTTCAGGTTCACCTATAGTGTTGGATGATCCGTATGCTGCATAACTCTCAATGGTGCTGCTCCTTGAAAGCATTTATGACCATGAGATGTCGTACTACAGGAGTTCTCTTTTATATACTCTTATAGGCCTTTGTGAATTGGCCCGATACGTCCAACTCCCATTTAGTAAAAGTGTACAGTTCTTTCTATTTGTACTAATTGTATGTCACTAGTCCCATTTTATTCCTATTATAGATAGTTTGGGACCAAATTATTGAGGCAGATTAAAGTACATAAAAGGGTACTAAAGTAGTACTACTTCATGTAACCAAAAATGCTTTTATGTAGAGGTGCCGATGTTTCCAGTTGTTATTTCTCTGTTCTTTCCCCTATCTATGTTTCTCAAATCTCTTTTAATATTTGTGCTTTATTTAATTTAAAGCAAAAGACACACAATTGATGGACGGAATGCAGAACAAATCAAAACATTCACCCCCAGTCAAGAGATCTGGGTTAAATCCATCATTCTTTTGCTCACCATGCCACCCCAGTTCAGACCTGGCTATATGCAAATCAGTCTTGACCCTGTGCCTCATGGGAACAGTCCAGCCCGAACTGCCAAGCCAGGTCCTCCCTGGACCGTAAACAAGCCTCCTAGGACCGGTTTCGGGGTTTCACCCCTCTTCAGCCTGGATAGCTTGATTCCAGTGGCACAGTGAGCCCAGGACTCACGTCTGAGTATACCTGGCGCACATAGGGCAAGAAAGCAAAAGACACACAATTGATGGTCGGAATGCAGAACAAATCAAAACATTCACCCCCAGTCAAGAGATCTGGGTTAAATCCATCATTCTTTTGCTCACCATGCCACCCCAGTTTAGGTGAGCATGGTGAGCAAAAAGATGATGGATTTAGGCCCAGATCTCTATACTGGGGTGAATGTATGGCATTGTTCTGCATTCTGTCCATCAACTGTTGTTTTTGCATTTGTCACCCCAAGTGGGACGGGTATGCTCAGACGTGAGTCCCGTGCTCTCCATGCCACTGGAATCATGCTATCCTGGCTGAAGAGGGGTGAAACCCCGAAACCGGTCCTAGGATGCTTGTTTTTTCGGTCCAGGGAGGACCTGGCTTGGCAATTCGGACTGAACTGTTCCCATGAGGCACAGGGTCAAGACTGATTTGCATATGGCCAGGTCTAAACTGGGGTGGCATGGTGAGCAAAAAAATGATGGATTTAGGCCCAGATCTCTGTACTGGGCTGAATGTATGACATTGTTCTGCATTCTGTCCATCAACTGTTGTTTTTACGTTTGTCACCCCGAGTGGGACGGGTATGCTCAGATGTGAGTTCCGTGCTCTCCATGCCACTGGAATCAAGCTATCCTGGCTGAAGAGGGGTGAAACACCGAAACCGGTCCTAGGTTGCTTGTTTCCGGTCCAGGGAGGACCTGGCTTGGCAATTCAGGCTGGACTATTCCCATGAGGCACAGGGTCAAGACTGATTTGCATATGGCCAGGTCTAAACTGGGGTGGCATGGTGAGCAAAAAAATGATGGATTTAGGCCCAGATCTCTGTACTGGGGTGAATGTATGACATTGTTCTGCATTCTGTCCATCAACTGTTGTTTTTGCATTTGTCACCCCGAGTGGGACAGGTATGCTCAGACGTGAGTCCCGTGCTCTCCATGCCACTGGAATCAAGCTATCCTGGCTGAAGAGGGGTGAAACCCCGAAACCAGTCCTAGGATGCTTGTTTCCGGTGCAGGGAGGACCTGGCTTGGCAATTCGGGCTGGACTGTTCCCATGAGGCACAGGGTCAAGACTGATTTGCATATGGCCAGGTCTAAACTGGGGTGGCATGGTGAGCAAAAAAATTACGGATTTAGGCCCAGATCTCTGTACTAGGGCAAATGTATGACATTGTTCTGCATTCTGTCCATCAACTGTTGTTTTTGCATTATTTAATTTAAAAACATCTAAGTGCTGTTTGAGTGTTGCTGTTGACCCACACACAACATTGAAGCTGGAACATATGGATGCAAAAGGCCTCAAAGCTGCTAGGGATTGATAATGTTTTCTGAAAATGTATTGAACGAACATAGATAAGTAAAAGAAAAGTATTCAAACTAATCATGAAAATAAAAATACAACTTCAGAAGATGATCATTAAAAATTGAATACAAAATACCAAAACATCATAAACATACATAGCGCCATCATTGGAGCAACGTCTCTTCTTTAGATAAAGCACAAACATCAAGTCTTGATCAGTGCCAGATAGCCATAATATGTCTAAAGAGCAATGAGAAAAACACATATCCCAAAAGTGAAACTGAAACATTGAAACTAATCTACATGAAAACATAAGACCACTACTGTCTCTGATAATGATCAAAACTCTACAAGTAGGGTTAGCGGTCCATGCCACTGCTATGCAGTAAAGGTCCAGAAGGGGCAGAACTTTGGGAATTAACCAAAATAGTCATATAAGACACGTTTACCTACAAGAACTCTTTTGTAACTAGTATACATAGCTAGTGGTTAGAGTGACAATATGATATGGATTTGGCACTCCTGGTCCGACAGTCGTGGGAAGGATGCAACCTGCAGTGAGGAGGTGGAGGGGGTTTAATGCATCTGCAGCTTTTGGGCCAGATTCCAAAATGTAATTTACCCTTTTGAATAATTGACACTTTTTAGTATGTTTTTTACTTTTTGTTTATTCACAAAATCCCACTGTGTGTTACTACAAAAAAAAGTAGTAAGTTCAGCACCACACCTGGCCAACCACTGGGATTGCAACACCCTCCGATAAAAAAAAAACAGGGCCTTGGAAATAAAAAGACAACAAATGGAAAAAATGTTTAATTAAAGTGAAATACTTAACATAGTTAAAAATTAAAAGAAATATGATTTAATGTTAAAAACACATAAAAATCGTGCATATTTATTATTTAATACTAGAATATTTTAATAACTATTCTGAATTTAAAAAAGTAATACTTGGCATAAAATGTACGACATTAATGTTAAATAATTAAATGCATCACTTTCAAAAATTATTATTGCAAACTTTTTTTTTCTTTTGTAGGTGGAAATCTATCTTTTAATTTACACTTCAGAAAAATACATTTAATTAAGTATATTTAATTAATTAAAGATTTATTTAAAAATTAGGATGATAGTGCAGCAGCATTTATTATTTTGTTTTTCAATTTAAAATAAATATCTAAAAAACAAATGTACATTAATATTTAGCAAAAACATCTAGTAAATAATAGTTTTTGAGTTATATAAACTTTTTTTTTTAAATGTGCTATACTTTGCCATGTGGAGATCTCCTTCCCAACTGCTGTAAGAAAGTGAATTATTAAGTGCGGTGATAAGAAACCCACCACAATTAAAAAGGTCACTGACCTGTAGGGTTCAATCAAAGGTTTCAGTGATTTAAACCAGAGTTCAACCCCTGGTTGCTGTGGCACAGTGCAGATATGCTTAACTTAAGGAAAACGTGTAAGGCGTTTAGAGTACCAAAACAATTAAAAAGTGAAAGGCACACTAACATTTGTACTCCAATTTTTAATAATAGAGAAAATGTAATAAGCAAAGGGACTCTAAAACAACAAAAGTTCTATAAGGGGGACCAGAAATGGTAATTTGTACAGATTTAAGTGGGAAATAGTGCCACAAGGCACTAAACACCACAATAGTCCATCCAGTAGACTGAGACCTAGCTGCAATTTCAGACCGTCCACAATGGAGCCTGGAACCGTCACACCAAGTTGATTGGTCCCTACAAAGGGAAGTCAAAAAGCTTGAAAACATTTTTAAGTCCCAATTCAAAAAGAGAAGTTGTCCCTTTTTGAAGATCAGCATTGATATTCTCAATGCAAAATGTGACTTTGCCACTTTTTGCGTAGAAACATGATCCCGGTGCAAGTTGCTATTGAAAGCTTAGCCACCACTGTGGAAACAAAGGGCAGATACCTGAGGCAGGGTAGACCTTCTGGCATTCTGGAGCTTTAGATTTTTTGCTGCTGACAATTTAGAATTGGACTTAGTTGTTTTTTTTCAGATGTGCTATGATCTTTGAGCAGGAAAAAGCTAAAATCCAATCTCATGCTTTGCAACTGCAGGGAAGGGACATTTTTCTAGCAGATCCTGCTGAAGTTCTGGAGCATTGGAGGAAAAGTCTTCAAAAGATTCCAAACTTTCATCTGGTTCAAAAAGAATAATAGAAGTACACTTCTAAGACCCAGGGCCTCAGGAGAGGTACTTAGAGAGTCTCAGGGTGTCAGGCAGAGGACAAAAGTAGGGTCCAATATAGGCCAGGGATGTTTGGTAGCTTGTTGTGTCCCTTTAGCTACACACGAGGTTTGGCAACTGACACTTGGAGTAAACTTCTTTGTCCAAGGTACAAGTGTGAGCAGGTACAGCCCTTTAGGTGCCCTGAAAGGTCTCAAACCACAGGTGCAGCCCCTCTTTTGATCTTCCACAGGTCCAGAGAGTTTTCTGAGGATATTGGCATGGTGTGTCATATTTATGCCTCACACCAGGTAGTGGGTGAGAGTGATTCCTGGCTCTTATCTAACCAATGGGGTAAAGGTTCCCAGGACCAACTCCACCCACGTTTGCAGCAGTTCCCATTTGCCCTACTGCAAATAATCCCACAGTGCACCTCACTCCCAAAATCCATGATAGGGAACCCCCACTCCACTTGCATAGAACCTGTGTGCCCACTCAGAGGTGTGGATAGGGTACTGAGCAATTGACTCCTCTGTGTCACTCAAATGGATCAACCGGATCTGTGTGTAGCTTTTCTCCCATGGGGTTTGATGGCAGCCTGACTGTAGAGACAAAGGTTGGGCCTTTCAATGAGTCACCTGCCATTTGCTTGTCTTGTAACAGGGAAGGCCTCTTTGGAGATAGTTAGGTTCCTGGGTTCACCCTAGCTGGTCTTCCTGTCAGGAGAAGATGACCCCTACCCTCTCCAAATGCTGTTGAAGAGCAAATGTAAATTAGAATACTAGAGCTTCAGGCAGGAAAAAAGGTTGCTTTCTAAAAGTTCATTTTCCTAAACATATATTAAAAATCTAACTTCACCATTGAATTTGCCTTTTAATAAATGTTAAAAAGAGTGGTTGCATTTTTCCTGTATTGGGCCCTAAACGTAAAACATAGAATTTATATTTTAATCTTTACTCTAATTTTCCATTTAGGACAGGCATAGGGTCCACAGTGAAAATAGCTTTTGGGGATTTTCACTGCAAGGGCATGGTAACATTACATTTCTAAATGTCCCATTTTTTAACACTAACAAGCCAGTCTTGTGGGTTTCAAAGCTTGCATAGTGGTGGCTTTTTAATATTTAAAACAAGGGTTTTTCTCAAGTTCAAAGGGTTATTTTGAAAGTTCAGGTTGCAGATTTAAACGGTAGGAGTGAGGCTAAGTGGTGCACCTGAAGTCATGTCCTTTTCACACTAGTGGAAGGCACAGTAAGTGCTGCAATCCACAGGTGACATTTAACTTTCTATGCTATAGGTGTATTTCTGGTACATATACAATGGTTGTATAAATTTAAGGGTCAGAGTGCATCCAACTGTAACAGCATCGCTCTGTCCAAGTGCAAAATGTCCCAAAAAATAGCAGCATCAGTTAAACAAAGATTGGAGTGACCATCCAAAAGAAACAAAGATTGGAGTGACCATCCAAAAGAGGCACTACCTCACAGTGGCCCAGAGTAATTTTCAGCTTCTGAGAATAAATCAAGAAATTCATTCATCACTTTGTTTTGTTTTCCTCAGAGGATTGTGGCAGTGGCAGTTTGAAAGCAGCTGCATTTTTACTGCATTGTTTTAACATTTTCGGGTTGGGATCTACAGCCATCAGCCCAAAATGAATATTCTGAAAATATTTGGAAATATCCATATATAATTAGCATACATTGAAATAATGGTGCCCTCTTTTGCTTTTACTAATAGGGAGCTGGATGTTTGGGGCTTGATCCAGAGATGCATGTAAGGGTACGTAATTGGGAGCTAAAAGAGGACTAAAGAATGTTCCAAGCATTACAAAATGCCAGGGTGCACTCTCCATCATGCCAGTCTTAATAATTTGCAGGAGTATTTTCTGACTTTGTATTCATTGAATGACTACTTATTAATTAATTTGTAGCTTTGAAAAACACTGCTTATTAATACTGAACTTTAAAAGTACAAAGCGCTAACACATCATTTTGGTCATTTCAGAGGGCTATGATGAAGGGATGAAAGCAGAGGGGGTAAAATACTGTGTTGCAGGGGTGAGGGTCCAGCTGAGTATCCTGTCTCTGACACCATTCACTCATTACCAGGAAAGAAGTGATTTTACTTGAATTTTCCACAAATGAGCTTGGTTTTAAAGAGTTTGCAGAATTAGAGGTAGTTATATTTGACCCGTAGATGAAGGTTTAAGGTTTTTTCAGTTTGGTCACTGAAAACCTAAGGTTTTGACACCAGGTTAAGTCTCTTCAATGAATGTTGGGATATCAGCTTTGAGGAAGCTGACTGCTATTTCCTGGGAGTTACCTGGAGGACATCCCTGCTCATATGTATTGAATCTAATAGGAAGATTTTCTAAATACCACATTTGAGTTGCAAGCCATCTTCTGGTATCATGTCAGTTTTTTAGTAACAAATGGAATTTTCTTTCTGTTCTTGATAGTGCTCTGCCACTTTTCATGTATCCGTTCTTAGTTGTAAGAGTTACATTTCAAGATCTGATCACTATAGCTGTAATATTTTTCTTTCCATTGTATCCACTCTAAGTACTGCATTGCCTGTGAGCCGAAAGACACACCACATACCACCATCTGTCTGTGTATGTGATTTAAATCACTTTTTGTGCATATGAACATATCTCAAGCCAGGCTGGGAGTGTTTAACTGCAGCATATTTGTCAACCAGGCTCTTTACACTTCCACTGTTATCAAATTTAGTTTAGTGCTGCTTTGACAATGTTCTTGTAGATGTGTGTGTTCTGCACTGACATTTGCTGCTCCATTACAATTAATATTTGTATGTTAGTGCCTGATTTAGATCTCAGCAGACAGGTAACTCTGTCACAATGGTGATGGCTATCCCGTCCACTGAAATATAAATCGCACAGCTATCCCGTCCACCAAAAAACAAATGCCACAGGGTTTATATTTTGGCAGATGGAAAAGCCGTCACTGTTGTGACAGAGTATCCTGTCCGCCGAGATCTAAATCAGGCCCCTAGTCTTCAAAGGCTGGCGAATATTAGAATAAAAAGTAAAATGTTTTATTTCTCAGCATTCCAAAGTGGGAGCTGAGCATAAGGACATAAACAGGGTTATTCAGACCTATGAGTTAGTGCTAATCATGCACAAACAGAGTTTGCATCCATGTTAGAACTACTGTCCGGTAGGTGTATGCAAATTCCATTTGCTTCTTATTTGCTCTGGCACTTAATGACATCTCTTCAGCTGGTGTCAAGTGTCCATGCATAATGGGAAAATTGGTCTAGGAATAGACAAAATTGGCACAAAATTTATTTTCAAGCATTATTCTAATATTTGTCACCATGTTGAAATGGGGTGTTAAATTACCCCATTTACCAGATGCAAAAGAATTTAGTTCCAGAGTTTTATGATGCCATTTACCCATCAAGGTCCATTGCTCCTAAACAGTGTTATGATAGCGGTACTCACATTTGTTGTCAGCATTGGCCAAGTCACAAAAACAGATTTGTCCCAGCAGTATTTTAATTTGTTGGGGGTAAAGGCTGTGATGGTGCTTTAATCTGTTGTGCCAAATGGGGTCAGAGTTTTTTTTATGTAGAGGGAGCATGCGGCCTCTCACACAAATCCAATAGTGGCCCCTAGGAACCCATATCCTTGGGTTTTTTAAGGGAAGAGGGGCACAAAGTCCTTCTCCCCAAGCCACATTGGGCACCAGGTACCCCATTCCCTGGGCCTTTGCTGTTTTTTAAGAAGAGGGGGCATAACACACCCCTCCCCGACCCACTTTAGTACTCAGGGACCCTATTCCTAGGACCGCAGGTATTCCCATTGTCTACCCAGGGCACCCACAAAACACCATATTGGGGCCATAGGTTATCAATTTGAACCCGCAAATTGGGGACCCGCCAAGTAGGGGGGTAAAAAAGGGCTTAGTTCTTATTGCTCTTGGGGTCGTTGTTCCTGTTGGCACTGTGCTTCCATACTATTGGAGGTCAGGGTGTAGACATAGGGATTAGTTGGCCGCAAGCAATAACTTAAAGGTTATTGTGGCTGTGGTTAAAGAAGGGAACAGGAGTTCCCAACTTCCGATGAGGCCATTGAACAGTACAGAAGGGTATATAAAGCCAGGGACAAGCCCACCAAGCAGGAGGGCTTTGCTCAACTCAAATGCAAACCAATTAGAAGGGCTTGGTAAAGATGCATGGCCTCTTCTGTGCAAACGCCACTGGGTACCCCAATACGGACGAGGCACACCTATCAGAGGTAGATAGGGATTAGATAGTAGATAGGGATAGGATTGGTAACTACAGTTGGCAGGAGGTTGGAGCCTGCATTAGCTTGAAGGGTAATATAGCTGTGGTTAAAGAAGTGAACAGGGGAGCTTCCTTCCAGGGAGGCCATCACATTCCTACGGAAAGGAAAATAAAGCCAGGTGCAAGCCCACCAAGCTGGAGGGCTTGGCTCAACTCAAATTCAAGTTAAAATAAGAAGGGCTGGGTAAATAAGCGGGGCCTCTTCGTGTAACACCACATGGTATTGATAGGGATGGGGTACATCTGTGAGAGGTAGATAAGGAAGTGGTGTTCTCTCCCCGGAAGAGTGTAGGCAAGGTATGCCCCCACTTCTCTGTGTAGTGAACCACAGGGTGCTGGGTGCAGGCTCCCCACAACACTGTACATTATCTTACTGTGATGTCACTGACCATGTCATGAGTGATGTAATATGTGAGCTCATAAGCACTGCATTGCGGGGCATATGTTATAGTTAGCTCAGTTAACTATAACTGCAGAATTTCTATGTTTTTGTACGAGTGAAATTCTAGCCTAACTATAACGTCCCTGTAACCTTTGTTTTTTTCAGCGAATTTTTAAGGTTTTTCTAATTCTTTTTCTTAAATAAAATGACCCTGTAACCTTTGGGTTTTTATGGGAATTTCTATTTTCTTTTTATAAGCAGTCACGTTTGCAGTGTGGTGGTGAAAGGGGGCAGGGTCCCAGACGAGCTCTCAGGAATCCTGCTGTGTTGGACTTACTGGAGGTAAAAGTAGGGCTTCTGGGCTCCCAAGAACCCTCAGCATCAAAGATAACTTCATTCCCCAACCAGCAGTGCACCAGGAAGCTTGTTTGCAGAATGGTAGAGGAAGAAGGTGTTGCCTCCAAAGACCTCTCAGCAACTCCAATATGTGGGACTTAATGGAGGTATTACAAAGCGTTGTTGGCCCCTAAGTACACTCTAGAGCTAAGGGTACTTTATTCCCCAACCAGCAGGCCACCAGTAGGTGGGTTTGCAGAGTGGTGGGTAAGGGGGGCCGTGCCTCTGAAGTCCTCTCAGCAATCATGTTCTGTGGGACTTACTTGAGGTAACAGGATGACTTGTTGGCCCCCAAGGACCCTCAGCATCCATGGAGACTTCATCCCCAACCAGCAGGTCACCAGGAGCTGTATTTGCAGAGTGGTGGAGAAAGGGGGTGTGGTCTCTGAAGACCTCTCAACAGTACAACTGTGTGGGACTAACTGTAGGAAACAGAAGGGCGTGTTGGTCCCAATGACCCTCTGGAGCCAAGGGGACTTCATCCCCCAACCAGCAGTGCACCAGCAGGTGCGTTTGCAGAGGAGTGGAGAAAGGCGGCGTGGCCTCCAAAGTACTCTCATCAATCCCACTGTTTGGGACTTCCAGGAGATAACAGGATGGTTTGTTGGCCCCCAAGGAACCTCTGCTGCCAAGGGGACTTCTTCCCCCAACCAGTTGTGTGCCAGGAAGCGCATTTGCAAAGTGAAGGTGAAAAGAGGCTGGCCTCCAGTGACTTGCTGGTCATTTATTTCCCTATTTCTTTCTTTATTAGGGGGGCACTTAGCCCGACTTACCTATGCTGTTTTTGGCATAGAAAAAAGGTCAGGCCCCCGGGGATCGGGTCCCCGGGGGCCTGATCTTTTTTCTATGGTGGCGGAGGGTTGCGCAGCCCCCTTCCCTGGGCTCATTTCAGCCCTGGAGAGCCCATCCCCTGGGGCCCGGCCTCTATTGTGGGTGCCTTGGTCTCACCTGGACCATGGGGGAGCCTGAAGGCTGTGGTCCCTGCTGTCTCCCTGTCTCCTGGGAGAGCCGGTATTTTTTTTACAGAGAGGGAGCTGCTAACATACAGCTCCCTCTGTGTAGGTGCAATTTTGCTCCACTTTGAGTAAGTGAGAGCATTTGCAATGCTCTTGCTTGCTAGAAGAGGAGCACAGTTTGCTAGCTTCAACCTGGAAGAGTTGTCAGCCATCTTGGGACCAATATACAAGATAGCAGTAGCACCCTATTGGAATGCTTTGCAGTGAATAGCAGGTTTTGAGGTTCACAGGAGAACATATAAAGGGTGATAAAAGATTTTTGTTACAATATAAATTATTCCTTGATGGCACCATGATAATTTAATAAATTGCGGTATGATCTAAGGAGATTTTACCCTGTGGAAAAGCCTTCCGCTATGATTTCAAGAATCCTGTTTTCTCAGGATTTCCCCATAAAGATTGAGGAAGGTGCTCCAGAAGCTAAAATGAAAGCATATTTTCTATAAATTCACGCTATCCCTCTCAGCCATATGAAAATGAAGTCTGACAGTTGATTCCCTTGTGTTCTACTGCAGCCTTTCAGAGTGTTCTAAAGAACAACTTTAGTTCTAACAGTGTTACTTATGATAAAAGTATGGCACACCTGAAGCCTTGTTGGTTGATTCAAACTGGTAAAGCTAAAAACATTTAATTTAGAAAGAAACCAAATGAGGGGGTTCATTTTGTCACAGAAATTATAATTAGTGCTGTAGAAAGAAAAATTAGGACACATTTTAATTGAGTTCCCAAATATCTTCCTCTTCTATTTCATTAAAATATTCTGACATGCAGACTGAAGCATGCAGATTGAAACATGCACTTTCAACACATGCACACATGCAGAGTGAAACATGCACTTTCAGCACCAACTGCAGACTGCCAAATAATTCCCTGATGATCAGCAGTTTTACTACAGTGTTCTCATGGTCAACTAGAGTGCTAACATTCTGAATTTATGCCAAAGGTATGGCACATATGAACACCATCTTCATGGAATAAAAATTGAAAACTGAAAGCATTTTCTACTGAGGACACTGCAGTAAGTGATGGAATTAGGGAGCTCATAGCAAATAAGTCACCCAAGATAGCCACTGGAGAAAAAAGAGCCCAAATATAGCACAAATGTCACCCAAATGTAATGCAAGTGTAGCCCAATGACAGAAGTGTGCAAAACACTTGATTATTTAGGGGCATATTATCAAGAAACGACGTTAAAATTATCGCCGCTTTAGCGGCAGAAAACTGCCGCTTAAGCGGAGATAATGGGCTTGATAATATGCCGCAGAGAATTCCAATAGAAGTCCATGTTCTGGTGTCAAATTCTATGCGGCATATTATCAAGCCCATTATCGCCGCTTTAGCGGCAGTTTTCTGCTGCTAAAGCGGCGATAATTTTAACGCCGTTTCTTGATAATATGCCCCTTAGGTTTTTTTACAGTTTTATATAGCGCAGACTTGACCCAAAGGTATAGGAGTGCTTTATATGAGCATCAGTTACATTACACAAGGTCCTATTTATTTTGGTTTTAGACATGACACAGAGTCATAGGTTGTGGAGCTGAGGCTGAAAGTCAAACCTGGCTCACAAGTTGCAAAGTCTGTGGCTCTGGCTATAACACCACATCCTCTCTCTTAAGTGTAACATATAATCAAGTGATAAACTGGATTAAAAAAAACTTGAAGAGAACACATTATTTAAAAGTAGTTTGTTTCTATTTGAGAACTCAGAAAATATGTCCTCATTTTAGTTATTTAAAGCATTAACCATAATTTCTATGGAAATAAGACCATTTCATGGAGGAGGGTGTAGAGGCAACAAGTTGACCATGCTGTGCAGGCGGGAGGGGCAGTGGCAGCACAACGGACCATGGAAGGCAGAGAAAAGAGGGGCAAGGGCAACAAACCAACAAACCAACCTAGCAGTACAGGAAAGAGAGGCTGTGGCAATATAAAAGATCATTGAAGGAAGAAGGAAGAGGCAGTGGCAGTACAGCCATACATGCCAACAGACCCGATTCAGGCAGGAGACTCCCAAAGTTTTTAAGGCTAAAAGGCCTTTATTTTATTTGTCTCCTGACTAAAATCTTCTATTTTACAATGTAAGTAAATATGTAAGTAAATATATATTTTCAAATCTCCCTCCTACCAATTTCAAAATGTCGGCAAGTTTAGTACATTGAATCACAGAGGACAGGAGGAATGGGGTAGGGACATGGACTAGAATAACAGAGGGCAGGAGGGAGATGGGAAGGGGTACCAAATTGACCTTACAGGGCAGGCGTCAGGTGTTGCAGCACAATAAATCACAAAGGGCAAGCGGGATGGCAGTGCAGCAAACGTCATGGAAAGCAATAGGGAGGGAACAGGGCCATGCACATGGAGAACAAAGGACAGAGTGGAAAGAGGCAAGAGTAGTGAGCAGACCATAGCAGACAGACAGGAGAGACAGTTGCAGATAACAGACCATGAAGGGCAGGAGGGAGGGGGCAGGGGAATGACAGCGGGCCTAACAAGGCAGTTGGGGAGTAGATAGGGGATCTGCACATGGAAAACGGAGGGCAGGGGCAAGGGAGCAGGGCAGGAGCAGCAACCTGACCATGGAGGGTCGGTCGGATGGGCTCTGGAAGCACAACACACCATTGAGGGGAACAGTGAGACTATAATGGCATACACAGAGACAACAGAGGGAAGGTGGGGGGGATAAGGGAAATCATGTTGGCCACACAGGGCAGGTGGGAGGGGCTTTTGCAGCACAGAAGACCATGTATGGCAAGTGGGAGGGTTAGTGGCAGCACAACGGCCATGGTGGGCAAAAGGGAGGGGGCAGGAGCATGCACAAAAGACCATGGAAGACGGAAGGGAGGGGTAGGAGCTGGACACAGACAAAAGAGGGCAGGGGAAGGGACTTCACAACAGTCCATGCAGGGCAGATAGGAGGAGCAGTTGCAGCACAACAGAGCATGGAGGGCAGAAGAGAGAGGCAGAAAAATGGACCATGGAGGACAGGAGGGAGGGGATAGGAACATGAAATTCAGACAGGCAGGGTGGAGGTGGAAGGGACAGGCGGAAGCCTTCTGTCCATTCTAGGCAGGTGGGAGGTGCAGTGACAGCTCAACAGAACACTCAGAGTAGATAGGAGGGTGGCAGGTCCATGTAATATAGTGGGCAGAAAGGAGGGAGCAGGGGCATGCACACAGACATTGGAGGACAGATGGAAGGAGACTAGGGAACAGGAAGCTAAGCACAGAGGCTTAGCAGGAGGACAATTATACTGCATAGAATTGAGGAATGGAGGGCAGGAGGAGTGAGCAGGGACATTGAGTTAAATGGAAGGCAGTGGCAGCACTTCGGACCATACATGGAAGGAGGGAGTGGCTGGTGCATTGGCTCGGACAACAGAGGGTAAGGAGGAGGTGGATGGGGCAGCAAGCTAACTTTTTAGGGCAGGCAGGAAGGGCAGTGGCAGAACAATAGCCACACAGATGGATGGAATGAGGGAGCAGGACCATCGACAATGAATGGTAAGGAAGAGGGGGCAAGAGCAGCAAGCTTAGTTGGGGGCAGCACCTGCCAAGGCACACCCTGCATTCAACCCCACCCCCATTATGCATTGCGATGGCTTACAGGGGTATTATTGTCAGGAAATAGAATTTAAAAAATGTAGAAATTGAATGAAAAAGAAGGTTACAGGAACATTCTAGTTAGGCTCAGATTTCACTCATACAAAACCAATGAAATTCAGCAGTTATGGTTAGCTGAGCTGACTATAACTCGCACCCTTGCAACGGACTTGCTATGACCTCACATATTACATCACTCATGACATGGTCAGTGACATCACTGATGACATCACTAATGACATCATCCACTCACACCCCATAAAAACTTTCATACACCCATTCCCAGTCACACACAAACATTCACAAACCCATTCACAGACCCATACCAGTACTTTCAGACCTACTCACTGATTCATATTTCTACGCACAAATCTACTCGCTCGACCATACAGTCATTCATACACCCACTCCCTCACTAATAAAGCCACTTACATATCCACTCATACATCCATACAGCCACTCATGCAATGAGTCAGTCACCCATAGACCTGGTCACACACCTAGTGACTCACCCAGACAGTCAGCCACACAGCAACTTACTCACCCACACAGTTACACACACATCCACTTACTTACTCATACATATACTAACACATACTCACTCACCTATACAGTCGCAGACACAAGCACACAATCACCTATACAGCCACTCTCATATTCATTCACTCTCCCAGGCAGTCACTCATATACCCCATCACTCACCTATACTCCATTTCACATCCCTAGTTACTCACACATATACCACTGACACATCCACTCACTCACCCACACAGCCATATGCACACTCACTAACCCATACAGCCCCTTACAAACAGACACTCACAAACCCATACAGCCACTGACTCACCCACTAACTTATCAATACAGGCAGTCACAAACACCCTCACCCACCCAGACATGAACTCATACAGGTACTCAGACAACCAATCAATCACCAGTAAAGCCACCCACATACACACTCACACAGCCATTTAGCCACTTAGACACCAAGTGACAGACTTATGCAAACATTCTCTCAACCAGTCACTCACCCATGCATTTACTGAGACACCTAATCACTCACTTATACAGTCAGTCACGCACTCACTGAATCATCCATACAGGCACTCATACACCCACTGATTCACCAATACACCTTGGTATATATATTTCACACTCATAACCTTTTTTAAATCACTCTCAGTCACTGGATGACGTCATCAGTGATGTCATCAGTGATGTCACTGACCATGTAATGAGTGATGTAATACGTGAGGTCATAAGCAGTGCATTGCAGGGGCATGAGCTACTGGTAGCTCAGCTAACTATCAATGCACAATTTCACTGGTTTTGTGCAAGTGAAATCTGAGCCTAACTATAATTTCTCTCTAACATTTGTTTTTTTCAGTGAATTTCTAAGATTTTTTTAAAATTCTGTTCCCTAACTATAACGTACCTGTAACCTTTGTTTTTTTCAGTGAGTATATATCTATATACATATATATATATATATTTCTTTATGTTTAAACATCAGATGTTCCAGCAGATTCAAGGCGTAGCTATGGGGGCCAGTTTCTCCCCCAGCTACGCCTGTTTGTTCATGGGCTGGTGGGAGGAGCTGGTCCTCATGAAAACATATGAGCAGACATATAATGATAATGTGGTATGCTGGCTACGATATATAGATGATCTATTTATTGTTTGGCAGGGAACCCAGGAGAAAGCCATTGAGTTTGTTGATCTATTGAATAACAATGATGTAAACTTACAGTTCACTTCAAATATCAGCAACATAAGTATAACTTTCTTAGATGTGCAGATTAATATAGCCAACAATAGCATGAATACCTCTTTACACCGTAAGGCTACAGCAGGCAACACTCTTTTACATGCCACAAGTGCACACCCGCCACATCTAATACACAGCATCCCTTATGGAGAAATGCTTCGAATTCGTAGAATTTGTAGTGAGGAAGAGGATTGCAATGTAAAACAGCAGGAGTGTAGACAACGATTTTTAGAAAGAGGTTATACAAATGCACTGATTGAAACTGCGATCTATAAATCAAAAAGATATCTGCGGTATGAACTCATGCAGAATGTGAACAAGAACATAGATAAGGAGGAGGCTCCATCTGAGCCTACCAGGCTTATCCTTACCTACTCGAAGCAGGAGCAACAGCTTAGAACTATAATAAGAAGGAATTGGCCAATAGTTCGAGACGACCCAATAATTGGCACGCTGTTGCCTAAACAACCTGCTATTACGTACAGAAGAGGAGCCACTATGGCTAACAGTCTAGTCAAAAAGAACCCAGAGGAAAGTGAGAAAGTTGGATGGTTGATGGCCAGGAAGGTTTTTTTTAAATGCTCCGTCTGTAAAGCCTGTAAATATGCTTCAAACAGAACTACTTATCAGACTGCATTTAATGACAAGACACAAGAAATCAAACAACATCTTACTTGTCGTACAGAATTTGCAATATATGTGTTACAATGTTCTTGCAATCTACTGTATATAGGTAGTACCAAACTACAAGTTCATAAACGCATATTACAGCATATCAGGGCCATCACCAACAACGACCAGTTATCCAGTAGCAAGACATTTCAAGGCGCAACATGACAGTAATCTAAAACATCTTCAGTATTACGTCATTGACACAATCCCCCCATTAGGCAGAGGTGGGGATCGGGAACTTAAACTTAGGCGTCTTGAAACACGATATATCTTAGAACTGGATACCAAACACCCAGGAGGACTCAATACTAGCGAGGATCTGCATACATATCTTGACTAGACATCATTGTACTAAGAGAGTCGTTACTTCTTTTTGTATCAAGTTCACATTCACTGCAGGAGATGAGGAATTTTCAATGCAATGTTAGTATTATATGTTTAGATTTATACATATTTAATTGGTTGATTCCTTTTAACATAATAATTCTTAATTCATTTTATATTATTAATTCTATACTATTGTAATTTATAATCTTACATATTTTACTGTCATTGTCGGAATTTTTTAATCTCTCCTTTTAACCATACAGCTTAAGCATCCCATGTTCTGTAGATCTGACAAACCAGGGTTTTATTTGAAAAATGGATCAAATTTTTGCACTAGTTTAATGGTATGTCACATTGCTGGTATTTATCCATCTAGATAGGGGAGTTTTTATATGATATATGCATATTTTAGATATTTAATTTTTATATCTATTTATATATGTATCTATATATTTATATATTTATATTATTTATATGTATTATACATGTATTTATCATTGCGGTGCTACTGTTACTTATTCATATACCAGAAAAGCTGCTACTGGCCCGCTAAAATCCCTAATTCCACTATATACCATGTACTTAGTGCAGCATACTATTCGAGATGTGCCATCAAAATGTGCGACCCAACAATGCTTTTTCCGAAATCAGCGATATATACCAAGAGAATGCATAGCTCAGACAAATTTGGATCTGCGACACTAGAACTTTCCTTGTTTTAAGTACAACCACACACATAAATGGTTTTTATAAAAAAACGTTGTGTGGTTGTTTTCTCACATGGAGATTTTTTCTATATAGCCTTTATACACCTTAGTACACAAGGGCACAGCACTGGCACTTTATATTTTATCACTGGTTCTCCAACACGTTTTATTAAAATTATTTTGGACACTCAATGGATGCACGGATAAAAAATCTTATCACAATGGGTCTAATGTGTATAGATGTTGTGCAATGTATGGCGAATATAAACTCTGATGTCTCTGGCATTTATGCAATTAATCAATATTTTCAGAAGACTTAGAATGTATGGCATGTAGGAATATTATTCTTATAATTGTCACAGACCTTATAATACATCGCAAAATGTAGGTACTTAGCAATACAATTGTATAAGCTGATGTTTCCTTTTTAGAGTTATACACCATTGCAACGACATAAATTGGTTTTCTATGTCTATTATACCATGTGACCCAACGATAGCACTTTAAAAATTAAGTCCTTCCGCGTAAGCGCTGTCATGTGATCAAGGCAGAGGAGCTGCCGAAACGCGTCATGGTGGGGTGCTGCTTGAGAAAATAAACTGATCGAGCACCTATTTGGGTCCTTTCTTGCTTTTTTCCTGCGGAGTGGTATGGAAGCGTGAGGCGAGCTTTCGTTAATATATATATTATCTACTGGCGGTCGCCAGTAGACAGTTATAGTTAGGACCGAGTTCTCATAGGAAATCTGAAAATTCTATTTTGAATTACTTTGGCGCCGGTTGACTTATCTTCGTGAAATTTTTAAAACTAATGGGGCGCTCCGCTCAGCTCCTACCCTGAATGTCTTGGGGTGATTCGTCAAGCGGGGGCTGAGAAAAAAGGGGGAGTCCCAAAACGCATTTTCCCCATGCATTTTCCCATAGGACCTTTAGTCGAAGGTACAGCCCGAATGGCTGAACAGAATTACTTGAAATTTGGCAAAGAGGTAGTCCTCAGGTCAGGCATGTGCCTTTTGCTTAAATGGTGTAAATCCATTCAGTAGTTCCTGAGAAAATCAAAAGTAAAATCACATATATATCTGGGCGGAGCCTAACCACACATCTCATCGTGAGATCTGATTGGCTGTCAGCACTTCATCCAAGAAGTGTTGGCAGCCATCTTGGGACCAACATACATGATAGCACCTCATTAAAAAGCATTGCAGTTAGTAGAAGGTTTTAAGACTCTAGCTACATTATAAATCATGTGTTGATGGTACCATACTCATTTTAGGAATTGTGGTGTGTTCTAAGGTGATTTTACCATGTGAAAAAGCCTTCTGCTGTGATATCATGAATCATGTTTGAGAGAAAACTATTTTCTCATGCTTTTCCCACAGAGGTTCACATTATCTTTCTCAGTCATGTGAGAATGAAGTCTGACATTCTCAGTAAAACATGTACATCCAACAATGGCAGAGACTGTCAGTTGATTTCTTTGTGTTCTACTGCAGCTTCACAGAGTGTTCTAAAGAACACCTAGAGCGCTAACAGTCCTACTTATGACAAACGTATGGCACACCTGAAGCCATCTTGGTTGGAATAAAGTGGTAATTCTTAAAACATTTAATTTAAAAAGGAACAAAATGAGGGGGTTCGTTTTGCCATAGAAAGTATGATTAGTGCTGCAGAAAGAAAAATTAGGGCACATTTTGACTGACTTCTCAAATCCTCTTCTATTTCATTAAAAAATTCTGACATGCAGACTGAAACATGCACTTTCAATACCAGCAGCAGACTTCCCTGGTGAGCAGTAGCTTTACTACAGTGATCTAATAAGCAACTAGAGTGCTAACATTCTGAATTTATGGCAAATTTGTGACACATCTGAATGCCTTCTTGATGGAATCAAAGTAAAAAACTGAAAGTATTTCCTACTGAGGAGACTGTAGTAAATGAGGAAATTAGGAAACATCATAACAAATAAGTCTCCCAAAATGGCCACCAGAGACAAAAGAGCCCAAATGTAGCCCAAATATCACCAAGAAGTAGCCCAAGTATAGCCCAATGACAGAATGTCCCAGAGTGTTCTAACGAACAACTAGAGCGCTAACAGTCTTACTTATGACAAAAGTATGGCACACCTGAAGCCATCTTGAATGGAATAAAGTGGTAACACTTAAAAAATTTAATTTACAAAGGAACACAATGAGGGGATTCATTTTGCCATAGAAATTATGATTAGTGCTGCAGAAAGAAAAATGAGGGCACATTTTGACTTCTCAAATCCTCTTCTATGTCATAAAAAAATTCTGACATGCAGACTGAAACATGCACTTTGAATACCAGCAGCAGACTTCCCTGTGAGCAATAGCTTTACTACAGTGATCTCATGGGCAACTAGAGTGCTAACTTTCAGAATTTATGGCAAATGTGTGACACATCTGAATGCCTTCTTGATGGAACCAAGTAAAAAACTGAAAGTATTTCCTACTGAGGAGACTGCAGTAAATGAGGAAATTAGGAAACTTCATAACAAATAAATCTTCCAAGATGGCCACCAGAGACAAAAGAGCCCAAATGTAGCCCAAAAATCACCCAGATGTAGCCCAAGTATAGCCCAATAACAGAATGTCCCAGAGTGTTCTAACGAACAACTAGAGCGCTAACAGTCTTACTTATGACAAAAGTATGGCACACCTGAAGCCATCTTGATTGGAATAAAGTGGTAACACTTAAAACATTTGATTTACAAAGGAACAAAATGAGAGGGTTCATTTTGCCATAGAAATTATGATTAGTTCTGCAGAAAGAAAAATTAGGGCACATTTTGACTTCTCAAATCCTCTTCTATTTCATAAACAAATTCTGACATGCAGACTGAACCATGCACTTTGAATACCAGCAGCAGACTTCCCTGGTGAGCAGTAGTTTTACTACAGGGATCTAATGAGCAACTAGAGTGCTAACATTCAGAATTTATGGCAAATGTGTGACACATTTGAATGCCTTCTTGATGGAACCAAAAAAAAAACTGAAAGTATTCCCACTGAGGAGACTGCAGTAAATGAGGAAATTTGGAAACTTCATAACAAATAAATCTCCCAAGATGGCCACCAGAGACAAAAGAGCCCAAATATCACCCAGATGTAGCCAAAGTATAGACTAATGACAGAATGTCCCAGAGTGTTCTTAAGAACAACTAGAGCGCTTACTGTCTTACTTATGACAAAAGTATGGCACACCTGAAGCCATCTTGATTGGAATAAACTGGTAACACTTAAAACATTTAATTTAAAAAGGAACACAATGAGGGGGTTCATTTTGCCATAGAAATTATGATTAGTGCTGAAGAAAGAAATATTAGGGCACATTTTGAGTGACTTCTCAAATCCTCTTCTATTTCATTAAAAAATTCTGATATGCAGACTGAAACATGCACTTTTAATACCAGCAGCAGACTTCCGTGGTGAGCAGTAGCTTTACTACAGTGATCTAATGAGCAACTAGAGTGCTAACATTCAGAATTTATGGCAAATGTGTGACATATCTGAATACCTTCTTGATGGAATCAAAGTAAAAAACTGAAAGCATTTCCTACTGAGGAGACTGCAGTAAATGAGGAAATTAGGAAACTTCATAACAAATAAATCTCCCAAGATGGCCACCAGACACAAAAGAGCCTAAATGCAGCACAAATATCACCCAGATGTAGCCCACATGAAGCCCAATGACAGAAGTGTGCAAAACACTTATTTTTTGTGTATTTGCAGTTTTATATAGTGCAGACTTGTCGGGTATTGGAATGCTTTACATGAGCATTGGTTACATCACACAAGATCAAATTCATTTTGGTTGTAGACATGGGGAGATTAAGTGATTTGACCACGATCACAGAATGTTGAGCTGAAGCTGAACTCCAACCTGGTTCCCCAGTTGCAACATTTAATCAAGTGGTCAACTGGATGAAAAAAACATAAAGATTACAAATAATTTAAAAGTTCTTTGTCGCTATTTGAAAACTCAGAAAATATGTCCTCATTTTAGTTTTTTAGAGCACTAACCATAATTTTGATGCAAATAAGACCCTCTCATATATGTAATTTCTAAAGGAAATACTCTAGGTATTACAGTTTTGATTACATCAAGATGATGTCAGGCGTTCCACACTTTTGTAATAAATATAGAATGTTAGCAATCTAGTTGTTCATTGGGATACTGTTGAGAGGCAGAAGCCAGGGGCACGGACTCTGAAAATTGAAGGCAGGTAGGAGAGTGCAGAGGCAACAATTTGACCACACTGGGCAGGCAGGAAGGGCAGTGGCAGCACAACAGACTATGGAGGGCAGTGGAAAGGGGGGCAGGGGCAACAAACCAACAATACAGGACTGGTAAGAGAGGCAGTGGCAATATAATAGACCATTGTGGGCAGAAGGAAAAGGCAGTGGTAGTACAACCATACATGCCAACAGACCCGTTTCAGCCAGGAAATGTACAATGTTTTTAAGCTCAGATGGGCTTTATTTGATCTGTCTCCTGTCTACAATCTCCTCTTTTTCAATGTAAATCAAAGGGGAAAATCAATACCCAAGCTTTTTTTCAAAATCTCCCTCTTACCAAGTTCAAAATGTTCGCAAGTATGGTACATTGAATCATGGTAGGCAGGAGGAATTGGGGTAGGGACATGGACTCGGATAACAGAGGACAGGAGGGACATGGAGAGGTGCACCAAACTGACCCTACAGGGCAGGCATCAGGGTTTGCAGCAGCACAATACACCACACAGCGCATGCGGGACGGGAGTGCAGCACAACAATCCATAGAAAGCAATAGGGAGGGGACAGGACCATGCACATGGACAACAGAGAACAGATGGGAAAGAGGCAATGGTAGCTAGCTGACCATAATGGACAGACAGGAGAGAAAGCTGCAGCATAACAGACCATAAAGGGCAGGAGGGACGGATCAGGGGCATTACAATGGAACAGACAAGCCAGGAGGGAGGGAATAGGGGGTCTGCACATGGAAACAGAGGGCTGGGGGCAAGGTGGCAGGGCAGGAGCAGCAAGATGACCATGGAGGTCAGGCAGGATGGGCACTAGAAACAAGATACACCATGGAGAGCAATAATGAGACTATGGTGGCATACACACAGACCATGGAGGGAAGGTGGGAGGGGGTCAGGGGCAGCTAGCTGACCACACAGGGAAGGTGGGAGGGGCCATGGCAGCACAGAAGACCATGCATGGCAAGCGGGAGGGTTAGTGGCAGCACAATGGCTATGATGGGCAAGAAAGAGGGTGCAGGGGCATGCACAAAGGAACATGGGGGATAGAAGGGAGGGTCAGGACCTGGGCACAGACAAGAGAGTTCAGGGGAAGGGGCCTCACAACAGACCGCGCGGGGCAGGCAGGAGGAGCAGTTGCAGCACAACAGATCAGGGAGGGCAGATGGGTGTGGCAGTAAAATGGACCATGGAGGACAGGAGGAAGGGGATAGGGGCATGGCATGTGGACAGGCAGGGTGGATGTGGCAGGGACAGGTTACAGTCATCTGACAATGCTAGGCAGGTGGGAGGGGAGTGGCAGCTCAACAGAACACTCAGAGTAGATAGGAGTGGCAGGTCCATGGAACATAGTGGGCAAAAAGGATGGAGCAGGGGCATGCACAAAGACATCGGAGGGCAGGGGGAAGGAGAATAGGGGCAGCAAGCTAAGCACAGAGGCTAAGCAGGAGGTCAATGATGGGCCATAGAATTGGGCAATGGAGGGCAGGAGGAGTGGACTGGTACATCATGCTAAATGGAGGGCAGTGGCAGCACATCAGACCATGCATGGCAGGAGGGAGGAGGCTAGTCCATGGATTCAGACAGCAGAGGATAGGGAGGAGGTGGATGGGGCAGCAAGCTAACTGTTCAGAGAAGGTGGGTATTAGGAACTTTATTGTTTTTAAAATGTGTGTCTGTGCGAACTACTTAAAATATGAACAAGTATGCAGCATAATCTCACTTTTATTCAGGAAGAAGAGGACGTTTGTGACTGTGACTCCGGGCTCACTTGGCAGAAACACCCCCTGACCCTCCGCCCCCATCGCAAAATCTAATGCCCGTGAAAAGGGTAGGTGGACGCAGTGTTATATAGAACATAGTCCTGAGAGCAGGATTGAAAATGAAAACTAGATGTAGTATATGGTATAAACTATGCACCAAAAAGTGTGATATAAGATGAACCGGGGCGTGAAATATAATATGCAATACATTGTGCGCAATGACAGATTCATTGGAGAGCGCAAGATATCACAGGCACTAGCGCGTGCTATGCGATATGCGCCTTGGAGTGTAATATGCACAGGGCAGTGTTGTGTAACATAACTAGTCTCTAAAGTTGTAATATAAAATATGTGCTGGGGAGTGTAACGTTGCATATGCACTGTGACAAAGATATGGATCCCAGATTGTAATATGTATGGCATAGCGCTGTGCGTTATAACATACACATCGAGGAAGGCACGTTAAATGGGGCAATATAACCCGTGCGAAGGCAAGTGTGGAATGACATATTCACGGGGTGGTGTTACAGTGCACATGGGGTAGAGAGTGTCATAGCATACACACTAGCTGGTGGAATACAACACAGAGGTGTGAGGCAATCGGCGGGCACTGGTGGGTGTAACACAGCATTGGGCTCAGCCAGGAGCACGCTGTGACTCTCAAGTGAGATTCGTCTCCTTTCCAGAGAGTAAAATAAAAAGTATTACACATACGGCGGTGGATGTGTTTTTTATTAACCATGAGGGGGGTTTCTTGCATAGTTTGGTCGAATTTTTGTCGAATCCCCTTTGAATGGCTTGGTGTGCGTGTATATTAAATGTGCCCGTCAATAGCTACCCATGTTTGTATAAATAAACGACAAGGGTGTCTACTTGGAGAGTACCCACCGGCGGGAGCGCCGGGATTAGGCACGGTAGGGCGTCAGACACGTCAGAGCTTCACTAGCGGTGTAAATACATGCCATGTGGATTCATTCTATGCATAGTCGCCTTTTAATGAATATCACGGTCATGGTGATAGGTACATACGGTTTGTCCAGCATGTCCTAGGTGTTTTTATAAATATATATATTTTTAAAATAATAAAAAACAAAGGCCGGCCCCGGGGGATGGGGTCCCCGGAGCCATAAGTGGCCTGAGGAGGGGGGCAACGCAGCCCCCTCCTAAAGAATTTAAATGAAAAAAAGGCCATGACCCGGGGGTTGGGGTCCCCGGGGCCGATTAAGGCCTTGGGAGGGCCAAATTAATTTTTTTCAACAAAAAAAACTTGGGGTGCAGGCCCTGGGGGATGGGGTCCCCAGGGCCTGTAAATTAGAAAAAGAAGGGGGGCTACACAGCCCTTCTTCTTAAAAAAATAAAATAAATAAAAGACCGGCATCGCGCTGGAGGCCACGCCCCCTCCTTGCAGCACTCTGCAAACGCGCCCCCTGGCCAGTTGTAAGTTGGGGAATTAATTCCCCTTCAATACTGAGGGTCCCTGAGGGCCAACTAGCCCAACAGGTATCTCCAGTGTGCGCCAGGGAGCTGCGTTGCAGACAGGTGTTCTGAGGCCACGCCCCTTTTTACACCTCTATGTAACACAGCTCTGTGGCGCTTACTGGAGGTACCTAGTGGGCTAGTTTGACCCTAGGGACCCTTAGGATTCAAGGGGACTTAATCTCTCAACTTAGAACGGCCACAGGGCGCGTTTACACAGTGGTGAAGGGAGGTGACGGGGCCTGAGGTGACGTGTGCAAACACGCCTTGTGGCGCGTTTTAAGTTGGGGAAATAGTTCCCTTTCAATCCTGAGGGACCCTGGGGGCCAACTAGCCCACCAGGTGCTTCCAGTAAGTGCCACTGCTCTGCGTTGCAGAGAGGTGGTGCAGGCCGTGCCCCTTTTTACACCTCTCTGCAATGGTGCTTACTGGATGTACCTCGTGGGCTATTTTGCCCCTAGGGATCCTCAGGATTCAAGGGGACTTAATCTCCCAACTTAAAAAACGGCCACAGGGCATGTTTACACAGTGGGGAAGGAAGGGGACGGGGCCTGAGGTGACGTGTGCAAACACGCCCTACGGCGCATTTTAAGTTGGGGAAATAATTCCCCTTCAATCCTGAGGGCCCATGGGGGCTAACTAGCCCACCAGGTGCTTCCAGTAAACGCCACTGAGCTGCGTTGCAGAGAGGTGGTCCAGGCCGTGCCACTTTTTACACCTCTCTGCAACGCAGCTCTGTGGCGCATACTTGAGGTACCTAGTGGGCTAGTTGGACCCTAGGGACCCTCAGGATTCAAATTAACTTAATCTCCCAACTAAAAACGGCCACAGGGCTTGTTTACACAGTGGTGAAGGGAGGGGACGGGGCCTCAGTTAACGTCTGCGAACAAGCCCTGTGGCGCATTTTAAGTTGGGGAAATAATTCCCCTTCAATCCTGAGGGACCCTGGGGGCCAACTAGCCCACCAGGTGCTTCCAGTAAGCACCACTCCGCTGCGTTGCAGAGAGGTGGTCTAGGCCGTGCCCCTTTTTACATCTCTCTGCAACGCAGCTCTGTGGCGCTTACTGGAGGTACCTAGTGGTCTAGTTGGACCCTAGGGACCCTCAGGATTCAAGGGGACTTAATCTCCCAACTTAAAACGGCCACAGGGCGTGTTTACACAGTGGGGAAGTGAGGGGACGGGGGCTGTTGTGACATGTGCAAACACGCCCTGTGGCGCGTTTTAAGAGGTAGTTTTAATCCCCTGCCCTATTATATACTAGGGGCTTACAGAGGAGGTCATGCTGATCACAGGGGGACCCCAACGCATAGTGTTCCCTAGTGTATGTAGGTGTTTTCACTGTATTCTGAGTGTCTTTTAACATAGCACTGGCTCTAGGACTGGTTAGTCAGACTCAGTTACCACCAGTATCCGTCTGAAAAAGTTGAGGGTACAGGATGATTTTGCAACAAGGCTTCTTTCTGCTCTTCTGTTTGTTCTTTCTGCACGTTATCCTTCTTCCTGCACTTTTCTTCGTCTTTGAGGACTTCTGTTGCTTCTTTCTGCATTTCTTTTTTTTCTTTCTGTGCGTTTTTTCTTCTTTCTTCACATGTCCTATCTCTGTAGGCATAGTTAGAAATTAGCATTTAAAAAACCTTTGAAATTCACTGAAAAAACCATAGGTTTCAGGGGCGTTATAGTTAGCTGGACTTTTCACTCGTACAAAACCATTGAAATTCCCCTGTTATAGTTAGTTCAGCTAACTATAACTCGCGCGCCCGCAATGCACAGCTGATGACGTCACATATTACATCACTCATGACATGGTCAGTGACATTACTCATGACATCACTGATCGGGGATGTTGTATCAGCAGGGCAGTGTACCCGGGAGTCATAGCCTATCAGGCACTCCAACCACCCGTTCAACAGGCTCATGACGCCTTTATTTTGCGAAATTCAAGTATATTGGCCATGAAACGACCTATTGAGGCATTTATATTTTCAGGAAGGCATTTTTCCTGCCACACACATTTTCTTATAACTAGTCTTTCACGTCATTACACGCCACTGTGAGTATAGGGAGGGATCCTTAAGGTCCTGAAGAAGAAGCCTGGGGAGCTTCGAAACATGTCGGCAGACATAGGAGGCACAGCTCATTGAGGCATATACACCACCTCCCCCCCACTTTTTACGAATACCAGCTCAAAGGTATATTAAAGTTTTTTTAGACCAACGAGCCAGGTATTTTTTATCTCGCCTCTGCCATTCACTCCAGACCCTTCCTCTCACACCCCTACATAACACATAGTTGTCTCATAACAACAGTGCTCCCAAGTACACGTAGGTCGTAGCACGCCCCGTCCCGTAGAGGGGCGGGAAGACCCCTATGATGAAGCATGACACCAAGGGCCCTTTTGGTGTGTGAGGGGTATTTTAACAACTAGTGTATATTCTCCACCACTGTGGGGCCTTATACCTTTTTCTGGGAGATTCTGGCATACACATATATCTGTGGTTGGATCACTTTGTTTATTGATATACACACATATATACATAAATTATTGTAATTATGTGTTTAGTGTAAAAAGTAGTTATTTTTATTTTTACTAATGATAATGTAATTATTTATGTAGTCAATATTGTATGAGGCGATATTTTTGACCAGTCATAAGTTTATTTAAAAGTAACAATATTTTTGCTTCCAGATATTTTTGTTTTCGATATAAGTGAAAATTGATATTTTTTACAACGATATCTGTGTTCTCGATATTTGTGGTTTTATTAGTTAAATATAGGAAGGCACTATTTTGTTAATGATATTTATTTTCCCATTTTTTTTATTTCAACATTGTGTGCATCGATATTATGTGAGTGATCCATTTATTCCAGCCCCTGATGTGGATGCCACAGGGTAATAGGATGTGCGTAAAGGAGGTTAGTGTGGAGTTTGGGAGGTCATGGAGTAGGATGTCGGTGCAATGCAAAGGCAAGAATACAAGTACCTTCTGGGAAGAATGGTTCAGGTTCTTCAGTAAAGATAGTTGGAATCCGGCCAAGCTCAGTTTCTTGAAAATGTGTTTCTAAATGGTGAAGGCACTGTCCAGATTGAATCCAAGTGAGTTGGCATTTCGTGGAAGACGGAGTTCAAAATCCTTTCAGGTTTATGTCTTTCAGACAAGTTTATATTAGTTATTGCTTGTTGTTGTAAACAAATTGTGGTGCTGAACACCCAGATTTGGCTACGGTACAGGTAGTGTTTGAGACCCTGGGGGCATATTTACACGAAAGTTACGGAGCGCAGGTTAGCTCCAAAATATGCCACACTCAGTCACTTTCAAAACGCAGGGATGAACCGTATTTACAATAATACGGCACGCCTGTGCGTTTCTCCCCGTGCAGGTGCTAAATTCAGCGGCCTAGTGCCAACGCTGGCACCCGTGCACCATAGTGCAATGGTGCCTGCATTGAGGGAATGATAATTTACGTGCAGGAAGGTTTCTGTACATAAACAATCCAGAATGGTGATTTGCAACTCCTATGTGTTTTGCACACGCAGAAGTTGCAAATCGTCATTTTTTTTTAAATGATTGTTTTTGTGCAGGAAGGGACACCTTTCTGCACATACACAATTATTTCTAGTAATTTGCTCCTTCCATGCATGCTACACATTGCAGCACAAATAGAAACAGTAAAAAAAAAGGAGAAATAAAGCATTTCCCATTGTTTCGCCATGTTAAGACCAGGTTTTCCCTGGTCTTAATTTTGGCACTGCCTCCTATTTACACCACCCTTGTAAACAGGGGGCAGCGTCAAAATGAATGGGTGTTGCGGCAGAACACCCACCGCAACACCCATTGCCCAACCCTTTCACGCTAAGTCTAGCATGAGAGGGGGCGCTATTTACAAGGCAGCGGTAAGTCACATTAAGTGGCTTACTGCTGCCTTGTAAATAAGATGAAGCCCCTCTCGCCTGAGGAACGTCACAAAAAGTGGCATTCCTGTGGCAGTAGGGGCTCGTAATTATGCCCCTAGATATAAAAAAATGGATGCGCTCACATAGAACTGAGTGTTGTCAGCCTTTTAGTGAACGTTGATGCTGTTATTGGTGAGTACAGTCCCAAATAGGTTCATGTAGAGGTTAAAGATGGCAGATGTTGAAGATGGCAGAAGAAATGATAGAACCCTCAGAGACTCTACAGGTGTTAAGGATCTTTTCTAACCTGAAGGTACCCATGTGCATATTCTGGTGTTGGATGGATTGGTAGGAAGAAAACCAGTGAAGGAAGTTACCTGGTCTGGGTCAGATAATTGATGGTGCCGAAGGCAGCTGGGAGGTCCATCAAAATCAGTTGGCTAATTCTAACCCTAACCCCATTACAATAGCCTTAAATTATTACATTAAAGAAGTAGCCATAATCTAAGAACAATCTCAACCCTAACGCTGCCCTTTAATTAAATTGAATTAAACGATTACCTGAACCTTACTCTAACATTCTAATGCTAACTCTAACTGTATCTCTACATTATGTTTATTATAGTTATATGTACAAAAGAAATAGCAAATAATTTTAGCCTAAACCTCTTGCCAAACCTATTCTTTAATAAATCTAAATAAATCAACATCAAAACACATTCAATTAAGCGAGTACCCTGAATCTAAACCTATTCCAAACCTGACTGTGCTTCTAAGTCCATTCATTCATTAAAATCTTTATTTGACCTATTTACAAACAGATCATAAAAGCACAATTTCATCAAATGGGTCATAATAAAAACAAATTACATAAAAACCAGAAAACATTTGAAATCTTATCAAGCGTTTAAGTGCCTCATTGAAACCAAATCACATGTAACATTTTTAATCAATGGATGCTGAAATTCCGGGCGGCGGGCTCCTCACCCTTCTATTTCTCCAACAGACCCACAGAAAAGATGCTACCATAAAAAAAACGTGAGGGTTAGAAAGAGCCTTTAAAAAGTACAGTGCCACTCTGCATTGAGTAAAATTTAGACACCTTAAGATTGGGAGGAGGAACCTTTCTCTTTCAGTATAATAAAACTTGCAGAACAGTACCAGATGTAAATAGGAATTAATGATTGTCACAGAGGAAGGGGCTCAGGTCTGCGTGCTTGAACCTCACCTCTGGGAACCCAAACATCAAGGGGATTAGGTTCAGGTGAAAACGCAGCAGGATACATCTGTGTTGTGCTACAGTAATGGAGGAGAGGTAGGAATAGCCTTCCCCAGGTCTTGGAGGGATTTGGTCGTAAACTGTGAGCGCTTGTAAGTGCCTGTTATTTTCCCTGCGATTATGGTTAGCCTTCTGCATGTATAATTCAGTTATTTTTCATTTGGAAACCTTTCTACAGGATGAGGGGTCCCTAAATAGTTCTCCCTGCCCAATTGCATTAATTCTGCCTCCACGTATCTAAGCCAGCTGATCCTGCTATGGCCCTCGCGCCTCAGGCAATCACCAATTATACATTGGTTTAGGTTGACAGTGGCCCTACGCCAGATCGAGAGCCACAGCAGGATGGGCGCCAATCGAATAGAATCGAGCAAGTATGGAAGACCCAGTTCGAGGTGTAAAATGTGGTTAGAGCTTGAGGCTGGTAACGAGACCCTCAACTTAAAAAAGTTGTCTTCCAATATCTGCGGTTGGTCGATATGGGCCATTCCCCAAACTCTGGCCCCATAGGTTGCCCTTGCCTTTGTTTTAGCTACGTAGATGTTTTTGATTGTCTCCAGAGGGATGGCTCCTACGTTTTTGGCTATATTATAGCTTGGAAACCTCTTTCCATGCCCAGGGCTCTTGCTGCCACCAGATTGTTCCAGGATTACTTGTTGTCAAAAAAGATTTCCAGGTATGGGAAGGAGTCAACCACCTCGATTTTCTTTGAGGCTAGATGGAAATGTGGTGCTTTTGCACCTCTGGGAGCTCCAGCTATAATTATGAATGAATTAGATTAATTCACTCTCAGGTATAGTGATGCCATAAATGAAGTGTTCAAAGATATAAGGCTGTGGAGAGCTACCCCTCTCCTGGCAATTAAAACCACATTGTCAGCGTACGCCAATATTGGGATGGGGTGTTATCAAATTTTGGCATGTTTAAAGAGAGTCCAGACAGGTCCGCCTCCACCCCGTTAGTATAGATGGAAAAAAGAAACGGGGTGAGGACACATCCCTATCTGACTCCTTTCTCGATCTTAAATGAGCAAGTGCATTCCCTGTTTCTGCCATACCGCACAGAGGCAGTGGCATTGGCATACAACTGACGAATAAAGCGGGTAATCAGGGGATGGATACCTATGCCCTCCTGTAGTGTAATTCCAATAGTACCCTTCATGGAGGACCTACGCATTTGCAGATAACATACACTGTGGGTCTGGTGGCAGACTGACTCCATACACCCCCGCCGAATATGTTAGCCTGTTTTCGCATTAGCTAGCTCGTAGTAATACTAGAATCTCCTGTTATCAGAGACATTAGTTTTTGCAATCTCAGAACACAATAAACTCAGACTCGTGGAAACAATATACTACTTTTCACCCAGTCACTCGTGCTTGCTTGTTTTGCTCTCAGAGAGATACACAGAAGAAACAGTTGGGAGTGTTTACAATAAGAATTTATTGTACCGTTGTTCTTCTCATGTAAAACAAATGTGCTGCTGCAACTGTAACACAGTAGCAGAGATATAGAACCAGCAGTACAGTGAATAAAATGGAATAGTATTGTTCTACCATTTTGCAATAGTCATGAACACTTACATGAATATAAAATACATTTATAAAATAAAGTATGTACTGCTAAGATGCCAGTCTAGATGTACCAGAGTGTACCTAGCATGTAAGTAGGTGCGAAAGAGCTACTAAGCCTAAGAGCATAATTGTCTAGAATCTAAGAGCCAAGAATCCTGCTAGGATTTAGTCGAACCTCCTTACCTGAATAGCGAGAGTGTGGGACTTTGTCCTGGACTTGAGTTGGACACCCCGTCAGGGATAGTTAGACCACTGTCAGCTGGAGCGATGGCATGCCGGAGCCGCAGCATCTCTGGTCAGTGTGTCAGCCTTGAAGTCTCGGTTCCCTTCTGACTACTGATAGCAAGAGGTGCTGTATTTATACAGTCTATGTGCGTATGTTACCCATTGTTCAGTATGAGGATGATGTTGGGATTAAACCTTTGTGCGTAGATAGGAGAGGTGAAGTATGCCCCCCTCGAGAGTGTACTCATAAATTATTCATATGTCTTAAGGATGAGGTCTTAGCAATATTGATCGGGCAGAACCCACCCTCATCAAAGAACTAGGTGAAAGGTTTAGTCCTTAAAAGGCGTCAGTCCTTATAAGGCGTTCAGTCTCTATAAGGCATTCTGTCCTTATTTGGAGTTATGTCCTTATAAGGCTCGTTCATATGAAATGAAGGGGAGATGATGTAGGGAAAGAGCACAATGTTCTCTAAACCTATATTAGGGTACCGATATGAAATATAACACTCCATCATAAGCCACAGTTTAGAATAGGATACACAAACAAAGGCCGCTGACAGGTCAATGAAGACCATATATATCTTCCCACCTTTGACCTTCGTATATTTCTCTATGCAAAGCGAGAGGTTTAAACACTGGTCCACTCTCCCCTTACCTTTCTGGAAGCCATATTGCGCCTGCATTTATGACGTTCTCGTGCCCACTTCTCCAACCTGGCTAACAACAACTGGCCCATGAGTTTGGCGGTTGTGTCCAGGAGGGAGATGAGCCTATAGTTCTTTGGACAGTCCCTGTCTCCCTTCTTAAAGATTGGAACTATTACACTGTGGTTCCAGGATGGTGGGGAACCCTCTACCGCTATACTACTAAAAACGTTTCTTATTAAAGGAGCCCACAGATTGTAGCTGGCCTGGCAGAGGTCGATCGGGACCCCATCCAGTTCCGGGGCTTTCCCTTGAGCGTAGGCTTCCAGTCCTTTTCTCACTTCATGCAGCGAAAAGGTCAGGATTCCTTGGGTGGGGTCAGTAGATCAGGTTGGGGAGGTTGTCGTGTGAAGATGCTTTCGAAATGCCCTATCCATGCATCTTCCTCTACGTGCGTGTCCATGGATGGGTCATTTGAATCTTTAAAGTATGGGGCATTTATGACCTTTCAAAACTCCCTACTGTTACGTGTGCCAGCAGCTTGCTCCAGGGCGTCCCAGGCCTTCTCCATTAGTTCCTTCACACGTATACTTCTAGCCTGCTTATAATCTTTGCGAAGTGATCTTATCAGTGCCGGATCTCTGGGCTGGGTTTTTAAGGCACTGTCAAGGGCTCTCTTTGCTAACCAAGCATGATGAATCAAACCAGCGACCAGGTGGTGTGCCATTTGCTGGTTTGTAGCGGGTGAGTGCAGTTTTAAGTTTTGGTAGAAGGGTTCTAAACTGGGAAACTAGAAGGGAGGGAGAAGCTTCCTCGGCCAAGCAGTATAGAATATCCCCTATTATAGCAGAAGCCAGATTATTTTTCTCTAGCTGTGCCCACTTGGTAGCCATTGTTTCTGGACAGTGCGATGTTATTCACTAACGGTTGATTTCTCTTCGCTTTTTGGGGGGTACTTAAGTGAATGAGTAATAATGCGTGATCGCTATGGCAAGGGAATGTGTTGCTGCAATGGTCCACTCTATCTTGTATTGCTAATGAATGTTGGCTCCATCTGACCTGTCTTGTCACTATTGATTACAGTCAGTTGCCTTGTGTATAGTAGCCTGTTGAGCGTGTCGCCATATTCAATGTAAGTGAATTGTACCAAAGGGTTGCCGTGCAGATCGTCAAACCCACACACACTAACCTCATTATACTTGCACAGATAAGTCTTAAAATACCCCAACCAAATTATGCTAGGAAGACCCTTCTGTGTTCGTGAATTAATTAGTCGAAGTTCATTATTTAAATTGTCTACCACTTGTTTCATATTACCCCCAAAATCAATATTATAAAAGTTAATTAATATCCAATGGCCGTCGTTTGTGGATAATGTATTATAAATTAAGGTTAGTAAACTGCACTTATCTCTGCCTGATGCCGAAGGCACTTCAGGTGTGTGAATAGTGCAAACCCCCGAAAAGAAGACTGGGTCCTTGGCCCAGGTTCATGGAAGCAGATAATGTCCCTTGTTTGCCAATGGGTAAGCCACTCGTCATTTCTTCCCTTTGAAGCAATTTCAGCCATGTTCCAGGTTACTAAGCTTATATTTCTTTCCCTTATTTCCTTGGGGGAAAGGGGCAAGGGTGGAACCTGTGTGATGGAAGCAGAATTGACCAATGCTAATGGCAATGGATACGTAGGTGTTGGTGGTCAATCGCATGCTTCCAAATCAGAAAGTGGGGAGAATCTGTTATAGAGCCTAACCCCCATTGCAGTATTTGGGCATTCTGTAAGTCGTGGCGTGGGCTGGCCTGGTCATAAGCTACCCCACTGTTCCATACCTGGGCTTTGGCCCTGTTTATAGAAATGCTCCACTGGTAAAGGGATGATCTGCGTATTCCTAGAGCAAGTTCTTTCAAGGTTTCTGAGAAGGAAAGTGCCCGTATTCGGGTTGTTAACATTTATCACTACGCAGTCGCCAGCAATGGTTTTAGTTGAATTTCCCACCCACCTCACCCTCCTGGCCATAATGATTTTTTTGGCTAGCTGATAGCACCCCAATCCCAGTCCATAGGTTGGTTTGAACCGGTCTCAAGAATACTGACTGCCATCTTTAATACTATGTATTCAGATGGATACTTCCCAAGAGAATGGAAGTATGCGTCAATTTTGCCACTTTTAAAGAAACCTAATTAGGATGCCAATGACCCCAATAATTTTAGACCAATATCAAGAATCCCACTCCCGGCGAAGGTCATTGAGAGGAATATTAATGCCCAACTAAATACATTTCTACAAGACTCACAAGCCTTGGACCCAACACAGTTTGGATTTAGAGGGGGTCACAGCACTGAAACCGCGCTGTTAAAATCCACCGAAGAGATGAGGAACATTTTAGACCAAGGAGGGAATGCCGCCCAGATCATGCTGGATCTTTCAGCGGCATTCGATACCATCCACCACGGTATACTAATGGAACGTCTACAGGAAGTAGGAGTCAAGGGCTCTGCCTGGAATCTTCTTAAATCTTTTTTGACGGATAGAGTACAAACTGTAGTCTTGGATGAGTTTGAAGCTAAATCATTTTCTCTGCCTTGTGGTGTTCCCCAGGGATCATCATTAAGCCCGACTCTTTTCAATGTATATGTTTCCTCACTGGCACCGCTTGTTGAATCATTTGGGTTTACATTAACCTCATATGCTGATGATACCCAAATAGTGGTTAACCTACTCCCAGGTGGTTCTGTGAATACTTTATTAAGGTTACAAAATTGCATGACTGCCGTGGGAGGCTGTTTGGCAAAAAACTGCCTAAAGCTCAACTCCAATAAAACGGAGGTGATTCTTTTTGGTAACAATCCTAATCTATGGACACCAGTCTGCTGGCCGGCAGATCTTGGCCAACTCCCCACGCCAGTAGGGAAAGTAAAATATTTGGGAGTATGGTTAGATGCTAAACTGAGTTGCAGGGACCAGGTAAATAAAGTTGTCTCTACTACCACCTACATCCTCAAATCTTGTAAAAAAATCATGCCATTACTCCCAAAAGCAGTACAACAAACAGTTGTTACCGCTCTTATTATGCCACGATTGGATTATTGCAATAGTCTGTATTTGAAAATACATGAAGGTCTTTAAATAAACTACAGATTTTGCAGAATGCGGCCGCCAGACTACTTACAGGTATACCTAGGACTGATTCCATTTCTGTTAAAATTAAAGCTCTGCATTGGTTGCCAGTGAGGAAACGCATTCAATTTAAGGCTTTGACTCTGGTTTTTAAAGCCCTTAATGGATTTGGGCCTGAATTCCTAAAACAGCGACTCTACTGGTACACCCCCAATAGAACCTTACGATCTTCTGACGCAACATTGGCAACAGTACCCAGGGTGAAGAAGGCCAATTGGGGTGGCATAAGCTTCATAGTCAATGCAGCAAGAGCATGGAATGCTCTTCCTTTATCTATAAGAAGTACGACCAATCTTCTTGTATTTAGAAAGACATTAAAAACATTGCTCTTCACTAACTGATCCTCCATGTTCCCCCCTTTGACTCGGTCCCTCCTTAGGCCTTCTCTAATCACCAGGACACCTTTTGGTAACAGTTGCGCTATATAAATGGCCATAACATAACATAACATAACATAGCCAGTGCAGGCATTTGTCCATTAACTGCGCTGTAGATTCCTGCTGGTTGTCCCACAAAGGAGTGACGTTGGCCAAAACCAGCACTAGATGAGAAGCTGCCGAAGGAAGATGGAGCCACTGTTGTGGGTTAATGTCCGCCATTACTGCAGAGGGATGATCTGGTAATCCATCTCTCCTTTATCCCTGAGTGATGAAGGTTGGGCCATTGATTGTGTATGAGGTTGATCATGAGCTAAAGGAGCCAAACCATCCATTGCGATTGTGCTTTGAGAAATGCACAGTGGCAGTAAAACGGTCACATCCCCACCAGCACGGGCATTTGTTTGTGGCTTGTCCCTGACTGAGTGTATAGAGTCCGCATTCTGGGCCGATGATGATGATGGTGTGGGTACATTTTGGGACTCAAGGCCAGCTAGTCTCTCTTCAATCTTGGACAGTTTAAGAAGAGGGTCAAGGAGAGCGGTCATTAATTTAGTGACTTCTGCCCAAAAAGCGAAGTCCAGTACTAACTCTCGGGTCAAGGTGCTTGTGTTTGGTGGCATCGATGCTGTCACGGTGTCCAATCAATCAATCAATCAGTACATTTATAGAGCGCGCTACTCACCCGTGAGGGTCTCAAGGTGCTGGAGGGAGGGGGGGGAGTCGCTACTGCTCGAAAAGCCAGGTCTTGAGGTGTTTCCTGAAGGTGAGATGGTCCTCGGTCAGTCGTACGTGTGTGGGGAGGGAGTTCCATGTTTTGGCTGCCAGGTAGGAGAACGATCTTCCTCCGGTGGTGGTTCTGCGGATCCGTGGGACGGTGGCGAGGGCGAGGCTGGCAGAGCGTAGCTGGCGGGTGGGGGTGTAGAACGAGAGGCGGTTGTTGAGGTATTCGGGGCCATTGTCGTGGAGTGCTTTGTGCGCATGGGTGAGGAGCCTGAACGTGATCCTCTTGCTGACGGGGAGGCAGTGCAGGTTTCTCAGGTGGGCGGATATGTGGCTGTGGCGGGGGATGTCGAGGATGAGTCGTGCGGAGGTGTTCTGTATGCGCTGGAGTCGTTTCTGAAGTTTGGCTGTGGTTCCTGCGTATAGGGCGTTTCCGTAGTCCAGTCGGCTGGTGACGAGGGCCTGGGTGACGGTCTTTTTGGTTTCGGTGGGGATCCACCGAAAGATCTTACGGAGCATGCGCAGGGTGTTGAAGCAAGATGACGAGATGGCGTTGACTTGCTTGGTCATTGTGAGGGAGGAGTCCAGGATGAATCCCAGGTTGCGTGCGTGGTCCGTGGGTTTTGGTGTGGAGCCCAGCGCTGTGGGCCACCAGGAGTCGTCCCAGGCGGAAGGGGATTGTCCGAGGATGAGGACCTCCGTCTTGTCTGAGTTCAACTTCAGGCGACTGAGTTTCATCCATTCTGCGACGTCTTTCATTCCTTCCTGGAGGTTGGTTTTGGTGGTGGCTGGGTCTTTGGTGAGGGAGAGTATCAGTTGGGTGTCGTCAGCGTAGGAGATGATGTTGATGTTGTGTTTGCGTGTGATGGCGGCGAGGGGGCTCATGTAGATATTGAAGAGGGTTGGGCTGAGCGAGTAGCCTTGAGGTACACCGCAGATGATCTCGGTGGCCGCCGAGCGGAAAGGAGGTAGGCAGACTCTCTGGGTTCTGTCGGAGAGGAATGAGGTGATCCAGTCCAGGGCCTTTCCTTGGATCCCAGTGTTGAAGAGGTGGGTTATCAGGGTGCGGTGGCATACGGTGTCGAAGGCAGCCGAGAGGTCTAGGAGGATGAGAGAGGTTGTTTCTCCGTTGTTCATCAGGGTCCTGATGTCGTCGGTGGCTGTGATGAGGGCGGTCTCGGTGCTGTGGTTGGCTCGAAATCCGGACTGGGACGGGTCGAGCGAGTTGTTTGCCTCGAGGAAAGCAGTCAGCTGTTTATTGACGGTCTTCTCGATGACTTTAGCCGGGAAGGGAAGAAGAGAGATGGGGCGGAAGTTCTTGAGGTCCTTGGGGTCCGCTGTGGGTTTCTTCAGAAGGGCGTTGATTTCTGCATGCTTCCAGCTCTCAGGGAAGGTGGCTGACGTGAAGGGGTTGTTTATGATGTTCCGGAGGTGGGGTGCGATGATGATGTCGGCTTTGTTGAAGATGTGATGGGGGCAAGGGTCCCAGGGGGAGCCAGAGTGGATGGTGTTCATGACGTGGGTGGTGTCTTCAGTGCTGATGGGGGTCCAGGTGTTGAGGATGGTGGTGGGGGTCGTTGGTTCGATGACTGGAGGCGGAGTCTGGGGTCCGAAGCTGTCGTGTATGTCTGTGATTTTGCAGTGGAAGAACGTGGCGAGGGAGTTGCAGAGGTGATGTGATGTCGTTGTTGCTGGCGCTGGGGTTGGAGAGCTCTTTGACGATGCTGAAGAGTTCCTTGCTGTTGTGGGTGTTGCAGTCCAGCCGCTCTTTGAACGATGCCCTTTTGGTGGTGCGGATCAGCTGGTGGTGTTTGCGAGTGGCGTTCTTGAGGGCAGTCATGTTTTCGGTAGTCCGATCGTGGCGCCAGGTTTTTTCGAGGGTTCGGCAGCATTTCTTTGAGTTTTTGAGGGCGTCGGTGAACCATGAGGATTTCCTGTTGCGGGACTCGCTTGGGGGGTTCTTCAGTGGAGTGAGGTCGTTGGCGCAATTGGTGATCCACTGTGCGAGGTTGCACGCTGCGTTGTTGGTGTCCGCGGTGTCGGCTGGCGGGTTCTGGCTCAGTGATGAGAGGAGCTGGTCTGTGGTGATTTTGCTCCAGCATCTGCGGGGGATTTGTTGCATGCGGAGGTGGGATGCAGTCTTTTTGAAGGTGAAGTGCATGCATCTGTGGTCGGTCCAGTGTAGCCCGGTGGAGTGGCTGAAGGAGATGTGGTTGCTGGCGGAGAAGATGGGGTCGAGCGTGTGGCCAGCTAGGTGGGTGGGGGTGTTCACCAGTTGCTTGAGTCCGAGGTTGGCAAGGTTGTCGAGCAGGGTGGTGGTGTTGTTGTCGTTGTTTTTCTCCAGGTGGAAGTTCAGGTCCCCTAGGAGGATGTTTTCTGGTGAGGCTAGGGTGTGCGGGCTGATGAAGTTGGCGATGGTTTCCCTGAATTGTGTGCGCGGACCCGGGGGTCTGTAGATGAGCGTTCCTCTAAGGGTGGTCTTGGGGTCGGTGTAAATCTGGAAGTGTAGGTGTTCGGCGGCGGAGAGTGTGTCTTCGTCGTTGGTCGTGATGTTGATGGTGTTCCTGTAGATGATGGCGATTCCTCCTCCGGTTTGGTTGACGCGGTCCTTCCGGGTGATCTTGTGGCCGTCCGGGATGGCTATTGCGATGTCGGGAGCCGAGGAGGCGTTCATCCAGGTTTCCGTGAGGAAGGCGACGTCTGGTGCTGTTGTGTTGAGGAGGTCCCAGAGTTCGACGGCGTGCTTGTGGATGGAGCGGGTGTTGAGGAGGATGCACTTGAGGGGGTTGTTGTCAATGTTAGGTCCGGTGGGAGGTCTGCAGGTTCGGAGGCAGGTGAATTTGCAGGCTTGACAGGTGAAGGGTCCGTGGTTTCGCTTCGGGGTGGCTCGGTAGCAGGCGGGTGGTCGTCCGATGTTGAGTGCATTGAGGGTGGCGGAGTCGTATCTCAGTCGGGTAGCTTGCTTCGGCGGGGGCCAGGGGTTCTGGTGCTGGGCGCGGTCCAGGTGCAGACTGGCGCAGACAGGCTTGCCTTAGGCGCACCTTTGGCACGCCAGCGGCACGGCCGCTGCGCGGCCTCCATATGAGGGGCTGTGGGAGGGAGGAGCAGCTGGGAGGTGGGTGCGAGGCGGCGAATAGGAACAGCAGGGGGCGGGTCCGCAGGGGCGCAGCGGCGGGAAAGATGGCACAGAGCGGAAAACGGGGAAGAGGATACAGAAGACAAATCGGGGTAAAGGGGGCACAAGGGGCAATACAGTGGAAAGAAAGGTGGTACAAAACAGATGGCAACAGGCAACAAAATGTAAAGGCACAAGGCAACAAGAGAAACGGGGGACAAAGACCAGAGGAGGCAAAAGGGGACGGCAAAGGACTCACGTTACAGCAGGCAGGAGCAGGCGACAGCTAACAGCGGGGGCAGCGACACAGGGGGACCGTGTGGCGGCTGGGGGGCGACCTACCTGATGGCAGGGTCAAGGGTCGCTCCCCTCACTGCTGCGCGGCCTCCATATGAGAGGCTGAGGGAGGGAGGAGCAGCTGGGAGGTGGGAGCGGGGCGGCGAATGGGAACAGCGGGGGGCCGGGCCGCAGGAGCGCAGCGGTGGGAAAGGTGGCACAGAGCAGAAAACGGGGAAGAGGATACAGAAGGCAAATCGGGGTAAAGGGGGCACAAGGGGCACAAGGGGCACTACAGTGGAAAGAAAGGTGGTACAAAACAGATGGCAACAGACAACAAAATGTAAAGGCACAAGACAACAGGAGAAACGGGGGACAAAGACCAGAGGAGGCAAAAGGGGACGGCGAAGGAGTCACGTTACAGCAGGCAGGAGCAGGCGACAGCTAACAGTGGGGGCAGCGACACAGGGGGACCGTGTGGCGGCTGGGGGGGTGACCTACCTGATGGCAGGATCAAGGGTCGCTCCACTCTGGCTTCTTGATGTGGGCTGCCCTGGGTTTAGTCATTTTCACCGGTTTAGATTGTTTGGATTTAACGATCCGACGACCCCTACATTGCTTTGGAGGAGGGTTGTTTGCTGCACTGGTAAGGGGTGGGGGTTCAATATCCCTCGAGGTGGAAATGGATGGCAATTGGGTAATTGGAGAGGGGTCCCGAGGACCAGGCCAGAGATCATCGAATAGTGACGATTGTGCTTTGGGGGCAAGAGGGGCATTTTCAGCAGTGCTTCCTGGAGATGACCTATTGGCGGGGAGTAGTGGTTCCATGGACATACGTCTCTCTGTCAGTTCTATTTCGTGGGAGAGAACGCTCGCTGCTCTAATCAGGAATGCATCTAGAGTTGCCACATTCCCTCCCCCTGATTTCTCCACAGCAACCTTCCGTCTTAGCATAGTTATTAGAGGCCAATACGAAGATGTAAAAGTAATAAAGGGAATAGTAGTACCTTAGTCTGGGAGCAAGATGTTAATGGGGGTGGCCCAGCCCAGCCTCCTCTGGGCTGCGACGGGCGTGGACAGGCCCGCCCTTGGCCCGAGCTTTGCCCGGGCACGTTCCGCGCCACGGGCTGGCGTCTTTCTTTTAGCGCGTTCTCTATTCGCTAGGGACTCTGTAGTCCCTCCGGTGCTTCCCGATTCAGGTCCTGGCGTCTTTCTGGTCCCGGGCTGGGCGAGCAATGCTGTGGCAAAAGGGCACTCCAAGCAGGGCGACCTAATAAGTGGCAATAAGTGTATGCAGGCTCCTAAGTCATTTTTGTTAATTTACATGAAAAAATGGCTTTAAAAACCCCAATGCCGCTCTTAAATCTAACTTTAAGTGATGCAACTTTTCACTATTTGTCATTACTTTTCATAATTGTGGACTCTGCGTAGCTGCTATTTTAACCTTTGGGTTGTCAGGACCTTCTGTACAGCTCCCAGCTCCATGTACCCTATCCTAAGCATATTAACATTTTTACAAATTCCAGCTGTAAACTTGAAGAGAGAGGTTTCTTCATAACATTTTGAACAAAACACCTATGCACCCGGTGGTGAGATCTGTTGGTTATATCTACCGATCCGGAGCATCATAAAATAGTTTAGAGGATAAATGTACCAACTCCATGGCTGGTATTTAAGATGAGGTCCCATATTAGTTTTCTTTTTATGACCGCTCACTTGTTTGAGCCTCTTGTTGAAGAGATCCTCATATAACCTGTAGATGACAAGTTACATAGCTGGTAAAATTGCCTAGTGAGATATGCTCCTTCGACAAAGAGTTACATGGAGCTTATGTCCGTTTTTGTTCTGTCGTTTATAAAAGATTCCGGGGCATATCATCAAGACAATTATCGCCGCTTTATCAGCCGTTTTCAGCCAGAAAGCGGCGATAATTGTATTGCACTATTAGCAAGGTCACGCTATCGCGTGAATCCTTGTCTCAGCGCCCTTTCCCTTAACGCCCATCTTTGCATCTCTAATGAGATGCAAAGTGGGCATTTATCCCGAAAATATCGGGAGAAATGTCGCTAACCGACATTTCTCCTATTTACAAGCTGCACGCTAAAGAGCGTAGCGATAAGAAAAGTAGCGCTAACCTTGGTTACCGCTACTTTTCTTACGCCTGCTTTCAGGTTGACTTAGCCATTATATCCAATGGAAGGTGGATATAATGGCTAAGGCCACCCTGCCCTATCAGCAAGGTATCGCCTGTTTTTTGTGCGATTATAGCTGGTTTTCCAGCGATGATCGCACATTTTGTAGCTATCGCTGGTATTTTTATCGCTTTTGAGATAAGCGCCGCTGATAGCGAGCTATCTCAGCGATAAAATACAGCGATAGCAGGCGATAATTATACTAGCGCTAAGTGCGCTTCGCAAAAATTATCGCCGCCTCTTGATGATATGCCCCTCCATTCGGTCATAAAGACAATAGTAAGTGTCTAAAAAACAAGTTTCTATTGTGTAATGTAGTTGGTAACTTGTGTAGTGACACAATGGATGTACCTTTGGTACTTTTCATGAGCTTCTGAGTAGCGTGAAAGAGTGTGAGTGTCCAGCTGGGTTGCATGTCACCTCCAGATGCTTCCAGTCACAGCACATCTCATACAAGAGAAATTGCTGATTGCTCATGAAATGAGGCATTTGCAGTCAGACCGAGCTGGATGAGAATCTCACTGCATGCAGCTGCATCGCATGACACAGTCACACAGATACTGAATGCATGCATCCCTCCATTTTCTTTTTACCTTTTACTTCAACTTATGGCTCTATGAATATGTTGATGCTAATTAGAATGTTTCTTACTTTTCCAAATAACTCCAAACTAATGTCTCTAGCTTTGTGCAACCAAATACTGTCAAATACCACACCCCACCAACAGATGTCCAGTATGTCACCTTTTTACTTCTGTTGGGTACATCTCATTGCTCGTTGGGAAATCTCAGAAATCCCTCCCCTAATATGTTTGACCAAGATAAACCCCTATTGCGTCCAGTCATACTTTTGTATGTGACTGGAATAAACGCTTCAGGGTATAGGTTTCAAGGTGGCCATATAATGCACAAGCAATATAGCCTTCCTTGACACAACCTTGCAGTTCCTGAAGCGGTCAAACACATGGCAGGATGCTTAATAGAGCCCTGTGCAGTATTAAAATGTAGCCATTTGTAAACATTTACAAATGTTCTACTTCTTAGACCTTGCTTTATGTCCTTTACATCCCGCTTAGCTGAACACAGAGAAGGAGCCAGTGTGGATAATTATATCTGTGTGTCATTTCTTCCAGCTTGGATTGAGCACTGTAATAAAGCCGGCATTACTAATTATATCTGTTTGCCCATTTCAGTCTGCACAGAGTGAACACTGTAATAGAGCCAGTATTACTAATTATATCCGTGCGTCCCTTTCATCCCACAGGGCCTCAGTACTCCAGTGCAGCATTAATATTGTGCCTATGGATTTGCTGCATTAGCCACTATTTGCATGGAAAGTCAGTGCTCACAGCCTGACAATCTGGTCACCTTTCTAATATAAAACAGGGAATCTTCTTAATACCAGGCCTGGACTATTTTAACAATTTCACAAGATCTGCACATGTAATTTTCATTTTTTTCTTAATAGTTATCTGCAGAGACTGATTCATATTTAATCTTCTAATTCTGACTTGACGTTATTTTACATAGACCAACTTTTTAGATGAAATCTGTACAACCTTTTATGCTATTGTATGCCTGTGAATGGCCTAGCATAGTTCTGATAAATCCATCTCTATCGTCCTTGACTAGAACACTACCATTTAGACACACAATATCAAATATGCTTTAGTATAGTTTGGGAAAAAATACATTTATCTGTGCATTCACAGAATGAATCGATGCATAAAGATGTTGGGAGTGAAGTGAAAGAATTCACAGGAGCACAGCTCAGAGCAACTTTTCTTCACTGAAGCCCTTCTCGTGCCGTATTATGCATAGTGCCCCGGGTGTGCAATATGCCTGTGTGCCAGCTATGTGTGCCCCCCCACTATTGTATTGCAAAAGGAGCCGCAGGCACTTTTGTTGCCACTTCTGCAATACTGAAAGTGCTGATGTTCGCTCAATTGCATGGGGGCCATTCCACTTGCAAATGAGGACATTATTTTGCATCTGCCCCCATTATGGATGCGGGCACAGAGGCAAACATGCCCTTAGGAGGTGCACGGGTGGAGCGCTGTTAGTGTGGCCTATCATAATAGGGTGCATCATCCAGGTGTGCACAAGGTAAACCATTTGAAAGGTGCACCATGGCTCAACAGGGACAGTAGGCCCCGTTAATAATATGGGCATGGCCTTTCACTACCAGTCCTCACCAGAAATGCCTCTGTCTCTGCTAGCCTTTGGCCCTCTGAATAAAACCAACAACACTAGGAAGTCTGTATAGTGTATTTTGGTTTATCTCGAATGTACAACAGAACCATCCATTTATAAAGGCCATGATTAGGACCTTATATTTACACCAGCAACTAAGTGATCGTGAACCAAACGCCAATGGACTGTACAGATCAACTATAAGATACTATGAAAATCACCTGATCTGAATGATCCACATCGACAGTTTTTCCTAAGAAGTTCCATTCATAGTAAAAAACTAAGGGGCATTTAACAAGGGCTTTATCTCCGCTTTTTTGGCTTTAAAAGCCAAAGAAGCGGAGATAAAAATATCGCCCTTTCAACAACAGGGTGCTAACATGCAAAATCGCATGTTAGCACCCTTTTTCACTACGCTTCCCTTTGCATCTCTAATGAGATGCAAAGTGGGCGTTCCAGAGCAAAATAATAGGAGAAATGTCGCTAAGCGACATTTCTCTTATTATCAAGCTTCACGCTAACCCTGTTAGAGACAAAAAAACGCAGCGCTAACTACGGTTATTGCTGGTTTTTTACGTCTGCTAATTTTTAGATTTAGCCATGTAATCCAATGGGAGATGGATTACATGGCTAAATCCACCATGGGCTAGCAATAAGGATATCCCGATCCTTGTAGTTTTATCGCTGCATTACCAACGATAACCTCCCAAAATGCCGCTATCTCTGGATTTTTTATCGCCTATGGCGGTTAGCGTTGGTAATAACGCGATAACCAGGCGATATAACAGCGATAGTGGGCGTTAAAAAAATTATCGCTCAGCGGCCTTAGCGTTAATTTTCCCTGTTCCTTGTTAATATACCCCTAAGGGGCATACTATCAAGGACTGCGTTAAAAATTATCGCTGGTTTAGCGGCAGAAAATTTCCGCTAAAGCAGCGATAATGGGCTTGATAATATGCCCTTGAGAATTCCAATAGAAGTCCATGTTTTGGTGTCAACATGGGCTTCTTTTGGAATTCTCCAGGGCATATTATCAAGCCCATTATCGCCGCTTTATCGATATTTTTCTGCCGCTAAACCGGCGATAATTTTGATGCCGTCCTTGATAAAATGCCCCCAATTTCCCTGGGGCATGTGAAAAACATCAGAGCCCCCATTCATAACAAAAAGAGCCTCCAAAACATGGTGATGTGCTGGCAGTTCTTACCAGAAATCTTTCAGAGGTCTTAGAGCAAGAAGCTACTTGAAGGATGTTGTATCTTTTTTATCCAGTACTTAAGAAGAACTTTCAACCTGCCATTAGAATTGGCTTTGAGTCTGCCTACAGATGTGTAAATGGCAGCTATCTTACTCCATAGATAAGGGCTACCACTAAAAATCCTGCCTGATTCCAGTTTGCTCTCAAATTCCAGTACCTATGGACTTCTTTTACAGCTGCTGAGAATTCTAGTGATCAATAAGTCTCAGTAATTAACAGTTTCTTGCAACTGTTCTATTGCTCTAAGAAGCTGATCCCACTAAAGCCTTTCTAAAGGACTTGCTGAGTTCTTTACTTGCAAACTGAGAAAATCCTGCACAAACATTGTAGATTCCCAAGGAACAATGTGACCGCTCCCTTTCCATCTGCCCCTACAATATCAAACCATAACTGGTGTACCTTCTCCTGAAGAGATAATGAAGATTATTAACCTGGTGAAATCACTGGGTGAGATATGCCCTGCATCAATATCTCAGATGCTCTCTCTGGATATTCTGTTTTATATTGTAGACATCCCTTTCAGCTCATAAAAACCATCAGAATCTAAAAAGGAAGTGGTGACCCCTTTTACAAAAGCAAGCGCTTGAAAACTTAGTTGTAGAAAACAATCAACAGACATGACAGACATCCCATCCGCGATGCTACAAGTGCACGGGATTTGTGATGAGCCTGACACATTCTGACCAAAGTATGCAATCTGTTAAACTCTAAATAACGCCCTCATCAGTTGTCTTGTCCCATTATCAAGGATAACAATACTACTGCTGATAATAATAATAATATTAGTAAGTGGATGCAAAGTCATATTTTACTTCCAGCCCTGTCAATTCTCTCACAGAAATCCTGACCAAGTGCAGAAATAAATAAATGTACCCTATTTTCATACTAGTCTCTCTATTTACCTCTCATGAAATGTATGAGTATTAGAGAACAGAATTACATTCCCAACACTGCCAGTGGGCAGGTAATTCCATGGACTGACAGGTACACACATTTGAAGGCCCATGCATGTTAATGCACCGCAATAGGTGACATGGTGTAGGGAATGGAGCCTACTGGCTTCAACTGGCTGTAATTACCATATTCACTTAATGCATGGGAACCAACCCATTACAGAGGAGAAAGTGCACAACATGTTTTGTTATGCTTTGTTATGTACATACAGTGGGCTGGAACTGGAACCACAGCATCTGCCCTCACTACATGACTGCTCAACTGCCCGTAGAACTTCCTCACTTATGTGAATGATGTTTTGTAATTTAAAACCCTTGGTGGTAATATCTAAGTCACAATGAGATGTATATTTAGGCCAAGATTTATTGCGGGTTTCCACTGGCAATTGCATTACTTTAAGGGGGATATGTACAAGGAAGTGGAGGAAAGAGGGGTTAGCCTTCCTGGCTTAATGCCTCTCTCCACCACTTCTGAAACGCAAGGCTGAACCATATTTACAAGAATGTGGTGCAGCCTTTTGTTTCCCCCTGCGATGGCGCTAAGTTTAGCAACTTAGCGCCAACGCAGTCACCCTTGCACCAAAGTGCAAGGGTGTCTACGTGCAGGGGACACCCTTGCACCTTCCTGTTTAGAGACAGGAAGGTGTCCCTTCCTGCACATAAACAATCCTAGAAATGCCATTCTGTCACTTTCATGTTTGCCGCTTCATGCAGCACACATTAAAGTGACCAAATGTCATTTTTTTTTAAAAAGTTTGCTTATGTACACGAAGGCCCACTATCATGTACATAGGCAAACCATGGTATTTTGCTTTTTCCATGTTAGTTGTACAAGGCAGCAAACCTAGAAAAAGCAAAATCGAGGAGAAATAATGCATTTCGTCAACTTAAGACCAGTTTTTACCTGGTCTTAAATTTGGCACTGCCGCCTATTTACACCACCCTTGTACATAGGGGGCAGCGTCAAAATGAATGGGTGTTGCGGTGGAACACCCACCGCAACACTCACTGCCCACCCCTTTCACAGTAACCATAGCTTGAAAGGGAGCCTTATGTACAAGGCAGCTTTAAGCCACGTTAATCTAGATTGACACCTATTTGTGTCTATTGGCCAACCCACCCAACCCTTCCAATTGGGATCTGATGAATCAAAAGAAGCATTTCATATAATGGTATCTGGTGTATCCGCACTGACATGTGTTAATTGCTGCCAATTTTCAAAATGTGAGAATGCAGGAATATGCAGTGTGTTCAAATCCCTATTTTTTGCTATACCAAGGTATGACGTTTGTTGCACTGTTTTGTTCAGGATAATCAATTGATGTGGTATGAGGCTGTTGCAGGGATTCTGCACAAATACAGAATTATGCACAGGAATTTGGGACGTTGGTGTATAGGGACTGAGTCTTCCTATCACCTTATTACCCACAAGCCCAGGACTGACTAGCTATAGTGTCCCACTGGCTCTCCTAGTCACTCATAAAGAGAAACAAATGATTAGACACCCCAGAACACAACACTCCCTGATCTCTGATGAATCACAGTACCAAGACACACCTTTTTGCTAGCACTCTTTTACTTGTCCTCAATAAGATCTGACAGAGACATAAAACAGTTTAACATATTTATTTTAAATAACGTGCCCTAACTTGCAGTATTTGTGACACAACAAGCAGGAAAATGCATAGTACAAATGCGGTCAGCATATCAGCTAGTCCATATATCATGAAGGGAGATGTCATCATAAAAAGACAATGGAGAAAAGACTATAGTGCCTAACCTCCCTCCCCTTGCTAAGAAGAAGTATTATTGTATAAATAGAAGATTTCCTGGGTTTTGTCAGCAGACCCCATACCTTAGCCTATAGAGAGTAGATCTACATCATAGGTGCTGTCTCGCTCTTCTCCCTGGAAAGGTCCCTCTCCAAGTGTGTGTTACCTATTTGTGTATCCCTTAAAAACCAAAGTACGTTGTCCAAACAAACAGCTGCATCAGTATGTTTTGTCTAAGAGCTAAGGCCTGGCCAGATCAAAAAAACAAGGGGCATTGCTGTTCGACCTTGCACATAATGTTCAGTCAAAATCCCAGGAACATGCAGAGAGTGAACACAGTAATGAGATCTCATATGAAAGCAGCCATAGAAAATATTGCAAAAAATAAAGATGTGTAGTAATGTGCGCAGAGCAGCAGGCAAGCTGCAACGTGCTCATGCTAACTTAGTGTAGACGACAATATCCCTATGGGCCACGTGACAGAGCGTGCTCTAAATAAAGCCTCTGTTCCCTAAACATGCTGATCTCTTGTCCCTCAGACAGAGTTTGTGTCTATGGTGTCCTTCCATAAGTCAAAACCCTGTGTCGACATTTGGGAAATAAAGGAAGCAGAGTATATCAGCTTGGTGTTTGTAAGCATATTTTTCTTTGCAGGTGTAGATGCAAGCCTATAATAATATGAGGATGGGTCTGATGTATCAAAACCTGAAAAATAAGCAAACATTTGTGTAAAAGTCTTTGAACTACCATTCGGTGGTGTTGGTCAGTGTTCCCATTGTGTGAAATTATAAACAGTGCGCAGGATACGAGGTTTGTGTAAACAATAGTGACCATAATGCTGACGCTGTCTGGTTCATTCTTGGCAGCTCAGTTGGTTTTGTAGAACTTGATCTGTGGCATGTTTACATAGACATGGTCAATTTTTTTAATTGAAATTTCTGTATTCGTCGATTGTACAGTTGTAGTTGTTTCAACAGGGAGAAGTATAATTTCATTGTTGTTACAGCTTCTCTTTGGAGAGTGGAGTCTTCAGACGTTATTAAAGCTTCCTTCTGAACTTCCTGTACAGTAGCGAGAGAAGTGTGGCTCACTCAGGAGCCCCTGTGTCCTACTGTTGAGAATCTGCCACGTAGTATGGTTTGATCAGAACAAATGAGACCAACATTTTGTCCTGACTGGCAAGGGGCGGAAGAAGTACAGTTCTGGTACCCTCAACAGCCAGGACAGGTACAGGCGCTCTGAATAATGGCCCAAATCATTTTTTGTCCACTATCTTTTCTCAGACCAGGTGCCCAATCATTGGGACCCAGGTAAGCTTTGCTGGAACTACCTTCACTTTTCCAGTGGTGGTGCGTTTTACTTGGACGTTGCTTTGTAAAGCCTATAATTCATTGAGTTCCTGTAAAACAGCCAAACGTTGATTGATGTCAAAGTGTGTTTCAGCCTCCACTGTGCTGACACTATCGAGGTCTGGTACCCACATTCTTACACTAAACAGGAGTTCATAAGGTGTACTGCCCCCCTTAGATTTTCTTGGCATGTTGTTAAGTGCTCTCTAGGCCCCATATAGGTGATTAACTCAACTGACACCCAACTCTAATACCCTTACAGTTAAGGATTGCTTTAAGTCACTGTTTTTCCTCTCGATTACTGAATTTCCCTCAGGATGATGGGGTAGGAGTAACACAAGGTCAAACCCAAACTTCCCTGGCTGGAATGTAGTGTGCCAATTGCGTATTCTTTACAAATCCTTTATAACAGTTCGGGCATCAGCTGAGCACTGTGGTCAAACCCACAGGAATCTGGAGCATGAATACCCTGCCACCAAGATGTACTTGTAGGCCCCATCTGATTGTAAGGGGCTGCAGTGGTCCAGATAAACACAAACCTAAGGCTTGTCTTAGATCAGTAGAGTTGTTTGTGCTGGACGTGCTATGGTGGATCCTTTCATCTGCTGGCAGATGTCACATTTAAGGACAAAGTCCTTGGTCTGTTTTGTTAGACCTGGCCACCAATAGGGGTGCTTCAGTAAATTTACTGTAGCAGTAATGCCTGCGTGAGCGGAATCCAGACCCTCATGTGCAGCTGGTACCAGTCCTAATCTGCAAATCAATGTTTGGTATTACTCTATCCCTCACTCCTGGAAATAGAGCGTATGTTCTATTACGCATGGCATTAACTGCCATCATAGTTGTTCCCTCTATCCTCATACTTATTGCAGTAACAGCAGCAGTACAAACTGTTGCCATAGCGGCTTCATCCGCATTGAATTCGCCTCAATGTGAATGCCAACACGTTGTTGACTAAATGCATGAATAACTTGAGCATGTGTCAGGCCATCTTTCAGCTTTGCCACCTGTTCCCAAAGCATCTTGTGCTTTACAGTGCAACCATTGGAATCCCTAAATCCATTCTGACCACAATAATGTAAATATTCATTATCTAACTCAACAATGTCAGATAGAATCAATTCACTAGCTCCACTAAAACTAAGAAGAATCCAGGATAAAGACAAGAATACTTGGTTTAACGATTCCCTATACAAGGAAAGGAGAATTCTGAGACTAACCGAAAGGAAATGGAGACAACACCCCTCATCCCCCCAGTTAAACCTGCTAAGAAAGACCAGAAACAAATACAACAAAAGCATTCTCAAATTAAAAAAAAAACATTTTTTAGATTGGGACTGGGTAGCACTAAAATAGACCTTGTAAACTCTTTGAAATGGTAAAACAACAATCAAACATATTGGCTGAATCCTCTAAAGAAGCAATAAAATCCCTAATAAACTGTAAAGATTTCTCATCCTTCTTCACAGCCAAAGTCAACTCACTGGGAAATGAGCTGAAACCAGCCGGTATCAACCTACCTCTCCTGACAGCGGCACAAGTCGATGAATCAACACACTCTTATCAGGCAGCACCCAAAAATGAAGCCCACTGGTCAACCTTCAATTTATAGACAATAACATCTCCAAAATCCTGACATCCATAAAACCAAATAACCACTTCAATTAACCTTTCCCATCAAAATGTATGATGTTAACCAACCAATTTATCGCACTCATCTGGACAGCGATAATCAATGCTTTTTGTCTCAAGGTTCTATACATGATTGTCTAAAAACAGAACAAGTCATCCCCATTATAAAAAAACGACAATTTAACCTGCTGACCCAGATCATTTCAGGCCAGTATCCAATATTCTCCTACTAGCAAAAGTGCTGGAAAAATGTGTGCAACAACAACTTAGCCAACACATCGCTAAATATCTGCTAGACGAATGCCAATTGGGTTTCAGGCCAGACCACAGTACGGAAACTACAATACTTCACCTAGTGGGTGATGCCTTACAAGCACTAGACCACGAGAAAACTTGTCTCTTACTTTTTCTGGACCTATTTTTAGCATTCGACACAGTTAACCAAGAGAAATTGCTAGATCGACTCAAAAAACAGAATGAGATCAGCGGGAAACATTATTGAATGGATTCAATCTTTTTTGTGGAACAGAACACTAAAAGTTTAGCTGACATAAAAAAATGTACAAAGTCGCTCACCGTGCTGAACTGCACCCAGATCATAGTGGTCTCAACCAAATCACTAGGATTCATGCTGGACAAGTACCTGACATGCGAACCCACATCAACTCACTGGTAAAAAGTGCCCGGTTTCACCTGAGCTATCTTAGAACACTGAAACCATTCTTAGAAACATCTAACCTCAAAATGGCTGTTCAGGCATTAGTCGTCTCGAGGATCGACTACGGATCTACAACTCTATCAGGACTGCCCCAGATCTCAACAGCTCCTCTAAAAGCCTGATCAGCAAAGCGGCAAGACTCATAAAAGGCTTTAGAAAATTCAACCACATCTCTCCGCATTTGAAGGCTCTGAATTGGCTACCTTACGAAGCCAGAATCCATCTCAATCTGGCCTGTATCACACACAAAGCGTTACACTCTAAAACACTTCAGTGTCTAGCTCAAACATTTGTGATATCCAGAGGAGGCATGTACTCCCGGAGAGCTAGGGAAATGGTGCTAAAACCACCATTCTACTGGAAGAAGAAAACTTACAAGAGAGCTTTCTCAGGTGCCGTACCTAGAATATGGAATTCGCTATCGCCAAACATTAGAAGAATCTTGACCGGTTCAGATTCAAGAAGGATGCTACGTTTTTTCTATTGGGCAAAGTCCTTCCATAACTCCCTTCAGAGCAAACACCGAACAGTTGCTTAGTGATTATCAACCATTCCTTATGGGTACATAATCCGCTAGCCCCACAAGACTTTTAAAATGAAGCTCATTGGGAACTGTACAATCATCTTTCAGTGAGTCTTACCATAACACGTATTGAGGCTGATGCCCAGTTTAACTGTAAAAAATGGTATATTTTATGGTGTTTAGTTGACTGCAAAAATTGAATTACAGTGTTATCCTGCAAGGGCAGAGTTTATTGTGTGGGCTTATGTTCTTTTCCTGCTTTTGAATGTAATGTTTCACTCAAGTGTTAGATATGATTGCTTGATCCCGTCACTAATGAAATCACTATATCTCTGTGCAGCGCTCTGAAACCCTAATGGGTCACCTTCACACTATATCAAACACTAAATAAATCAATATATCGGACTGGACACAGTAAAAATGAATCACACAAAATTAGTGTGGGGAATTCATGATCCACATTTTGAAGTGCCAGTGTCAGAGCTTTTAATTCTGCCAGCTGCGCCGTACAGTCCCCTAGGGACTGGGTGTGTGTTTTCCATCATGCATTTTTTTCTGCAGCTTGTGTGACCTGGGGCAGTATTGAGCCTAAGCTGTTGCGAGGACCGGCCGCACAACCCGGGCTACTGCTGGTCTGCATAGCCTACCCACGCGGGACCCAATCGGTTCACTTCTGCCACCTACCCTTGTGAACTCCTGCTGATGTACAGCAGCTGCACCTCGCCTCACGCGTTCCCTGAACGGGGAGCACGCAGGCTTGATCTGGACCTGCAGAGCGGCTGGCGGCGGAGTCCGGAACAAGAGGCCTGCTTCGCACCCGGTGACTGTGATGATCGGATCCGGTGAGTTGCACCGCAGGGGTCACGCAGTGGGGAGCGGGCATCCCCCTGCCCCATCTAAGAAAAGAAGTGCCGGCTCACATGGATGTATGACCGCAATCGGGATGAGACAAGAGCATCCCAGGGAAGTCAGCAGCCACCATCAGCGTGGATCTGGAGTGCAGGGAGGGGGTGAGTGCGACTGTGGTGTGACAATAGTGGTGCAATCTCCTACATTCCCCAAAGCCAGTGGAGTGTCATAGCGAGAAGAGGGTTTGCACCGAGTGTGGCAAGGTTTCCCCCCTTGGTGCCGCCTGACCCCAAGATGGCGGTTGAAATGCTCCGCAGGGGAATCTCCACATGATGCGCCCAGGGAGGTGCTTGATGAAGCGGACAGAATATGCGGGCCCCCTGAGATCCTTTAGGAGAAACGATAAGTGGACCTAGTTTGAGGATAATACTGGGCAATTACCTATGCCTGACCTCAAGATGACCGCCACTGGGTACATTTAGCATGAGGAGCTGCAATCTAACCATCCATGAGAAGACCAGAGGCATCCAACTGGAAAATCAGCAAGATAGCACTATAAGGCACAGAAATTTGGACTGGGAAGCCCCCGAGAACTTAGGGATCAGTGATTCCCTCGCAGATGGTGGAGATGCCGGAAGGAGTTTCGGTCTGAAGTGTGCTTGGGCCAGTGGTCCATCACATTGCCTGACTATAATGGCACCCAGAACAAATCTACAATGTCGCTGTGGGGGGCTATAGAGGACTAAAGTCTGATGAGAATCAGGTGTCTAGGCACAACTCCTCTTCAGCTTAACCCCGCCAAGAGGTCCGAAGGCAAGAACGGTGGGTTGTCCTACAAACTGCCGACCTTGGAATCTGTTCCTTCCACTTCTCTTCTCACCACTTTTACCCTGGTGGCCAGCTGGAGAACGTAGAGGACGGCGCATCCCAGTAACACCAGGACCGGTGCCTCTCGATGGAACTTTGATGATGCCCCCTGGGTGGATACCATAACTGTTTGTACTTACCTTGGAGCCCGAGCAACCTTGGCCGATGCTCGGTGGAGCTATCATATCAGCTTGTATGGAACACAGAACATCTGTATGTTCCTGTGTCCATTGATGCATTGAAAAATAAGGTCTGATTCAGTCGTAGAAAGGTTTCACCCGTTCTGCATAATCCAAAATGTATGTCCAGACAAAATTCAAAAATCCGAAAATAGATTGTAACTTTTTCAGAGTTGTTGGAGGTTGGAGCAGTGCAAATGTTTTGAAAAACTGTGCATCCAGGCTTTTTCCTTCATTTGACAACTCGTACCCTAGGAATAGGACACTGAGGTGGGCAATTTTTGATTTTTTGAAATTTATTTTGTAACCCAGGTCAACAAACCCAATGATTATGTGCTTCACTCTAGACAAAATTGGCGTTGAGAAACTAGCACTGAGAATGCTGTCAAATACCTGCTTCCAGGTGCTATATTTTGGCAGAAAAATCCATTTGAGATGTCTAGTGTTGCTTTGTATTTAGTCCACACGATGTTATCCATCAGTGCAGCACTCTGTGCATTTTGTACTGCAAATGTAAGTGTGGATGCCTTTAAATGTCTGTAATATAAGACTCGATGATATGAATTATTGGGTTTCATTACGGGAAAGAATTCATAGTTGAGGTGCAATTCTCAATCACACCCTGGTACTCAAGTTGATCTAGGATCTCCCTGACTTGTTTCTTTGATTCATGCCTTATTGGGTCATGTCTCTGTGGGTGAGGATTTGATTTTACTAGGATCTCATGATGAGGTGACGCATCATCCCACCTAACATGATTGTGGTAAAGTACAGGAGTTAGTGCTAAAGCCCACTCCTGCATGTATTGTTTAACTGATTCTGGTACAAGGTCAGAGAAAGCAGGTAAAATAACTTGTTCCCCCATTGGCCATTCCACTACGAAATCAGGTGGCAAATCTTTTTTGGCAAAAAGAATGTCGTAACCTTAGGTCAACTTTTCTCAACTTGCCTGGGTATGTCCCGCTCCACTTGGAGCGTTATTTTGTATAAACAATGTGGGACACTTACCCTTGGGGGAACAACCTTTACAACGCAACTTTTACAACGCACTACACTTACAACGCATTTTTTACAACGCACAATCCATTACAACGCATGACATTACAACGCAGGACACTACAACGCATTTTTAAAAACTACCTTTACAACGCATTCCATTACAACGCATACTACCATTACAACGCATACCATTACAATGCATAATATAGTAATTTTTACCCCTAAACTATCCAACACTTACCCTACTGTTGCACCCCCTGGAGTTAGAATAGTAATTTTTACCCCTAAACTATCCAACACTTACCCTACTGTTGCACCCCCTGGAGTTAGAATAGTAATTTTTACCCCTATACTATCCAACACTTACCCTACTGTTGCACCCCCTGGAGTTAGAATAGTAATGTTTACCCCTATACTATCCAACACTTACCCTACTGTTGCACCCCCTGGAGTTAGAATAGTAATTTTTACCCCTATACTATCCAACACTTACCCTACTGTTGCACCCCCTGGAGTTAGAATAGTAATTTTTACCCCTATACTATCCAACACTTACCCTACTGTTGCACCCCCTGGAGTTAGAATAGTAATTTGTACCCCTATACTATCCAACACTTACCCTACTGTTGCACCCCCTGGAGTTAGAATAGTAATTTTTACCCCTATACTATCCAACACTTACCCTACTGTTGCACTCCCTGGAGTTAGAATAGTAATTTTTACCCCTATACTATCCAACACTTACCCTACTGTTGCACCCCCTGGAGTTAGAATAGTAATTTTTACCCCTATACTATCCAACACTTACCCTACTGTTGCACCCCCTGGAGTTAGAATAGTAATTTTTACCCCTATACTATCCAACACTTACCCTACTGTTGCACCCCCTGGAGTTAGAATAGTAATTTTTACCCCTAAACTATCCAACACTTACCCTACTGTTGCACCCCCTGGAGTTAGAATAGTAATTTTTACCCCTATACTATCCAACACTTACCCTACTGTTGCACCCCCTGGAGTTAGAATAGTAATTTTTACCCCTATACTATCTAATACTTACCTTAAATGCAATTTAATATTATGCGTTGTAATGGTATGCGTTGTAAAGGTAGTATGCGTTGTAATGGAAATGCGTTGTAAAGGTAGTTTTTAAAAATGCGTTGTAGTGTCCTGCGTTGTAATGTCATGCGTTGTAATGGATTGTGCGTTGTAAAAAATGCGTTGTAAGTGCATGCGTTGTAAAAGTGTGCGTTGTAACGTCATACATCCTTACCCTTGTATCAGGTGTTTCCACCGTGATATGCTTACTCAGTGCTACTGCCGCCAGATAATTCATCAGGTTCCGGCGAGCTATCATGACTTCTGCTGCGCTGTCGAGCATCGTCACTGCCCTATTCCCCGTTCAGAAGCAGAAATCTCAGTAGCCTCTGCATTTCTAATTTTAATTCTGGCTACCTTCTTCTTTTTAAATTGAGGTGTAGAAGTCTTTTGTTTGTCTTTCTGTTTAATAATGTAGTCCAAAGTGCCATGTGTCTCCCTTTTCTGCTTGACTCTGTGTTCCGACCATTTGTCTCACTCCGAACGTTTGTCGGACGACTCCTGAAAGGAATGAGAGGAATGTGTATCAGTATCCTGATGCCTGTCAGGCTTCCTAATATTGTCAAGGTTTCTCAAATTGTATTTTCTCCTGGTTTGTTCCTGTTCAGGAGACCCACCCCGTGACTGTGTTTTTTTTATTCTCCCATTTCTTCTTTGAAGAATCGGGTGCTTGCTTAGAGTTCTCCTTTTCAGAATTGCTCTTAACTATAGGTTTCCCAGGTCTAGCTCCCAGATTATCTCTACCTATTGAAGCCTATGATTCTTTGAAAGTCTTAGACAATTCTCGCTCCTGCTGTGCACTAGTAAATTCCCTCAGGTGTTGGCATATAGCCACCACTGCTGCCTCCAATTTTATGTTACTTAACATAATTACAGAAACCTGGGCAAAATTGTCCAGCAATTTTATGCCCAGATATAGGGCCATCTCGGCTTCGCTCTCATTTTGAATTGTTTCAGTATGTCTGGTATAACTGCTATTCAAGGGGTACCATGTGTTCTTGTATACACAGCAGCAAAGATTTGTACCCCAAGTGATGCAATCTTCTATCAGGGGAGCCATCCTCTTTGGTAAGCAAAGTGTTAGTATTCTGTGTTTTACTTGTGGGCCCTTATGGGGAAAAACTGCTTCAAGCTATGGTGTTTTCTTAGCTATCCAGAACAGGATTTGTTCCCAGCTGGTGGGAATCTTTCCCATAACAGCGTTCCGCATCTGGGGCTAATACCTGTAGTAGCCAATTGAGGTTGTGCAGCCTGAGTAGCCCTACCAAATTGGACTATCAATGTTGTCATTATGTATTGAGTAAGATTTCTGTATATTTTCACTAATCTCAGTAGAGTGTACACACTCATTCCTGCTGCTGATAAAGCAGCAATGTCTGGATATAGCGTGTATGAAGCTAAGACCGGCCAGGTCACTCCTTCTCTGCTGGGTGGACTGAGGCTCACATTTTCTGTGGTTTGGGGTAAGATGCCTTTAAACCAATTAATATGCTCTTGGTAAGTTAATGAGACTTCCAAGTCCATGCATGGGAAATATTCCTCAGGTGGTTCATCTTCAAAGTAAGTGTGAAACAACTGTGTACGTGCATGGAATTTAACCCAATAGTAGAATACCTCTGTTCTGAATGCTTCGTGTGCCTCAACCATCTCTGCCTGTTGCTAGAAGGCCATGTTGTAAACGTTTCACAGTAACTGCCTGTCTGCAATTTTCTGTAATACCTACCTGCTCTTCAACATCCTCAGCTTGTTCGGTCATTGTCAGGGAAGCAGTATTCAGTAATTTATTTTACAGAGATATGGTATGCACAGTGTGGGAACTTCTGATCCTGAAAGTTTTAATAACCTACAGCCAATATACAGGGTATACCTAGTTAGCTGAGGCAGATTTATTTCCCTTCCCACTTCGTATGTCTCCAGTTTAAATGTGAGTAGGTGTCTCTGAGAAAGCACGACTGAACTACCAAGATTGACCGTTAAATAAGAACCCGACCAATGGTTGCGCCATGTTGTGTAGTTCCTACTAATCCATAGGATTTGTGCATTGTTTGGACAACATAAACTAGGAGCTTGGTGCAAATAATGATTACCCCGCAGGATATGTTGGCCTATAGAACAGCTAGCTCACAGTGCCACCATAAGCCCCCTAACCTAATAGGGATTTCATGTTTTTTGGCAACTACTGAACATGACAACTCTTACTCCTCAGGGATTGTGGAAAAAGCTCAGAACCTTTCACTGGGTCACTCATGCACACTTATTCCCAGAGAAGTTTACAGAGAATACAGTGGGATGTTTTCAATATATTTATTGAACCAATGTTATTCTTGTATAAAATACATGTGCTGCAATGATTAATAGACAGAAGCAGATAAGAGTGATAACAAGCACCAAAAGCGTGAATAATAGATATTGTTCAATCATGGTGCTAAAACAATGTAAATATGCTGGCATATAAAACAAGGCAGTAATCAAAAGTACTCCTACTATGTTTACCTAGATTGTGAGTAGGTGTAGAGCCAAGAATCCCCCCAAGGGACAATTCAACCCCATTACCTGGTGGGAGAGAATGGAGGACCCCATCTTGGTCACAAACTGGACACCCCTCACAAGATGTCTTTTGTCGGCTGAAGTGCATCCTCTGCCAATCTATCAGGATGCTCATATTTTACAATAAAAAGCAGCCTTGTGATTTGCATATGGATTAGGGATGTTTTGGATGTGTAGATAGCCCTGTCGCCCTGTGGATAAAGATAAAGATGCATTTGTACATAGTGTGACAAGAGACCTTGTACATGATGTTCAGGGCATTGTGATAATGTTGTGCAAAGCTAGATGTGTAAACAAGTTTAGTTTCAGGGAAACAAATCCAACATTGTCGCGTACACAAATATGTGCAAAGGGTTACTGCGGAAAAATGGGACAATGTAAGAAATAAACTGTTCATCTACAGTAGTACAATGCAGTGACACTGGGTTGACCTTGTCAGTGATCTATTCCAACCATAGTGATATATTCCAACCATACTTTTGCACTTGAATGCTTGAGGAGTTACTCAATTGCAATTTTGCAATTTCCTAATTTGCGATTTCCTAATAGCAAATGCAAATCCGTAGCAAAGGCTATCAGGAAATCGCAAATTAGATACATTCCGTTTTGTGATTCCCAAATAGCTATTTCTATGCATTCACTATTTGGGAATCATGATTTTGGATATCGTACATATGGGCCTTAGCTACTAGTGCGATGGAGTCTGCTATAGTGGTTAACCAAATAAGGCTTCTCCTACCTCGCTGCCTCTGCACCTCAGGCAATTACCATCGCTGCCGCAATTCAGGAAGGACCTAAAAAACTGGCTCTTTGACTGAACTGCAGACCCAGCCCTCCCCACCGAGACCATTGCATTGAGATCCTCACGGGTGGGTAGTCGTGCTTCATAAGTCCTTGATTGATTGATTGACTGCATGATTGATTGATAATGTTGGGGGTGATTTTGTTCCAGGGTCTATATATGACTGCATTTTTGTTTTTTTTAGGGATGACTAATGAGGAAGAGATGAATTGCGAATAATTAAGTACCAAACTGTCTTTGTAGAGGAATCATTTCTCGAGTTTGAAACATATTGAGGAGAGTCAGCCTTGCATTTAGTGTGTTGCTGTTTGAATGGGTGGGAGCTGTAATTAGCTCAGATAGGCCACCGGTTTCGCCTTGCTTGACAAAGGATGGAGGACATAAAAGTGTAGGTGTATTGTTAAATCTTCTAATACTACTAGAATTTGTCTGTCCCCAGTGAACGCAGATATGTGCTCAATTATTTATATTTGAAAGACTGCCAGTGTGACTGGGAGTTTGTACACCATAAAATGTGCTATCATATATTTCAAAACAAAGTTAATAGTTGCTACTCAAATTCCAGGTCCCCTTATAGTTAGTTTATGTGAGTCAAGAACTTTATGGGTCTTTGTTTTATAAATAATGGCTACTCCGTGACCATGTCATTCGCCAGGTCTATCATTTTTTAAATGGCTTATCCATCAGGGTCAGTGGAAGAGAGGTCACAGTGATGCCATCCTTTAGCCATGTCTCAGCTAGGCATAATACATTAAGATTGTTTGATATTTGCAATGCTGCCCATTTGAAAAGCATGTTTTAGCCAAGGTCATATATTGGACCTCGAGCTTGTACAGATCGGCATTCTGGATGGAGACAGGGGGAAACTGAGAGAAGGGGATGCGTTGTCATAGTGACTGTGCGGTGTGTTATGTAGAAGTTGATTGTTAATCAGGGAATTACTGTGTCTGTACAAAACAAGAAGATTAAAAGAAATGAATTTACGTACCATTTTCGTAGGTGGCTTGCAAACTATGGTTCTCATAGCTCTATCTTCATTTCATAAATTGGTTAGTTATTGCTAAAAATCATTCCGTATAGTTTCTGGACCCTGCTCATCTGGGCACCGATGGGCATGCATTTTAGATGCATCTGGGTGCAGCTGGCTTAACCGCTATACGGATATGTTTATTTTATGAGGTTTTGAATAACTCTCTAGCTCTGATACATGAGCTAAAATCTTTAGCTAACAATTTGATTTATCGCATATATTTTTGTTTTGAGCGAAAAAATTTGTGAAAACAAATTATTTGCACTTGACCACAATCCCCAGGCAAACATTTAGAAATATTTATTGTATTGTGCAAATTTCTTCAAGTCAGTTTCCAAATACACAATACCAGTGTCCAAAACATAGCAACTTTTATCTATTGCACATCTTTTGATCCAAATTACTCACGCCTTTCATGTGTAGAACCAAAGGAATCTTTGTCAGCATGCTCTTTTTCTTTTTACTCTGCTTATCAACAGTAAATAGAGCCAATTAGTCAGCAATTATTTATGAGTTTCGTATCAAGTCTAAAAGTTTATCTAACTTGATTTATTGTTGTTGTGTTTACAGAATTTTTTTTGAACTATTACTTAATTCTCAAATTTCAAAATTGGAAAGTCAGAACTAAATCTGAAGCAAAATCCGTTTACACCTTTTCATGTTACTAATATGGCATAAATAATGCATTCTTGAATTTCAGCAGCCGCTCTAGTAGTATATATAGTTACAAAGCCAATGAATGACTTAAAGTTGGTTTATTTCAATTTTTCATCCATACAATTCATGAATCCACTTTTGTTGTCTTCCTTAAAGAATGCATTCTATAAGGAAAATTATTCAGATGCAAGAAAGCTTTTATAATTATTTTGCCAATGTCCATAATCATTTTTTTACAGATCAAAATGATTTTGGTTCTTTCTAATGGTCAACTTTAATTGATTAAGCTCTTTAGGACCTGAAAGTGCCTCTTACGTACTTCCCGATCTTGTCGCTCCAGAATGGGGAGCAGAGCCTTCGCAGTTATCACTGCTGAATCATGGAACAGCCTGCCATTGTCTCTTCGTATGATTGAATCTGAATGCCTGTTTCGACTCAATTTAAAAACTTGGCTATTTTCCAACCCTTAGCCACGCTGAGAAACTTCCTGCAGCCTACTGTCCGTAGTGCCAGGACACCCCCTTTGGGGGTATCTGCGCTCTATATAAGCTTCAAAAATACATGAATAAATAAATAAATAAATAAATAAATAAATAAAGTGTATTGATGCGGCCATTTACACAGCTTTGCACCACTTGGTTTTGCGTGAGCCCCCAAGCAATCCCATATTAAATCTCAGAATGGGGTGTTTGGAAGAGAAAAAAGAGCTGGACTCTGATAGGCTGTAATGTCTACACTTCACTCCAACATTCTATTGAGCCTCTCCGCTGTTACTCGCCATTAGACTACAATACTGAGTCATCACTGTTGGAAACCTCTTCCATCTTTAATCTTACATTTTACAGCATTTTTACACAGACCCTCTACATGGTGTGTACGGAAAAATAGACAAGAATCAGTTCAAATAAAAAAGGAAAATTGAATAAGAACTTTTCTGCAATGGTGAAGGAAAGATGATAATTCTGCAATTCCCTTTGACAAAATAAACAAGCATTGGTAAATCCAGAAAACTATGTTACAGCCAATAGTACTGGAGGAAAAGTAAGAGGCCCACACAGGAACCAATGAAATGACAGGCAAGAGAGGAGGCGGGATTTAAACTTCTTGCATGCCAAAACCGAAAAAACAAGCCTAATACCCCTTAAAAGGAAGCCCAGACCCAATGAATATCTTACCAGAAAAAGCCCAACTGACTGTGAATATCGAAAAGTGAAAAATGCCCCACCCAAAAAATGCAAGGAAGAGAGCGAGAGGCACGGCCAGGGAGGCAGCAGTAACACAAATGTGGCATTAAGAGGAGGTGGGAGGAAGAATGTATAGTTAAATGTAAGCAGCTTGGGTGCTGAATCTGAAGATAGACAAACAGTAACAGAGCAGAAAACCAAGAAAAAAATAGCCTCTAAGAATAGATAAAGAGCCATAGCAGAATGAGACAGTACTAAGTCCCTGCTCATAAGAGAGAAAGGAGGGACACAGAGGCAGGTCTGACCACTAGCAAGCAGGGATTTTTAAAGGACACTGACATAGACAAATGAAAAGAAAACACAAGAAGGGGATGGACTGTAAGCCCACAGACTGATTAAAGCATGTCTCAAAGTGACAGCGCACCTAAAAAGAGCTGGACTCTGATAGGCTAAAATGTCAACACTTCACTCCAACATTCCATCGGGCCTCTCTGCTATTGCTCACCACTAGACTACTGTTATTCTCAACCTTTTATCTTTGCATCTGGTTCTGCGTGCTCAAATCCTGAAACAATAGCATTGAACTAAAGGAAATGTTCCTTAGTTCTCTCCTTAGAGGACTCTTTGAGAATCCTTCATGCCATGAGCTTACCTGATAGCACACCACCTAAGGTGCATCGCAAGCAGCTCGCCCCTCCATGTGGTTAGCCAGGTCAACTTTGATATGCAGCAGAGAGGCAATGATGCTAATTTGCCTTTGTTGCCAGAGACTGTCAATCATGGAAAAAGCTAAAAAAGATAATTGCCAACAAGGGCTGAGATTCTCCAGTATTGTTGTATTCAGATAACATCATGCGGCTCCGGTTGTCTCTCAGGAGTTGAAATCTTCTTTTCATTTTGGAAGATAATGTATTGCAAATTACAGAGAGAAAAAAGAGAAGATAAAGCTTATGTCTGCTTGTCAGGGTGTTTTCAGATGTGGGAAGTGACGAATTTCATCAGTGTATCATACAGCAGACAATTTTCTATGTACATATAGAGATTTAATCATTGTAAATTTATTTTGAGCATACCTTTAAAACCACAGCATATGAAATGGGAACATTGTATGCTAGCAACATCGATCCGCACACTGGCCGTGCCTCAGCCCAGAGACCGGAAGTTCATCATTTTGTCTTCAGACAAGGCCCACTCAGCCCGTCCTCCTTAAGAGGTTTAACGAGGTACGCAAAGAAAATTAAGTATTTATTTTGGACTATTACAAATATTATTATTAGCTCACATTCGACTGTCAGATTCAATATATACTTTAGAAATATGAATCGATAATTTGATTAAATGTCCTAAATTAATCATTATCAACATTACCTGCAAAGCTACAGGGCCTGATTGCTCAAGCTTGCTCTTGTAGTACTTCTGCCCTACTAGTGAATTTCAGGATAAGGCCAAGAGTAAACCACCAGTACTCATAGAAAACTCTTTGCAAATCGGGCCTACTGGGTAGCAAATTGTGCTAGGGTTTTTTAACACAAATCGACATATTGTTAGCCAGTGAGGCAGTGTTTATAGAAAACTTAAGAACATGTATTTGGGAAAAAAACTCCGGGAGCAGTTGAACATGTGTATTTTGTGATTAAACACACCAAAAAACCTAAGGTCCCATAAGAAACAAAAAAGCAGTCAAACTTATTTACAATGTAAAAAAAAATTAAACAAACAAAACATGCAGTCGAAAAGCAGCCTATTCTCTTAATATGTCTGGAAGTATGTGAAATAATCTCCTTTATTCGCGACATATTGCATTTTTATAATTGAATAATGAAGCAAACATGAATTGGAAAATCCAGTCTATCTGGCTTTTTGCTATGGGAAGTGTTTTGTAATAATTGGAGAACACTGTGTTTGTCCTTAGCCGCCCTAGAATAAAATCCCATATTAAAGAAACATATTGAGCTACAACAATATGGAAGCTGCTAATGCTAATAGGGCGATTAGGAGAGTTAAGCTCTACCGTCGAAGAATCGTGGTCACACAAAGGAGCAGAATATACATTTTTCAGAGCACATACTTTTTGCTTCGTTTTTCAAAAAGTCCAACGACTCACCTCTTTGTGGAAAACAATTGTAAATCCGGCATCTTAAGATGGTAGAAAACTATAACAGGCACAAAGGCGATGAGTGAATAGCTTTTGTGTCTTTATAGCGAATTAAGAACTCCAAACAGCAATAATTTGCTAAACAAAAATGCCATAAGCCAATACTTAAAATGTTGCTTTTGCCAGCAAAGCAAATACATTAATGAGCACAAACTGGCTCCAGATTTGGAAAAACACTCCTTTATACACCATCACCAAAGCCTGATAGAAACACATATGGGACAATATACCAATCCAAAAATGCCAAGGCATTAATGGACGGTCCATCCAAACAATTGCAAAGTATGTAAAACTGCCTGAAGGGCAGTGGCTCAAATCACACTCTCTCTGTACTTCTTCTTATTTGTTTTTGAAGAATGGTTGGCATGAGGCATTACAGACGACTAAAGTATTTGTGTGTGTGTATATATAGAATAACCCCAGCACTGCATCGGGACCCTCCTGAGTGTTCCCTTTTCTTGCCACTTTATAAAAAAAAAAATATATATATATATATATATATATATATGGAGACCGAAACTTGTTGGTTTGTGTTTGTTTCAGGAGTAGGAGTGCAAACATTAAAATCGGAAAAGTGGAAGAATAAGACCAGAGTGCGACCCATTTCTTTCTGTGCTAGAAAGAGTGTGATAATTATTGGCGGCCAGGCTCGGTCGCGGGACGACGCACAACTTAAAGAGCGCCATATCTATATATATATTACCTACTGGCAGTCGCCAGTAGGTAGTAATAGTTAGGACCTATTTTCCATAGGAAATCCGCAACATTCTATTTGGAATAACGTTGTCGCCGATTGACGAATCTTCGTGAAATTTTCCAAACTTTTGGCGAGCTCCGTTCCGCTCCTATCCCAAAAATTTCATGGTGATTCATCAAGCAGGGGCCGAGAAAAAAGGGGGGTCCCAAAACGCATTTTCCCCATGCATTTTCCCATAGGATCTGTTGACGCAGCTACAGCCCAAACTGCTGAACGGAATTACACCAAATTTGGCAAAGAGGTAGTCCTCAGTTCAGACTCGTGCCTTTTGCTTAAATGGTGTAAATCCGTTCAGTAGTTCCTGAGAAAATTGGAGTTAAGAAGATAGATATATTTGGGCGGAGCCTAGCCACACATCTCATCGTGAGATCTGATTGGCTGTCAGTGCTTCATCCAAGAAGTGTTGGCAGCCATCGTGGGACCAATTTACATGATAGCACCTCATTAAAAAGCATTGCAGTTAATAGAAGGTTTGAAGACTTTAGTTACATTATAAATCATTTGTTGATGGTACCATACTCATTTCAGGTATTGTGGTGTGTTCTAAGGTGATTTTACCATGTGAAAAAGCCTTCTGCTGTGATATCATGAATCATGTTTGAGAGAAAACTATTTTCTCATGCTTTTCCCACAGAGGTTTGGAAGGTGATCTATAAGCTAAACTGAGAGCATATTTTCTGTAAATTCCCATTATCTTTCTCAGTCATGTGAGAATGAAGTCTGACATTCTCAGTAAAACATGTACATCCAACAAGGGCAGAGACTGTCAATTGATTCCTTTGTGTTCTACTGCAGCTTCCCAGAGTGTTCTAAAGAACAACTAGAGCGCTAACAGTCCTACTTATGATAAACGTATTGCACACCTGAAGCCATCTTGATTGGAATAAAGTGGTAACTCTTAAAACATTTAATTTAAAAAGGAAAAAAATGAGGGGGTTCATTTTGCCATAGAAAGTATGATTAGTGCTGCAGGAAGAAAAATTAGGGCACATTTTGAGTGACTTCTCAAATCCTCTCTATTTCATTAAAAAATTCTGACATGCAGACTGAAACATGCACTTTCAATACCAGCAGCAGACTTCCCTGGTGAGCAGTAGCTTTACTACAGTGATCTAATAAGCAACTAGAGTGCTAACATTCTGAATTTATGGCAAATGTGTGACACATCTGAATGCCTTCTTGATGGAATCAAAGTAAAAAACTGAAAGTATTTCCTACTGAGGAGACTGTAGTAAATGAGGAAATTAGGAAACTTCATAACAAATAAGTCTCCCAAAATGGCCACCAGAGACAAAAGAGCCCAAATGTAGCACAAATATCACCCAGATGTAGCCCAAGTATAGCCCAATGACAGAATGTCCCAGAGTGTTCTAACGAACAACTAGAGCGCTAACAGTCTTACTTATGACAAAAGTATGGCACACCTGAAGCCATCTTGATTGGAATAAAGTGGTAACACTTAAAACATTTAACTTACAAAGGAACAAAATGAGAGGGTTCATTTTGCCATAGAAAATATGAGTAGTGCTGTAGAAAGAAAAACTTAGGGCCCATTTTGACTTCTCAAATCCTCTTCTATTTCATAAACAAATTCTGACATGCAGACTGAAACATGCACTTTCAATACCAGCAGCAGACGTCCCTGGTGAGCAGTAGCTTTACTACGGTGATCTAATAAGCAACTAGAGTGCTAACATTCTGAATTTATGGCAAATGTGTGACACATCTGAATGCCTTCTTGATGGAATCAAAGTAAAAAACTGAACGTATTTCCTACTGAGGAGACTGTAGTACATGAGGAAATTAGGAAATTTTATAACAAATAAGTCTCCCAAAATGGCCACCAGAGACAAAAGAGCCCAAATGTAGCACAAATATCACCCAGATGTAGCCCAAGTATAGCCCAATGACAGAATGTCCCAGAGTGTTCTAACGAACAACTAGAGCACTAACAGTCTTACTTATGACAAAAGTATGGCACACCTGAAGCCATCTTGATTGGAATAAAGTGGTAACACTTAAAACATTTAATTTACAAAGGAACAAAAGGAGGGGGTTCATTTTGCCATAGAAATTATGATTAGTGCTGCAGAAAGAAAAATTAGGGCACATTTTGACTTCTCAAATCCTCTTATATTTCATAAACAAATTCTGACATGCAGACTGAAACATGCACTTTGAATACCAGCAGCAGACTTCCCTGGTGAGCAGTAGCTTTACTACAGTGATCTAATGAGCAACTAGAGTGCTAACATTCAGAATTTATGGCAAATGTGTGACACATCTGAATGTCTTCTTGATGGACCCAAAGTAAAAACTGAAAGTATTTCCTACTGAGGAGACTGAGGTAAAGGAGGAAATTAGGAAACTTCATAACAAATAAATCTCCCAAGATGGCCACCAGAGACAAAAGAGCCCAAATGTAGCCCAAATATCACCGAGATGTTGCCCAAGTATAGCCCAATGACAGAATGTCCCAGAGTGTTCTAACAAACAACTAGAGCGCTAACAGTCTTACTTATGACAAAAGTATGGCACACCTGAAGCCATCTTAATTGGAATAAAGTGGAAACACTTAAAACATTTAATATACAAAGGAACAAAATGAGGGGGTTCATTTTGCCATAGAAATTATGATTTGTGCTGCAGAAAGAAAAATTAGGGCACATTTTGACTTCTCAAATCCTCTTCTATTTCATAAACAAAATTCTGACGTGCAGACTGAAACATGCACTTTGAATACCAGCAGCAGACTTCCCTGGTGAGCAGTAGCTTTACTACAGTGATCTAATGAGCAACTAGAGTGCTAACATTCAGAATTTATGGCAAATGTGTGACACATCTGAATGCCTTCTTGATGGAACCAAAGTAAAAAACCGAAAGTATTTCCTACTGAGGAGACTGCAGAAAATGAAGAAATTAGGAAACTTCATAACAAATAAATCTCCCAAGATAGCCACCAGAGACAAAAGAGCCCAAATGTAGCCCATATATCACCCAGATGTAGCCCAAGTATAGCCCAATGATAGAATGTCCCAGAGTGTTCTTAAGAACAACTAGAGCGCTTACTGTCTTACTTATGACAAAAGTATGGCACACCTGAAGCCATCTTCATTGGAATAAACTGGTAACACTTAAAACATTTATGTTAAAAAAGGAACACAATGAGGGGGTTCATTTTGCCATAGAAATTATGATTAGTGTTGAAGAAAATAAAATTAGGGCACATTTTGAGTGACTTCTCAAATCCTCTTCTTTTTCATAAACAAATTCTGATATGCAGACTGAAACATGCACTTTTAATACCAGCAGCAGACTTCCGTGGTGAGCAATAGCTTTACTACAGTGATCTAATGAGCAACTAGAGTGCTAACATTCAGAATTTATGGCAAATGTGTGACATATCTGAATACCTTCTTGATGGAATCAAAGTAAAAAACTGAAAGCATTTCCTACTGAGGAGACTGCAGTAAATGAGGGAATTAGGAAACTTCATAACAAATAAATCTCCCAAGATGGCCACCGGAGACAAAAGAGCCCAAATGCAGCACAAATATCACCCAGATGTAGCCCACATGTAGCCCAATGACAGAAGTGTGCAAAACACTTATTTTTTGTGTATTTGCAATTTTATATAGTGCAGACTTGTCAGGAATTGGAGTGCTTTACATTAGCATTGGTTACATCACACAAGATCAAATTCATTTTGGTTGTAGACATGGGGAGATTAAGTGATTTGACCAGAATCACAGAATGTTGAGCTGAAGCAGAAACTCCAACCTGGTTCCCCAGTTGCAAAGTCTGCAGCTCTGGAAGTATCACCACATCCTCTCCCCTAAGTGCAACATTTAATCAAGGGGTCAACTGGATAAAAAAACATAAAGATTACAAATAATTTAAAAGTTCTTTGTCGCTATTTGAAAACTCAGAAAATATGTCCTCATTTTAGTTTTTTAGAGCGCTAACCATAATTTTGATGCAAATAAGACCCTCTCATATATGTAATTTCTAAAGGAAATGCTCTAGGTATTACAGTTTTGATTACATCAAGATGACGTCAGGCGTTCCACACTTTTGTAATAAATATAGAATGTTAGCAATCTAGTTGTTCATTGGGATACTGTTGAGAGGCAGAGGCCAGGGGCACGGACTCTGAAAATTGAAGGCAGGTAGGAGAGTGCAGAGGCAACAATTTGACCACATTGGGCAGGCAGGAAGGGCAGTGGCAACACAACAGACTATGGAGGGCAGTGGAAAGGGGGGCAGGGGCAACAAACCAACAATACAGGACTGGCAAGAGAGGCTGTGGCAATATAATAGACCACTGTGGGCAGAAGGAAGAGGCAGTGGTAGTACAGCCATACATGCCAACAGACCCGTTTCAGCCAGGAAACGTCCAATGTTTTTAAGCTCAAATGGGCTTTATTTGATCTGTCTCCTGTCTACAATCTCCTCTTTTTCAATGTAACTCAAAGGGGAAAATCAATACCCCAGTTTGTTTTCCAAATCTCCCTCTTACCACGTTCAAAATGTTCGCAAGTATGGTACATTGGATCATGGTAGGCAGGAGGAGTTATGGTAGGGACATGGACTCGGATAACAGAGGACAGGAGGGACATGGAGAGGTGCACCAATCTGACCCTACAGGGCAGGCATCTGGGTTTGCAGCAGCACAATACACCACACAGGGTATGCGTGACGGGAGTGCAGCACAACAATCCATAGAAAGCATTAGGGAGGGGACAGGACCATGCACATGGACAACAGAGAACAGAGGGGAAAGAGGCAATGTTAGCTAGCTGACCATAATGGACAGACAGGAGAGACAGCTGCAGCATGACAGACCATAAAGGGCAGGAGGGACGGATCAGGGGCATTACAATGGAACAGACAAGCCAGGAGGGAGGGAATAGGGGTCTGCACATGGAAACAGAGGGCTGGGGGCAAGGGGGCAGGGCAGGAGCAGCAAGATGACCATGGAGGTCAGGCAGGATGGGCACTAGAAACAAGACACACCATGGAGAGCAACAGTGAGACTATGATGGCATACACACAGACCATGGAGGGAAGGTGGGAGGGGGTCAGGGGCAGCTAGCTGACCACACAGGGAAGGTGGGAGGGGCCATGGCAGCACAGAAGACCATGCATGGCAAGCGGGAGGGTGAGTGGCAGCACAATGGCTATGATGGGCAAGATGGAGGGTGCAGGGGCATGCACAAAGGACCATGGAGGATAGAAGGGAGGGTCAGGAACTAGGCAAAGACAAGAGAGTTCAGGGGAAGGGGCCTCACAACAGACCACACGGGGTAGGCAGGAGGAGCAGTTGCAGCACAACAGACCAGGGAGGGCAGAAGGGTGTGGCAGTAAAATGGACCATGGAGGACAGGAGGAAGGGGATAGGGGCATGGCATGTGGACAGGCAGGGTGGAGGTGGCAGGGACAGGTTACAGTCATCTGATACTGCTAGACAGGTGGGAGGGGAGTGGCAGCTCAACAGAACACTCAGAGTAGATAGAAGTGGCAGGTCCATGGAACATGGTGGGCAAAAAGGATGGAGCAGGGGCATGCACAAAGACATCAGAGAGCAGGGGGAAGGAGAATAGGGGCAGCAAGCTAAGCACAGAGGCTAAGCAGGAGGTCAATGATGGGCCATAGAATTGGGCAATGGAGGGCAGGAGGAGTGGACTGGTACATCGTGCTAAATGCAGGGCAGTGGCAGCATATTAGACCATGCATGGCAGGAGGGAGGAGGCTAGTCCATGGATTCAGACAACAGAGGATAGGGAGGAGGTGGATGGGGCAGCATGGTAACTGTTCAGAGAAGGTGGGTATTAGGAACTTTATTGTTTTTAAAATTTGTGTCTGTGCGAACTACTTTTAATATGAACAAGTGTGCAGCATAATTTCACTTTTATTCAGGAAGAAGAGGACGTTTGTGACTGTGACTCCGGGCTCACTTGGCAGAAACACCCCCTGACCCTCCACCCCCCATCGCAAAATGTAATGCCTGTGAAAAGGGTAGGTGGACGCAGTGTTATATAGAACATAGTCCTGAGAGCACGATTGAAAATGAAAACTAGATATAGTATATGGTATAAACTATGCACCAAAAAGTGTGATATAAGATGAACCGGGCGTGAAATATAATATGCAATACATTGTGTGCAATGACAGATTCATTGGAGAGCACGAGATAGCACAGGCACTAGCGCGTGCTATGCGATATGCGCCTTGGAGTGTAATATGCACAGGGCAGTGTTGTGTAACCTAACTAGTCTCTAAAGTTGTAATATAAAATATGTGCTGGGGAGTGTAACGTTGCATATGCACTGTGACAAAGATATAGATCCCAGATTGTAATATGTATGGCATAGCGCTGTGCGTTATAACATAGGCATCGAGGAAGGCACGTTAGATGGGGGAATATAACCCGTGCGAAGGCAAGTGTGGTATGACATATTCACGGGGTGATGTTACTGTGCACATGGGCTAGAGAGTGTCATAGCATACGCACTAGCTGGTGGAATACAACACAGAGGTGTGTGGCACTCGGCGGGCACCGGTGGGTGTAACACAGCATTGGGCTCAGCCAGGAGCACGCTGTGACTCTCAAGTGAGGTTCGTCTCCTTTCCAGAGAGTAAAATAAAAAGTATTACACATCCGGCGGTGGATGTGTGTTTTATTAACCGTGAGGGGGGTTTCTTGCATAGTTTGGTCGAATTTTTGTCGAATCCCCTTTGAATGGCTTGGTGTGCATGTGTATTAAATGTGCCCGTCAATAGCTACCCATGTTTGTATAAATAAATGACAAGGGTGTCTACTTGGAGAGTACCCACCGGCGGGGGCGCCGGGATTAGGCACGGTAGGGCGTCAGAGCTTCACTAGCGGTGTAAATACATTCCACGTGGATTCATTGTATGCATAGTCGCCTTTTAATGAATATCACGCAAATAGTCATGGTGATAGGTATATACGGTTTGTCCAGCATGTCCTAGGTGTTTCTATAAATATATTTAAAAAAATAAAAATTATAAACAAAGGCCGGCCCCGGGGGATGGGGTCCCTGGGGCCATAAGTGGCCTGAGGAGGGGGGCAATGCAGCCCCCCTCCTAAAGATTTTTTTTTTAAAAAGGTCATGACCCGGGCGTTCGGGTCCCCGGGGCCGATTAAGGCCTTGGGAGGGGGGCCACGCGGCCCCCTTCCAAATGTATTTTTTTCAACAAAAAAATTAGGTTGCAGTCCCTGGGAGATGGGGTCCCCAGGGCCAATAAATTAGAAAAAGAAGGGGGGCCACACAGCCCTCCTTCTTAAAAAATTTTTACAAAATAAAAGACCGGCATCGCGCCGGAGGCCACGCCCCCTCCTTGCAGCACTCTGCAACCGTGCCCCCTGGCCAGTTGTAAGTTGGGGAATTAATTCCCCTTCAATACTGAGGGTTCCTGAGGGCCAACTAGCCCAACAGGTATCTCCAGTATGCGCCATGGAGCTGCGTTGCAGACAGGTGTTCTGAGGCCAAGCCTCTTTTTACAACTCTATGCAACGTAGCTCTGTGGCGCGTACTGGAGGTACCTCGTGGGCTAGTTTGACCCTAGGGACCCTCAGGATTCAAGGGGACTTAATCTCCCAACTTAAAACGGCCACAGGGCGTGTTTACACAGTGGAGAAGGGAGGGGACGGGGCCTGAGGTGACGTGTGCAAACACGCCCTATGGCACATTTTAAGTTGGGGAAATAATTTCCCTTCAATCCTGAGGGCCCCTGGGGGCTAACTAGCCCACCAGGTGCTTCCAGTAAGCGCCACTGAGCTGCGTTGCAGAGAGGTGGTCCAGGCCGTGCCACTTTTTACATCTCTCTGCAACACAACTCTGTGGCGCTTACAGGAGGTACCTAGTGGGCTAGTTGGACCCTAGGGACCCTCAGGATTCAAATGAACTTAATCTCCCAACTAAAAACGGCCACAGGGCTTGTTTACACAGTGGTGAAGGGAGGGGACGGGGCCTGAGTTAACGTGTGCAAACACGCCCTGTGGCGCGTTTTAAGTTGGGGAAATAATTCCCCTTCAATCCTGAGGGACCCTGGGGGCCAACTAGCCCACCAGGTGCTTCCAGTAAGCGCCAATGCGCTGCGTTGCAGAGAGGTGGTCTAGGCCGTGCCCCTTTTTACATCTCTCTGCAACGCAGCTCTGTGGCACTTACTGGAGGTACCTAGTGGTCTAGTTGGACCCTAGGGACCCTCAGGATTCAAGGGGACTTAATCTCCCAACTTAAAACAGCCAAAGGGCGTGTTTACACAGTGGGGAAGGGAGGGGACGGGGCCTGAGGTGACGTGTGCAAACACGCCCTGTGGCGCGTTTTAAGAGGTAGTTTTAATCTCCTGCCCTATTATATACCAGGGGCTTACAGAGGAGGTCATGCTAATCACAGGGGGACCCCAACGCATAGTGTTCCCTAGTGTATTTAGGTGTTTTCACTGTATTCTGAGTGTCTTTTAACATAGCACTGGCTCTATTACTGGTTAGTCAGACTCAGTTACCACCAGTATCCATCTGAAAAACTTGAGGGTACAGGATGATTTTGCAACAAGGCTTCTTTCTGCTCTTCTGTTTGTTCTTTCTGCACGTTATCCTTCTTCCTTCACTTTTCTTCGTCTTTGAGGACTTCTGTTGCTTCTTTCTGCATTTCTTTTTTTTCTTTCTGTGCGTTTTTTCTTCTTTCTTCACATATCCTATCTCTGTAGGCATAGTTAGAAATTAGCATTTAAAAAACCTTTGAAATTCACTGAAAAAAACATAGGTTTCAGGCACGTTATAGTTAGGAATAAGCATTTAAAAAACCTTAAAAATTCACTGAAAAAACCATAGGTTTCAGAGGCGTTATAGTTAGCTGGACTTTTCACTCGTACAAAACCATTGAAATTCCCCCGTTATAGTTAGTTTAGCTAACTATAACTCGCGCGCCCGCAGCTGCTCAGAGTTAAAGCTGGATTAGCTGATCTCCCGCCATTGGGAGTGCCGTTTATAGAATGCAGGAGGGGGAAGGTGCAGCCTGGTGGTGCGCGGCATCTGAGGAAGGCAGAAGACGCCGAAATGCATCATGCCGAGCCACAAACTTTTTGTGAATAAAGGGTTCCCATTTGAAATTTCCCCTCTGTTTCCCTGGATTGTTTTGTGAAGATTGGTCTTATCTGTCATATATATATATCTATGGCGGCGGTGGTGTTGGGCATGTAATAATTGCACCATCATTTGGGTTCGCTTCGTCTGTTCAACGGATTCCTACCTTGGTAGAGAGACGATTCTACTGCATATATATATATATATATATATACATCAGTACAACACACAGTGCACCAGCCATTGCACCACTTACCACGGGTGCCGCTCTCCAAAAGGTGGATTGCGGGATAATTCTAATAACCACTATCGCCCGTCTGACACTGAGGAAGGCGACCGTGCCGAAACACGTCTGTCATCCTGGTTGCGTTGGAATAAACTATTGAAAGTTATAATTGCTCCAGAGTGCACTCGTAATTTTACTATTGTCAGGACGGGCGATAGTGGTTATTGGATATATATATATATATATACATATATATATTACTTACTTTCGGTCGCCAGTAGGTAGTTATAGTTAGAACCTAGTTTCCATAGGAAAAGCGTTTTTGATTTGGTAATAACTTTGGCGCCGTTTGATGTATTTTCACAAATTTTAAAACTGTTCACTCAGGTCAACTCGTGTCTTGAAAGTTTTGGAGTGATTCGTCAAGGGGGCCGAGAAAAAAGGGGGGTCCCAAAATGTGTTTTTTGTGTGTTTATTTCCATAGGTAACTTTAGACATGGCTACAGCCTGAACTGCTGAACAGAATTACACCAAATTTCACAGAGAGATAGCTCTTGGTCCAGAAAGAATGCTTTTCTTTAGATGGTGTAAATCCGTTTGGTAGTTTTTGAGATATTTAAAAGATTTACAGATATATATATTTGAGAATTGTGAGATCTGATTGTCTGAGCCCTCCCGAGCATGAGCTTGCCTCCGATTGGCTGCCAACACAAACCAGGAAGTGTTGGCAGCCATCTTGTGCCTCGGATTGAGGGAGAAGGAAAAAGGTGAGAGATAGATTAAAAAGAACAAAAGGGGTAGGGTAAAAACACCCTGACCCCCCAGGCCTGCTCAGGGGGGTCCCTGAGGGACCCTAGAGCCCAAAAAAGGCATTTAAAAATAATAATAATTTGGGCGGGGTCACACCAGGTGCGCGGCCGTGGAAGTGTGTTCAGCACAGACCTACGGAAACACATCAATCTGAAAGCAAGCCTGACATTAGAAAATCAGGAAAGGCCATTCCCACGCACCAAGCCACAATATGCACCGAAAGGTATTTCCACATTCCATATCTTCATGTTAAATTGCCTTCTGGGAAGCTCTCATGGGCCCCACTTGTAGAACAGTAAAATGGTCACTATTAGCTATTAAAAGAACAATTATATACATCAATTATTTGTAGGATCCTGGCCTGTATTCCCATATGGGCACACTTTCCCTATTTGCACCACGGCATACCTTAAAACCGGTGTGCCGGGTGCAGATGGGGAAGGTGCTCCCTATTATGGTGAATGCCCAGCCCTCAGGGCAGCCATAAACTCTGGCTGCCCTGAGGTCAGTGCATTCAAGTGAAATAAGGAGAAGCTGCTCCAAAGCCACTCCCTGTCTCACTGTACAGGGGGCCACCTGCCTGCACTTTCTATAGAGGAGAGAGAGATTACCTTGCAGGCTGGTGCAATAAGTCACCAGCTGCCTGCAAAGTGATGTCTGGGGTGCTTGACTCTGCACCCGCTTCCATAATACAGTTTGGATGCAGAGAAGAAGTAATTCCCTTATTTGAATGGGGCCAAGCTCCCAAGCAAATAAGGGAACACCCTCCAATGATAGCGCTGGCGCTACATGTGCACCAGTGCTATCTGTATTTTGGAAGGGAATGCACAAGTGTCTGCAGCCCTTTCTATAATACCAAAGTTCCCCAAGGGTGCACAAAGTGGGCGCATATGCCTGTTGAGACCCCGGGGCACACTATAATCAACAACCCTCCTCCCTTTTCACACACTGCAGCGACTCCCTCTTCTAGAATTAGCAAGAACAACAACAACAACGCCCCCCTCTCAACACCCAACTTCAGCTTCCCCCCGCCCTATCAAGATTCTCCCAAAACACATCCTTTCGTCACCGTGCGAAATTTACAAAACGTTATCCTAGAAATTAGAAACATCCTTCAACTCACTGAAAACTCCCTCTCTACACTTAAACACCTTGAAAATTCCCTACCAGCAGTCAGGAAGGGGATAAAAACTATCCCCCTACCTCTAACTGACCGATTCTTGTGCACATGCAGACTCTCCAACTATATAACGGACATTGAAATCCAAACACTACTACGGCTATATGAAACTACAGCTGGCCCTACCACAAATAAAGATGAATAAGCTATACTCCCAGACCCTAGTGACCCAAGCAAAACTTCCCATCCAAGACTTAGAGGAATAAACCTGAATAACCTTCAATCATTAACAGCGTACACCGAGAACCCTGAGCCAACTGTAAAAAATTCCTCAAACGCGCTCTCCTGCCTTCTACTAAATTGCCGCTCAGCACCAAAACACGCCTCTGACATCGCCGACCTTGCCCTCAACAGGAAAGTGGATATAATTATTCTCACAGAAACATGCCTCAATGAGTCATCCTCCCCTTGCCTAGACCTTCTAGTCCCCCCTGACTACAACATCATTAGATTAGACAGAACGCACAAGACAGGCGGAGGCTTAGCCTGCATACATCGTTCCGACATCTCCATCTCGAAATTTCACTCGGAACCCTTAGTCTTTTGTGAATACCTGGGGAGTTCTGTTAAATCATCAAGAATCCTCTCTCACAAACTACATATACTCTACCATCCTCCAGGTTCGAATGGTGAATTCACAGAACAGCTTATGGAAATTATTGCCTCAAACTCTCCCCCTCACTCCAAAGACATATACCTGGGTGATTTCAATCTCCACTGGGATAACCCCCTGAACAAGCAGGTTAACGCCCTCAAAACCTTCCTAGCAGGCCATTCCCTCACCCAAGTTATCTCAATGCCAACTCACTCAAAGGGTGCCACTCTTGATTGGATCATATCTAAACAAAATACTATTGAATCACTCTCGGTTATTCCCTGTGACTGGTCAGACCATCACATTATCACCTTCCAAATTCCATCAACTTACAAGAAAACTTTCTCGCAACAAAGAAAGCAAAAACATTGGATAAGAGACACAAAAAACATTGATTGGAACAACCTGGCCTCCCACTGTGAGAAGGCTCTCACTCCCCCCAATAACGTGTCAGACGTCAACGACCTCACAGCTCACTACAACTCCTCAATGACCAAAGTCATCAATCAAGCCGCTCCACCAAAACTCAAAAGAATTCCGGATAAAGACAAAAACCCATGGTTCAGCGGAGCATTAAATGAAGAGAAACGCAAACTTAGATCAACGGAACGGAAATGGAGGCAACATCCCTCCCCCAATCATCTTAAACTTCTCCAGAAATCAAGAAACTCCTACAATAAAAGTATCCTACAATCAAAAAAAGACTTTTTCAGATCAGAACTAGACAAGGCAAAAAATAGACCTAAGAAACTCTTCGAAACAACAATCTAACAAATTAGCCAAATCCTCACTCCTAACATCGAAATCCCAGTTGAGTAGTGTAGAATTTTCCTCATTTTTCACAGCTAAAACTAACTCCCTTCAACTCGAACTTAGTGAGGTGGCATTCAACTCAGCCACTCCAAAGAGCAGTCAAGCCGAAATTCCTGCACTGCAAGAGCTACTGCTGCCCTAAAATAACTCTCACTGGGCCACTTTTAAACTCTACGATCTCATTGACATCACCAATATTTTAGCGACGACCAAACTTAACAACCACTTCAACAACCCTGTCCCCTCAAATTGCTTACCCCACCTCTTCCATATCATCTCACCTCTCGGGACCAAAATCATCAATGCCTCGCTATCACAAGGTCACATCCTAGATTGCCTAAAAACAGGCCAAGTCACCCCTCTCCTAAGAAAACCAACAGCAGATAACTCCGACCCCAACAACTTCCGACCAATAACCAACATTCCCATGCTAGCCAAGTTCCTGGAAAAATGTGTTCAGCAACAACTGAACCAACACATGTCACACTACAATCTACTGAACATTCACCAATCGGGTTTCAGACCTGGGCATAGCACAGAAACAGCCATCATGCACATAGTAGATGACGCCCTTCAAGCCCTTGACCGCAACAAAACCTGCCTGCTAGTTCTACTCGACCTCTCATCAGCCTTCGATACGGTCAATCACGAGAAATTACTAAGAAGACTAGAAAACAGGATGGGTCTATTTGGTAAAGTCCTTCAGTGGTTCAATTCCTTCCTGGAAAACAGAACGCAATCGTACATGATCGTACATGATCAACAACAAGCTCTCAGTTTCCTCCCCTAACCTACTGGGAGTTCCTCAAGGCTCCACACTATCTCCCATGCTATTTAACCTATACGTCGAACCACTCACCGAGCTACTACAGCAGGAGAACATCTCCTTCCACATGTACGCGGATGACACCCAACTGTACATCAAGATCTCCTCTATCGAAGAGATAAGGACAAAGAACCTAGCTCTCGAAAAGACAGTCCAATGGCTATCGACCAACTTCCTCAAGCTAAACTCTAAAAAAAAAGAGTTTCTCTTAATCTCCCCCCCTAAGAACTCCACTGAGACAAAGGAGTGGATCAAAATTATCAGTGCGTTGAATTGCACGCCAACTGTAGTAGACTCCTCCATATCACTAGGTATCACTCTGGATAAGAACCTTAACATGCAAAATCACGTCAACTTATTGGCTATAAATGCCTGCTTCCGCCTCAGCTATCTCAGAAAAATTAAACCTTTTCTTGAGAATTCCGAATTAAAAAGTGCGGTCCAGTCCTTAGTTATTTCAAGGCTTGAATACGGATGTACCACCCTCGCTGGGCTTCCCAAAATCTCAACCGCCCCTCTAAAAGCCTGTCTAAATGCCGCAGCAATACTCATAACAGGTTCTAGGAAATTTGACCACATATCGCCGCACCTGAAAGCACTCAACTGGCTACCCTACGAAGCTCGAATCCACCTAAAAATGGCTTGCATCACACACAAGGCGTTACAACACAACACCCCCCAGTACCTAGCCCAAACACTTACCTTATCTGGAGGAAACAGACATTCAAGGAGCGCAAACAATCTACTTCTGAAACCCTCACGTTTCAAAAAGACTAAAACTTCCAACAGAGCATTCTCCGGGGTAGCGTCAAGAATATGTAACTCGCTTCCACCATACATCAGAAAAATCTCCTCTACGCCTCTCTTCAAAAAGAAAGCAAAGTTATTCCTGATGAGCAAATTCCTACCTTAAATCCGCACAACCACGACCCCTGATCTACAACCCCTAACTACCTCTACTCTCGGGTTACCTGACCGTGAAGTGAAGACCTACACGAACTTTGAATGTTTTTTTACGTCTCAGAACAAGTCCTCTCAATGCTGTTACTCCTTGTTACTTTCAGATTATGTCTCTTTGTATGCAATGTTCCCCTTTGAATGTGTTCACCGTACGCCTTATGTAAAGCGCTCTGATACCCTAGCTTGGGTCTGGTTCGCGCTCTATAAAACTATAAAAATAAAATAAAATAAATATAATAGGGCTCCAGGTGGTTTCAACAGTGCGTTCAATGGCATCTCTGATTTGCTGGAACCTGCTACTTGACGTGAGTCACCTCTGATGCAGACGCCTTCTAAACACTTTCCTTACTCCTCGTAATAGCTGTGACCAAAGGAATATCAGTGATTAGACTTCTAGGCCTGTATTATGAACTGGGCGCACTGTTCACGTTTGTGCCACAGTGCATCCTTAAACAAGTGCACCTGGCACACATATGAACAGTGCGCCAGATTACAATGAATGTACTTCCCTCAGGGCAGCAATGAAGTCATGCTGCGCTGGGGGCAGTACATTCAAGTGAACTATTGAGTGGCTGCTTCCAAGCTGCTTATTGTTCCACTGTGCAGACGGCACCTGCCTTCTCTTTAGTGAGGGGGAGAGATCCCCTGTAGGCGAATACAGTGGGTGACTTCATCTGGTTGTAGGGGGATGTCTGGGATGTCCATGGGATCCCCTGTTCCCTTTCCAGAGGGCTGCCATCAGGAGACTCACTAACAGTGTGCCACCTTTTTAGACACACTTTCAGTGCACTTCCTGGCACCTTCTTTGCTTTTATGCCCACATCCATAATACGGCGTGGACGCAGAGACAAAAAGAGTACCCTCTTGAGATAGCGCTTGCGCCACACATGCACCAGCACTATCAGTATTACAGAAGGGGTCAACACAAGCATCTGTGGCCCTTTCTGTACTACCAAAGTTCGGTGAAGGCGCACATGCCTTTTGCACCCCCCTACACTCCCCCCCCCCCCCCGCTCCTTTTGCAATACAGGCGATGGATAGTGGTGAACGGCACACCATTTGTCATGCACTCAAGAAGTACACTGTCTTTGATCGCTCGCTCGAATAGTTTCAGCTTAGCAGCACTTCACCAGTATTGTTATTTCGGGCCTTCTCCGAGAAGGAGATTGGTTCCTTGACATTCCATTATCCATGACTCTTACGTGTCACTTGACAAGATTGATAATATGTGATCAGATAATGCGAAGTCAGATAATCACTCAAGGTTTACCTGAGATTAAACCAAGGAATGTTTAATCAATAGTGTTTTCCTTCATAGCTTGGTCAATGAGAGATTAGGACATGTTTCTCATTTCAAAGGATACTTCCCAAACAGATCAATATTCAATATTCTTGATTAAAAACGTCATTCCAATATGTGTTGCAAATGAATTGCATTATAATTAATACCTTGCCAGTAAAACTGAGATCACTCTGGAAAACAAATTGGTATACATAAAAAACATATCCTTTTAGGCTAAGTTATTAGAGGACAACAGCTGATAGTTGAGTTTGATTGTGTATATGACAATCAGCACTGTATAGAATATAAAGAACGAGCTTCTGCGCGCGTGCATCCAAGCATTTCTACGAAAATGGGGCTCTCTATCCTATTATATAAATGCACCATCATTTGCCAGCACCACTAGGAACCATTCTGCCGGGCATCAAATACTGTGAAATAGACCATTTACAACCAGCAGTACACATGCCCCATTACTACAAGTACAAAAGTCCCTCCTGCTTCAATCCCTTATTTCGCATTTAACTCATTTATGCATAATATTATTTTGAGTGTGTTCACAAATCCTATTTGAACCTCTACTTCTGGCTTCGAATAATGTGTGAGCACATATTCTAAAAATATGAAAACACATAGATTAATGTTCTCTTTAAGGATGTCTATCACGAGAGAAATGCAGATAAATGTCACACCACTTTTCTGTAAATTGCCCATAGTGCTGATTCTCACTCTGTTAGGAAAATAATACAACTCTCATTAGAACATGGATGGCTCTTCCCTGAACCATTTAAACCATTTTAACTGATTTCTTTACTACTTGTGCCATGACGCCTATATCCAAGGTCTTATCAAGGTCTCCGCAAATTCAATCTTATTATTATAGATAAAGAATGACAGTTCATACATCACGTTTAATAGAGGAATGAAAGAACAAAAAAATTGCCTTTATAGTTCCATATCTTCTCTGGTCATACCCACTTCCTTTTGTCAGTGCTAATATTTTATTACTTAATTACATCTCACAAACATTCCATTGTCAACAAGTAAACTTCGTATCCAGTTTAGACCATGTACATATATGCATATATACGAGCACTCCTTTTTAGGCTTGTCTTCTGTGACAATTGTTATCTGTACTATTGGCCTTAAAAATGCACTTTCCAATTTGTCTATGTAAATATATTTGAATATTTTAGCCATTAAGGTCCTCTAAAATGTCATCACGTGTGCTAGTGAAAATGCTCTAAAACTGACATAAACGACAGGTAAACATTTTGTAAGATATTTGCCAAGAGTATTGGGTGGTTTTCTTGAAAACGTGACTGTCTTACTCTTGCACTTAACTGTTAAGTCAGAGGGACATTAATAAGGGTAACTAGGGACCAGAGTAGGTAAACTCCCTAAACCATGAATATGAAACTCACAACCTTGGAGCACCACTCCAGTAATGGACAATCAAATATATAGACCCATTGAACGTGAGCTTTAGCTACAGCAAAGTCTGATGCCTCTCATTTTCGAAATAAGTGTGCTTCATTTCTGCTTGCACCAGGTGCTGAGGAGAATCTATGGCCCTGCTGAAGAATTGAGGAGCAAACCATTTGATTTTCCTCTTTGGGGACATACATTGTAACTGTTGTTGTTTCAGGTACTGACAAATAGCGGAATATATGCATTGGTCATCCAAGCATGGACTGCAGAACAGGTGTCCCTCAGGCCAGTGATGCTCATTACTGTCAGTAGCCATTGGTGATCAGCATTGCAGGGGCCATTATTGTACAGTACTGCCAAGGGACATGATTTTAAATACCGACAGAGTTTATTAAAGTTCAAAAGTGGAGCAACAGATGTTCAATACTGCCATGGGCACCTTGAGCTCATGGTAGCTATGATCCGTTGATACTCGCTAATGGGGAAACATCGTTTACAACGCGGGGATTACATCGCGATGCCATTACATCGCGGTTTTTACAACGCAAGTCGTTACAACGACTTGCGCTAGATGGCGCACTAGGACAAGGAATAGTATAATTTACTATCCAACACCTTCCCTACTGTACGTAGACTGGAGTTGGAATAGTAAATTATACTACTCCTAAGTCCTATTCCTTGTCCTAGAGCGCCATCTAGCGCTAGTCGTTGTAACGACTTGCGTTGTAAAAACCGCGATGTAATGTACCGCGATGTAAATGTATGCGTTGTAACGTCATACATCCTCGCTAATGTGATGGACAATAGATGCACAAAAGTCCACCGGCCATTAATGATACCTGGGATCATTGATGTTAAATACTGCAAAGAAGCCATTGAAGTTAAATACTGTATGGGGCCAATGATGCTCTTAACTGCTCAGGGCTGTTGATATGGGTTATTGTATGTGGCGAGTGAAGTTCATTACTGCCTAGAACTAGTGACGCTAATTACTGCATCAGTCCTCCTTGTTCTACATATTTCTGCATGACAAGGTAAATCAGGAAATATGCCAGCTACTCCTGTGTTCTGCTGGTTCCCCGTTATAAGCAGGATCTTGGGGCAGATGTCAACTGCTCCAGAAAAAAGGTAGCAGTTCAATTCAAGCTAATGAGCAAGGGTGGAGTAAGTGGAATTGGATCGCCAGAGCCTAGAATTTGTCCATCCTTGTGTCACGTGGGGGGCAAGAAACAACCGTCAAGGCTTCTGAGCAAAGCCAGGAGTGGCTGGAATGAAGTTTATCAGGGTTTCAAATTTAAATACCAGAAACAAAAGATTCTTTTAATTTGAGGGATTATGGAAACAGAAAAAGAAATCACTGTTAACAGTGCAAACTATGGGGAATATTTAGGAGCCCTTTGCACAGCTGCAGCATCACTTATTGAGATGCTCCGGTGGCGTGAATCACAAAATCATATTTCTGAGGTCACCCAACGCCACTTTGCATGACATTGAATGGCCTCATAGATATGGAGTAAGGAATGGCAGCACAAATCGCTGTGTTGCCTTACTCTGCGTTAGGGAGGCTTTCCATGAGCGTCGCGGTGGGTGTTCCCAAGCAACACCTATGGATTTTGACGCTTCCCCAGATTTACAAAACCGGGTAAATCTGTGGATGCACCAAAGCCTTACACCTCTCCAGAGAGGCACAATGAGGATAAATAACTTTATTTCTGCTTGTTTTTCCTCTTTCCATGTGTGCTGCAGCATAGAAAGAGTCTCTCTTCCCCATATATCCCTGTGCCCTTAATCATGAATGTTCAGGCCTCACCCTCTCCAACTGCCCTTCCTGAGAGGGATGAGTCCCATTCCTTACACACAGGCCTTCCTGCCAAAAGCCTTAAGCCATTGTTACTGCTCTGAGTACAATTGTCAGACCTCATAAAGGAGAAAGCACTGATGGAGCAGCTGCTGAAAAGCTAATGCGATTAGCCTACTGGAACTTCAAGCAAGGAAAGTCTAAATATTTGAAAGTACATTTTCCTGTATCTTTATCGAAACTCCAAGTTCATAATTGAATTGGATTTTAATTTATATTAAAACAGTGGTTGAATCATTTATGTAGCTGATCCAAATCAAAGATAGCAAAATAGTATTATAATGTCACTTTAGTTTTTTCATAGGATCAGCTTCAGACCTTTACAGTAAAAATAGCTTTAGGACTAGTCACTGTAGGAACATGCAAACAGAGATATTTTGCATGTACAGCTTTTAAATACTAGGCTCCCTCCCTTGTGTGCTGCACCATCTAGTTAGGGGTGACTTACCTAATATTTAAAAGTAAGGTTCTTTTCTGTCAAAAATGGTTATTTTGATGGAATCACCTACATTTTTTAAAGCTTCATCAATCAACCTACACTTCTAGACCTGAAGCCACGTTTTCCTTGTCAGCCTAGAAAAAAGGCACAATAGATGCTTCTGTTCACAGATGACTTTTAACTTTCAATGCCATTGGTATATTTTCTGGCAAAACATATTATGTTCTTACTGCAAAGTTAAATATACTAATTGGGTATTAACCAATTTTACTATGTTTTAGGGGTCAAAGGCCATACACTGGGGTCTTGACAACAGTGCCCTTTGTGTGAAAATATCAACAATATCAGTCACCAAAAATTGTGGGTATCATGCAAGAAGCTGGATCTTCTCACTCATACACATATAGTAGACTATACTTCCCCCTGACAAGTATTTTTCTCTCACCTCATGCTATTTGTGGTTTGGAAGTATCACTCGCCTTCAACTGCAATGGATTTGTGATTATATTACTCCTAAAAAGTAACATAAAGTATTGCACGTTCAAGTCTTTATGCCATACATGCAATGCTTACATAAAGCAATCACTTTGGGTATTTTCCACTTAATTTTTTAATATTGTCATAGTTATCTTCATGTCAATTTTTGTTTGCAAACCTGAAGTAAAAAACACAATCTACCTTTTTGCTTTTCAGCCCAGGGCAGACATCTTGGTATCAGACTGCAATAACAGTGGCAGATTATGTTTTTTGCCAGTTCCCAAGGGCTTTTCCTCATTGCCTTTAGGGCAGAGCATGTTTTTTAAAAGTTTTTTTATATTTCAGGTGTCTTTGCATCATGGTACTGTGCCTCTGTATGATTTTTTAGGTTTCATCTCACCAGTGGATTTTTCTTCCCGCATCCAGCCCTGAGTATTTGTTTTTTATTAATTTAATCTCACATGGCTTCTCATATTAGCTATAAGGCCCTTGTATGTTGTTGCTTTTTTAAGTGGATGGCTTGAAAGCCTTTATTTTGGATGTATGCCAGAATATTGATACTAAAATACCGTCTGACATCAATCAATCAATTCTTTCTTTATTTTTCCTTCCAAAGACAGGACATAAAATATACACATAGATATAAACATCATATAAAATCAATCTTGTCACGGCAAATACAAACTCATTTTCCGTTGAAAAAGAATACATCAGCTTACAAATACAGTACTTTTTCTCGAACCTAAAGTGGCAGTGCAAAACACTTGGGTTCATAAATAGCAGCAAATATTATCTAATTGTGCAACAAATAGAAACAACTGCAGCCAACAATAGCAGCAATTATTATAGAAAAATACACAAATAATAAAATCGGGCCTATAAAGGAGTTAGCAAATCAGGTAAACATTTTAGCAGCAATACCAATGCATTGCATACCGAAAGTGATAAAATACATTAAAATTAAAACAGCATACTTCAAAAAGCTGCCAACAGCAAAACAGACTTCGAAATCATTAAGTTGCTTCAAAAAGTTCAAAGCCGCATTGCACTTAGAAAATTTGTGTCTGCGCAAGAGAGGTATTGAAAATTTCCTGGTAAATGAAAGATAAAATTGACAAAAAAACATACAAAATGTAAAATGATTTGAATCGAATGTTCATCAACCAACGAAAAGATCCCAGCCTGAACTTAGATAACACATTCCTTTCATGCACATTATTTACATATATTAGATACGGGGCAATGTAGGGAGGAACTTGTATGAGGCAATAATCCCTGACCGTGGGTTTGGCTACTTCAGTCAATCCCCTGGACAGATCTTTGTGTTTTCAGAAGCTCACCAAAACCCACTGTCGATTCCCTTTAACAATTTGATCTTGGTGCTCAAACATAGAGGGATAACCAAGTCCCGTAAAACAGGTTTTAATGTAATGGAGCCAGGGGATACAAAGGCCTCGGGTACAGTTTGGACAGTCTCTAATAATTGCCCTATTAAAATCAGCTTCCTCATTTGTCCAGATGGAACACCAGGTAGCTAAAGGTGCCACATTTATGATATCTTGGACATAATCGAGACCCAACTCCAAATGGAGGGGAAAATGCGGCGAAGAAGGGGGCACTCCTAAAACTTCACGGCAAAATCTGTTCTCCTACAGCTGCATAGCATGTACATCCCTACATTCCCAGATCCCCATACCATATGTTAAAATCGGAATACATTTACGCTTATACATCTCTACAATAGGGGCTATGGGCTTTTTACCTAAGGAGATTGCAAGTGAATAAGTGGTACCAACTGCGCGTGTAAATCTTGTTATTCTATTTTTTATGCAGGTATGCCACGTACAATCTTCATCGAAGTCCAGACCTAAAAACGGGAAGGAGCTAACCCTTTCCAGCTTTTTACCATCTATATTCAGGCTATAGGACTTAGTGTTTTTGGGCAACAAATCAGAACAAAAGTTTTCTAATAGTTTGGTTCCAGCCCCAAATCCTTCAGAAAGTTAACATCGCTATGTTAGACCTGGCATCCTTGGTGTGGTTTCCCCTGACTTTTTGCCTCTGCCTCCTATATTTCTGACACTGTGCTGGAAATCGTTTTTGCTGGTTTAGATGCTTTGGGCACTTTGCACTGCTGATCAGTGCCTGCCAAAGTGCAGGTGCTCCCTGGTTAAATTACTATTGTTATTAGTTATCTATGATTGGCATATTTGTTTTACCATTAGGTCCCTAGTAAAGTGCACTGAGTGCGCCAGGGCGGGTGATTCAAATGCTACCAGTGGGCCTGCAGTACTAATTATGCCACCCACATAAGTAGCCCTAAAATGGTGTCTCAGGCCTGCCATTGCAGTGCCAATACACAGTTTTTTAACTGCCATGTTGTCCTGGCCAGTGTACACACTTGCCAGGCCTGGCCCTTCCCTTTTCTTACACATTGGACACCCCTATGGTAGGCCCTAGGTACCCCCCTGGGCAGGGTGCAGTGTATGTGAAAGATAGAACATGTTCTAGTGTGGGTAACATGTCCTGATAGTGATATACTGCCAATTTCGTTTTTCACTATTGAAAGGCTATCTTGCCCATAGGATAACATGGGGAATGCTGTGCAACATGTTTACCTGCATATCTTCCCATAGCGGCAAGATAGACATATGGAATCTGATATCCCTGAACTCAGAATGTAATAACACATCTTTTAGGGAATATGGTTTTTAAATTCTAAGTTTGGAAATAGCACTAAAGTGGCCATTTTTTGTTCAGCCTTTCTGTGTGCCTCTGCCTGTTTGTGGGTTCACTATCTGGTTTGTGAGTGACAGGGGCTGGGGTGGCTCCAGGAGACTGGGTGAGTCAGCACTAGGCTGAATAGACCTCTCTGCATGTAGAGTGGTGGGAGTAGTAGCACCTGGGTCTGAATAGGGCTGGTCCTGCCTTCCACAATGCTGGCTCCACCTCCTGCGGTGTGTCTGATGGCCCTGGCCCACACTCACAAAGGAAGATGTGCACTAGCAGAGTGCACCCAGATCTGGTTTGGACTGGATCCAGGACCCCTCACACAGGAAGAACAAAGACTTTTGGGGTATAAAAGTAGAGCTGAGTCCCCTGTAAAATTAGATTCGGAAAAACTTAATGATCAAGAAGGAATCCCTGCCAAAGAAGAACAGCCAGGAAGACTGAGGAAAAGTGCTGCCATTTCTGAGTGTCTGGAAGCTGACCTGCAGTTGCTGTGATTGCTGCAGAAGAGGACTAAGGGACTGTCTGCTCTGTGTTGTGTCCCCCTTACTTGAAGAGGAGCTGTGCTGTGTTCTTTGCCTCCCCTGAAGTCCACCTATCTCCAAAGTCCTGGGAAGAGCTGGCCTCCTGTTGCAAACTCAGGGACACAAAAGATTGCAGAAGAACATCTGTACCTCGCTGTGGGCGTGTGTCTTAACCCCAGCGTGGTTGCTACAAGAAGCGTGTGGTTAATTGTCACCATCTGCCTGCTCTTCCCTGCTCGTGGCCGTGAAGAGGCCGGGGAGTATTGTGCCAATTTCACCACCGCCGGCCCGTGTGCCGCAAGTGCCTTGTGTTAATTTCCCTGCCGCTGGCCCGTGAGCCAGCCAGTCCCGCCGTCAATTTCACCACCGCCAGCCCGGGAGAGTGAGCGCGCTTCGTATGCTGCCCGGAGGCTCAGGGGCGATTTCACTTCGCTGAAGAGAAACTCCGGAGCATTGCCTAGCAACGGGGAGGCTCGTCTGCGAGGAGCCGTGTTGGAATCCCCGAGTGTGACGAAGCCCCGCAGCTGAATGAAGAATCTCCAGCCACAGGCAGGAGAGGAGACAACCCCCCAGGTAACGCTCGGTCTGCTGTTCCGAGTGCAGCATGCGTGTCAGCCTGGGCCGGGTTGTAGGCCTGCAAGGAGCTGGCGGCTCGGGGTTAGAAAGGCCCTGAACGAAAGGGGCTGAATTCAAGTATAGCACGTCCCGTGCTCCAGCGAAGGCAATATTCAGGAAAAGCATCCTAGTGGAGATTTAAGGATACAGCGGGGGCAATAGTTAAGGACAGAGTCCTTTTTATGACGGGCGCTTTTGTAAAGGGTGATGTCCCAACTGTGAAATTGAGTGCACAAACCTAGCACATTCCGTGCTACAATGGGGACATTTTATCGCTAAGGGCACCATTTTCACAGTGATACTCCCTACGCCAGGAGCGTCATTATTAAGGAGCATCTTATTTGGCTTTTGTGAATTTCCACACACTAAAAAGAAGGGCTCACAGCCATACCGAGTGTTTCTATTATTTCCAATACGTTTTATGAGGAGAATATTGACAAAGAGAACATTACTAAAGTGAACTTTTTCCACAAGAAAACATCTCTAGGACAAGATTGATTGTCTATGTGATTTGTATGTCGTTTTGATCTGCCTAATCTATATAAAGTGATTTATATTTTTATAAACAACTTGTGGAGCGTCCATTTGTGGTGTTTCACTATATTACTGTGAGTGCTGGTACAAATACACATTGCCTTGGGGATAAGCCTGTCTGCTCGTGCCAAGTTACCAAGGGGGTGAGCAGGGGTTATCAACAGTGTGTATCCCCCTTACCCTGACTAGAAGTAAGGGTCCCTATTTGGACAAAGGTACTTACATCTGCCACCTAGAGACCCCCAGATCTAACATAGCTAGAAATTAGTTATTTTTGACTGATCGCAGTCCTTGCCATAAGGACTGCGTCGTCCGCATAAAGGAGCGCTGGCACAGCCTTATTCTCCATCTGCGGCACATCCGCCCCAACCGTAACTAATGTTTTCTCCAGGTCGTTTGTATAAAGGAGGAATAAGACTGGGGCGAGGACGCATCCTTGGCGTACCCCTTGCTTAATACTGAACTGTTCTGAACATTCACCTGCATTACCATACCTCACTGAGGCAGAAAGATCGTGGTGGAGGAGCCTCAGAAAGGAAGCCAGATCCGAGTCGACCCCCATATTTACTAAAATGTCCCACAACTTAGAGCTTGAGGTGTAGTCGAACGCGCTGGTTAGATCCATGAATAGTAGGTGAGTAGAGGTGCCCTTCGCATATTTATATTTGGCCAGAATAAGGTGGAGATTAAGACATTCTTCTATCGTGCCTAGACCTTTCCTAAACCCATACCGTCTGACATAAATATTGCAACTTAAATACCATTTTGAAAAATATTGTTCCATTGAGTGAAGATTTTCTATTATTAAATCCAATAGGGTGATATTTTTGTGTGCATTGTTTAGGGCACAATATTTTTGTCAGACAATCTTTAGGCAACAATATTCTGGTACCTTAATAAATTGGGTTATTATTTGAGAGGGGTGGAAGCCCCACCAAGGCAGCACCCTCAATCTTTGTCAGAGTGAACCACAAAAGTCAATGAGGGCCAGATTACATGTTTGGCATTGAGAGAGCGGCCCGCCATACCACCGTCGAGGCCCAACACCACCAAACAGGGCTACTACGCCCAGCAGATTACGAGTGAATTCATGGTCTGGCAGTTGGGCGGCATGGCGGTCCTGCATCAGTGCAGTAAATGTGGGCCTTTATGCTGCATCGCCACAGGATAGCCACAGCCTATGAAGTCCAAGCTGTTCTGGACCTGGGGGTGAATGTGCTGGAGCAGAGTTTTCTATTGAAAATGTATTGAGATTTAAGCTCCAGTTTTGTTTATATGTTATGATTAAAATTACTGATTTATAATCATTAATTACTAATTTTGTTAAAAGTCATGACTAATCAATATTACTAATAAAGAATTACACGTGGGAATGCTTTTATGTTGCCTAATGAATACGTGAACTAAGTTGGTGTACAATTTAATTAAATATGTGTTGCTAAAGTGCTATTTGTTTCGTGTTTACGCTTTTAAAATAACGTGCTTTAATGCTTTTTTGTGTCGCAGATGGCTAGGTAATTACATACACATAAGGGTATTAGTGGGGATTAACACTGTATAATCATTATGATGTGGTAACGTTGTTTTGTGTTTCTTCTAATTAAGATGGTCCGTTTTGGCCTAAACCAAGAGGGCCGCTATTTACAGCCTGCACTCGAGTGATTGAAATGTGACGAGAGGCCTTGCTGAACATGGTTGAAAGTCACCTGACTATGGCTTCTGGCTGAATTAAAAGTTTCCGTGAGGACAGCAGCTCCAGGCTTGCTGCCAATTGCCCTTGGAGAAGAATAAAGCCACAATGAACTCTGATAAACTTGCGGTGGCTTCGCTATGGTTCCGAGGAAAAGCATTCATGAATGTATCGTTTCCTAACTTGAGTTTCCTTCTTCCGTGTTTTTATTTTTGTGATTTTTGTGAGCGGAGGTTTTCCAAATGTTGCGAGTATACATTCTTTCCTGCTCGCTCTGCTCAGCGGCTCAACGGACGTTTAGAGTTTGTTTGTTACTTTTATTTCGTTAGTTTCGCTATAAATAATGTTAGACTAGAGAGGGTCTAAGGCCACTTCTTCCTGAACCTATGCTCGTGAGGATCGATGCTGATCGAGAGGACGGCGACTCGGGAGACTTTATTGAGAGACCTGTCCTGACCCATTTAGCTAGAATAGGTAACTATGAGAATAATGATCTTGCTAATGATTGACTTTCATTTGAATTAATTTAGATAAAAGATAACCTTTGTTTGAATATCAGTGTCAGGTGGTTATTTCTTTGTCATTTATTGAGTTCCGGATGTACTACTTGTGTGTTAAATCATGACTCAAGACATAACTTTATGGTCACATTGACCTCGCACTGGATGCAGATTGGTATAGGTTTCACTCATATATACAGTGTGGATAGAGTAATAGTAATGAATGTTAGTGTGATGGGCCCTAGCGTATGATGAGTGTATGTGCGTGTGACTGTGGATTTACTCTGTCCGTGGAAGTAGGGAGAATTTATATGCGCCGATCTGCAGCAGTTTCCTGGTAGCAGTATGATGGTTAGAGATTATTGTCTTGATCTGATAGATTGCTTGTACATAGGCTTTTTGATTCATTGATTTATTGATTGATGTTGGTATATGTACTAATACTATATGTTGAAGTCGTCGTATTGAGTTCTATGTAGTGTGTACGGCTTCTGGAACGTAGGGAGTTGGTGACGGTTCCGTAGTAGGGCAGAGGGAAGTAAGTGCTGCTCTCGGGAAAAACAGGATTGTTGGCCCTGTACGTATGCGGGGAAAAAACGTGTGACAATTGAAGTTGCGCGTCACATTGTCTGGGTTCGGAATCAGTGACATGGTCGTGTGTTACTATTAGGGATATATTTTCGGTATAAAAGGAGTGCGTATGGTAGCGAAGGTTATCTGTGAAACTCTGGTCTTAAGTCCCAGGGATCCGTAAGGTTTGCCGTTAAAGCTTACCGCTGGAGAAGTAATAGGTATTCTCTGAGCTTGTCTGAAGGACTGGGCAGAGGTAAGCGCTGCTTGGTTAACGTGTGTCATAATTCTGTAGTGGGACAGACTGTTCGCTGTTCTCGGGAAAGGCAGGATTCTGTGTGGTTGTGCTACATTTTTTCTGGTGTGAAAGTGCGTGAATGTATGAGCATTTAGTTGATTGTGAGACTCTTTGGAGCAGTCCTAGAGGAAACAGTTAATGGATGCATGTTAGAAGGGCAGAGTAGAGGGATGTGCTACTGTGTCAACGAAAGTAATAATTCCGTAGTGGAGCAGAGGTAAGCGCTGTTCTAGAGAGAAGCAGGATTCTTGTGAGAAAGAATTTTCTTTACTATTCTGTGGTTAGCGAAGCAGACAATGGAGATGTTTATATGTTGTAACTAATAAATTTTGTGGAATCTGAAACGAAGTCTACTGAAAAGGCTTTGTAAAGGAGGGGTAGACAAGTGACAGGAGACAGAGCAGAAACGACTGCAGCGACCATTGACGTCAGAGACAGACCGCGCTGTGATTGGGTAGTGGATCAGAACAGTGCTCGCGCTGGGATTGGTGTGTTGGTGTGAGCCGCGCAGGGATTGGAAGGAGTACAGGGTGACGTAGACGCTCCAGGATTGGTGCGTTGGTGTGAGTCGCGCTGTTATTGGATGAAAGATCGTACAGTTGCGGAAAGGACTAGAGGGTTGTAGTAAACGCGAAAATGTATTATCAACCGGAGGAAAAGAAAAATAAATCCTTGTTCAGTAAAAGTAAAAGGTGGTTCGACAAGGATAAAAACATAATAACTAGAGAAGGTGAATTGCTACCTCCGACGAGAACTCCTGCATCCTTCATGGTTGCGAAATATGGGTATCATACCTGTATATGGTTAGATAACTGGGCTAAGTACACTAAGGATGACGGTGTTTTCGCGTTCCCGGAACATGGTTCATTTAATCTGGCGGTGTTGAGAAATTTACGGGAAAAAATGATGTGTCTAGAGCCTAGACCAAGGCCGACACAGTTTGAGGCGTTGGTGGAATGGGAAGATGAGGTGCATGAGCGAGAAAAGCAGAGGAGTGGAGGCAATTATAGGTATATGTTCGGGAGAAAATATGATCGTGAAACTCATCATGATCGAATGAGGAGATGGCGAGATGCTAGTATGTCAGAGGGATTATATCCCATGAGGACAGTTGACGAGAAGGAAGAGAGGAAGGGTACAGAAAGGGTGCCTGATGCAGAAGTAAGAAGGCATGGGGCTAATGATTATGAGGATGAGGTCTTGAATGACATGATTTACAAGAGACCACCTCCATATAGACCAGAACCAGAAGAGAGCACGCCAGTTGCTACTCCAATAAGAGATACTTTGCGGATTGTTAAAACTGAGGTTGTGACACCTGATCTGAAAAGTGGTAGCTCTTTCATGGAAAGGGAAAGAGAGAGAGAGCGGGAGAGAGAGAATCGAGTCAGTGACGAGAAAACAAGGGAATTAGCCAGAACCACATCTGAGCTGACTGAGAAAATTAGAGAGCTGACGAAAAATCTGGAAGCTGTTACAGTGCCTGTAACCATAGGTCCGGTTGTGCCTATTTTTGATAAGCAAAGAATGGGTGAAAATGGTTTGACAGTTCCCTATGTTGGAAATGGTTTGGTTGGTACTTGTTCTTTGGAGGAATCAGGAATGAGAACGGGAGGAAATAATTTGAGACAGTCGAGACATGACACATGTAGTGGAGGATCAGATGTGCAGCCTTATTCAGGATTGAATACTGGTTGTTTGGGAGGAACGATTTTGGAACCACAGAGGATGGCAGAACAAGTGGGTGCAGTGAAAAAATCTACAGAAATAACAGCTGAGGATTTGAATGATTGGTTGAAAGTTCTTCAAAAGAAGGATAAAGATTCACAGGCAATTGATGTAACCAGGTTGCGTATAGAATTGGAGGAGCTTATTGCAGGAACAATTCCTACAGAAATACTGAAAAATCATCATGATGGAGAGCTGTTATTCATGTGCAAGAGTATCACCTGGAGGGCTAAGAGTACACATGATAGGTTAAGAGCAATAGCGAGTGAACAAGGAGTTGACATGGATAAGGTGAAAGCTTTGCAGAAGCCTTATAGGGTGGATTTTACCGACAAAGACATTGAGAATCTAAATGGTGTTGGCAGAACAGGGCAGATTAAGGAAATGATTGCCTTATTGCGAAAATGGGGTGATGTGGAAAGGTGGAAGGATAGATGGTACAAGAAAAGGGAAGATTCAGTGGACAGGACTTACTCAGCATTTCCTTTGAGAGAAAAAGAAAAAACAGTGGATGCTTATCCTATGAGAGAAATTCCTGGAGGAGGATATGTACATGTCCCATGGACTAGACAGGATATTTTGTCATTTACGAATGATTTCCCTCGACTGAGAGAAAAGCCCGTCGAGTGGTATAGGCAGGTAGACAGGTTTGTGAAATTGTCAAAAGTGCTGTGGATTGACCTGAATAGTCTGTTTGATATAATTGTTCCAGCAGACTTGTGGGCAGAGTGTAAAATAGTTGTAGATTGGCCTGCAAAGGAGTATCCAAGAGATCCAAAAACAGGAGCACCAGATCCAGAGGTGATGAAGAAGTATGACCAGGTTATTGTGTTACTGAAAAATAAAGTACCCCCGAAAGAGACAGACTGGGTTAAGATAGATCGAACACATCAGGAAGCGAAAGAATCAGTTCATGCTTTTTATGAAAGGCTGATACTGGCTTTCAAACAGTTCAGTGGAGATGAACACCTGGGTGATAAGGATTTGAGTCATTTTGTATACAGATTTGTATATGGCTTGAGACCTGAAATCAGTGAAAGGATTCGTGAGCACACAGTTGATTGGCAGAGTAAAAAGATTGATGAAATCTTGAGACATGCAAAGTACTTCAGTGATGAGATTGAGGCAAAACAGAGAAAGCTGAAAGAGAAAGCAATGTGGGCACAGGTGAAAGTTGCGGAAAGACAAGAAGCACAGTTGGTGGAACAGGCAAATAATCCAGGAAATAGGCCCAGATATGTAGGAAAAGGAAAGGGGAATCTAGAGGAGGCAAAGAAAAAGTTCCCTTGTCACAACTGTGGACAATTGGGGCATTGGAGATCAGAGTGTACCAATCCACCATTAGTGAGTAATGAGAATAAATCCTTGAATCAACAGGTGCAGAACGAGGGGTGTAATCATCAGCAGCAACAGCAGAAGGTTGTCAGACAGCAGAGTCAAGAGCCAAAACCGCCCTTGCCGCAGAATAGAGGGTCCCAAAAGTATAACCAGGACTCGGGATTCTACAATGATGAGCAGGTAAACAAACCGAGACGTTCAAACCCGGTACAGCAGTACTGGTTAAAAAATGAGGGGAGTGGGTCTGAAGGGGACTATTGACGGTGCCGAAGAGAGGAGGAAGAGTGCATACTTGGTGCAACTCTAGAAATAGACCAGGCAGGACCATTTGTAGATGGGAAAATAAATGGGGAGAGTGTTACTTTTTTGGTAGACACAGGAGCAACGAGATCAACTGTCAGGTCAGCAGATATAAGAAATCTTCCTCTCTCGGACGAAGCAATCCAAGTGGTTGGTGTAGCAAATACACAGATTAAGACTCGTCTTACCGAACCAGTAAGGGTAAGAATAGGGAAATTTTCAGACATGCACAGATTTGTAGTCTGTGACACTAGTCCAGTGAACTTGTTAGGTAGGGACTTATTGTGTAAGATGAATTGCACAATTTTCTGTACTCCGGATGGAATAGCTTTTGAAACACCAGATGAGGATGTTTTGTACAGCATGACTCTAGATAATAGAGAGAGTGAGATTGTTGGTACATATGCTGTGTTTAATCCAGATGACTTGCCTCAGGAGTTGAGACACACAGTAAAAACAGCGGTTTGGGATTTTACTGGAGAAGATGTGGGATTGATGAATAATGTAGATCCAGTGAAGATTTCAGTGAAAGAGGGGATTGTTTATCCTAATATTCCTCAGTACAGATTGACACCAGAGATAATTGAGGGAATAACCCCTATAATTGACAAGATGATTCAACAGGGTGTTTTGAGAGAGTTACTGAGTAGCCCGTGTAATTCACCGATAATGGGGCTAAAGAAACCTAATGGAAAGTTCAGGATTGTACAAGATTTGAGAAAAGTTAACAAAATTGTGGTGGCATGTTGACCCATTGTGCCAAATCCGTCAGTGATTTTGTATCAGATTCCTCATGATGCTGAGTGGTACACGGTAATTGATTTGTGTCATGCTTTCTTTTCAATTCCATTGCATCATGACAGCCAGCCGATTTTTGCATTTCGGTTTGGACAGCGTATTTTAGCATGGTGTCGTATCCCACAGGGGTATACAGAGAGTCCTTCGATATTCAATCAGTTATTGAAGAAATCATTGGAGAGTTTGATCATGCCTGAAAGCTCAGTACTAGTGCAGTACATCGATGACCTACTTGTGGCATCGAAGACACGTGAAGCTTGTGAAGTAGATACCATAGCTTTACTGAATCATCTGGCAGATGGAGGGTTAAAGGTATCTCCAGCCAAATTGCAATTTTGCAAGAAAGAGGTGCATTATCTTGGACACAATATTGAAAAGGGTCTGAGAAAGGTGACTGATGACAGGATCAAAATTATCAGAGGAATGAGAGCACCGATGACCCAGAGAGAAGTGAGGATTTTTCTGGGGATGGTGGGTTATTGTCGTCAGTGGATAAGTAATTTCTCCCTGATAGCAAAGCCACTGATTAAATTGACTAAAAGTGAGGTGAGAGACCCATTGGAATTGGATGGAGAACAAATGGCAGCATTTGAGGAGTTGAAGAGCAGAATGTGTGAAGCCCCTGCTTTGGGAATGCCAGACTATGAGAAAGAGTTTGAGTTGTATTGCAGTAAGAGAAATGAATGTGCACTTTCAGTGTTAATTCAGAATCATGGACAACTGAGAAGGCCAATTGCGTACTTCTCATCAACACTTGACCCTGTAGCTGTGGGTTTGCCAGGTTGCCTGAAAGCAGTAGCTGCTACACGCAAAAGCTTGGAACAGAGTGAGGGTATAATAATGGGATATCCTGTAACGTAACATCGGGGGTGAATGCACACGGGGGTACCACATGAGCCCCCTGGCGTGCACCAACATGCATGGCCCCATGCATTGCCCTATGCACCAACATGCATGGGCCAAGGAGGCCCTGTAGGGCCCCCTTTGTTTCCTGATTGCCAGCAGTTTAATGAAGTAAGAACCTCCATGAGATCGCTGGCAGTCAAGAAACTCGTAAAAGGCACCACCAGCAAATTGTGAGCCCCTGACTGCCATGCCACAACCACCAGGGAACACAGTTCCCTGGCAGTTGTGGCAGTCCAATGCCAGTCCAATACGGCGGTCAGACCGCAGGTGCAGCGGTGGCCGGGCGGCCATGCCACTGTGAGTTTGGCTGTCTACGGACCGCCAAAGTCAATATCATGCCCTGAATTACCTGTGTTTAGTCCTCTGGTAGACTGTCCAAAAGCAGTCAGTCTTAACTTAGATTCACAGTGTAAATTATTTATGTAGCATACAAACAGTAACAAAGTGAAAATACAACACAAATCTCACACCAATTTAGAAACAGAGAGTAACAGTTTATAAGTTATTAGACACCAAAACAACAAAAGTCCAATCACTAGAACTGGATTCAAGTGAAAAATAGCACCTAGAAGATCAAAGGTATCTGGTCACTGGAGGCCAGAGCAAAGTCAGGAAGGGACACCTTCCTGCACAAAACAAAGCAATCCATTGATGCTTTTTCCTCTTTCTATGTGACCTGCAGAATGCAGCATGCATAGGAAGAGGAACAAATAAGGAGATATAAAGATATTTCTCCTCCTCCATGGGGAGGCATACAGTTTCCAACGTATTCCCAGCTTTACAGATCCTTGTAAATCTGGGAATGTGTCAAAAACCATGGGTGCTGCATGGGAAAACCCACTGCAAGACCCATGGAACACCCCCCGACGCACTGTAAGGCAACTCAGCAACTTGCGCAGTGTTGGCTTACACCATATCTGCGAAGCCATGAAAAGCCACCCAAAGGAGCTTTGCGTGGCCTGGTAGATTTGAGTTTGCACTCTGCGCTGCCAGAGGGTCATAAAAAATAACGCACCGTTGGCGCAAGGGGTTTCTAAAAAGCCCCTTAGAAACTCAAAAGTGTGGTATTAATTTGGATTCCGGTTTCTCTTAGTATTTTTGCAGGTTCTAAATGTCCATGCTGTTACTGTATTATGTGCGGATTACTTCTATCTGTCATTCATTGGAAATCAATATTTCAGAACTTGTTGCACAACCTTTAACAAATAGGATTTTACAGGAATTCAGCTGACACCTAATGCCTTTAAAGCATGTAATGTTTAATACAGCTTTTAAAGTTTAAAGCCTTATTTGGTTTAAAGGCGGTAAAATATGCCATTTGAGTATTATCTAACAATCTGTGAAGAAATGCTATTATGTTTATATAAAAACGTGAAAACTGTTCATAGACCAATTACGTACAGTTTTATGGCGCCATTCCCTATTTTACAATGTCTTAATTTTCAGAATCCACTGCATTTTCCTTCTATTAAAAACAAATATATTTCTGCCTCTGGTCTCTAATCATTCATCTGATTCTATAGACTCAATCACGCTGGAAGATTTAGTCTGGCTGATTTGGTGACTGCTATTCTTTGACAGACATATTTTTCCATTAAATATCTCCATTTATGTAAAGGTCCATTAAATTTGAGATACACTTTTTATTTTCAATTTATAATTTTTTTTTAATTGTACTAAGAAAATCGTGGCGCACAATTCTGATTGAAAGTAAAAAATAAAAAAGAGGGTTATCACGAGTTTAATCGTGGGGGTAACTTGAGAAATGTTTTTAATTTAAATTTATAGAAATGTGCACATATTTGTTTTCAAATGTATACTTTAGTGCAGCAGTGTATACACATACGAGTCATACACTGTAATATAAATGAGATTGTATGAAACAAAGCGTTTTAGCTCAGTGGTGATTTGCTACCTTAAACCACACAGAGTAGTGCTGAATGTGTCTTTTCGGCAGGAGACCGCCAGTGTTGGAATTTAGAGAGAAAGTGTGATTTATGTCAGGTGCACTTCAAAGTAAAACACCTCCAGGATTCAGCCAAAGTAAGAGGTGGGAAATACAGAATTTAGAGTCGCAGTAGATTGACAGTGCGGAGGCATCCACACAATGAGATTTAGGATAGAGTGGTCAAATGTCTGTTTTAAGAGGATTTCTCATTGATTTATGCTTTTGATCTGTTGCTGCATTCCAGTGATTGACGGTTCTACCAAAACCTACCTGATCCTTATTGGAGTTTTATTATCGTTTACTGGACTAGCTGACATGAATAAATTGAAAAGGTGCCTTGTTTGTGCTTTCGAAGTCACACAGATGTATTCATTAGATGGACGTAGACCACTGTAAAGTAGTACGTAAAGCTGACAAGGACAACCAATTAATTCTCTCCTGGAATCAGCCTGCATGTGCATTGTTGCTTTAGTAAAGGCAAAAAATAAAGACAAGTAAAGTCCTGCATGTCATGGCAGTATCTATACTGCAATAGTCGTGAAGATCTAGTTAATTCAATCAGTTGTAGAGGAAGATATTTTTCAAAAGGGAGTATATAGTATTAAAGGAGTTCTAGGCCCACATTTTTAAGGGGATGTGTTAGTGAAACCATGATTTGTACCTGTATTTTGTGCAGCTAGGCCCCTTTAGATTTACAGAAGTGTCTACAGATGATTGTGCGTATTCTTCTGTAATCGAGTGGTCAACGAAGTAAAGATAGTGCCTGTGTCATGTAAACTGCGATGTGCCTCCTCCGTATACTGGAATATCTTGGTTAATGTACCTGTGTCGTTATACAGATGCAAGTTCAATGTCAAACAGATCTGGGACAATGAATTGCCTGCAAAGAAGTGGAGAGGTTAGTACACCCCCAGAGTGCCAATGGCAGAGGGAAGAGCAGAACCTACGCAGGGGATCCTACTGCAAAGACAATGAAAGAGCAGCACTGCCATGGTCTTGGCTTTTTTCATTCAATGTCACTGCTTGTGAAGGGCATTCTAAAGGCTTTCATAAGAGTGAGTGTATTGTTTGACTGCAGCCATCCTCATGAAGGCCTTCAGGGTCCTTTTCAGCCACCGTCATGGGGACCTTCATGGTCTTCTTCAGCCACCCTCATGGGGACCTCAGGGTCTTCTTCAGCCATCCTCAAGAGGGCCTCCAGGGTCCTCTTCAGCCACCATCATGGGGGCCTTCAGGGTCCTCTTCAGCAATCATCATGTGGGCCTTCAGGGTCCTCTCAGCCACCATAATGGGGACCTTCAGGAACCTCTTCAGCCACCATCACTGAGACCTTCAGAAACCTCTTCATCCACCATCATGGGAACCTTCAGGGACCTCTCCAGCCACCATCATGGGGGCTTCAGGATCTTCTTCAGCCACCAGCATGGGGGCCTTTAGGGTCCTCTTCAGACACCATCATGGTGGCCTTCAGGGTCCTCTACAGCTTACCTTGTGTGGGCCTTCAGGGTCCTCTTCAGCCACCATCACGAAGGACTTCAGTGTCCTCTTCAGCCACCACCATAAAGGCCTTCAGTGGTCAGTGCAGCCCGCTACAGAAAATAGACTCAGATGCTAACATCAGAGTGAGTACATGTGCTTGAGACACCACTTTTCTGGGGGTATTCTGATGCGTAGGGTTAGTTTTAGCAGGGCACATACAGCGTAGATTTACGCCGGTGCATCCAGAGGAGTGTGCATATTTTTGCAAGAGAACGCAAGCTTAGAACCAAAAGTTTAGAACAATGGAATATATGCCACAATGAAATAATAAGTAAACTATGCATGTCTACATCCTGAGAAGCTATCATTTTTGATGGTTCAATAGAACAACTGTTTTATACATGGCAGAGCTACAGGCTGCTTTTGATCTCCCTCCATAGGAATTTCAAAGAAAATCCTCTGTGAGAATCTTCTATATATGTGTGGAATGCTAATGCACAAACAATTGGCCCAACATCATAAACTAACTACGTTATTATATTTATTGTTTTGTGGTCTGTAAATCAGTTTCACAAAATGAGTGCTGCTGACTCCTAGGTCTGTTGGCATTGTAAACAGTCTTCTGGTACAATATTTTGGAAGTAACTATGATGTAAAAAACAAGAAATACATCTACTCAAAAGAAGACATTTTATATTATGGCTGTATTCAAGTCAGTTACATAGAAATCGGAAAAGAAGTGTAATCGAAATGTAATTTAGGTGATTTCAGTAAAAGACTTAAGATGCATCGGTTTCTGTCAAACTAAGTGATGTTACTTGAATACAATGATGCAGACTGTTAATAAGGTTATTCTCCACCCTTTTGTTGTAATCAGGAATGCTTCTGACTTATTTCAGTATGTTGGAAGATTTTCGAAGTGTCTAAGGCAGTTTATTTTTCCTAATATTTAACCAAACTATTTTTTTTCCTGTTCATTATTCCTTTCCTTCCCATTTATTGGTTGCTGTCTATTTGTCATGATATACATCATAAAAACGTTTGAAAATAAAACGTGAAGTAACATTGTGGTATGGATATTGCATTAGAAATCTCTTTTATGAATCAGTCTTCCCATTTTGTCAGCCACACACCCACCTGCCACTTGTACATTCCTTTCATAAACTGAGAAGTATCAAAATTAAAAAGACCCATGTACATCATTCATTTGCTCATAATAGACTATGGGAGATATGTACGAGGAAGTGGCGGAGTGAGGCGTTAGCCATTATGGAAACACAAGGCTGCACCATATTGACAATGATATTGTGCAGCCTTGTATTTCCCCATGCGATGGCACTACATTTAGCAGTGTAGCCCCAATGCAGGCACCTTTGCACCATAGTGCAAGGGTGTCTGTGTGCAGGGGAGGATTGTTCATGTGTAGGAAGGTGACCCTTCCTGCACATAAACAATCCTGAAATGCCATGTGTCACTTTCATGTGTGCTGCTTAATGCAGCCCACATGAAAGTCTCAAAATGTTTTTATTTTAATATTGTTTATATACAGGAAGGGGGTCCTTCCTGTACAATAACAATCCATTGCATTTTGCTTTTTCCATGTGTGCTGCACAAGGCAGCAAACATGGAAAAAGCAAAAACGAGGGGAAATTATGCATTTCTCCTTGTTTCACCAACTTAAGACCAGTTTTTATCTGGTCTTAATTTTGGCGCTGCCTCCTATGTACACTGCCCTTGTTCAAAATCAGTGGGTGTTGCGGTGGAACGCCCACCGCAACACCACTGCCCACCCCTTTCACGCTAACCATAGCGTGAAAGGGGGTCTTATTTACAAGGCAGCGTTAAGCCACTTTAAGTGGCTTAACGCTGCCTTGTAAATAAAGCTAAGCCCCTATTGCCACCACAACATCGATAAAAGTGACGTTGTTGTGGCGCTATAGGCTTGTACATATGCCCCTAATTTTCTTTTCAACCAGTGAGCCTACAAGACCACAAAACCCAACTGTGTCATTTTGAGGGTGGGACTCCAGCCTGGGCTGCTTGAACATGTACCTTGGCTAATAGATGGATGCAGAAATACTGTGGATGTGACTGATGGTATTGTGATTCCAATTGAAACCCATGTTAGATGTGAAGGACATCTAACATGGGCTTCAATTGGAATTCCATAGAGCATATTATCAAGCCAATTATCGCCGTTTTAGCGTCAGTTTTCTGCCGCTAAAGCGGCGATAATTTTATCGCCTGGCTTGATAATATGCCCCTTTGTCCTGCATGCAGGAGTACGGTGGATCTGAAGAATGGTGGCCAGGTCAAGGTTGGATGCACGGAGATGGCACTACGGGGTCTCGGATGACAGTGGTACAAGGTTGGTTTTGGGTCAGGGTTGTGGCCTGCCTCCTGAGTGTGGGTGAGGAGTCTGAAGGTCATCCTGCAGCACACAGTGATCCATTGCAGCTATCTCTGCTGGATGGTGATGTGGCTGGGGCGCGGGATGTTGACGCTGAGGTGTCTAGATGCAGCCTGGATATGGACAAATGTCCCTGGATTTTGGATGTGGCTGCTCCGTAGAGGGCAGGACAGTATTTGACACGGATGTTGTCGTGGACCTGGGGGATGGTCCGTCTTACCTTGGAGTGGATCTATCTGGGGATCATGTGCATAATGCTGAGGGTGTTGCTGTGTGAGGTACAGATGCTGGTGATTACCATGGCAAATGTGAGCAAGCAATCCATGATGCACAACATCTTGTGTGCGTGGACACTGGGTGCCTGTGCGGGGCTGCTGTGGGTGGGACACAAGCAGTTGACCCAGCTGTAAGGGGACAATCCTCAGATGTTGACCTCAGTCCTGTACAAGTCCATCCTCAGGTGGCTGCTGTTCTGCCATTCATCTATGGATCCCATGCAATCTTGAATATTGGAACTGGAAATGTCTGCGTCCTTGGTGAGGGTGAGGAGCGCCTGGCTGTCAATGGCATACGAGTTGATGATGAGGTGGTGTGCGCATGTGATGGTGGATAGGGGGGTCCTGGACACATTGTAGATTGACACGCTGAGAGATTATACCTATGCCATGTGCCTCACGACAAAAGCATACTACATGCAGAAGCCTTGAGTCCCACTCCCATGCCCTTGCAGGGGTACAGAGCTGGTGGGGAGTAGGAGGGACATGACCTGGTGGGTGTGACAGGTCCTGGAAGGTGTGGCAGTGCTGGGTAGGCATTCGGAGTTGCACACTCATCATGCAAAGGTGTTGTTTGTGCGCTCAGTGCATGCCTGAGAGCAGGCGGGAGATGTGTGGATGGACCTTGCTTGGAGGGTGGCTGCAACATCAGACTGTAGTGTGATGTGGGTCATGCAAGGACCTGAGGGTCGTGCAATGTGCACGTTGCATGTGCAGATGGTCCAACCTTTGGTACCGCGTGGCGCAAATGTGGCAAAGACAAGCTGAAGACAGCCAAATGAATGTGTTGAAGGAGGAAGGGAGGAGCACCTTTGATGTGTGTGTGTTGCCAAATCTGGAAACTACGTGTGCCCTTGCTGCAGTGGCTGCAACAGCAGGCGGCATGTCCTGGGAACTATGCCACAATATCCACACAAAGACTAGGATGTCAGAAAGGACTACTGCAACAGGTGTATGTCAAGGAAGGAGTTACCGGTTTGCAATGGCACACCCAGAGACAAAGGATGCACAATCACCAAAGATGACTGACACCGGATCATGCAACTGAAGGCCGAGCTGCGCACAGGAAACACACCCCAGAAGGTGTTGACGGCCCGTGGGGGGGACTAGCATGCCAAAACACACACACAGCCATGGACATCATGCACAATAGAGAATCAAATACATGAAGAACAGCATGCAGGTTGCTAATCTACACATAGACTCATATGCACAATCCTTGACAACCATGCCAGAGATGCCGCATGCACAGTGGCAAGACACCTGCATTGACAGAGATGAGGCACCTTGGAGGCTGAGGAACACCTTTATTACTCAGGCTCACACCTATGCAAAAGCATCAACATTAACAGACTCACAGGTCTATTGGATTAACATGTGGGACCTACACCGGACACCCCCTTTGCACCACAGATGCTGTAAATCCATGGTACTGGCACACAAGTGAAGGGGTTGAGCCAAATATCCCCTGCTGCACACGGAGAGGTTGCAATTCCCCATTGAGCATCATATGGGGATGTCCCGCAATATGTCCACCCGTAGCCTCCCGTATGTTTCCGAGGGAAGTTGTACACACATTGAGGCCTTCATCACAAACCACAATCCCATAACAGATTACTGTCACGAAGTGTGACTATCAATTCATGTGAGTCATGCCACATGTCATGTGCCCAATGGTGAGTCGACATGTATGCATAGTAACAAAACGTGCACAGGAGCAGTGCCCACACATTACAAACAACTACCATACCCAAAAAGCCTTGCTGAAATCCTTACCCAAAGGAGAATTTTCACCATGTCCGTGCATGTAACGCTGATTCAGCACACGTTGCATTACTCATGAGGAATAGCAAGAGCACCACGATGCCACGAGCAGACAGCATGCGCAACTACCTGGGGATGAGAGACACACAAGAAGTCAGGAAAAAAATAGTCATCCACATGCATGGTCATCTACTCTACATGAATAAGGTTGACACCATGCAAGTTGTCAATTGAGTGTGTCAGCTAAAATGTGTGGAATGACATCAGCACTCGAGTGACACATCAGCACACACCTCAAAGTCACTTAGCATACAGTCAGCTGGACACACACATTCCAACACATGCCACACAAGGCTCCAAGCGTGCACACTCAGACCCAGGGACTCACCATTATGAGAAGAAGTTGCGTATGAGCTGACTCCGGATGTCCTCCTCCTCCTCCTCCTCCTCACTTGCCTCGTGACCAAGGCCGTCATCCTCCACGGGTGGATGTTCCTGCTCATCGGGATCCAGGATGAGCAGCTTTCTCCACTGCCATGTTGTGCAGCATGCAGCACACGAGGAAGATTTTTCAGACCTTCACCGGTGCATGTGGGAGGGACCCGCCGGTCTTGTGGAGGCACCGGAATCGGCTCTTCAGGAGGCCAAACGTCCTCTCAATCACTCGCCTGGTCTGCCCATGGGCGTTGTTGTAACGGTGATCTGCAGCTGTTCTCGGGTTGCGGAGAGGCGTCACCAGCCATGGCATGTTGGGATAGCCAGAGTCCCCTACATGGAAACATCATGTAAAGAAGTGGGTCAGGAGATGCCGTCACTTACTAAGATACCGCTGAATACTGGACAAACAGAGTCTACTCACCAACAAGACATGCTCGTTCGTTGTGCAGCTGCAGCATCATTTCTGGCACCCTGCTACGCCTGATGATGTAGGCATCGTGTGCTGACCCTGGAAAACGTGCACAGACATGGGAAATCACCATGTTAGCAAGACACACCACAAGGGCATTAATGGAGTGGTAATGTTTACGGTTACGGAAGGCTACCTCCTGTGCCTGTGGTGGTACCAAAGCCACATGTGTCCCATCAATGGACCCAATTACATGGGGCATCCCTCCCAGGGCATAGAACTCACCCTTGATACCTGTCAACAGCTCACGAGTTGGAAAATGGATGAATTCATCCAGGTGCTCCAACATGGCTTCTAAAACATCATGCAGGACACGGCTGACCATGGTCTGAGACATGCCACCCATATCAGCTATGGTCAATTGAAACGTACCGGTGGCAAAGAAATGTAGGGCTGACATCACCTTCATCTTGGGGGTCAGCTCAGTCAGATAACTATGTCGCGTTTGGAGGTGTGGTGCCAGCCTGTTTGTCAGGTCCACAATTAACCGTTGGGGGAATCTGTAGCGGCGTATGCAGTCACGTTCCCTCAACGCAGCCAAGTCTGGCATTGGTCGGGGGAGAGGCAGTGCTCTGCAGAAAATTGGAAGGAATAACGACGATTGAGTAAATTACTACACCAATGTCAAGGAACTGAGCACATGTTCAACAGCTAATACACATATGCCACATACAGAGTCTGGTCTGTGCAATACATCCTGCACACGTATGCCAGCCAGGTGATACTCCTACCAAGAGCCAGCTACAAACATGGATAGTCAAGGTCTACATGACATGCCATGAAAGTAGCTGTGGGCCAGTGTGAGTGAACAGTCAGACACATTAAAGGAGTGACATACATCCACATATGTGCATTAGAAGGATGTCATCGCATACAGACAGCTGCCGGCAAGCTAGACGCACAGGTCACATGTCATGGAAAAAGGACACACCACACACCTTGCCATGAAGGGGTACATGTCAAATATGATCACACAGACATTTAAACTACGCAGATATGTCCTAAGCTCGCAAGTCCCTGTTAGATGCATACAGACACACATCACGTGTTATTCCACATGTGTCCTGGTGTGCGTAATAGTGTGACATGGGCATCTACACACAGACACATGTTGGATGCAGCTACAGCAGATGCCGTTGACCGAACAACAACAGCAAGATCATGGGAACACATGACACACACATGACATAGTCACATCGTGGCACGCTGGTAGTGAGATGTCAGGTGTCATCATCCGTGTACCTGGCATCAGGGAAGAGTTGCGGGTGTTTGGGACTGTGCCATGCCAGTGATGCAGTGCTTGACAAGTTTGAACTACATGCACACATGTAAAAGGTGTGAAGTGGAAGTGCGCCACATGGTGCCCCATCCCACATGACATGTGTACACAGGTTATCACACAACTATTGGGTTAAAACATGAGGAGACATGTGCCAGCTCACTGCCTGACACACCTAGGCCCTACACATGATGCACTGCACTGACAATGACTTGATGTCCATCCTTGTGCGAGTCATACACCTCCATTCCTTTCCTGTGCGCCTCCTATCACCAGTGTAAGCTGTGAAACGCACTGTACACACGCTCTGAGGGCGTGTGTACAGTCGTATCACTATATGGGGTTTGGGTAGGAGTACGCGTGTGTGCAAGGACCGTACACACGTACGTGTACACACTGGTCCTATCCCTATGGTAGTGTTGGCGTAGGCGTACGCCATAAAGATACGGCTTGTACCCGCGTATGTGCCGCCCGTATCTCTATGGCGTACGCCTATGCCAAAACTACCATAGTGCTACGGGCCCTACACACGTGGGTACGGCCCGTAGCACTATGGTAGTGTTGGCGTAGGCGTACGTCATAGAGATACGGGCCGTACCCGCGTATGTGCGGCCCGTAGCACTATGGCGTACGCCTACAGCAACACTACCATAGTGCTAGGGGCACTACACTCATGGGTACGGCCCGTAGCACTAGGGTAGTGTTGGCGTAGGCGTACGCCATAGAGATACGGGCCGTACCCGCGTATGTACGGCCCGTAGCACTATGGCGTACACCTACGGCAACACTACCATAGTGCTATGGGCCCTACACACGCGGGTACGGCCCGTAGCACTAGGGTAGTGTTGCCGTAGGCGTACGCCATAGGGATACGGGCCGTACCCGCGTATGTACGGCCCGTAGCACTATGGCGTACGCCTACAGCAACACTACCATAGTGCTACAGGCCGTACACACGCGGGTACGGACAATATCACTGGAGTAGTGGTGGCCTAGGGTTACGTGTGGAATGCACCGTACCTGTGTGTGGATAGTGAAATTACATAGGGGACACATGAGGGACAAGTATAAGGACCTAAATGCATGCTGGTTGCCATGGAGACCGAGTTTCCAGTTCAAAATTTTTCATCAGGTGGCCAGCAAAAGTCGGTTGGAGACAATATACTATGTTGCAAAGTGGATGTTGACTTGACATCATGCTCAAATTTTAAACCATGCAAAGGCCCTCACTGGGGTAGGTTTAAAGGGATTGGAGGAAACGTAGGATGCAAATGAGATTGACCAATCACTCTGTACTCCTGTAAATGAAACAGCGCAGCAAGGGAGATATAAGGCAGCCAGGACCCATGAGAGAGCACTTGCCTGCACAACCTTTCATTCCACACCACTGCTGCTGCTTGTGATTCCTCTGGCACCATGTCCAGGTCTGTGGAGAGGGCCCAGCCTTTCACCCAAGAGGAGAATGAGGCGTTGCTGGACGTCATCCTCCCACAGTACCCCTGCCTGTATGGGAGACCAGGGGAGCAGGTGAGTGCTGACTCCACTAGCTTTGACTGTGCCCCTTTTTTGTGTCTGTCACTTCTGGCATTGTGACCAGGTGTGACAGACATGCAATGTTGGTCATGGTGGGTCCCAGGGGGGGGAATGCCTTATGTCTCCCATGCAGAGCATGATGTGGTTCATATCTGCACTCCTCACTTGCATTGTGCTTACTGTGACAATCACTGCATGGTGCATGCCACGTTCAGCCTGGCTAATCCTCTTGGGAATGTTGTTTCTATAGACCTGATGTGATTCTGTGGTCCTCCCAGTGTGACAGGTGACTGTAACCACAGATGTGTGTGAGTTGAGTGTACCTGTGGTGATAGTGTCCAAATGATGTGTATGGCCCCTGGACATTGGTGTGTGTGTAAGTCCCCTGTCATGTGGGTGAGTGTCTATGTGGAGTGTTGCACCCCAGCTGCATGGAGGATGCATATGCCCTACCCATCTGATGTGAGCAGGAAGCCGTGCTGTGTGTCTGACGTGCTGAGCTAGCCCCACACCTATGACTCCCCCAGTCAAGTGGCACATGTGCAGAGTGATGTTTGTACCCGCAGTTGCCAATGGCAGGTGATTGTCCTGTGCCTTTGTGTGTCTGTGTACTCTGCTGAGGTTGCATCAGTGGCCTGGGGCATGTGACTGCTTTGAGGTGCTGTCCATACTCCTGGTGTTGCTTGTGATGCACAGTGTGAGCCATGATCATTGATTCTGTCGCACCCCTCATGCCACCTGTGTACTTTAAATGCCGCGTAGTGCATTTGGCCTTCCCCAGAGGATAATGTCCCTATGACAAAGGTGCAATGAGTTGGCTGCATACTATGCCCTGTTCAAACAAGCCTAATTGTTCTAATGTGTGTCTCTGTGACATGGAGCAGGTGTATTGATGTTGTCTCACTTTGTCATCCTCATAGGTAGCTGCTTACGCCAAGGGGGAGATATGGAAGCAGGCCGTCAGGGCCGTGAGGTCGGTGGAGGGTCGCAGTCGGCACCTGGCCCAGGTGAGGAAACGCTGGCAGGACATCATGTGCTGGACCAGGAGGATCGCCCGGGTCCTGCTGGGGGACTCACCTCCACGCAAACACGGCGGGCGCCGGCGCCTGACCCACCAAATGAAGCGTGTCCTGGTGGTGGTCTTCCCTGACATGGATAGGCGGTTACAGGAGAAGCAGCAGCAGGAAGGGGGTAGGTACATGTGTGTTTGTTGTGTGTCACCAGCTTTTGGAAGTGCTCAGTCGCCTGGATACACTGCCAGGGTTTATATGTGCAGTGCATATCCTGTTCCCCGAAGTCAACCGGTCCTGTTCTTCCTCCCTTCCCCTCCTTGACATGTGTTCCCAGGTCTTTGTGTAGTCACTCTTGCACAAGGTAATCTAGGCTGGCAGTTAATCCAAGTGCCCAATGCTTGCAGCATCATGTGTGGGGGTGGTCTGTGACATGTGTTGGGACCTTGCCTGTGCCCTGTCCAGTTCAGTCATTTGGGGGTCCATGATTGTTGGCACTGATGCAGAGTCTCAACATAGGAGTGTGAGGCTTAAAATGAACTGCCTTGCAGCATGTATGACCAATGTTGTGGCCTCAGACATGATGTGCATGAGGGGGAGATATGCATAGTGCAGGGACGGTTGCTCCTGTTGCAGTCAGATCTATCCAGGACCATGGAGCAGTGTGGCCACTACAGTCCCCTGAGACACCTTTTCCTAGGAATCATGTGTGTCATCCAACACTGTGGACATTCTCAGTGTCTTCAGCATAGGTTGGCCTCTGTGGCATTGTACCCTGGCCTCATTTGTATTTACGTAAAGTGTGCTACATGTGTCCACTGTACAGGGTGACCCAATGTGGCTTGTGCATCCTCACACTGGCCAGTGCCTGTGTGTCTGTGTACAACTATCTGATGATGGTTGTTTGTCAATAATATGTGTGGTCAGCCCCACGAGGGGTAGTTAGAGTGCAATTAGGATTTAATGGAGCCCATTTTTGTGATCCCTGATTAAGAGGTGTAAGTCCTTCCTCTGTCTCAATCACATTGTCTCAGGTGGGGGGGGGTTGTGCGGGCAAGGCCCACATGTCCAAACCTTATGTCTCCTTGCCAGGTCTGGCCTGTGTGTGATGATAGTCTGAACAGACACTCAACAAGTATTGACCCAGTCATGTTGTGCAGGGTTTAATGTTTGTGCTTTGCAGCATGTGTCAAAAGTTAAAAGACATGGTTCCTGCACATCCATTTTTGGCAACGGTGTGTGGTCCAGATGCTGTGCTCGACTGTCCACAGACACTAGCTTCTCTGTATTATTCGATATCAAGTTCTTTGCTGTTGTGTCATGCTCTCCATTGTTTCAAAGTGGCATGGTGGGTCAACCAACTGTGTAGTGCAGGGCCTACATATGTGCGTAGTATTGTAGATGTTACTCATGATGCTTTTCATGCTATGCACTGTGACCTACGTAGTTTTGACTCATGTGTCATATGTATACAGGTGTCTGATTATTTCCTGTCTCTTCACCTTGCCCACAGCATCGTCGGGGGACACCGAGGGAGACACCGGCACGGACGTGGAGGAGGGATCTAGCACCGGTGCCACCAGTGCTGGGGAGTCTGGCACAGCAAGTGGCACGGAGGGCAAGGGGAGTCAGGCCGAGGACCTGTCCAGTCCCAACACTGACTATGACGCTGACGGGTCCGAGACTGAGCTCCCAGAGGGGGCGGAGGCTGCTCCCACAGCTGAAGGCAGCAGTACATCTCTTGCCACCCCCTCCATTCCCATCACCGCCCTCCCACTTGCTCGGGTCCCTTCTGTCCGTGCTAGGCGACAACATGTCTCCTTCGTGCCAGGCACCGCACCCCCTGCCCCTGTCTCCCCTGCTGCCGTCAATGCCGAGTCTGTGGACATCCTGCGGCAGTTGCAGGTTGGTCAGACATCGCTGCTTAATGTCCTCCATGGCCACACCAGACTGCTGACACAGATGGTGTCGTACATGGAGGGCATGTCAGCAGCGATGTCTGACCAACGGATGTTGCTGAGGTCCATGGACTCGTCACTGACGGCAGCAGTGGGTCTCCTGCAGCGCTCTGTCCCCCCCCTACCCCTGCACCATCCACACTTCCCACTCCCATGCCTGTCCCAAGCACACCCAGACATCCCCATGCACGCACCCCACCAGACACAGGCAGCACACCAACAGGGAAGGCCAAGCGCACTCCTCCTGTCACGCACACACAGGGGGAAGAAGGCACACCCACTGGGTCAGGGGGCAAACGGCAGCCACGCAGCCACAGTGGGAGTCCGCAGTCCTCACGACCCACTTCCTCCAAAACCACTCCCCTTGGCTCCCCTGCCCAACAGTCGGACAGAGAGTCCTTCATGGCCAGTCTGTCCCTCAGCCCTAGTGTGACACCACCCCGCAAGCGGTCGAGGAAGTCCCCCCCCTGTCCACACCCTCCCCCAGTAGCGCTGCAACCCATCCCTCTGACCCCCCCGCTCCTTGGGGCCTGTGGTTCCTTTGGGTGCAGGGGAGATGCTGGAAGACCTTGCAACCGTGTGCAGCGACATCCTAACCACCACCTTTGGCGCTGCCCCACCCCCTGTATTGGAGTCGTCCGTCCCTGCACCAACACCTACCCTTGCCCCTCCTGTCCCTGCGGTGCCTGGTCCTTCCCCTCCACATGATGCCCACCCCCTGTGGATGAAAAGGAACTCTGAACTGTGCAGGCAAGCTAGGGGAGACGCGTCCCAATGTGTCCCCCCCAGGAATTCGCATATGGACTGGCCTATGGGCCTTGTATATAGTGTACATTTCAAATCAAATCATTTTTTATGCCGAATAAAGCATTTTGTTTTTCATTTGCACACAAATGCTTTTCTGGTATTGCTGTTGGTGCTGCTGCTCCCTGAGTTGGGGTGGTGATAATGTGTTAGGTGTCTGGGAAATGTTGTAGTGTGCGGCTCATGGGGAGGACCCTGATATCTGCGTGCCATCACAAGGTCTCTGCAAATAATCTTTGGTCATGTAAGCTCTTACTGTATGGTGACATTATCCCAAGGAGTGTTCCTTCCTCTGTGGCACCTGACTTCTTCCCTGCAGGGTGTTTCCCAATTGTTGTGCTGACCTGTGTCTACATTTCCTTGCTTTGTGAGGGATCCCTTCAACTTTGCCCATGCCTGCTCAGCAATGTCTAAGCCTGCATCGTCTGTGCCATCCTTGGTAGTCACTGTACTTGTGTATGGAGTATGTTGCCATGGCTTCATGTGGACATGGTCCCTTTTCCGCACTATGCATGTGTGTACTCCCAGCCTAGCACACATGTGTTACTTGTTCTGCAGGGTATTTGGGCACCTGACTGACAATTTTGGGCATTGTATCTGTGGGTACTCCACCCTTTTCCTTCCATGGGAGGCAACAACTTGTTGGCTGCCCCAGCACCTGTACATTCCTATCAGACCTGGAATGTGGGTGGCAGTGCATGTTCCCTTAGGCTCTCTTAGTTTAGTGGGGTTTAACATGAGGATACAGTCTTGTTGCATGATCTCAGTGTGTGTATTGTGCTGCCACCGCCAGGGGTGGGTATGCATGTGTAATTTGTCATCACACCCACATGTGGTGTGTCATGCAGTGGGGGAAGGACATCCATCCTCATGGGAGTGGAACACTGCTGTCAGTGATGTGTTGTCATGGCACTCTCAACATAGTCGCTCATTGTGGATGCCTTCATGCATCCATGGAGTTTTGCTCATCGGAGGATGATGTACACACCCCCATGTCTCTGTCCACTGCTGGGAGGCCTCTGCACCCACCCCTCATATGTCTGGGCACTGCTGGGAGTGATAGGCACCCACCCCTCATATGTCTGGGCACTGCTGGGGTCCTCTGCACCCCCCCCTCATATGTCTGTCCACTGCTGGGAGTCCTCTGCACCCACCCCTCATATGTCTGTCCACTGCTGGGAGTCCTCTGCACCCACCCCTCATATGTCTGGGCACTGCTGGGAGTGATAGGCACCCACCCCTCATATGTCTGGGCACTGCTGGGAGTGATAGGCACCCACCCCTCATATGTCTGGGCACTGCTGGGAGTGATAGGCACCCACCCCTCTTATGTCTAGGCACTGCTGGGAGTGATAGGCACCCACCCCTCATATGTGTGGGCACTGCTGGGAGTCCTCTGCACCCACCCCTCATATGTCTGAGCACTGCTGGGAGTGATAGGCACCCACCCCTCATATGTCTGGGCACTGCTGGGAGTGATAGGCACCCACCCCTCATATGTCTGGGCACTGCTGGGAGTCCTCAGCACCCACCCCTCATATGTCTGGGCACTGCTGGGAGTGATAGGCACCCACCCCTATGTCTCTGTCCACTGATGTGGATCATAGCATGACACCCACCCACCCGCCCACACGCTCTGAAGGCCTGGGTACGGGCCGTACCCCCAATGTTGGGATGCCATAGGGGTATGGCCCGTACCAGGCCTACAGAACGTGGGTACACGTCGCAGTGGAGAAGTGTGGCTCAATGATTAGAGCGGCAGACCCTGATGCAGAGGTCTAGCCCGGGACCAGGGTTCAATTCCCTGCCTCGGCGGGTCTTGGGCTCAAAAATTCCACGGACCTGATAATTCTCGCCTCAGTGCCTATTCCAATCATGGAGTCCCACTCTGCAACTCTGGGCAATAGCTTGCTTAATCTCCACAACGGCCCCCACAACGCTAAGGATGCCTGGCCTCCACCTTGGGGGTGCCCAGGAGTGGATGCCTCACAGGGAAAGCCAGGATGGGTTCCACAGCGGTATTCGTACAAGCGCCTTGAGACCCTTGCGGGTGAGTAGTGCGCTATACAAGTATAAAATTTACATTTATTTTTTACATTTACATTTGCACCACGCGTACCCCTACGTCACCCCAACATTGGGGGTACGGCCCGTACCCAGGCCTTCAGAACATGGGTACGGGCCGTACCACCATTGTTGGAGTGACGTAGGGGTAGGCGTGGTACGACCCGTACCCATGCTCTTAAGGCCTGGGTACGGGCCGTACCCCTACGGCATCCCAACATTGGGGGTACGTCCCATACCCAGGCCTTAAGAGCGGGGGTACGGATCGTACCACGCCTACCCCTACGTCACCCCAAGAATGGTGGTACGGCCCGTACACAGGCCTTCAGAACGTGGGTACGGGTCGCACCACGCGTACCCCTACGTCACCCCAACATTGGGGGTACGGCCCGTACCCAGGCCTTAAGAGCGTGGGTACTTGCTGGTTCGTAAAACGCTGCTTGACTCCGTCCGAACGTCACGTACGCGGTGTCCCGGATCGGAATTGTGGGTATATTTTAGCCGGTCAGTGTTTTTTACGATTCGTACGGAAATGGTATTTCTGTACGAATCGTACTTGCGGGTTTGTAAGGTGGTTTTCCCGGGTATGAGTCGGACGGAGAATACGCTCCGTACGACGGTTCGTACCCGGGTTTTACAGGATCGGAATCGGCACCGTAATAATACATTTTTTACAACACAGCATAATTTCCACAAAGTAATTTTTTTGCCTTTTTTGATGTTCTCAGAATGTATTAAATTTCACTAAAAATAGTGATTTCAATCGTACTCAACAGCGGCCAAAGAAAAAACAATCTCAAAGATTGTTAAAAAAAACCAACATGCTATTCTCAACAAAATAAAACAAGATACAAATCACAGATATATAAAATGCATACAGCTAACAAAATTTTATAAGTTTAACTTTCAAAAACTGTAAATGTTGTCGCTTTAAAATATTCACCGAATCTAAGGATGAATTTTTGGAGGATGCACCACGCCCACAACGTTTTCCTTCAGTGGTGTGGAAATTTTTTACTTTTCTCGAGGGGCAAACAAAGACCAATGCCACCTTCGTCACGTGCAAGATTTTCAAAAGAGTTCTGTTGCGAGGGGATCCTAAAAAAAAATACTCGTGCGGCACGGCAAGTATGATGAAACACCTCAGGACCCTTCATCCAAACAATCTTGCACGAGAAGAGTGCAAACAGATGAGAAACACTCCTGTTCTGTATCTGTAAAAAAGAATCACAAATAAATGTATATTAATAACTTTCAAATTTATACTATTCCATTACTGTACAAACACATTTTATATAAAAATTGACTAAGAAACTATAGCCCTGAACCACAAGTGTGACGATCGTTAGAACACTACATGCATAGTGCATACTACTTTGAAGCAGTTCATGCCCTAAAGCCTACCTCACTAAAAGACTACATGCTATCTGACTAAATGATTACAGTACTATAAGGAGACACACTTGGTGAGTGACAAGGTGTTTGCTAGAAGTGTATGAATACTAACTAGGGAATTGAAGGTGTGAAAGACAACTGTGTAGGTGATTAGAGGACTGCATCCATACTGGATAGGCATTTAAAGCAGTCCATGTGCTAAGGCCTGGCTCACTGCTTGAGTACTTGGGTACTGACTGAATGATTAGAGTACAGCAAGGAGAGTGCCTAGGTGAATTTATAAGTGGTAGGCTTTTCACACAGGGAATGGATTAGTACTTGTTACTGAATGGGTCACTAGAGGAGTGCAAAGGGAGTGACAGGATGTTTGCTGGACTGTATGGATACTGACTAGGGAATTGGAAGTGTGAAAGACAAGTGTCTAGGTGGTTAGAAGACTGCATACATAGTGGATAGGGGTTTGAAGCAGTCCATGTGCTAAGGCCTGGCTCAGTGCATGAATACTTAGGCACTGACTGAATGATTAGACTACTGCAAAGATAGTATCTTGGTGAATTTATGAGTGTTTGGATTTTGGCACAGTGAATGGATTAGTACATGGTCCGGAATGGGTCACTAGAGGACTGCAAAGGGAGTTACAGGGTGTTTCCTGGAAGTGTATGGATACTGACATAGCGAATTGAAAATTCGCTATGTTAGAAGACTGCATGCATACTGCATAGACATTTGAAGCAATCTATGTGGTAATGTATGGTTCACAACATGAGTACTTGGAAACTGACTAAATCATCAGACTACTGCTAGGTTAGTGCCTGGGTAAAACTTTTAAATTTTCAGTTCTGGCACAGTGAAGAGAATAGTACATGGTACTGCACTTTAGTGTCAAACCCTGCCTCATTTTATCAATGCATAAGCAAAGAATAGCTTTTAAAGCTACTAAAACTTGACAACATGACCGATTTTAAAACAGTTATCTGTCATCAAATACACTATGTTACCAAATGCTTCTCTCACAATCCTTACCCAAATGTACACAGACTCACTGTGTGATTTTAGACAAGCAACACTATCCCTAGCAGTTTACCAAAACTCATTCACTAGTCTAGAAGAGGTAATGGTACTGCACACAATCTACATATTTAAGTACAGCACATTAGTGTCAAAGCATGACTCATTTAATCAACGCATAAGCAAAGACTGGCTTCTAATGCTACTAAAACTTGACAACATGACAGGTTTTAAAAGAGTTATCTGCTAAAAAATACACAATGTTACCAAATGCTTCTCTCACAGTGGTTCCTAAATGCACACAGACTCACAGTGTGATTCTAGACAACAACCACTATACCTAGGAGTTTACCAGAAATCATTCACTACTGTAGAACTGATAAGGGAACTGCACACAATCTACATATTTCAGGACTGCACCTTTGTGTCAAAGCCTGACTCATTTAATCAAAGCATAAGCAAAAACTGGCTTCTTATTCTACTAAAACTTGACAACATGACAGGTTTTAAAACAATTATCTGTCAGCAAATACACAACGTTACCAAATGCTTCTCTCACAGTGGTTCCCAAATGCACACACACTCACAGTGTGATTCTAGACAAGCAACACTATCCCTAGCAGCTTACCAAAACTCATTCACTACTGTGGAAGGGGTAAGGGGACTGCACACAATCTACATATTTCAGTACTGCACTTTAGTGTCAATGCCTGACTCATTTTATCAATGCATAAGCAAAGACTGGCTTCTAATGCTACTAAAACTTGACAACATGACAGGTTTTAAAATAGTTATCTGTCAGCAAATACATGATGTTACCAAATGCTTCTCTCACAGTGGTTCCCAAATGCACACTAACTCACAGTGTGATTCTAGACAAGCACCACCATCCCTAGGAGTTTACCAAAACTCATTCACTACAGTGCAAGTGGTAAGGAAACTGCAAACAATCTACATATTTCAGGACTGCACTTTAGTGTCAATGCCTGACTCATTTAATTAAAGCATAAGCCGTAACTGTGTTCTAATGCTACTAAAACTTGACAACATGACATGCTTTAAAACAGTTATCTGTCAGCAAATACACTATGTTACCAAATGCTTCTCTCACAGTGGTTCCCAAATGCACACATTCTCACTGTGTGATTCTAGACAAAAAGCACTATCCCTTCCACTATACCAAAACACATTTCTTTATCTAGAAGGAGTACTACATTTTAGTATAGAAACATAACTCATTTCACAAATTCATAAACAATGACTGGTTTCTAATTCTACCAAAATATGAAAACAGCACAGTTATCTGTCTGCAAACACATGAAAAACACAAATGCTTATCACACAATGGTTTCTACATACACACACACTGTCAATAAGATTGTAGAGAAAAAAGTACTCCCTACACTTTAGCAGCAGAAATACATTAGTCTGATTAAAATCAAAATAGTCTACATACATCCCCTCACAATTAAATAACTCACCTTTCAAGTTGTTTTGTAGATTAAGAAGTAAATCAGTCACAAGCCAGATTTTCTTTTACAGAATCTCTGCACTGTGCACCTCTCAGCAAAAACAAAGAATGGAAAAGTTTCCCTTTCATTTTCCACACATATACATGCAAACATCAAATCACAATCCTTCACACATAAACTCAAAAGCAAACACACATTTCTATTGGTTAAACATTTCAACCCTTTCCAACTGAAATACATTTCAACCCTTTCCTCAATCTGCCTTCTGCCTGCTACCATAGAAACAGGTTATGAAACACTGCACTGAGCACACAGGTCACAAGTTCAGCACACAATGTTGCTAAACAAGACAGGAAGTGTGCTTGACTTTTCAGCATATCAGCTTATCATATATAATGTTCCTTACAATCTGTTTTTCTTAACCAATAAGAATCATACTTTAAAAAACTGAAATATACACCCTACATTTCAGTGTAGAAAGTAGTCATACAACCAATGATTTCTTCCACCCAACGCTAGAGAATCCGAGTTCCCAACGCGATAGGATGCGCGCACCCTGCGCGCATTTCGCCGTTTAAAGAAAAAAAAAAAGGGGGGCCCCAGGGGGTACTTCTAGGACCCCCTAAGCACCTCTAGAGGGTCAGAGTATTTCCACTCTGCCCCCTTTATATGTTTTACACACTTATTCCCCTTGCTTCCTCAGCCTCGCTTCTACTGAGGCAGAAAATGGCCGCCAACAGTTGCTGGTTTCGAATGTAGACAGACACTCGACAGCCAATTAGCATTCAGTGCGTGATCGGGAGGGTGCGCGCTCGGTTCGGGGAGGGTGCGCTTACGGTGCGGGTAGGGTCCGCGGATCCTCCCCGGCCATAGATATTTATGTACTTTTAACTCTAATTTTCTCAGCAACTACTGAACGGATTCACACCATTTATGCAAAAGGCATGAGTCTGAACTGAGGACTACCTCTCTGCCAAATTTGATGTCATTCCGTTCAGCGGTTCGGACTGTAGCTGCGACAACAGATCCTATGGGAAATTGCATGGGGAAAACGCGTTTTGGGACCCCCCTTTTTTCTCGGCCCCCGCTTGACGAATCACCACGAAACTTTCAGGGTAGGAGCGGAGCGGAGCTGGCCAAAAGTTTTGAAAATTTCGCGAGGATTCATCAACCAGCGCCAGACTTATTGGGAATAGAATGTCGCGGATTTCCTATGGAAAATAGGTCCTAACTATAACTACCTACTGGCGACCGCCATATATATAGATGTATATATATATTCACTTAAAAAACCATAGGTTTCACACATGTTATAGTTAGCTGGACATTTCCCTCGTAAAAAAACAATGAAATACCCCCGTTATAGTTAGTGCAGGCAACTATAACTCACGCGACCGCAATCCTCTGCTGATGACGTCAGATATTACATCACTGTATTTAGACACCTATTTACCCATGTCTTCTTCCATTAATCTTTAGCTATACATATATTACAAATATTTATTTTTCAGAAAGACACATATGTAATCAGTGATGTAATATCTGACGCACCCACGATGCGTTGTCCGTGCCGTGCGCGCACGGTGCGCGCACCCCGCGCATTTTCAAAAAAAAAAAAAGTTTTTTTCACCCTTGGGGGTCCTTCAGTGACCCCCTGACCAAGGCTAGGGGGTCAGGAACTGTCCACCATGCCCCCTTTTCACGTTCTCCACCTTTGTTTTTCACTGCCTCAGACTGCGAGAGACAAAATGGCAGCCGACATTTCCTGATTTCGACCGATTCAAATGTTTACTGACATCTAACAACCAATCAGAATTGCGCTCGCGCGCGTCACCGTGCTCGCACGGTGCGCGCACGGTGCGCGCTTATAGATATATATGTACTTTTAACTGCAATTTTCTCAGGAACTAATGAACAGATTGACTCCAGATATGCAAAAGGCACATCCCTGACCTGAGGACTACCTCTTTGCCAAATTTAAAGTTATTCTGTTCAGCCGTTTGGGCTGTACCTTGGACTAAAGGTCCCTATGAAAAATTGCATGGGAAAAACGCGTTTTGGGACCCCCCTTTTTTCCCAGCCCCCGCTTGACGATGTGTACATTTTGATAAATTTATATAAAATTTTAAAATAAACTAAAATTAATAGTTTATTAGTTTTAAAAAAATATATATATATTACATTTTATATGTATTTTTATATTCATTTAAATTACATTCATTTCTTATATTTGGTAAAATGTATATTAAATCTAAATAATTTTTTAAAAGTTAATTTTATTATTTAATATATTTAACATTATTTTTTACATATCTAAAAAAACAATATTTTGTACATCGATATTTTTTATATCAATATTTTTTTTCGATATTTTTATATTTACCATTATAAATATATGATGGGGATATTTTTATGAGTCAATATTTGTCCATGGGGATATTTTGGGTGTTGATATTCCATCAGTAGGTTTAGAGGCCCAGCAAATTGAATGCACTTAAGTGTGCTTTGCTGTGTTGCCTACTGACCTTTTAAAAGTAACATTACATGCAAATTCGACTTTGGAATTACTTACAAAGTCTTAAACTACCTTATTTGTGCATATAAATCATCCCTAAGGTGGCCTAGGTATAGGGTGCCTTGCAACTATAAGCAACAACAGTTGAAAAGATGTTTCAATTCCCCGGTGAGGGCGAAACTGCCAATTTCGTGTTCCAGCATTGTAGAACATTAGCTCCGTAGGCTAACATGGGAAGGAGTGTGATAAAATGATATTGTGAAAGTGTCTAAATTATGATGGAAAAAAAGGTATGTTATGTTATGCATTACCATATTTGTATAGTGCAACTTTCACTCCTAAGAGCATCATGGCGCTGAGCGGGTTCACTAACAGATAAGGGTGGCCGAGACTGGAAAGGGTTTAAATGAGTGCTCAGCATAGAGCGTCAGGGGCTGTAAAAATCCAGGTTTTCAAGGTCTTCCTGAATAAAGTTTCTGACTGAATGAAACGAAGATGAGTGGGCAATTTATTCTAGGCCTTAGTCCCTAACACTGCGATTGATTTCCCTCCTTTTGAGGCATATCTAAAAGAACTTTCTTTCCTGATATGTCTAAATCCATCTCTAGAGCAGCCTCTCCTGATATGCCAGCATTTGACAGGTTGAGCCAAACTCCTCTGATGAGGTGTGAAGTAGCCTGAAAGGGAACAAAGAATAAGCTGCAGAACAAAGAGGCAGGAAGGGGGCTAGGTAGCCAAACTGGTCTTCAATGAGGTAAAGACACTTAGGACTGGACCCAGGCCTACTTTCAGTTCCTGCAGCCACATGGGAGCCCTTGTAATTGAATTAGCAGCGGGGCTGGAAGGGGAGTGTTAGAGAAAGTTAGCCAAACCTGTAGGATGGGTTAGCCAGACCTTAAGCTCAAGGAGAGATTTTCCCCCTTTTGGTTTTTACAGAACAGTGTTTTCTGAGACAAGAATTTGCCACACTTCAGAGAAAGTGGTTATCATTGAGGGTGACACCCTGCACCCCATTGGTCAGGGGTGACCCCCTGCTTGCCAGCTCAGAAGCCTAGATAGATATGGGAGAGGTGCCCAGCAACTCAGATCCCTGCCTGAAGAAACAAGAAGAAGGACTGTCCTTCTGGAACCCTTGGCCAGCACCAAGATGACTGCACTCTGAATGACCGCACCTGCTGCGCACTGTGAAACTACAGTAAAAGAAGGACTTTGCCTTGGACTAAAAGTTTAGGGAGTGGACTCCCTGAAAGCAATAGTTTAACCCCTTCAGCACGGCGCGGATTACCGCGCCGTGCTGAAGGTTCGTTGCGCGGGCGGGGCCGTGACGGAGCGGTTCCGTCATGCGCACAGCGCGACCGACGCGCATGACGGAACCACTCCGTCATAAGCAGCGATGAGGTTATAAGAGCTCCACCTGGATCATCTGGACCAAGAAGAAACCAGCAGACTACCTTCAGCTGAACTTTAAAGGATATGGACAAGTGCATTGTGGAAACTGTAGTCCCAACTCTCCAAGGAGCAACTTGGAGCTTCTGGGACCTTTGCTGGTGGTGTGGACCCACCAAGAATGCAAAAGGACCTCATGAAGGCATCTCCAGAATTTAGAGATAATTTGGAACATTTTGACCAAAAAGCTCCATAAGCTGACCGACCCGTCATCAAGAGTCACCACCTTCCAACACATACAGCACAACAACATGCACTTTCAGCCACACCCGAGCATTTTGCTTTACATAGAAGCACGAATATGTGGTAAATCATGAGGGATGAGAGTGCAGTATTATGTGGGTAGTTAGTGTGATGTAGGTGTTCATAACAATATAACAAATCACATTATTGTCCATGTGAAGGATAAAGCATTCCCTGCTCTACATTATAATGATTTTGCAAGTCACCAAGGAGTTCCATAACCAGATAGAGGAACGTGGCAGAAGTTCAATTCTCTTTACAAGTTTATGGAACTCAGAGGTGACTTGCATTATTCTTATCATGTACACCAGGGATACTTCTTCCCCTATAATACCTGGTCACACCATCCCCTTTCACATGAACCACTTAAAACATTAGAGCATAACTCTTTTTATATGAAAGAGCAAGCATGTTTGCAAACATGAAGTATAAAAATAAAACCGCTAGTGCAAAATGAAACACATCAAAAACCTGCTGGAAATTTCTTGCAGGCAGATATTGGAAACAGTTCAATACTAGTCAGTTAAAGAAAAAAGCTACAGCAGCTCGGAAGGAATAGAAACATGCAGAAAGGTTCTAACTTGTTTCTATCTAAGGAGTGAAAGAAATATACAGATTCACTCCACTTGTCATTGTAAATTATAAAAATACATCAGAAGAAAGAAAAGCAATGTTCAGTTTTGGTTACTAAACAGTTGCTTCAATCATGCTCCATGACCTGACCTGCCCTTTAGCAGGCTCTTGCAACAGGCATTGTGAAGTCAGAACTTGACTGCAATAACGTATTACTCTTCTGTTCTGAAGTCTCTTCTTTATAATTGGCGACTGAGTGCGTCCCTAGTTAACAAATATGAAGATATTAGAGACGTGCATTTATACAGGTTTTGCAGAATACCATGTATTACAAAGGGATTATGCAATTATTCAGATTGAGATCTTTAGTACCACAAGTAGTTGTGTGAGGAATGTATTGCAGCTCTTAAGTTGCAAGTAATTATTGTGTGACTTTAAATCTCTCTTTTTTTACTTGAAAAATGTTGTATCCAAATTTCTGATCCTGGAAATTGGAAGCTGCTATTCTAATGATTTGTTGTGTGGTTGTAGTTCTTAATCATCCTCAAGTCTTCTATGAAAAATTCAGTTTTACGAAATTTGTGAACGGACAGTACTCTGATTACTGACTTGATGGCATTTCAGAACATTCAGCCCGCTGCACACAATGATCTACAGCAATGTTCTTTTTAGCAGATGATATGTGTGCTAGTTGATCAAACCTTCTTTGTTGGTATTTAGGGTCCTCTCTTTTCCTCTCCATTCTCTGCAGTCATGACCTTCTTCCAGAATTTATTAGACATGGTATATAGAAATGTACATTTAATCATGCATTTTCCTGGGATCAATTAGGGTGGGTTTCAAGGCCCCACCTTGCTGTGTGGTTCATGCTAATTGCAATATGTCTATGAATATCTTGCATAGGCTAATATATCTTTCCATTGTGTTGTATGTTACTGAACTTAAACTGAAGTGAGAATATGCAACAACACAGCCACCTGAAGCATGGACTGCTCAGGAAGTAGTTACTGGGTGCCAGCCTCCTGGAGCAAAGAGAAGTGTCCAGTTGGAAGCGGATGAGAAGAGCAGGGGGCTAGATTCCTGTTGCTGAGCTGCCTCGGAGAAACAAATGTTATCCTCACCTCCCCTTAGCAGGAGCAGCCACAGTGTTCACCGAACAGTACCGTTGTATTGATATAGAAGGGAGCAGTGAAAGCAGGCAGATGGAACGCCCAAGGGCCAGGGCCGGACTGCCTACCGGGCGTTTTGGCATGTTGCCGAGCTGGGGGCTGATGTCACTGCGGTGGGTGCTAATTTCGTTGATGGAGACCTGCGTGTGCTTCGAAATAAACAAAGCAAAACGAATTTTGTTCGTCACACGCAGGTCCCAATCAACAAAATCAGCCCCCAGATCGGCAGCATGCCAAAACGCCCGGTAGGCAGTCCGGCCCTGCCAAGGGCAATGAAAAATGGCCTGATAGTTGAGCACTGCCACCAGGGGACTTTGGATGCAGATTACGTGCAAGTCTTCTCAGACAAACAAGGCTGCATTGGGGTCTTAAAAACATTGCATTAGTAGATATTTCAACCACGTTTTTGTTTTGGTCAGCTCTGCTTGAATAAGTGATATGCAGAGCAAGAGCAGGGTGTTAAGCATTGTTTGTAAAGAAGGCGCTGCTTGAGGAATGCAATAAAGATTGTTTACAAATTAAAATTGAAGTGAACCATTGATTGTCCTCTCATTGAAATTGCAGATTGGGTTGATGGCACAATTTCTGTGGTGTCTTCAGTAGTGAAGGTCTATTAATATTCCCACAATTTATTAGATACAGTTCCATGACCTTGAGTTTGCCTTATAGTGGTTTCTTGTTTGTTTTACCAGTATTGAATTGCCCTATGTACCAATAGGTCAGTTAATGAACTAAAGATGATTGTAATGCGACCTACTTCATTTACAGTCATGAGCTTGGCCACAAATTGTGTCTCACTTTGATTGGTGGCCATCACAGGGATGGTGGCCTGCTAAAGTCTGCAGAGCACCATGTCTGTGGTTGCCTTTCAATAAAGTTCTTTTTTTAAAAAAAATGTAGCCCATGTTCCTTAAAGAAGACAGTTTCATTTTAAAAAAAGGTTTAGTTTTTTGTTAATTTCTTTCATGTTTGGCAGTGGTCCTTGCGACCACTGCCTACTCTCTAATAAACTTTTGTTATCATTCACAAAGACGAAGGGGCCCCAAGAGGACCTCTTCCCTTTTGCAAATGACTTACAATTCCAACTAGAAATGTGTCAATTTTTCAAAGTTCTGCTACTGGATTTCGGCCATATAACATTCATATGTCACATACCAATTCGATATATGGAAGGGACACTTACAAAATGTCCTTTCCAAATGCTGGATTGGTACCCATTTGTAATCCCAATTTAGTACTCTGTACAGATTTATCACATGGCTAATTATGATGAGCTATGCACTTGAGTTATCAATTCTGCTATTAGTTTCTAAGCATGTGACCTAAACAGGCAGGCAAAAACACCTTTTGGGATCATTTCGGATGCAGTTTGCTTTGGTGATTGGGCCCTGGAGAAATTGGATCCCACACCAGAAAACGCTGAAATGCATGAATGATAAATGAACACATATGAATGAAATATTCTTGCTAAGCAGCAATACATAAAGGGCTGCTCTGGTGCTTTTCTAATGATAACACAGTTTCACTTTGCCATGATTGCAGTGGGAAATGAAAAGCAAAACAATAATTTGCAGCAGTAAGTGTTTGGCGCTTTCAGAGAGAAATAGATTTATGAGGTCGCCTTGAGGGCTTTTGAGACAGCATTCGCTTGGAAGGCATAGATATAACATCTTTGTTATAAATGGTGAATCCCCCATTAAGAACCTGCTTCAGAACAGCCGCTAACTTTTAATTCAATTGCTCACATTTCATTATTTTTCATACAAATAAAGGCTCAACAGATCGCCTATGGTTTACTGCCAAAAAGTCCATTATGAATTTGACATTCGTTTTTTTTTCAAAGTGCAACGTCTTTTCTTTGTCAGTGTCTAGTGAATGCCATCATGATTGGAATCTGCCTCGTTGTTATTGATTTATGTAAATGGGTTTTGTTAATAATGACCAAAAGTATAAGCATGATGCATTTTAATTTTCTTATTTGATATATTACACAACATATCACACCAGTCAGCACAAAGTAGCCATTGACTTGACAAATGATGTGCATTTTTGTATCAGTAATAGTGTAATGAGATATTTCATACTGCCGCATCCAAATAATTTCTAAAAGAATCGCCCTTTAAAGTGGACATCCGTAAATGCTGAGGCAGTGTGCCTCAAAACCAAGGCAGACCTCATCAAACCAAGAAACATTTAAAATGCCAATTTTGAGGATTGGCTCAGCCCAATACTACCTCAGTGTACCAGAGGAAATTATTGTCTTGACTTCCTCGTAGGCACTAAGGGTGGCATCATACTACTGGTGGGATGTCCAGGTAGATGGATGCTGTGGGGCAGAGGAGCGGGCAGTGGTCTCTCAGCAGAGTAGTCTCTCAAGTTTCCCTTAGGCGGTAGTAAACCCTCAGGTTCGATTGAGGGTTTTTCAGAATATAGGGGCATATTATCAAACACATCGTTAAAATTATCGCCGCTTTAGCGGCAGAAAACTGCAGCTAAAGCGGCGATAATGGGCTTGTTAATATGCCGCAGAGAATTCCAATAGAAGCCCATGTTGACACCAGAACATTGGCTTCTATGGGAATTCTCAAGGGCATATTATCAAGCACATTATCGCCGCTTTAGTGGCAGTTTTCTGCCGCTAAAGCGGCGATAATTTTAAAGCCGTTTCTTGATAATATGGCCCATAGAGAGATACCTTCATGAGGCCTTATTGGATCCCTGTGACTGAAGTGTGGGTCACCAGTGCCAGCTGGAAAAGTTAGTATCCCGCAAGCACTATGTAGTTGGTCATGAAAGTAGAACAGTGTCCACAAAATGAGCATGAACATCAATTGGCAGTGGTCATCCCGGTGTTTGTAACGCGTAGAGGGATGATCTGAGTCTGGGAGTAGCCTGCATATTTGCCACATTTAGGATTGTGATCTGCAATGATTAAACACAACCTGCTGCTGAGAGGGATTTTTTGTATGCTTACCCAGAAGTTATTGTGCAGGGATCCTGGATTGCATGACAAACTACTTATAATAAGTGTGACAACTAGGTGATACAAAATATGACATATCATAACTTAATACGGCTGAAAAAGCTCTTTATGCTCTATGTATCCCATGAAGTGGTGGGCAACTCTTTCACAAAATGTTTCAGCACTTTCTGGGGGGGAACTATATAAATATAGTACTACATAATACAATACGTGTAAAATATTGCTTATGGCTAAACATTGATGGACTCCTAATATAGGGCCTGGTTTCAAATTGCACATGAGATTTTACCATTAGTTTTAGACCTGTCATCCTTGGTGTGGTTCCCCCTTTTTTGCCTTCAGACCTCCTGTTTTTGCTTACATTGTTTTTGCTGGCCTTAGCGCTCTGCACACTTTACCACTGGTAACCAACGCTAAAATACTTGTTCTCTCTCCTAAAAACATGGTAGATTGGCTTAAAGCCGTATTTAATTTACTTATAATTACCTAGTAAAATGGCACTGCCTGTGCCCAGGGCCTTTAAATTAAATGCTACTAGTGGGCCTGCATCACTGATTGTGCCAATCACCTAAAACACTTTAGATATGTCTCAGGCCTGCCATTGCAGCCTGTGGGTATGGGCAGATTGAAATAGGGGTGGGAGGTGACCTTCGCTCCGCCAGCAGAGTTTACAGAGTTTCGCTAACTCCATGGTCCGCTGGGAGCTTGAAGTTTGGAAAAAAAACCTCTGATTCCACCACGTGGCAGAGTTTGCCCCCACCGCCCACCCCTATTCCCACAGAAACTGCGATACCGACACTCAAAGCGCCTGCTATCTCCACAAACAAAATGAGACAAGCAGCAAATGGTACAAGGAAGGAACTGGTGAAGGAGCACCCATACCACTTGCATAACTTCTGCGAAAACCATGAATAACAGCAGCGCAAGGCGTGCCTTGTTATAGGTGGGCTAACTTGCTGTCACCGTACTCTCTATTCCAACATGCTAGCAGACGCTCGCTTCACTTCATGGAAGTTGTAACCTACTGGTCGCATTTCCGCCACTGCTATGCTCGCTCACCTCCACCCTGTCTACTCTCACAGACCACTTCATGGCCCTGTCTTGTTCCTGCTTTCTTCCTGTGGCCTCTCCAAAAAAAAACAGCCCTCATGCTGAGAACGTGTAGTGTCTTGCTGATAGTGCCTTGTGGCACTGTCCAGCCATGGATGACGAGGGCAACGTCCTGTCCAATCACCCTCTTTTCCAACTCAAGTCACGCCAATCTCTACAGGCCGACGTGGATAAGGCTATTTGTGTGCTCATTTTCTCCAGCCATCATGTAAACAGGGGGGCCTTTAAACGATCCCACCGTGGGTTGGTCAACAGAGGTGTGAATCACGCAGAGGTGAGTGACCTTCAGTGAGCCAGACAGGCCAGCTGCAAGTGAGTCAGGTCACTTATTGCCGTTCAGAATGACGCAACTAGGTTGGGAAGGGACTCTGTAGCAATGGCATGACCTCTGGTCAGGAGACGGTCACCGACACTAAACCTCACCTCTACGCCCTATGCTCCTCTAATGGCAACTGTGATTGTGCATATTGGTGATGTAGGGAGGAAGTGTACTCTTATCTCCCCCACATGTATTGTTATGAGTGACTCAGTGGGTATGGTTTTGGCAACAGGGCTGGCAGATCTACATTCCAGTGCTGCCTTCCTGATTTTATGTGACCCTGGGCACGTAGCTATCTACATCTTTCTGTACCTCCCTTCTATTGTCTGCATACATTTGCAATGTGGTCAGAGCTTCAAATCAGCACTCTTCACACTCCAAATATTACTGACTCTATAAAATCATTGTAAATATTTACCAAGAGCATGTTGTCGCCACGGCACAGCAGATGAGGGCAGAATGGAACTCCATGGAATTCCATTGAGTTTTTATGCATCTCAGCGGAATTCTGCAATAGTGCTACTCTGCGAAGTATGCCCACCCCTAGTTTTAAACTGCAAATTTCAGCCTGGCAAAGTAAACCTTTTGCCAGTTCTGAACCTCCATTCTTAATACATGTGTCACCCTTAGAGTAGGCCCCAGACAGCCCAGAGGGAGGGTGCAATGTACTTAAAAAGTAGGACATGTACTTTTAAGTTTTACATGCCCTGGTAGTAAAAAACTCTTACATTCATTTTTCACTACTGCAAAAGCTGCATCTCCAATAGGATAATTTTGAAGGTACCTTATTACATTTAATAAGTGTCATTTCCAAGTGGAATAGATAATCACTTAATTTTTGGCAACTCTGGAATTGTAATGATAAATCCTAGTACAATTTATTGGAAAATGCCACTTTTAGAAAGTTGATATGAAAATAGAGGGGGTTAGGCCTTTAACAGCAACCTAGACTGGGCCTCCCTGAACAATGTAAACAAATAAAGTGTCTAGTTGCCAAATTTTGTACCAATTCAAACATAGAGGACCAATACTCTCATTGTCAATGGCCCTTGTGATTTATTTCACTTTTCTTTTATATTAATTCCCCAAAAGTCTTTGGGAACATCTCTACACATGTCTTTTTGAAGGGCAACATTTTTTGCAAAAACAATTCAAATATATATTTCAAACACATTTCAATAATACAACAATACAAAGACAAATAATGACAATAACACATTTTTTTTTATTTCATTCAGTTCGAAAAAAAGCAGTGAAGTTGACCTTTTTAAACTATCCCTTCATTTAAACAGAATAACACCAGGCGGAAATATCATCTTGTGGAATTTGATTGTATAGGGAGACTACATCCAATGTCACTAGTGTTTGTTCTGTGGGATAAAAATTGTAGCCTTCTACTTGATGGAATAAATCACTACCTGAATGGTTTATAGATTATTTGGTCAAAACTTGATCTGTGTTATATGCCAGGACAGATATCAGGTCTTGCAGACAGCGCATGAGCGCTGTAGCGCGACCTAAAAACATATCACATGGAGAATTACCTTTGCACTAATACTAATGAATAATACTTTATCATGTCACAGAACAGAAAACAAAGGCACATTAACAAGAAATACAACACCTTTTCTAGCCACAGGAAGTGGCCTTGTAAAGATACAGTTGAGCTCTGCTCCCTTCTCTAGGAACATCAGGGACAGGAAGAAGAATACATTTTGAAGATGCAAGAAAAGCAAATCCTTAAAACTACTTGAATTAAGGGTATTTAACAAATAACTGAAGGACACTTTTTCAGTAGGGCTACACAGACAGGGAAGTGAGAAACCATCTATTACAGCAAATCAAAGTGAATTTGAAGTCTAGTCACATCAACTAAAGCGCTTTGGTTTGTTGAATACTGTTAACTAAATAAACATAGTTTGTTATTGCTAATTTCACTTTGACATCAGTCTTGTGCTCCTGATGCAGGATTGCCCTTTCCACCCTCGTTTGCTTATTTCAATCATTGGTAACTGGGGAAGCGTCCTGTGGGATCAGTGCTTATTTTGAGCAGGGGCTTTCCAGTGCTAAGCACCGGCACTTCATTGGTTTCCGGTGCTCAGTACTGGCACCTAATTGCCATCACAATACATAGAACAGTCTACCACATGGTGGCGCTGTTCATCTAATTTAGAGAGGAGCAGAACAATGGTTGTTTAGGAATACAGTTCGAATTCAATATACATTAAAATTGATAATACCTGCCTCCTCAGCCATTCCTTTAACTTTAGGGACCTGCAATAATCTGAACTGTCGCATTTACATGTGAGAGAGATGATTAGTAGTTGTTTTGGCAGCAATGACAAGGTCGATGGGTGGTGCAAGCTGCAGTGGCCTCCGAGTCAGAGCCCTGGCACTTAATATTTTACAAATTAAGCACTGTGTGGGATCCCTGCAGCTTATACACACTTGTATTATCGATATGGAACTTGTGCTGGTCAAATAAAATGCATAATAATCTCCACAAATCTATGCAATTTTTCTGGGGCAAAATAGGGTTTGCAACTGTTTTTCTGCCTGACTGAGCTTTCACTACTTTAATCACTTTCTGGTCGCATTGAGGTGATTGAATGTTAAACATGAAACTGGTGTGTAAGAAAGAGATGTTGAAATAATACAATAAATGAAAAGAAAGTATGATTCCTAATGGAGTAGTTCATTTAAACTAGGGAATGCCAACATAATAATTAGTAAGGTTCACATGGTACAATCGATGTATCCATACATTCTCATAAGTAAATTGGTCTCTTCAGTTTGAATTTTTTTTTAGAAAACAATACTTGGCTTCTCTTCCCAGAAAAGGTGTGTGATGTTATTTTTGCAGTTCTGCATTGCACAGCCGGTCAGATTGGCCCATATATTGCCCCTTGATTACAGAATGAATGGAGCTGCAATCCTTTTTACACTGGTAAGCATAGATTCAAATGAAAATGGTAATTTATGATCATGAATTTAAAGGTTCCATTTGCAAATGGGATCCATGCGTTTCAGAATCAATTTGTCTTGCATAAAAGACACATTGAATTACTCAAAAGCGTTATGCCTGAGCTACAGTTCACATATTTTCAATTGGTATTGTGCTGCACTTGAAGCTCTGATAAACGTTGAAACATTCAGATAACTCCCTCGACTCGATGCATGGTTGGCAATTTATATTAGCTCAATAAAATACCATGCATCATCTGTTAATATGAAAATGCATAAAAATATTTGTTACACTATCTGAAAAGAAATGTGTGATTCTTGCAGTGGAAAAAATACAAACATAGTATTTATGTGATGGCACTGTTTCTGCCTGATCCTAATAAAAGATATCATTGTCATTACTTTAGACCCTTAATTTAAAATTACTCTTTCTCTATTGATAAAGGGCCTGATTATGACTTTTGGCAATGGGAACGCCTCACAACGTTCCTGCACGGATGGACTGTAACATCCCTGTCATGCAGGTACTGGTGTGCATGCACATTGGAAGAGCACAAGTTGTGGCCACCTGTGTGCACATACATGGCCCCCCATTGCGGTGCGAAAATTCGTAATATGCTTGGCAGGACCACAGCGGTCCCGCCAAGCACATTGCGGCATCCGTCTGCAGTGCCTCCGACAGGGAACGGCGGTTCCCGGGCGGTGGTCCCAGGGTAGTCTGACCACCCAAGTCATGATGGGGTGGTCGCAGTGCCATTGCGGCCATTGCTGAACCGCCATGACGAGGAACACAAGACTCGTAGTTTGGCCCACAGAGGGTTGCACAGAATATAAATTCCCTAACAGTGTGGCTGAATTGCCCTGGTTTGTCTATAAAAGAAAACGTCCACCTCTACAGTATGTGACATGTGAGTCCTGCTCACAAACAATATACACTAGAGTTCAGACAGAAAATACCAGAGCATCTCTGACAGAGGCTTCAGGGACAATACTCTTGTTCAATGGGAGGTTCAGGTGTTCTCAGCTGCCAGAAGTGGCCCAAATTCTTTACTTGGATTAGAAAGATGTACTTATATGGTTCATTTTAGAATAAAGTTGGGTCTCACAAAAATAGAGGTCCAGATCTGAGTGAAAACCATAACACTATGGGCAATTGTGTGGTTGAATCCTGAAGTCCCGCTTCTGGGAAGCTATTTCCAATTGATGGTAATAAAGCCTGATTTGGTGGGTGGCTAGGCTAAATCAGGGTTTGCTTGCAAGAGCTGCATGTGTCCCAGTTGAATTAAGTACCTGAATGGCTTACTGAGAATGATATTTGCTACAGTTGAAAGGTAGTTCCAGATTATGGGAGCCCTTTGTAATTTAGAACTGCCCCACTGTCTAGGATTCCGTAGCTTCCAGGGTTACTCTATGTGACTTTTCTTGATGGCTTGGCACTGCCATAAGGGACTAGCATTCTGTCACTCTTGGGTTAACTCAATAATGTACTTCCTGGTTTGGTATTCTGCCATCTATCGGATGACTGCATGCAGCTTGCACAACTACTCCCATGATCACTACAGAACGCAGGTGCATTTATTTGACTGACCACCTGTATGACAGATTGCATAGCCTCTTAAAATCATATCTTATTACAGATTGCATGATAATTTGGGGGAGCTTCATATAACAGATTGCATGACAAACTACTTATAATATGTATGACAACTGGGTGATAAACAATATGACAAATCATAACTTAATACGGATGGCTAGTCTCTTTATGCTGTATCTATCCCAAGAAGTGGTGGGCAACTCTTTCACAAAATGTTTCAGCACATTCTGGGGGGGGTGTTCTTTATAAATATAATACTATACAATACAATACATGTAAAACATTGCTTATGGCTAAACAGGCCTTCATGGGTTTGGGCTTCTGTTCATGGATGGATTCGTAATACAGGGCCTGTTTTTTAATTGAAGAGTACTGGGTAAACAGAAAAATCACTTGTTATTTTACCGTTAGTGTTAGACCTGGCATCCCCCTAACCTTTAGCCTTCAGACCTCCTGCTTCTGCTGACAATGTTATTGCTGGCCTTAGCCCTCTGCATACGTTACCACTGCTAACCAGTGCTAAAGTACTTGTTCTCTCTCCTGAAAACATGGTCCATTGGCTTAAAGCTGATTGGCATATTTAATTGACTTATAATTACATGGTAAAATGGCACTGCCTGTGCCCAGGGCCTTTAAATGCAGCTAGTGGGCCTACAGCACTGATTGTGCCACTCACCTAAAGCAAGATTTAAATACAGGTGGGCGGTGAACTTTGCTCCACCAGTGGAGCTTGTGCAGTTTTGCCAACTCTGCGCTCTGATGGGAGTGGGGAGTGTGGCACAAAACTCCAATTCCACCGCATGGTGAGTTTGTCAACACCACCCACCCCTATTCCCACTAAAACTGATGCACAGACACTCAAAGTCACTGCTGATATCTCCACAAACAAAACGAGACAAGCAGCGAATGTTACAAGGGGGGGAACTGGTGCAGGTGCACCATACCGCTTGAATAACTTCTCAGAAAACCATGAATAACGGCAGCACAGAGCTGGCAAAGGCGAGCCTTGTTATAGGCCGGCAACCTTGCAGTCAACGTGCTGTCTATTCCAACATGCTAGAAGACGCTAGCTTGGCCTCATAGGAGTTGTAATCTACTGGTGGCATTTCCACACCTGCTAAGCTCGCCCACCTCCACCTTGTCTACTTTCACAGACCGCTTCTGGCCCTGTCTTGTTCTTCCTTCCTTCCAGTGGCATCTCCAAGGAACCCGTGATAAGAAGATGTTAAGTCCTGATGATAGTGCCTCGTTGCGCAGTCCGGCCATGACTGATTTGGGCAGCGTCCCTCTTGTCTGACCGAAGTCACACAAATCTCCACAGGCTGACATGGATAAGGCTATCTGCGTGCTTGTTTTCTCCAGCCGTGATGTAAACATGGGGCCTTTAACCGATCCTAGCATGGGTTGGTCAACCGAGGCATGAGGCACGCAGAGGTGAGTGACCTTTAGTAAGCCAGACAGGCGAGCTGCGAGTGAATCAGGGCACTTATTGTCTCTCAAAATGACATGACTAGCTTGGGAGGGCAACTCTGTAGCAAAGGTGTGATCTCTAGTTGGGTGACTGTCAATGGCACTTTACCTCATCTCTAGCCCCTCTGCTCCTCCAATGGAACTGTGGTTGTGCGTGTTGGTGTTGAAAAGGGGGGTAGTGTATTCTGGGCATGCAGCTATCAACATCTTTCTGTACCTCCCTTCCATTGTCTGCATACATTTGCAGTGTGTTTAGAACCTCAAATCAGCACACTTCACACTCCAAGTATTACTGACTCTATAAAATCATTGTAAATATTCACCCAGAGCTTGTTGTCGCCGCAGCACACAAGATCAAGGCAGAGTGGAACTCAGCAGAATTCCACAGAGAGTTTTTATGCAACTCCACTGAATTCTGCATAGTGGAACTCCGCAAATTCCGCCCACCACTAGTTTTAAACTGTCATTTCAACCTGTCAAAATAAACCTTTAGCCAGGCCCAAACCTTCCTTTTTAATACATATGGCACCCTAGGGTAGGCCCTAGACAGCCCAGAGGCAGGGTGTAATGTACATAAAAAGTTGGACATGTACTTTTAGGTTTTACATGCCCTGAAAGAAAAAAACTCTTAAATTCATTTTTGCTAGAACTACCTCTCCCATAGGATAACATTGAAGGTACCTTATTACATTTTCAAGTAGAATGGATTATCACTTTATGTTTGATGCCTTTTGAATTGTAATGAAAAATTCTAGTGCAATTTATTTGAAAATGCTACTTTTAGAAAGTTGGTATTTTCTTACTTTAGCCATTTGGTCCCTGCAGCCTGTCTCTGGGTCACATGTCTGGGTGTAGTTGACAGTTAAGCTTCTAGACAGCCACACACAATGGGGAGCTTATGTGTGACTGGATTGGCCATCACTGGCAGGATGGAGGACGGAGCTGGACCTACCCCCCTTACACTTGAATGGGCTGTCTCCTGCCTCCATGTGAAGGGCTGCATACCCCCAGTAATTATTCTAGAATCAGGGCCAGAAAGGCAGGGCACCTCTGCACTTTAAAGGAATGCCTCTAGGAACTTCTTACCACTTCAAAGGCACAACTAGGTATAAATACTGTACCTCACACACCAACTCTTCAGTGACTTCAATGGCTTGTTGGCTGGCCTCCTGATCCTAAGTTTCAGGAACTTCTAAGTCTTCCAACAACCTTGCACCTGCACTCTGCCATCTTTGAGTCTACTCTGCCAAGTGGTGTCACCCCAGTCCAGCCCCCTTGGAAGTGGGCTTAAAGTGCTCTTCCAGCCTCTGTGCTACCTGGGGAACTGATGCAACCCCACTGCTGAGTGGCACAACCCAAGCAGAAGTGACGCATCTCCGTTGATGCATAGATTCGACCCACTGCAAATACTTGCATCGCTGCCACAGGCCACAATGCTTTTGGAACCTCTGCCGTGTGATGAAACCTCGATTCAAGCCCTCACATCCCTCATTGATGGCAGCCCTGACAATGACACCAGACTGCACATCGCAGCCTCGCAGCTCCTCGTAACTGACGCATATCTCCCACTGCACGCTGCATCCTCGACACCAAACTTTGCATCACAAGCCCTGTCAAAGGGATCCTCGACGACAATGCAGACCCTCGCACAGTAGCCTTGCCACATCTCTTAAATTACACATTGCTTTGGCTGCACAACGCATCTTCAACACAGATCCTCACAACACTTGGCAAACCAGGATTTAAAGGTACTTTGTTCAGGCGGACATAACTGGGTTTCTGGAGACGGCCAATGCTTCATCATAGTTGGCATAAAATTGTGACTTTGTCCTGGCTTACACCCCAGTCAACTAATAAACCAATTTCTTACAGTTAGAGTATATGTGCACTAGAAGCATTTAATTATGAGTACATATATTTACCAATTGCTCTGAAATGGTGGTAAATGTGCCAAGAACCTGTGGGAAGGATAAGAATGGAATAGGATGTGTGGTGGTGGAAGAGGGAAGGGAAAGGATTTTTTCTGGTATGTGGGGTATAATATGTGCTTCATAAAAATGAAACAGGGAATGGAACTTACCTGCTGCCACAGCAAAAGATCCATGTGGCTTTTTAGTAAACAATTAACAGCTTGAAAATCTGTGCATGGTGTGGAAGAACCTACTTACTTTTAATCAGATAGAGCAGAATTACACCCAGTAATTTCTTCTGCCTGACTCAGAATCGAGCCATAGTATTTTACAGGTGCCTCCAGGGATTTAGGCTTATTCCGATCATGGGTATCCTTCATGAAAAATGTTACTTGTGGCTTAACAGAGCCAGGACTGTCCCCCATATGTATATGTGAATATGTATAGCCTCCCGCCTTTTATTGCACTACAGGGTTAATATGCCTGCTGCAATAAACGTGCACCATGCAGATCACAAAGTGCATATAATGTAAATAGGTCAGTGGGTTGTGCTTTTCTAAGAGACATCCTTTTGTTACTTGCATTTTATAAATTAAAGTCCAAATATAGAACTGAGAATTATTAACTGTCATCAAAGAATTGAAAGCACACTGCAAATATATTATAGCATAGAATAATGTTTCAGAAAGGGTCCATTTGGGTAGAAATCAATTCTTATTATTAAAGAGAACCCTCAACTATGATGTTCCATTTTCAATTCGGAGTTAGTGCTTCTCCAGACCAAGCACTCTTAAACTATACTGCCTACCAGTATGGATGACATGTCACTCCTATACCTTGTAGTCCTCTGTCCTTTGTAAAATGTCCTATTCGCTGATAACACTCATATGATTGATTGTCTCTGTGTAATGTGTGCATGATGTAAAGTGCTCCGACACCCTACACTATGAGTGGTGATATCTAATTAATTAAATGCATCTGAAAGAGAGAGAGAGTGTTTTTGGAGACTTGAAAGGCACTGTTAAAAGGTGGTGTTGAGGGAATCCGTGTGGAGGTGGTCACTGCCCCCTCCATGGGTGGGAGGGTGCCAACAAACATTGCTACAGCGGCCACCACCATTGCTTTCTAATCTAAGACCAGTTTTCACAGGTCAATAAGGGTGAAGCACAGACATGGAGCAGCTGCTGTTAGACTAATGGTAATTCCCTCCTGGAGCTTTAGACCAGCAAATTCTAACTTTGTTGAAGTTATTTTTCCTGTATCTGTATCATAGATCAAACCACACTATTGACTTGGATTTCAAATAAATATTAGAAACAGTTGTTTTATCATTTCTGTAGCTTATCCAAAACCAAAAATAGCCCTTTATTTGCACTTTAGTTTTTCTTATCAGCCTGGCTACACCCCTATACAGTGAGAATAGCTTTTGGGCTAGTCGCTGTAGTTATATGACAGTATACAATTCTTACAAGTTCCACATTTAAATACGAAGCACCCTACCATTTGGGCTATAAAGCTTTCGTAAGGGTAACTCACTTATTCTCTAAAAGTACGATTCCTTCCTATCAAAAAGGGTTACCTGCAGGGTTACCTGCAGGTTTAGAAGATGCAGAAATCAGGCCACACCAACATGGAGCCATATTCTTCTTTGACAGCTTTTGGATGACTCAATAGGTGCATCAATCCACATGTGACACTTTACTTTCCATGCCATTGTTGAATTTTGCAGCACCATAACACGTTACTGGAATTAAATATGCTAATTGGTGATTGTTGAAAAATCACCCCTTTTTGGGTAGTCACCCCAAGTTTTTGTTTTCTGGGGGGGCTGACCTGCTGGTAATCTTGAACTATAATATAACACAAAGATACAGCTATCCAGTGCTCAGTGTATGGGGGTGTTGACCTGCTGGTAATCTTGAACTAATATAACAAAAAGACACAGCTATTCAGTGCTTAGTGTATGGTGGGGCTGACCTGCTGGTAATCTTGAACTATAATATAACACAATGACACAGCTATCCAATGCTCAGTGTATGTGCTGTGACTCCAAAACATGGTGAAATTGATGTAAAACCTCAGTGGCACATTTATCTATGCCATAAGGCCATAGTAAATGATGAAGAAATACACCTATAGCTTAAAAAGATAAATGCCAATTGTGGACTGCGGCATCTATTGTGCCATCTATTACAGTGTGACTGAAAACATAGCTCCAGGCATACACTGTATGCAACCTGTCAAAAAACTATTTTTGAAAGGTAAATACCTCCATTTAAAATATTATGATGTCACCTCTATTTAGATATTATAGCCCAGGAGGCAGGGTGCATCATATTTAAAAGTGGCACATGAAGAAAACCTTGTCCCTACAGTGGCAAGGCTCCAAAAGGTATTTTCACAGTGGCTGGCCAGTTGTCCTATGTATAAAACTAGAGTGCAGATTCAATTAGTAATATTGTTGTCTCAGGATTGGGCCACCAATACAAATAATTAAAGCACTAATAGTAATAGTTAGAAACCCAATTCGATGGTGAACACGGATTTTCAATAAATATTAAAGGAAAGCAACATTCAGAAAGTTAACTTTTCCCTGCCTGAGTCGTTAGGAGACTCATTAGCATTTGCCTCTACCAGCTGGTGAGCCTGTACTTGGCGACAATGTTGTGTGCCTGAGGTGTGAACTCCCTTTAAGGAGCTACACAACAGGTCAGTTTCACTAATAGGTAGACCTGAATGTGCCGGGATTACTTGTCTAAGCTCAGAAAAATATTTAGGGTAGTAGCCGTGGTCATTCCATTGGCACAACAGTGTAAAATCCAGCTTGACATTTCATCTGAAGCACATGTAAAATTTTTGTGCTCTTGAAAGGGATCAAAGAAGACCAGATAATTATTGTCTATCTGGTCACCGAGTAACCCTGCTATTAAGGTCTGGATGCTTACCCATAATCTGGTCTAGTTCTCAACTGTCAGATGTACTGGGACTGTTTCTGAAAACTATGATGTCACCACAGGAAGAAAAAGCCAAAGGTGTAAAATGTCTTCTTGCTAGACAAAGTCTTCAAATGATTGAAAAAAACAGGAATCCTTGAATCTATAATGGAATTCTTCAGGATTAGCTAGTGGATGGAGCAAGAAAACAAGCTAAGGACCACAACTCTATTGCTACACACACTCCATCTAGGGTGAGACCCTTATAGTAAAGAACCTAAAAAGGAAATTACATCGAACACCACAAGACAGAACATGTAATGGATTGGAATGGCCAGGAAGACACAAAGAGAGGAACAGCAATGAAGGAAAGGAAAAAAGGGAATGAAAACCTGAACTGCAATAGTTGCAGTGTCACATTAAAAGACATGTGTAAAACCTCATTCAGAAGCCTGCCTTTTTGTATTTGAAGAGAGAAAGTGCAGCAGCCAGGATCCCAGGGGAATGATGAGAAACTGGCCCAGATGAGAGAATCTCACAGATTGCAGAAGCTGGCTCGTACAAAATCTTCTGGGGACTTGCAGGACCCTGCAAAGCACCACAGTTCTCAGGCACCCAGTCAGCTGAAAAACCTCAATCACAAGACCTCCTTTATTTCACTGAATGTTTCTCACCAGTTTGATTGTAGGACCAGGGCCTACTTCAAACTAGATCTTAGTATTACATTGGGAAAGACACTTGTGATTTCCATGTGACACTCCCATACAAACCACCAGCAATCAGAGCCCAGGTTTAGCATGCCAGAAGACTTTTGCCATCTTGGCAATTCCCAGGACCCATAGCATTTGATGCCTGTTTGCAGTAAGGCAAACAGGAACTACTGACAAGGTGGGTAGGGTGGACCCTGGGATCTTTTAACCCATTGCTTGGGGAGTGCCCATGAGTCAACCACTAGTTAGTGCTAACCATAAATGTGGCACCCCAATGCATCATCCTTAGAACACTTAATGAACCTGTTGAAGATCAGAAGATGACTTGACCTGCTGTCTGTGAATGGAGAGGAGCACCGAAGGACTGGATCTGCTCCTTCTTGTACCTGTTACAAAGAAATGGACTCCAAGGCTCAGTTGGCCTTTTGATGCCCCTTCCTCTTAAATGTTAAAACATTAATGTCTCCATCCCCCTGATTGGATTTTGTTTTAATCTTATTGTGCTAATAACTCTTTAATGGTTATTGAGTTTTATTATGTTTAGTATGACTTTTTCGTCTGTGCTTGCACTGCTTAAACACTTGACACATTGCCGTTGATTTAAGCCTGACTGCTTTGTGTCACATTGTCAAAGATTGAGCAGGGGTTCATTTTATTTAATTTTAATTGACATCTAGCAGCTGGTAGCTTTCTCCTTTTAAGTGGATACTTATCCAACTCAAACAATGATCCATTTTGTTACGGTGATTAACCTAAGTATTTTTTATATCAATTTACATGTTTATTTTGGGTGTAAATAGCAATTTTCTTCAAAATTGAATGAACAATGGATACTCACAGGAATTAGAATCTTTAAGCTGTGTTAAATCTTCCTGAGTAAAATGTTGATTAAACAACGGGCAATGATTAGGATCAATACACTCATGCAATTCTGTGCCTGCGGTGTTTGCTGCATAATTATGAATATAGCTAACTTGCTTCATAATTTGCCAATTTGTTTGACTAAAAATACAGTTTGTAATGCACATGGATAAAAATAATACTGCCACTCAAAATTTACATTTTTTGCTTCATATTTTAGATAACCTTGCTTCATAATTTGCCCCTTCAGGCTGCCTTATACTAGTAGCCCTGACAATGTCAATGTCAATGCTGGCAGGGTGGTATGGGGGGCTGTTATGATAATTAAATCGGTAGTTCATACAGGACCCAATTGTGGTGGTTGAGGCATTTTTCTGACTGATGTGAGGGGGCCCAACCTACTATGGATCCCAAGCAACTGGGTTAAGAGTCCCTTCAGCACTTGACTCCCAAAAATAGCATGGTTTGAGTAGTGCTGTCACTCAGGCTGGAGGAGAAGATGGCGGCCGGCTAGTCGGCTTGGTTGGGAGCTGCGAGCCCACCAGGATGTAAGGAGTCAAAGCAGAGATTAGAAGATATGTGGTGCACTGGAAGGCAGCGTCCTCCCTCACGAGGAACATATCATTTTAAAATAGCTGGGAAAAAGGGGTCTCAGAACCCCCAGTATCTGAAGCGCTTGAGGTGGAACAGATGCAGAGCTCAGCTAGAGTGCAGCGTTGACAGAGGTTGAGGCGGTGAAGCTGGAAGGGCAGAAGGAGGCAGCGGCAAGCTGTGGCATGTTCTGGCTGGCTGGAGTGTGATCGGAAGGTGTTGTGGCTTGCCCTTCACAGCAGGAGGGCCGCCACAAGAGTGTTTTTTCGGGGGAAAGCTCCTGTGTCAGCAGCGAAGGGGAGAGATACCTGGCACCCCATTCATTGGCAAAAGCGCACCGGAGGCTCCTTTGATAGAGGAGAAGGGAAAGGAACAGCGAGGCAGGCACAGGCAAGGGTGTAAGTGAAGGGGGAGGCGAGGTCGAGCCTGAGTTTGTGGGGGAAGGAGGAACTCAGGGCTTGAAACCTCTGCAAGGAAATTTATGATCTTTAACCCGCCATCTAAAACGCGCCCAAATCCCTCCATAGGCGGGACCACTTTGGAGAGAGACCATACCTTCGACTATCTTGGTCTTACTTTAAACGAAGGATTGTCCTGGGCCCCGCATCAAATTAAGGCCCATTTAAAGCTAGCCCAGTCGATTGGTGGGATTATGAAGTTCTATAATTCCTCTCCTGCAAAACCATTAGCACCCCCTGTTGAAATATATAAACTTCAGGCATGTGGCCGTATATTATATGGTGCTGAACTCTGGGGATCTAAATGCTGCAATGAGATTGTATTGGCTGAATCTAGGTTTTTAAGGTTCCTTCTAGCACTTCCCCAAAGTACTCCTTTACTCCCATTAAGACTTGACTTGGGTGTGCGACCTATAGATGAAGTCCTTGGCCTGAAACCTCTGATTTTCTGGAGAAGGATGTGGACAACGCCTGAGTTAGAGGTCTTCAGGAACGAGCTAGTAGAAATATTGAGTCTCCCGAGTGCAGGTATATTCCCTTGGCTTCAGTATGTAAGGAGGCAATTTGACGCACTTGGTCTTTCTGATCTGCGGACAGCCCCAGCGACAGCCTGTTTTACTATTTCCCCCAAAAAACTGACCCATATTTATTATGAGGCCAAATTAGCAGACATCATTTCTAAATTCCAATCTTCCATTTTAATCCAAACCTTTTTAACAGTAAAAGATGATTATCACTTTGAAGAGGCCCTAAGTGAGATCAGACCCTATTTTAATAGGAAACTATTTATCCAGTGGAGACACGGCACACTCCCTGTAAGAGCATTCACAGCTAAATGGTCTTTCTCTTCTCCGGAAAACTGTCCTAGCTGTGATGCTGAACTTGAGTCCGATATTCATATACTATTTTTCTGCCCTGCCTACAAAAAAAGCAGGAAATATTGGATTCTACCTATTTGCAGGAACCTAGGGTTCATACACTGTAGGGAAGCTTACAGGGTCCTTAAAACTGATCTATCTAGGCAAATAGTGTTTGCAGTTTCCTCATTCCTCGCATCAATGTGGAGGATAAGAAGACTAAATGTGCCTTTAACTTGAATTTTGATGTCCTGGTTTATGTTTTAATATGACGAAGGTCCTCCCTATGATCTATTAGCTACCAGACATTTTCACTTTTATTCTCTTAGGTCTCAGAAATGAAATGTTTATGTCTGTGTTTGGCTTCTTTCTGCAATGTTTTACTTTTTTATCCATTTCTGTGGTATCTGTATGCGCTTTTATGACTAATTTGTCTAAATAAAGCTGAAATGAAATGAAATGAAATAGGACATCGGTGGGAGGAGAGGGCTGTAAGGAAAAATAAAATGTTAAGTTTACCTCCCCTCAATCTTCCACAGCTATTGACTCAGACCAGGGGCAGGTTACTTAGAAGTAGGTGATTTAACTCCAAAACTCCTCCCGAACTTCTAAGGGAACAGGGCAAGATAGTCCCTAGTAGCACAAAAAAAGAGAGAAACATATGCCCCAGGGGATCCACTCACCCTCCTGTTCAGGGCAAGCCAGGCAAAGGTAGAAGGTCACGGTTCAGGCTCCACACAAAAATTACACAGTTTCTGAGGTCATTTTATAAGGTCCAAGAAAAGCAGGGGGTTACTGACATTGAACAGAAGAGGGGGGGCAGAGAGGAAGCACAGTAGTGATAGGGCCCCAAGAGAAATGTATACTAACAGATACCAAACCCTAGGAACAACAGAGCTTCAGGAAGTGGGCATGGAAAACCTGACCCCGGCTGCAAGTAGACCAAAGCCTGCAGAGCAACAAAGCCAGTCACAGCAGAGCAACACCGAGAAACTAATGGAAGCCATGATAGTAGAGATGAGGACTAACTTGGCAACATCAGAAAAGAATCAACTAAAAATACAAGAGTCATGCAAAGCTTTGGATCAGAAGATCAATGCCCTAATGGAGTGAGTATCATTAGTTGAGGCTGAAGTAGATACTCTAAATAAAAAAGTAGAAGCAAACCAAAAGGAAATAAGTCTCCTGTGGTCAAAGGCGGTTGACCTCAGAGATAAAATGGAATCATTGGAAAATCAAGCCAGGAGGAATAACCTGCTCAATGTACCGGAAGGTGTAGAAGGGGAGGACATTAAAAAATTCACAATCAGGTTGCTTGAAGATATATTCCCCTGGGCTAAAGCGGCCAACCTTCTGGAAGACATCCAAAGAATACACCGTGACCCATTTGGAAAATCAAAAACAAGAAAGAACCAGAGGAAACTATTAATACATTTCAAAACGTATGTCAGAATTTTAAAGAAAGCTGTAAAGGCAGGTTCTTTTACAAAAGATGGCTGGTCATTTAGAATTAGATCTGCCATTTCCAAAGTAACACAGGACAGGCAATGGGAACTATGTCAAATAATGCAACAGCTAAAATCTCCGGGTGCAACGGTCTAGATGCGGTTCCCTGCCTCACTTCGGATCATGTGGGAAAACAAAATGCATAGCATAAAAGACCTGAAAGAGGTTGAGTGCTTAATAGAACGAATAAGGACACAACAAAAAGACCATGCTTAAAAACATGTTCTACCTGGAGGGCGAAGAGCTCAAAAGGGAAGAATCCTGCCCAGAAAAAGGAAAAGGGAGGCTTCTCCTGGGAGGAGGGAGGGTAGGATAAGGATAAGAATGTCACTGTGAAAAGTTACAGAAAATAAAAATAAATTACACTGGGTGTGGAATATGTTAGGGTAAAAAAGCAAAAACAAAATAGTCCAATTAATGCAACACAGAGGAGGAAGAGACCCTGGATGATACACGGAAATTTAGGGGTCACCCCAGAAGAACACTGGAGAAAAAAGATTAAATGACAGTTAGTATCCTTTCATGGAATGTAAATGTCCTCAGAAATAAAAGGACGCATGCAGAAAATCATTGAGTATCTGAAGGCTATTGAAAGTGAAATAATAATACTTCAGGAAACCCACCTCTTAAAAGAGGAATGGGCAAATATAATCAAGTATAAGAAGTGGGTCGATGCCTATGTATGAAAGGAGTGGCGATCCTGTTTAAGAAATCGCTCAAAGCCAGGATCAAATCAGCAGAAGTAGTTAAGAAGAGGAAATGGACAATTGCAAGAGTAAGAATTTACAACAGCATGTATACAATAGTGGAATACTATGGGCAAAATACGGATGACAGATGACCCCACTCCGCTCCAAAATGTTTATTCACAACTACTGACTGCCCAGTCCCCCATAATCATGGGAGGTGATTTTAATATAATTTTAATCGTGAAAGAGGACTGACTCCCACCTAGGAATAGTATTAACTACCCTAAAATGAGGGAGTCGGTTGGATTGTGCATTAAAGATCTAGGAATTATAGACATCTGGAAGGAAAAAGGGGTTAAGGTCCACCAAATTACATTTCAGGATAAGAAACTCGGACATGCATCCAGAATAGACCTCTTCTTAATAGATTGAAGCTTGCCCAGTATCACACAAAAGGTGGAACATATCCCGATCCACCTGTCTAACAAATCAGCAGTTTTACTGCAACTCTCACCTAGAACAACTCCCCCCCCTCCCCCAATATGGTCGACAGTGGACTGCGGTATCTTCACAGATCCCCAAATTATTGAAGCACTGGTAAAAGCGAAAGACCTATTTTTTCAACTAAATCAGGAAGAGAGTTCCAAACAAGTAGACTGTGATGTGTATAAAGCTGTTATAGGGGAATGCCACGTTTACGCTGCCGGTTATTCACTGACTGCCTCCAATACAGCATAGCAGGTTTTGGAACGATTCTACCTTTCATGACTACAATTCCTGGCAAGCTTTGCGAGTCACGCCCCATGTGACACTCATGCAACACCGGTCGAAAGGTCAAAGAGGCAATGGAAAGACTTTCGCATTGCCGATAATTCCGTGGAACGAGCCCTTCGCAGACTCTGCCTGAAAACCACTGTGCGTGGGGCGGTAAGAGTGCAAAGGCACCTTTTTGCAGAATGCTTGAGAAGAGCGGAAGAAGAATTCCGCCACCTTGTTACGTTGCGCCCCATAGGCAGCGGTAACCCGATTGCTTCGGTCACAGGCAAGGGAAACGCTGCGCTGGTTCTCTGATCCCCATTAACTCCTCTGTTGGCTGAGACCCGCTGTCCGCGGTCTCGTGCAGAGGAGCCATACGGTTCTTGGTCCCCTGATCCCCCTTAACTCCTCTGTTGGCTGAGACCCGCAGTCCGCGGTCTCGTGCAGAGGAGCCTTACGGTTCTTGGTCCCCTGATCCCCCTATACTCCTCTGTTGGCTGAGACCCGCAGTCCGCGGTCTCGTGCAGAGGAGCCTTACGGTTCTTGGTCCCTTGATCTCCCTCAACTCCTCTGTTGGCTGAGACCTGCAGTCCACGGTCTCGTGCAGAGGAGCTTTACGATTCTTGGTCCCTTGATCCCCCTTAACTCCTCTGTTGGCTGAGACCCGCAGACCACGGTCTCGTGCAGAGGAGCCTAACCATACTTCCCGCTTCGGGCAAAGGAGCCTTTTCTTTATATTATTTCTCGCTGGAGATTCACAGAGGACAAGTAAACAGAAAGCCGGTATTAATATGATTTCATGTGGGAAGTTGTGGTGAACAGTATATACTGGTGATTTTGGTTGCACTCGACAAATCTATCCTGGCAAAGAAAATAAGAGGTGACTGTTCTTTGGTCCAGAAAAGCTCATCTACCCTTTGTCATTTTGTTGTTTTATCTCTACCATAGTAGAGAGGCTCAAAGAGGGTGTGTTGCCACTTTAGTTTAGACATCTAGCCCCGCTTCCAGGCACATCGGTAGGTGGACAGGGTGGCAAGAGAGAAAATTGGCTCCTGTACATTGTGACGAATGGTCTGATTGCATTCCATGATTTTGCTGTTTCTGTTTTTTTAATATAGTGTCAGGAGGTGAACTTGCCGCTGCCCTCAGCTCTCTTCTATGTCCAAGGCGTTACCTTTTGCTTTTCAGGTGAGGGGTGAGACCTGTTAAAACACTGTATTGCATCCAGTCTGTTTCTCTGACTATTATTGGTAGCCTCTGTGTTCTTACGGTGTTTTTATCGTCTCCTCAGATGTCCCTCCCCGCAGTCCCTACCCTTTCCTTCCCCCACTCGATTACCCCAAAAGTCTGTGCTTTTTATGATGCCGGACTTGGGGTTGTCCAGAGGTGGGCCCCTTTAGAGCATCAACACAGTCCTGATGATTCGGGACGGCGGAGCCTGACAGGGAAAATAGTAAACCTTGCCGCAAATAAAAATAAGAGCACAAGGACCTGCATTAACCAATTGGAAAAATAATTAAAAATATCGGATGAAGAATTAGCAAAGGGGAAGGCCCCACAGGAAAGGATCAGATTGGAAGAAGGAAAGAAAGTAAAGAAGGAGGCCCTTTCAGATACATTAAAAGCGATAGTAAGAAACAAGTGGGAGGCAAGTAAACTCTTGCACTGCTAGTATGGCAAAGGATGTGGCAAGATACTAGCGTGGAAAACAAAAACAGACCTAACTCGCAACCAGATAGTAAGTATTCAAACAAGAAATCAACCTGCATATAGTTCAAAGGGTTCCATAATTAAAGAGGCGTTTTTAAACGTCTTTGAAAGTGTATACTCCAAAGACACTCCGGCTACATCAGAGCAAATAAGTAGCTTCCTAGAAAAGATAACAAAGAGAGAAGCTTAACCAAGAAATCACAAGAAAAGCGGTGACTGAAACAATCAGGGGTCTAAAAAGGAGAAAGCAGCCGGCCTGATGACCTTCCGAATGAGCTATATGTTAAGCTACGAGAGGTGTTAGTCACTCCCCTGACGGAGGTCTTGAATGACATCTTTTTAGCTAAAAAGAACTTTCCAGACTTGTGGAATCAAGCAATCATTAGCATATTATTGAAACCAGGGAAAGACCCAGTCAAGTGTGAATCCTACAGGACTATTTCACTCTTAAATGCTGACTATAAAATCTATACACAAATATTGGCCAAAAGGTTGGGAAGAGTAGCGGGATCCTTAGTACACCCAAATCAGAAAGGATTTATTAGAGGGAGACAATTACAAGAACTAACCCATGAGCTAATAAGTGCAATAGACATAGCAACACATCAAATTATTCTGTTGTCAATTATTACCATTGACGCAGCCAAAGCGTTTGATAGAGTTAGCTGACCATTCTTGAATATGATACAAGGAAAGTATAACCTCGGGATGCCTTTCAAGACGCCATAAAATTAATCTATAAAAAACCCTCAGTAAGGGCCCTGGTAAACGATAGCCTCACAGATAGGATAACAATTAAGAGAGGTACCAGGCAGGGCTGCCCCCTATCCCAGCTCCTTTTTAACCTATATATCGAACCGCTGGCATGCATGCTCAGATATGATCAGGAGATAACACCTTTCACATTTCAAGGCTGGGGAAAAAAAGTGGTGTTGTACGCCGATGACTTGATGGTATTCACCAGCGACCTAGCAGCTTCACTCCCACTAATAGAGGATATCTTGGAACAGTTCGGAAATGTCTCAGGATACATGATTAACCAAACTAAATCTGAAATCCTAGAATGCAACAATGACTCTAAAAACCGTCTGGTGAAACAAAAAATAAGATATTTTGGTGTGTAAAAGATATTCAGAAAAGAGCCAGCATGAATTTTAACAGAACTCTAAAGGATGTAAGGAAGCTTCTTAAGGTCTGGGGAAGTCTCCCCCTGACCTTTATGGGAAGATCGAATATAGTCAAAATGACAATCCTATCAAAATGTACTTACATATTCAGAGTTATACCACTGGAAATTAAAAAAGAGTGGATAAAAAAACTACAAGGAGAACTAAGTAGTTTTATTTGGGCAGCCAAGGGGACAAGAGTCGCCTGAAGGAAATTAAGAAGGAAAAAGGAAGAGGGTGGGATTGCAAGCCCTGATATCTTGGAATATTGCAGAGCCTTTCAATTTAAATATACGAGAATACTACTGGACAGATACAAGGCCTACCCCACACGTAAAGACATTTGTTAGTACAGAAGGAAGCCATTTCCTGTACAAATTTGGGCACCCAAAGTACTAAAAAAATATAAAGTTGAAGACCCTCTTGTCAGTCGCAAAGTTATGATACCAGAAGAAGCACCCTGGAAATTCCCTGTTACAGTGACTCTGTCCCCATCTGGGAATCTCCAGGAACACCTGAATGTCTCAAGGATAAGTTAACTATCCCACTGAGGGAAGGAGGCATAATCAAATGGGCCAACTTATAGAGCACAACACTATCATCAACTGGGAAACCCTTATAACCAAGACTAGTGGTACTTTATTGAAATTCAAATATTATCAATTAACGAGCTGAGTCAAGAGCCTAGGAGAAGAGGAAACAGGAACAAAGGAAGTAGAGAGAATACTCCAGGGAAACAGGATACCTAAAAAAGAAATCTCATGTTGGTACTGGGCTCTTATACAGGCAGGGGAAGAAGACTTCACAATTCCGAGCAAGACCTGGGGGAACGAACTGCCGACGCTGGAGGTACTTCACAGATTGCAAGTATCTATGGCTACAAGTTGGCATATTGTGAAATCTGCCCCCCTAAGAAAAAAAATCTATTTACCATACATAGAACATACTGGACACCAAAGAGGCTAGCCAAGCTCAACAAGTAGAAGGTGAGAAGCTGACTAAAATGCGGGGAGGAAGGACTGGACGATCTACATATGTTTCGGCAGTGCCCCCAGCTTGAGGAATTCTGGAGTGAGGTGGGTAAGGTCTTCTCGAAGGTATTGGGCCAACCAGTGGAGGTAAGTTTAGACCTGTTTATTTTTGGGATTGGTCACATCAACGGGTTTCCCGAAACTAAGCAAAGACCAGGAGAACTTACTTTTCCTGCTGATACTGTTGGCTAGAAGGGAAATATGAATTAAGTGGGTGAAACCAATACCTCCAACACAAAGGGAATGGCTGACCTCAATCCAAAGGGTATTTAAACTAGATAGAAGCTGGAGGGAAAGTCAGAGATACAAATTCTGGGAAATTTGTGAACAATATAATCAGTCCACATGAAGACCATGTAAAAACACCAGGAATGTCCAATGATTAGGCGGTAACAACAACCATCAAACAAGGGCTTGAACGAGTAGCCAAGATGGCTAGCTCCCCCCTTAATACAGTTAAATCTGGAAGCGGAAATAAAGGGCCGCCCCCATGAATGAAAAGGAAAGTTTGGGAAATACCCCCTCATATACAGGAGTCTCCTCAAGGGGGGACCCTGAATCGGAACGGAATGGCCAGGGGCCCCAATATTGCACAATGAGGACAAAAAAAAAACGAATAGCATGGTTTGAGCAGACCAAGGGTCCCTCTGGGAAGTGGTTTACAGTGGCTGGATATGGCTTCACATCTTAAAATACACACACTAACAGCATTCAATTATTGACCAGTCAAATACTTACTTTTACGATGAAAAAAGTATTTTATTTTTACTGCTACTAACACAAAAAGAAATACAACATTCACTAACAACTACACAGTCTCCCTGAGGACGGGTTCTAGTGTTTCATAGGCAGTACCCTGTGTCCCTCTACCTCCTAACTCTAGCAATAGTGGTCAATCCCCATTCACAATAGGCAACATCCAGTGTAAGCCACACTAGTAGCCTGGGTCTCAAGAGTCCATTTCAACTCTATTTTAAACTCAATAGTGTTCAAGCGTCAAAACGCTATCTAGCATGTAAGTTCCCCTAAGGTTGACTGGCCTGAATTCAGTCTCACCTGCACCCGCAGTTCCAGAATGCACCCCATCTCTGGGAGCTATAGCAGAAATGGCTGGTTCAGGAGAGTTCCCTGCATGCAGTACTTCCTGGCGGCACTCAACGATCATCAAATTTTGAACATTCACAGCAACCAGAGGTTCCTTTGTGGCTCCTCCTCACAGGGTAAGACTTTGGTCCATCCCACAGTAATGGGAAGGTGTTGTGAAGTTCCTGATGCTGATCCCTTCTCCCAGTGTAGGTGCGTAAGGGTTCCCACAGTGTCCTCACTCTTCTGGTGACTCTCCTGGTCAGGTCACATTTTTCTAGTTCTGGTGACCCCCTCAGGCATACAAGATCCACTTATCTTTACTGCATCAACCTCATTTGCACACCAGATACTTGTACAGTAGCTCCTTCTGGCACACAGGGTCACTGGCTCTTTACTGTGCAAAGGCTACGGCACACTGCACATGGAAGTCCAGATATAGTGATCCCGCCAGGCCTTCAGGGTCACCCAACTGGGACTGCAACACTTACAGTTCACTTTGTAGAGGCCTCTCTTGGCATACACGGTCAACGACACACACTGCACAGGGCTCTGGCATGATCAGCACAGCGATATCCATTGCTCACTTTACAGGGGGCCTCTTCTGGCGAATGGGAGCTACTGACTTTCTTATGCACACAGGCAATGACCTAATGGTTTGTCCCTATCTAATTTCCATAAAATCTATCAAGATTTTATTTTGAATCTGAGCGCCTTCTTTACAACTAGAGGCAAGGTCATCACTGGAGGCCTACAGGCCAAGGCTTCGAACCCCTGGTATTCTGTTACTTGTAAGGAAAAAAGGGCGGCACTCATTCTGGAAGTTAAGAAAAAAGACTCCGCCGCAGTCATTAGAGCTAGGAAGGAGTATGCCAAGGCACAAAGGGAGGCAAAGAAAAGCTGGGAGGAGGATCACTGGGCTAAACTAAAACATGCTTCATCTGAGAAAGACTCGAAAGGCTTCTGGGATTTAATTAACAAGAGGGCTAGCACCATTAATCCCCCACTGGCCAATCATATCACCGCCAACCAATGGCTGCTCCATTTTTCTAAACTATACACAGAGGACGTTAATGCTCCCTCTTCCCTTGATATGGCTCATTCATCCCCTACCAGAGCCCCCAGTCACCACCGGGATCTCTTTGCCTTAAGCGAGGTAACGACAGCAATCAAAAGCATAGCCCCTGGCAAGGCGGCAGGTCCCGATGGCCTCCCTGGAGACTTGCTTTTACACTTCGCTGAGCCTTGGGCAGCCCTTATCCTTCTGATTCTGAATTTGATAGCCAGAGGTGCACCAGTACCTGATTCTTGGAAGGGCGCCGAGGTGGTCCCCATTTTTAAAAAGGGGAATAGGGAAGACCCTGCCAACTACCGGCCAATCAGTCTAATTGACGTTATTCAGAAAGTTGTTGGCAGGGTCTTACTAGCTAGGTTAGGCAATTGGATGGAAGACAACAACATTCTTTCCCACTTTCAAGCAGGTTTTAGGACCAAGATGGGAACAATCGACCAAGTCTTCAGACTTTTCATGATTTATTGGAAGATAGTACTTCTGGGCAGGGGCAGCTTGTACCTTGCCTTCATAGATCTGAAGACCGCTTTCGATTTAGTTCCCCGGGGGAAACTTTGGCTTACCCTACAACAACTTGGTGCTCCCCCTTTGGTCCTAGACATGATCCAGCGTCTACACCAAGGCAATTACGCCAAGGTTAGATGGGGGTCCCAGGGGCAATTGACTGAGAGAATCGCCGTGAACAGGGGAGTTCGACAGGGATGTGTGCTGGCACCCACCCTGTTTTCTCTTTACATCAACGGGGTGGTTGACTTTTTAAGCCAGGACCCGGCCGATGCACCATCACTGGCCGGGGAGAAGATCCCGACTCTCCTGTTCACAGACGATACTCTCTTGATTTCAAAATCCCCGGGGGGACTCCAGAAACTTTTGAACAACTTTGCCTCTTTCTGTGATTCACATGGTCTGATAGTTAATACCACCAAAACTAAGACCATGTGCATCAACCCGTCCAATCGTTTTAAAAACCACTTCACCCTAGATGGGGTAACGTTGGATAACGTGGAGGGTTTTGAATACTTGGGAATCTCTCTTGCAAAAGACATGAAATGGGGCCCACACCTTGCTAAGATGCTCTTAAATCACAAGAGGACGTCTGGTGTTATTTTGAGAGAGCAGCGTCTTACTGGGTGTAGGCCTGTGGCCCCTGTCCTTGTGGTCTACGCCGGCAAAGTATTGTCCTCAGCCTTGTATGGCTCCGAGCTCTGGGGCTTTCAGAATGTGAGTGATCTTGTCTTGACGGAAAATAAGTTTATGAGAGACATGCTTTCCCTACCTTCCTCGACGCCCTTGAAGCCCCTATTTTTTGATCTAGGGAGACACTCACTCCAGGATATAGTACGCTTGCGCCCCCTTTTGTTCTGGGCCCGCATAAAAAGGACTCCAGAACTCTCCCATTACGCTGCAGCTTTTGACGAACTAGTTGCAGCGGACTCTGGGAGCAAGATAATATGGCTAACTGACCTTCGAAAACTTCTAATTTCTATTGGTCTAAAGGAGGCCTGGCGCACCCAATCACCACCCACAAAACAGGTTATCAAAAAATTGTACTGGGAATGGGTCCAGAAGCTGGTTATCCAAAATCCCAGATTGGGGAAACTGACGGAGGGATTCTTCCAACACAAACACACTCGCTCACTAGAAACTTATCTGGATTTTATTCAGACCCCCAGCCACAGGGTACTATATATGAAGCTAAGGTTCGGGACCTTGCCGACCAACAGCTTTGTTTCGCATTGGAAAGGGCCAACTATGCCATCTTTACCCTGTCCGGGTTGTGCCTACCATAACGAGACGCCGGCTCACCTCTTGTTTGCCTGTCCGGCGTATAGGCTCCCCAGGATGAGGTGGCTAAAACCGGTCTGCAAACTATTGGGCCCAATGTGCCATCGTAACGCTCTCCGCATCCTCTGCACTGATACCTCCTCCCTCACTCTGATATGTGGGGTAGCTAAATTCTTGGGATCCGCCTGGCTAATTAGAAGCAAGTTATTAGCCAGGAAGCCTGTAGACGCTGATGGCGAACACCTGTCCCTCTCATATATTGGATTTTAGTCTACATATTTTAGATTCAGTCTTTTTTCTTTTAACAATCGAACCATGAATTTTTAACTAATTGTGGAATTTGTATTATATAAGCTTTCCAGAGGATGATTTAATGACTTTTTAACCTATTTTATTTATGTAAATAATGTGTATACTTGGAAATGTATTGCTTTTATGATATTTTTTATATCGAATAAAGCTTATACCACAAAAAATACCTAATGGTTCAACAGCCGTTTCCTCAACTCTTGCTTACAGAATCCACTTGTCAGGATTTCCAATTGGACCTCACTCCCTCCAACACTCTCCTCTTCCTCACAGGGCACACTTGTCTTGGCATGCAGATAGACACTGTTACCAGACTCCAGGGCAGGTGGTCTTGGATTCACTGGGTGATGTCCCCTCACCCAGCAGGGAGACTAGCAAGTTTTGGACTCCAGTTCTGGTCTCAACCAGAAGTCTTACAGAGCCTCTCCACCTCGCAAGCTTGACTGCCTGCTTGGCAGTTGACAGTTTTTAGGGCGAGGAAGCAAAAGACACACAATTGATGGACGGAATGCAGAACAAATCAAAACATTCACCCCCAGTCAAGAGATCTGGGTTAAATCCATCATTCTTTTGCTCACCATGCCACTCCAGTTTAGACCTGGCCATATGCAAATCAGTCTTGACCCTGTGCCTCATGGGAACAGTCCAGCCCAAACTGCTAAGCCAGGTCCTCCATGGACCGGAAACAAACATCCTAGGACTGGTTTCGGGGTTTCACTCCTCTTCAGCCAGGATAGCTTGAAACCAGTGGCACAGTGAGCCCGAGACCCACGTCTGGGCATACCAGGTGCACTTATGTCGAGGAAGCAAAAGACACACAATTGATGGATGGAATGCAGAACAAATCAAAACATTCACCCCCAGTCAACATATCTGGGTTAAATCCATCATTCTTTTGCTCACCATGCCACCCGAGTTTAGACCTGGCCATATGCAAATCAGTGTTGACCCTGTGCCTCATGGGAACAGTCCAGCCCGAACTGCTAAGCCAGGTCCTTCCTAGACCAGAAACAAGCATCCTAAGGCTGGTGTCATGGTTTCAACCCTCTTCAGCCAGGATACCTTGAAACCAGTGGCACAGTGAGTCCGGGACCCACGTTTCGGCATACCCTGCTCACTTAGGGCGAGGAAGCAAAAGACACACAATTGATGGATGGAATGCAGAACAAATCAAAACATTCACCCCCAGTCAAGAGATCTGGGTTAAATCCATCATTCTTTTGCTCACCATGCCACCCCAATTTACCTTGGTGAACAAACAAATTATGGATTTAGGCCCAGATCTCTGTACTGGGGTGAATGTATGAAATTGGTCTGCATTCTGTCCATCAATTGTTCTTCTTGCAATTGTCACCCCGAGTGTGACGGGTATGCCCAGATGTGGGTCCCCTGCTCTCCATGCCAGTGGAGTCAAGCTATCCTGGCTGATGAGGGCTGAAATCCTGAAACCGGTCCTAGGATGCTGGTTTTCAGTCCAGCGCGGACCTGGCCTAGCAGTTCGGGCTGGACTGTTCCCATTGGGAGCAGGGTCAAGACTGATTTGCATAAGGCTGGGTCAAAACTGGAATGGCATGGTAAGCAAAAAAAATAATGATGGATTTAGGCCCAGATCTCTGTACTGGGGTGAATGTATGACACTGTTTTGCATTCTGTCGATCAATTGTTCTTTTTGCATTTGTCACCCCAAGTGTGATGGGTATGCCCAGATGTGAGTCCCGTGCTCTCCATGCCACTGGAGTCAAGCTATCCTGGCTGTTGAAGGCTGAAAGCCCAAAACCGGTCCTAGGATGCTTGTTTCCAGTCCAGGGAGGACCTGGCCTGGCAGTTCGGGCTGGACTGTTCCCATTGGGCGCAGGGTCAAGACTGATTTGCATAAGGGTGGGTCCAAACTTGAATGGCATGGTGAGCAAAAAAATGATGGATTTAGGCCCAGATCACTGTACTGGTGTGAATGTATGACATTGTTCTGCATTCTGTCCATCAATTGTTTTTTTTTGCATTTGTCATCCCGAGTGGGATGGGTATGCCCAGACGTGGGTCCTGTGCTCTCCATACCAACGGAGTCAAGCTATCCTGGCGGATGAGGGCTGAAAGCTCAAAACCGGTCCTAGGATGCTTGTTTCCAGTCCAGGGAGGACCTGGTCTGGCAGTTCGGGCTGGACTGTTCCCATTGGGCGCAGGGTTAAGACTGATTTGCATATAGCTGGGTCCAAATTGGAATGGAATGGGGATCAAGAAAATGATGGATTTAGGCCCAGATCTCTGTACTGGGGTGAATGTATGACATTGTTCTGCATTCTGTCCATCAATTGTTCTTTTTGCATTTGTCACCCCAACAGTTTTTAAGGGCTTGAGCTCCCCTTCATATAGTCCATTTTCAGATACCAAATTTGGCAGCGCTCAGACATTTTCAAAATGCAGGGATGTACAGTGTTTACAATAATACAGTGCACCCCTGTGTTTTCCCTAGTGCTGGCACTACAGTTAGCTGCCTTGCACCACCACAGGCACCCTTGCACCATAGTGCAAGGGTGCCTGAATTGCAGGGACTGATTCTTTATGTACAGTAAGGTGTCCCTTCCTGCGCATAAACAATCAATAATGGCAATGTTTTACCTCTACGGGTGCTGCAGAATGCAGCACACATAGAAGTAGCAAATTGTCATTATACAATGATTGTTTATGTGCAGGAAGGTGTCATTCATGGCAGTTTGCTCTTGCTATGTGTGCTGCAAAATGCAGCACACATAGAAAAAGTAAAAAGAAGCAGAAATTATAGTACTTCTCCTCGTATTTCCATTCTAAGGCCTGCTGTTACATGGCATTTGTTTTTGGGTCTGCCTTAGATTTACACATATTTGTAAATTTGGGGCAGCATCAAAAAACAAAGGGTGTTGCAGTGACAGCCCACAGCAACAACCATTGCACTCCCTTTTCACGCAGATACCTGTGTGAAAGGGTACCATATTTGCAAAGTGGCGCTATGCCCCAAAAAGTGGCTTAACCCCACGTTGTAAATTTGGAGCAGAGCATTGCACTAAAGGAACGTCATTAAAAGTGACTTTCCTGTGGCGCAATGCCCTTGTAAATGTGCCCCTAAATGTGATTTAGAGTCCCAGTCTTTGAAGATTTTTTGGGAGGGTTGAATACCTTGTTAATGACGGCCAACATGTTTCATTGCCAATTATTGTGTGGCAAATTCATCAGGGCAAGAAGGGTATTCACAGTGCATAACCGAATTCAGAATTATGAACGCAGGTCCTGCGTCACAGGATGGTGTGTGACGTTGTACATATTAGGGACTGTTCCCTGTTAGGTGTATATGATCGTTAAACCTTGTTTTCACAGACGCAGGCACTAGCAACGGTCGTGCTTTGCCGAACAGGAAGGCGTAAATAAACAGGTTAAAACGCCACTGTGACTGGTTGGTGGCTGGTATGTGGGCCCATAGCTCCAACCAGGTAATGGACCTGAGTTCATAATTCTGAATTCGGTTATGCACTGTGAATACTCCTCCCGATGAACTAATTATGCTGTATGTTGTCTGTTTGTGTTTGTCAGTCCTTTTTAATGGTATGTGTCCAGGGAGGTGATCTTTGACCCCTTCTTGCCCTGATGAATTTGCCACACAATAATTGGCAATGAAACATGTTGGCCGTCATTAACAAGGTATTCAACATGCTGTGTTTTTAAACAGCGGGATAGACTCCTAACCAGAATAAATAAATATTTGAGAGTCTAACCCCTTTCTGTCTTTGTTGGCACAGTTTTTGTGTTTTTGTCTTCACAATACACCTTCTTTTGTTATGTGTTTTTTCTTTGCACTGGACACTACACATTTTTCCTAAGAGAAAGGTACCAATGATGAAATAGACGTGGGCAAGCTGGTGAGAACCAACCAGTAGCTCCTCTGGTGGTGCGCACGTGAGGTACTTTCTCTTTCTCTACACATTTTTTCACCTCTTTTTTTCATTGCTGAGGGGATGTGTAGAGTTAAGTGAGTAGTTTAATTCTCCTGTGGACTGACTTCACATTTCTCTGTTTTCACTTTCTCTATCTGACTCGTACATCCTTTTTAAATATTTGTAGCATTCTGGATGGGGTTATACTATATAATACAATAAGTATTGGAGGTTTTTGGAAAAGCTTTCTCTCCTCCACTCATTCCAGATCAATAATATAAAAAATTCTTTGCTACTGTGTGCCAGTACTTTTGTGTTGAAGCTATTGTTGATTCGAGGGCGTTCTGGCATAATTTCCCTCTGTAGCTCCCCTTCTTGATCTAACAGCAGAAGTGGCTCCAAATCTACCACTACACAGGCCTAGGGAGTGACTAGAGTTCACACCTTACTCTATGATTTTCTTATCAGCCCCATCTCCTACCTGAGAGGTGCCCAGGCCACTTCCTAGTAACCGCTCTCTTAACCAAAGAACAACCTTTGAAGTGTACAGGGGAAGCCTGACTTTTTATTCCCCAGGGTGTCCCACTCAGCTCACAGAAATGCAGCAATACACAAATCTGTCTGGGGGGATTCGTCTACCTCCTCTCCACATGTTCACCTTGCAGCCATGGGTCTTCCAAAACGGAACCCATAGAATGTTTTGTATTGTACTATTCACAAGCACGTCTATATCCGGCACACACATTTAACATACACGCACTGCACAGCACTGTTTCCTTCATGTACATTACCACTCACAGCTACATATACCTCAAGCACATGCATTTAAACTGCACATACTGCATAACACTATATACTCCATATACTGTACCACTCACACTCACATACACCCAGAACATGCATTTAATATGCAAACACTGCACAGCACTACATTTCACACACTGCACAGTACTGCATTATCACTGTATGGTAGCTTTCCCAGGCACACATGCACCCAGTGCAGATATATCACTCATGTACTTTACAGGACTCCACATCAAACTGATGTAGGCCCAGGGTGACTTATGCACACAGCAGTGGAACAGTGACTCATATTAAAAAGAACCTATTCACTCCTATTTATCACTACATGATATGCTGCCACCACCGCATTTATGCAGCCTAACTCCTAATAAAGGTAGTAACATTTCACACGTAGGAGGGCATCAATTTAAGGGCCCCTTCTGGACCATTAAGAATGCAATCCATGAGCGAGACCTAGGTCATGACACACACACGCCTGTTATGTGTTTACCTATGACAACAAAAATTAACATTGGCGATCCAGGCTTCAGTACAATGTGAGCACTTAGGGCAGGGGTGAAAGTCTGTTACCATCTGGAGGACTTTTACATCGAGAAAATTGATGGTTTACTAATGGTTGAGATTTAGCATATTAAAAAGTTGCCAAGCAGGTTTTAAATGGGTAACACTTTTGTATATCTCATCATTTGGGACCCTCAAATAGTTCACAACTCAAGGAACAAATAATATAACCTAAATGGACAAAGGACCTTGTCTCTGATCAGCTCCTGCAAGAGACTCATTTCTCCCATGACAGCCACTGCAGGAGAAAAGGTACAGTACCCTTGTCCTGCAGTTTACATAATGGCTTATAAGGGGTCAGACTAGGCACACGTTGACCGCTAGACCACAGTGACAGGATCCTCAAAGGGCACACTTAGGAGATTTAAAAACAAAATAGAAAGAGATTGCTGGATCCATATTCAGTTTTCTGGCTCATAAATCACTGACACTTGATGGGTCATCTGGGGACCACAAATACAGTTTCAAATCCTTCATATATGTTATTTCTTTAATAGTCTACTTAATTGTTTTCATTCTTATTTCTTTCTATGTTTCTTTTAGAATATATTTCTGATATCCAATTAACATTAAAATAAATTCCATGTATATATCAGGATAAATCAAATGAAGACAGATGTTTTTGAAGTATTATATGATCTTTTCAGATAATAATATATTAATGTTCTAATGTTGTTTATGATGTTACCATTCTTCTAATTCATATTTTCTTTTACATCATTTTATATATTTTTACTGCAAAAAACAAAGGTTACAGGGATGTTATAGTTAGGCTCAGATTTCACTTGTATAAAACCAGTGAAATTCAGCAGTTATAGATAGCTGAGCTAACTATAACTTACACCCCTACAATGTACTGCTAATGACATCACAGATTTCATTACTCATGGCATGGTCACTTTGGTCAGTGACATCACTCATGACATCATCCAGGAAAGTAAACTTCAGTATACTTCATAAAATACCATTTAGATTTTTTTAAAGTAAGAAGAAGATACAGGTATGTGGGTGTGTGAGTAGCTGTGTGGTTGAATGAGTGACTGTGTGAGTGGCTGTATAGGTGACTGAGTGTCTGTCTGGGTGGGTGGCTCTGTGAGTAACTGTATGGGTTGGTAAGAGGGTGTGTGAGTGGCATTATGGATGAGTGACTGGGTGTGTAAGTGAGTGTATGAGTGAGTGAGTTGCCGTTTGAGTGAGAGTATGAGTAAGTGAGTGGGTGTGTAAGTGGCTGTTTTGCACAGTCAGTGTCTGCAAGAGTGGCCGTATGGGTGAATGAGTGGGCATGTGACTGCTTGTATGGATGGTTGAATGCATACAAAAGTGGTTGTGTGGGTGAGTGAGTGGCTATGTGATTAGCTGTATGGGTGAGCAAGTGTGTAAATGGTTATAATAATAATAATAATAATAACAATACCGGTATTTGTAAAGTGCAAACAATTGCCTACGGTTGTCAAGGCCCTGGGGGATATCAGGAAGATTAAGATTAACTGGCACATGCATCAAAGCTTTTTGCGATCGCAAACGGAGTGATTCGCAAAAATCGGCCGTTTGCGATCACAAAATTAGCTTTTGCGATGCATCAAGGGTCAAGGCCCTCGCAATTTGAGAATTCGCTATTAATTGCGAGTTCTCAAATTGCGATTGCATTTAAGGAATCGCAAACTGAGATTCCTTAAATGCAATGCATTAAAGTAAAATAATTAGCGATTTCGCTAATAGGGGGCGCAAATTACCATGAAGTTCAACTTCAAGGTAATTTGCAAAAAATTTGAAAAATGCACTAAAGTGCATTTTTCAAAGTTCCATTTTACACACACACATGCCTTGGGGCATGTGTGTGTGCAAGCTGTACTCATATGCTGATTTCAGGGGTGCAACAGGGTGTCCTTTTGACACCCTGGCACCCTTGAAATTACATTCTCAATTTGCGATTCTCTAATTGAGATTCGCAAATTGAGAATGTCTTCCCTTTCATTCCTATGGGTCTCTAGGCCAATAGGAATGAATGGGGAAGTATTCCTTAATTGAGACTCGCAATTTACGAATCACAATTAAGGGATGTTTAGAAATCGCTACTTTTTGAGCAATTTATACATGCATGGGCTTTTGCGATTCCTTAATTGCGATTTCTTAAAAATCGCAATTAAGAAATCGCAAAAGCCAACATTGATTCATGTGCCTGTTAGCGAGCTATTGCCCAGAGTCACATGGTGCTTGGTTAACCTGCCGCCAGCGCCGGGGATCGAACCAAGAGATCCCGTGTTCCAGAGTCAGCCGCCCTGGCCGCTGTGCCACATCTCTTCCCTACGGGTGAGTGAGTGGTTGTATGAGTGACTGTATGGATAAGTAAGCAGCTGTGTGAGTGGCTGTATGGGTGACTGAGTGAGTGTGTGATTGCCTGTATGGATGAGCAAGTGGCTGTGTGAGTGGCTTTATGGGCGACTGAGCGGCTGTATGGGTGAGTAACTGGGCATGTAAGTAACTGGATATGTAAGTGAGTGTATGGGTGAGTGAGTGGCTGTTTGAGTTGGTGTATGGGTAAGTGAGTGGGTTTCTTAGTAGCTGTATTGGAGAGTGAGTGTCTTTCTGAGTTGTGTGCGTGAGTAAGTGGGCTTGAGTGGTTGTATGGACTTGTCACTGAGTATGCAAGTGGTTGTATGGGTGAGTGAATGGGTGTGTGAGTGGCTGTATTGGTAAGTGAGTAGCTTTGTTAGTAGTAGAATGAGTGAGTGACTGACTGTGTACGTGACTGTGTGGGTGAGTGAGTGGCTGTGTGAGTGGCTGTATGGATGAGTGAGCTGGTGTGTGAATGTATGGGTCTGTGAATGGATATGTAAGGGATTATGTGGATGCATGCATGGGTGTATGTGAGGTTTAATAGGATATGAGTGGGGGTGTGAGTGGTTCTGTAGATGATATAATCATTGATGCCACTGACCATGTCATGAGTTTTGCAATACGTGAGGTTATAACCAGTACATTGCGGGGGCCTTAAGTTATAGTTAGCTCCAATAACTATAAGTGCTGAATTGCACTGGCTTTGTATGAGTGAAATCTAAGTCTAACTATAACGTCCCTGTAACATTTGTTTTTATAGAGAATGTCTAAGGTTTTTTCAATTACTCTAATGTTTATTTTTTTTGCTGAATTATGGGGTTTATTTTTGATACTAAGTGTATTACAATATCTACTACCTGCAAGCAAGGTGGCAGGGTTTATGATGCTGCACCAAATAACCGTGTTTGTCACAATCAATGGAAACAATGCTTCATATGATACCTAACGAACAATGCCCACCTCCCGAAACCTGCCACGACTAAGGTTTCAAATACATCCAGAAAACACACAAGATGAGAGAGGCCTCATTATAGAGAAAAAGTTCATCTGGTTCAAATCCCGCAGATGATGGAGGGCGGTGATGACAGAAAAGGCCATTCTTTCAACTAGTTGATTCTGTAGAATCTTTTATTCACAATTAAATACACAGCTGCCAACGCGTTTCACCCTTGCGGGCTTCTTCAGGGCAAGTAATTTTGTTCACACCGTTGAGAAAGATGTCCTAAAAGTGATGGCCCAATTCAGTCGGCACTTTTAAACTTGTTACATTTCGGTCGTTGAGTCTTAGAAAAGTGTTTCCAATATATATTAGTCCGTAATAACTTGTCCCATTCAGGGACATGGGTGTATTACGTGCTTAATTGCCAGCCTCTTCATGCAACCATATGGGAGACTTGTGGCTTTTCCAGAGTTACAGGAAAAGTCATGGAACAACCCTAGAAGAACTAATTAGTAAGGTTTATTACTCCAAAAAATGGTGCCATTGATCTGTATGAAAAGAAAAAACCTGAAATATTTATTTGTTTTGCAATTTATGGAATTACAAAAGTAACTTACAATTTCAACAATGCAAAAAGACATAATTCAAAGAAATAACTAGACATTTCTCATACTATAAAGTTATGAATTAATAGAAATATGCATTTCATTTTCCCTTTTTTACTGTTCTCAGCTTCTTTCCTCATACATCGCAAATGATGTACTTTTTAAGCAATCATTATTTAACAGTGGGGAAAAATCATAAAGATTGTAGAAAACATAAAGCACACTATCTCATTGCATTTAAGGAACACTGTGCATTATACTCACTACAAATAAACAAATAAACATAACACAACTTATTTATCTACTTACCAATACAGTTTTGTGCACAACCACTTTAAAAACATGCAGGTATATCTGTGCACCAGCAAGCACAAAAGAAAGTGATGTCTCCAGATACATATGTGCCGTTTAATATTTGCAGCATACAGTTACCCAGCAGCGCTGCCATGAAGTATTCACATGGGAAAGGTTCCAATTGGAATTCATGAAAGGGTGTACAACTGAATGATGCAGGAGAAACTGGATGCAGCAGAATATTCCACCAGTACACCACCCTTGGGAGAAACTTCGTCAGCAGCAGTCATCACAATAATGGCAGCCTGTGAAGATTTGAGTGAGAGGGCTACTCACTGTGCGAAATGCCACATGTTTGTTGCTGTATAAATGGGTTCTGTGGGTCCATTTTCCCTTCTACTGTTCTCAGGTTGTATACTCATACACCTCAATTGATGCACTGTTGAAATAATCATCATTAAACAGTTGAAAAAACGCAAAAATAAAGATTGTAGTAAAAAAACTGCAAAGTATTTGTAAGTTGATGTTTGCATGTGGAAATTGGTCTGTCACTGCTGGTATGGGTTTTTGAGGGGGTGTGTTAGAGTGTGTGGGTGTGTCACTACCTGTGTGAATGACTGTATAGGTGTGTGAGTACATGTATGCGTACCAGTATGAGTGTGCTTGTGAACCTTCAGTTAAATTAATAATAAATATATTTATAACTAAGTACATTTTATTAACATATTAGAATACAATTTAAACCAAACAATTAACAGACCAACATAGCATGACATTTAACTATTTATAAACACGGAAACACACTGAAGCTTGAACTTTTGATTACCTACTGTAGGATCCTACTTATGTTATTACAGTGCTGCTATCTATTTACTTTACCTCTCCAAATTGGTAACAGAGGAGTAAGTCAGATTAAAATCTAAACAAATGTTCTAAAAAATACCTAATTTGACAAGGAGGAAGGAATATTTTAACGTAATATGAATGAGAATGTTTAGAATTACAGTAATACAGAATTTGGTATGAAAAATGAGGGACACTAAGACAAGAAGAGCAGCACTCAAACAAAAATAATATATTGAGATTGTGGTTGATAAAGTGTTTCTCTGACCTTTTCAGCAGTTTCACTGAACTTGTCAGTGCATTGCTCTCCCCACTGCACAGCTCCACCAAGTAGTTGTTGCCCCTTGCACTGCCAGGTCCCCAGTTCGAGGCCTTTCTCTACCCGCAGTCACCCGCCTATGACTCATCCCTGGTGGTCCAGTGGTGAGTCTCTTCTCCGCTCCTGTATTCCTCCTGTTCTGCTTCTTGCCTTGTGCTTGTCTGCTCTTTTCTAATTTCCTTTCTGGTATTTACTGATTGTTTTTCTATTAATTCTACTTTTCCTCTTAATTCTTAATTTCTCTTCATTCTGTGCCTCTTGCTTCCTCCCTTACTGCTACTCGTCCCCCGCGGCCCACCCACTCTTTTTGCCACTTCCTGCCTCCCTGCTGTTCAGCCCTCCCCTACACTACTTAATGGTGGCCACTGCCCACTCCTGGACCGTGCCCAGCACCACGGACCCTGGTTCCTGGACCTACCAATGCTACGACGCCAGCACGCTCCATTCCCTCAACATTGGATGGCCAACCAACTGCCCCCTCGTGTCACTGAAGGACACCTGGGGCCTGTTCTCCTGCCACAACTTCAACTGTACCTTCATGTACCTCTGCATAGCATACCCTCCAGCCACATGACCCACAAGGACCGGACCAAACCACTTCAGCTGCATCCTGCTCAACACCCACTCCCTCCACAAGCAGGGTTGTGGAGATCTGGGACATGCTCGACTCCACCTCCCCCGACATTGCCTTGCTCAAGGAAACCTGGATGAACCCCACTTAAGCCTCAGAAATCGCCACCACCATTCCAGTTGTCTAAAAAATCAAACCCAAGGACTGCACCATCTGCCTCACAACTAGCTCAGAGGACCACTCAACCAATGTGGAGCACCCCCACCTCCAGGTCCAGACCAACCTGAACACCACCCTCCGTGGCACCCTCCACCTCCACCTCCCAGACCCCGTCCCCTCTTCAGCAAATCCATAGTCAACATCATCATACACCACACTCTCACCTCCATGGACCACAACACTTTATCCATACTGGAGAAAATTGCCAATATCGGATTTCTAGCCACCTCTCCAACCCAATCTGCAGGACCCCATCTTTGAGGACAGCAACGACCTCACCTTCAGCCACACCTCCGAGCTGCACTGGACATCCACCGCTGCATTCACTTCTCTTTCACCAAACCCACCGTACACCACTGCGCCCACTGCTACCATCATAGAAGCTGGAACAAGGTCACTGAAGCACAGCTCACCAGCTCCCTCGGCTAAACCCTACCAGTGACATCCACAAACACCAATGCCTCAGCAGGCAACCTCCACCTATGGAACACCAACAGCACTAACACACTGGTTCCCCTCAAGAAACCCTCAGACAAGCAGCCCTCCAAGAAAGCCAGCTGGTTCTGCCCTGCACTTCAAGAGCCCAGACTCACCTGTACATGGCTCGAGAAAAGATGGAGGAGTAGCAAATCCCGAAATACCACGCAGCCTTCAAAACCACCATCATCGCACATAACCACCTCATCAGAACAACAAAGAAAATGGCCATACAGGAATGCATCAATGCCAATGAACAATACAGCAAATAACTCTTCACCATGGTGAAAGAATTCAATAAATTAAGCACAGAGAAAGCAGACATTACTACCTCACAAGACCTCTGCAACAACCTTGGCACCTTCTTACACCACAAGATCAAGGAGATCTATGACAGCTTCACTACCAAAGACACACCCACCCCACCAGAAACCATTGTACCCAACAATTCCAGACCCCAGCAGACCCTGCTCAGCTGGACCCCCCTCACCTCTGATGAAACCCTCAAGATCATGAAGAGCATCCACTCTGGAACTCCCTTGGAACACTACCCTCACCACATCTTCAATGGAGTCAGAACCTCCATTGCCCCCAAACTCTACCACACCATCAACTGCTCCATCAATCCCACCACAGTCCCCGAAGACTGAAAACAAGCAGCCATCACCCCCTGCTGAAGAAACCCTCTACTGACAAAATGGACCTCAAGAACTACAGACCCATCTCTCTGCTCGAGAAGGCCATCAACGCCCAGCTCTCCTAGCCACTACTGATGACATCCTCACACTTCTTAACTGATGTGTGACTGCAGCCCTCACCCTCCTGGACCTCTCAGCAGCCTTCCACACCGTCTTCCACCACACCCTTCTCCATAAGATTCCACAATGCTGGCATCTGTGACAAAGCCCTGGAATGGATCCCCCCTTCCTCACTGGCCGAACACAAAGAGTCATACTTCCACTGTTTCAGTAGAAACCACGGAGATCCGCTGCAGAGTGCCTCAGGGCTCCTCCTTGAGTCCCACCCTCTTCAACATCTACATGGCCCCACTTGCAGCCATCGTCAGAAACCACAGACTCAACATCATATCTGATTCAGCTGATTTTCACCCTCACTGATGACCCCATAGCCAACAAGAGCAACTTCCATAACGGGAGAAGGTAGTCCCCACCTGGGTGAAGGACAGTTGCATCAGGCTCAACTCAAGCAAGACCAAAGTCCTCATCCTGGCCTCCACCTGCACCACCTGGGACGACTCCTAGGGGCCATCAGTGCTGGAAATCCCCACACCCAAGGAGCATGCGTGAAACCTCAGCATCATCCTGGACTCCACACTCTCCATGAACTGTTAAATCAACGCGGTATCATCCCCCTGTTTCCACACACTCTGCTTGCTTCAAAAGATCCTCAAGTTGATCCCCACGAGTCCAGGAAAATGGTCACACACGTGCTCGTCAGCAGTAGCGTCGACTAAGGCAACACACTCCATGACAGCATCACTCAGAAACTGCGGAACATCCAGATTGCCTCCTCCAGACTAATCCTGACATCAACATCCCCCACCGCAGCCAGATCACTGGTCACCTGAGAGATCTCCACTGGCTCACAGTGAACAAAAATATCACCTTCAAGCTCCCCATACATGCCTAAAAAGCCCTCCACAATGCCGGATCGGCATACATCAACCAACGCCTCTTCTTCTACATATCCACCAGAAAGCTCCGCTCTGCATGACTGGCCCTGGCCACCATCCTATGAATTCACAATACCTTGGCTGGAGGAAGATCCTTCTCCTACCTTGCAGCAAAGACCTGGTTCACCATGCCTTTATATCTCAGGCAATCACTGTCACGATCTCAATTCAGGAGGGACCTCAAGAACTGGCTCTTTGCCTGAACCGCAGTCCCTCGCACCTCCCACAGTGCCTTGAAACCCTTACAGGTGAGTAGTTGCCCAATACAAGTACTTGATTGTTTGATTTAAACTATTTATTTTGATACTAAAAAAATGTAAACATTGTATAAAACATTGTTGTCTATGAAAAAAAGGCTTAATAATAAATGTAACTTTTGCAAAAGTTTCAAAGGAGAATGGAAGCATATGTCTGGTACTGTGCCTTTCTTTAATGAAGAAAACTACTTATAAGAGAATGAATTAGTGTATGCAGTTGAAACCACTTGCTGATGTTACGAAGTTAAAGACATTAGTCCCATTGCAAAAGAGGGGATGGTTGCCAGAAATGTAGAGGAAGAGGTAAGTGAAGAGGTACATGGAAAGCATAGACATGGTCCTGTGTATAAATGGGAGTGCAGTAGTATTTGTAGTATCAATTGATACAGTAGGACCCCACACATGTACTTGCAGTGCTGTTGTCTGTAGTAAAGTGCACTTTTTTGGTCTCGCCTTCTCTGAGACATGCAGAATACACTTTAGTGTGGAAGCTTCGAGGAAGCTCCGCCCACTCGCCGCCCATCTTTTTCATTGGCTTAGGTCAGTAAATGCTGCTTTCCGATTTGTTTAAGGCTTGCTAGTCCCTCCTCATGACGATTATGTCGTCATTTGTAACCTTCCAAGGCTACTGGCCCCTTTACTTGCCGCACTTTCTTCTGGCGCCCGGCCTGATCACAACAGTGCGCACGTGATGACGTGCTCTCTTCCTTGCCGGTGTTTTGTTGTTTTTAGCTCCCTGTCTGTAAGCGCTCCCCCTGCCTGTGCGCACATACCCTTCAAACCGCATCGGCATGTTTTCACTCTGGGAAACAGTTGACTTTTATAGATTTATATAGCGCAAATTTACCCCGGATATTGAAGTGCTTTACATGAGCACCGATTACATTACACAAGGAAACATTCAGGTACAAGGAGATAAAGTGATTTGCCCAAAATCACAGAATGTGGACGCGACCCCGAGGCTCGAACCCTGGCCTCCAGCACCAAAGTCGTCAATCTAGCCGTCAGACCACATCCGCTCACTTTGTTTAACGAGAATGAAAGCGAATATAGCCAAAACAACATAAATGAAAGCACCACTGAACCTCTGTCCACTTGGATTTAAATTGTTTCCAAGTTAAGTAAAAACGTATTTTTCTAATTATAACGATTTTGTATTCTTTTCATACACGTTTGAATTCAAAATTAAATTATCATCCACATGTAAACCCTTTTTACAGCCATCGAGTTATCGATGCCTTTTAGGAAAATGCATTACTTTTTCGAATCAAACCACGTATAGGAGGCATTCCCATATTAACATGTCCGCCGGATTCCATTGACTACATCGAGGACTCCCTTGTCCTTTTTCTATGCCGTTGAATCTGTCCATTGTCTCACGCTTGTTGTATAATAGTATGGTTTTATTGTCTATCTCTACTGTGGGGTATGAGGATGGTAAGTATGCCCTGTGCCCCTGGTACCTTTGGTGTTTGGCTTGCTTAAATCGGGTTATTTTTAACTGGTTTTCTTGATAGATGCATGCATCTGCATGATTTATAGCGCTTCACCTTAGTTTGTTGTAATGTAATCAGATGCACTACAGCGGTAAGTATCCCCGGTGCCCTGGGTATTTCCTGCATGCGCTTGTGATGTTTTCTGTAACGCATTAGGGCAACCGGGTAGTAAGTAGCCCAGGTCCCGATACCTGTTCTGAGTTGAATATGGTCACCCAGCCACCCTGAATTTGCCGGGACAGTCCCTGCTTTTCATCAGCAGTTCTGGCTAATTTCAGGAGATGTAACTCATGTCCCGTTTTTTTTTTATTGACGGTCGACTGAAAGCTGTGTGCGGTGTGTTTAAACAAAGCAATTTAATTAACAGGTATGATACTGGCTATAAAAATTGCTGTTTATTTATTTTCTCTGTGCCTCTTCTGTAGTTCTCTGCTAATGAGCATCGTCGTTCAGTGCGCTCGTTTGATGTATGTAAAATCGTAGTGCTCCTGCAAACACTTCCCAGGAAAATTCAAATAAGCGAGTTGGAGTCCTAGCTTCTCTCACTCCCGGAGCAAGCAGCATGCCAGCTGCAGGAGCAGGCAGTGCTCACCCAAGGAAGCAGGCAGTATGAACAGTGAAGATGCACATTCAAAGGGAGCTGTCAGTCAGAGCAGGACGTTCAGGATTGATCATACAATTGGAGCAGTCAGTGGTGTATGGATCAGGTTTTAGGAGCAGGCAGGAAAGCACGGAGTAGGAGGCGAAGGCGACAGTAGAACAAGCAATGTGTACAGTCAATCGGAAGACAAAGGTGCCAATCACGATCCTGTAAAAACCGGGTACGAAACGTCGGACGGAGCATATTCTCCGTCCGACGCGTACCCGGTCGTAAAAATATACAAACATGGAAGTACGATTCGCACGAAAATACCATTTCCGTACGATTCGTACAAAACCCCGACCGACGAAAATAAACATACAACTGTGATCCGGGAAAGCGCCGACGTGACGTCGGGACGCACGCAGCCTGCCATTCACGAACCAGGAATTACGATTCGCACCGACGTCATCCCGCACGGACAATATTTTCCGGCAGCCAAAAACTGCCGGGAAATCAGGACGACGCGAACAAGGAGTACCTGCACGCGACGGACAGACATGGACCCGAACCTACGTGTCATCCCGGCCCTCATAGCAGTCGACCTCCTCTACAGGTTACGACACAGACGCCGCAGAAGGTCAGAACAACAAAGGGAGGGGGGAAAGGGGGGGGGCAGGACCAGGGGCAGGCCACAAAACCCCCTCCAAAGTCACACAGCACACATGCCCTGGACATACCTGACCCCCAGGCCCTGGTCACTACGAGGGGGTGGGGGCGTACCGGCAACACAACAATACAGGTATGTCCCGTACCCACGCCTTAAGAGCGTGGGTACGAGTCGTACCCCGCCCACACCTACGTCACCCCAACAATGGCGGGACGGCTGTACCCATGTGGCAAAGGCCTGGGTACGGCCCGCACAAGCATTACATAGCGTGGGGACGGATATGTATGGACCGTACCCCCACCCCCGTATGCATGGAGCGTACCACCCACCCCAACAGTGTAAGTCCGACTCGTACCCTCACCCGCGTACGTATGGAGCGTACCCCTCCAACAGTGTAAGTACGACCCGTACCCTCACACGCGTATGCATGGAGCGTACCCCCCAACAGTGTAAGTACGACCCGTACCCTCACCCGCGTACGTATGGAGCGTACCCCCCACCCCAACAGTGTAAGTACGACCCGTACCCTCACCCGCGTACGTATGGAGCGTACCCCCCACCCCAACAGTGTAAGTACGACCCGTACCCTCACCCGCATACGTATGGAGCGTACCCCCCACCCCAACAGTGTAAGTATGACCCGTACCCTTACTAGCGTATGCATGGAGCGTACCCCCACCCCAACCGTGTATATACGAACCGTACCCTCACCCGCGTACGTATGGAGCGTACCCCTCACCCCAACAGTGTAAGTACGACCCGTACCCTCACCCGCGTATGCATGGAGCGCACCCCCACCCCAACCGTGTATGTACGACCCGTACCCTCACACGCATACGTATGGAGCGTACCCCCAACCCCAACAGTGTAAGTACGACCCGTACCCTCACCCGCGTACGTATGGAGCGTAACCCCCACCCCAACAGTGTAAGCACGACCCGTACCCTCACCCGCGTACGTATGGAGCGTACCCCCCACCCCAACAGTGTAAGTACGACCCGTACCCTCACCCGTGTATGCATGGAGCGTACCCCCACCCCAACTGTGTATGTACGACCCGTACCCTCACCCGCGTATGCATGGTGCGTACCCCCCATGCCAACAGTGTACGTACGGACCGTACCCCCACCTCGTATGCATGGAGCGAACCCACACCCGTGTATGTTCTAAGCGTACATATCCTGAAATAGGAGGGGTGTGTGCAGAGTCCTCCCAGCAGTGCCCAGACACAGGAGGGGTGGGTGCAGAGTCCTCCCAGCAGTGCCCAGACACAGGAGGGGTGTGTGTAGAGTCCTCACAGCAGTGCCCAGTCACAAGAGGGGTGGGTACAGAGTCCTCACAGCAGTGCCCAGAGACAGGAGGGGTGGGTGCCTATCACTCCCAGCAGTGCCCAGAGACAGGAGGGGTGGGTGCCTATCACTCCCAGCAGTGCCCAGAGACAGGAGGGGTGGGTGCAGAGTCCTCCCAGCAGTGCCCAGACACAGGAGGGGTGGGTGCCTAACACTCCCAGCAGTGCCCAGACACAGGAGGGGTGTGTGCAGAGTCCTCCCAGCAGTGCCCTGACACAGGAGGGGTGTGTGCAGAGTCCTCCCAGCAGTGCCCTGACACAGGAGGGGTGGGTGCAGAGTCCTCCCAGCAGTGCCCAGAGACAGGAGGGGTGGGTGCCTATCACTACCAGCAGTGCCCTGACACAGGAGGGGTGGGTGCAGAGTCCTCCCAGCAGTGCCCAGAGACAGGAGGGGTGGGTGCCTATCACTCCCAGCAGTGCCCAGACACAGGAGGGGTGGGTGCCTATCACTCCCAGCAGTGCCCAGAGACAGGAGGGGTGGGTGCAGAGTCCTCCCAGCAGTGCCCAGAGACAGGAGGGGTGGGTGCCTAACACTCCCAGCAGTGCCCAGACACAGGAGGGGTGGGTGCAGAGTCCTCCCAGCAGTGCCCAGAGACAGGAGGGGTGGGTGCAGAGTCCTCCCAGCAGTGCCCAGACACAGGAGGGGTGGGTGCCTAACACTCCCAGCAGTGCCCAGACACAGGAGGGGTGGGTGCAGAGTCCTCCCAGCAGTGCCCAGACACAGGAGGTGTGGGTGCAGAGTCCTCCGAGCAGTGCCCAGAGACAGGAGGGGTGGGTGCCTATCACTCCCAGCAGTGCCCAGAGACAGGAGGGGTGTGTGCAGAGTCCTCCCAGCAGTGCCCAGACACAGGAGGGGTGGGTGCAGAGTCCTCCCAGCAGTGCCCTGACACAGGAGGGGTGTGAGCAGAGTGCTCCCAGCAGTGCCCTGACACAGGAGGGGTGTGTGCAGAGTCCTCGCAGCAGTGCCCAGTCACAAGAGGGGTGGGTGCAGAGTCCTCCCAGCAGTGCCCAGAGACAGGAGGGGTGGGTGCAGAGTCCTCCCAGCAGTGCCCTGACACAGGAGGGGTGTGTGCAGAGTCCTCCCAGCAGTGCCCAGAGACAGGAGGGGTGGGTGCAGAGTCCTCCCAGCAGTGCCCAGAGACAGGAGGGGTGGGTGCCTATCACTCCCAGCAGTGCCCAGAGACAGGAGGGGTGGGTGCAGAGTCCTCCCAGCAGTGCCCAGACACAGGAGGGGTGGGTGCCTATCACTCCCAGCAGTGCCCAGAGACAGGAGGGGTGGGTGCCTATCACTCCCAGCAGTGCCCAGAGACAGGAGGGGTGGGTGCCTAACACTCACAGCAGTGCCCCTGCAAAGAAAAGGGTGGAGTACCCACAGATCCAATGCCCACAAATGTCAGTCAGGTGCACAAAGATCCTGCAGTACATGTACCACATGTGTGCGAGGCTGGGAGTATACACATGCATAGCGCCGAAAAGAAAACATGTACACATGAAGTCATGGCAACAGTCTACATACACAAGTACAGTGACCACCAAGGAGGCCACGAATGATGCAGGTGGAGACATCGCTCAGCATGCATGGCCCAAGTCTAACGAGTCCGTCACACACCCAGCCAATGTAGACACAGCTCAGCACCACATATTGTAAAGATCCTGCAGGGAAGAAGTCAGGTTACACAGAGGAAGGAACACACCTTGGGACGATGTCACCATGCAGTAACTGCTTACATGAACAAAGTTATGTAGCCAACAGCTTGTGATGGCACACAGATACCAGGATCCACCCTATGACCAGCACAAGACGACAATTCCCACACACCCAACACATAATCACCACCCAAAATAATGGGGCAGGTCGACCAACAGCAATACCAGACAGACAGTAGTGTACTAAGGAAAAATAAATTGCTTTAATCAGCATCCAAAAATCTGTTTGTCCCTTGAAAGTTCAAAATGTACAATGCCCATAGGGCAATCCAAAGTTCAAATCCAGGTGGGGGACACAGTGGGACGCGTGTCCCCTAGCTTGCCTGCACAGGCAGACTCCTTCGTCTTCCAGAGCGGGGAGGGCATCATGTGGGGGGGAAGGACCAGGTACCGCAGGGACATGAGGGCGAAGGGTAGGCGTCGTGGGTGCAGGGATGGAGGACTCCCCCACAGGGGGTGGGGCAGGGCCAAAGGCGGAGGCCAGGATGGCGCTGCACAACTTAGCAAGGTCCTCCAGCGACTCCCCTGCACCCGAAGGAACCACAGGCCCCAAGGAGGGGGGGGGCAGAGGGATGGGTCACAGCGCCACTGGGGGAGGGTGTGGACAGGGGGGGGGGGACTCAACCACCCTGACCGGGGACTCCCTTTACCGCTTGCGGGGTGGTGTCACTGTGGGGCTCAGGGACAGAGCGGCCATGAAGGAGTCTTTGCCGGATATGTGGCCAGGAGAGCTGAGGGGAGGGGATTTGGGGGGAGTGGATTTGGTGGAATGCGGACTCCCACTCTGGCTGCGTGGCTTACGTTTGCCCCCCGACCCAGTGGGTGTGCCTACTTCACCCTGTGTGTGCGTGCCAGGAGGTGTGCCTTTGACCTTCCCTGCTGGTGTGGTGCCTGTGTCTGTTGTGGTGGGTGCATGCTTACGTCTGGGTGTACGTGGGACAGGCATGGGAGTGGGAAGTGTGGATGGGTCAGGGGTAGGGGGTTGGACGTAGCGCTGCAGGAGACCCACTGCTGCAGTCAGTGTTGAGTCAATAGACCTCAGCAAGTTGCGTTGGTCAGCCTGCGATGAGAAAATGCCCTCCAAGTATGCCTCCATGTTGTTCAGCACTTGGCTGTGGCCATGGAGGACATTAAGCATCGCAGCCTGACCAACCTGCAACTGCCGCTGGATGTCCACAGACTCAGCATTGGCGGCAGCAGTCGAGACGGGGGCAGGGGGTGCGGTGCCTGGCAGGAAGGAGACATGTGGTGACTGGGCACGCTGGGAAGGGACACGAGCAAGTGGGAGGCGGCTGATGGCAATGGAGGGGGCGGGGAGAGATGCTGTGCTGCTGTCAGCTGCTGGTGCAGCCTCCGCCCACTCGGAGAGATCATCCTCGGACCCGTCAGCTTCATATTCTGTCATGCCAGTGGACAGGTCCTCGGCCTCACTCTCCTCCGCCTCAGTTCCACTCGATGTGCCAGACACGATGTCACCGCTGGCACTGGTGCTCTGTCCCTCCGCTCCGTCTGTGCTCATGTCTCCCTCCGTGTCCCCCGACGATGCTGTGGGCAAGGTGAAGAGACAGCAATTAATCATACACCTGTATACATATGTCACATGAGTCCAATCTACATAGGTTACAGTGCATAGCCTGAAAAGAAAGATCAGTAACATCTACAAAACAAGGTACAGATGTAGGGCATGCAACACACAGTTGGTTGAACCACCATGCCACTGAAAAACTATGGAGAGCATGACACAATAGCAAATGACATGAAATGGAGTTTGACAGAGGAGCCAGGCCCTGGGGACAATCCAGCACTGCATCTGCACCACACAGCGTTGCCGAAAATAGGGATGAGCAGGGACCATATCCATGAACTTGAGGCACATGCTGCATAGGTAATACTGAAAACATGCCCACCATGACTGGCTCACTGCACCTTGAGTGTATGTGCAGACAAACATCACACACTGGCCAGACCTAGCACGGAGATATCAGGTTTTGACATGTAGGCTTTGCCCGCACCAACCACCCCCTACATGAGACAATTTGTTGAGACACAGGAAGCACTTACATCTCTTAGTCTGGGTGAAATACACATGGGCTGGATAAATGCAAGATTGGACACAAAATACCCAAGGTGCGCCTGTCCAAATAATCATGTACAAATGGTCATCATCAGATGATTGTAACAAGACACACAGGCACTGGCCACCGTGAGTATGAACAAGGAAAACCAGGTCATGCTGTACAGTGGACACTTGTACTACATTTTACGTCAATATACATGGTGCCAGGGGACAATGGCACAGAGCACAACCTATGCTGTAGACACTGAGAGTGTCCACGTTTTGTGATGACACACATGACACCTAGGAAAATATGCCCCAGGGGACAGTAGTGGCCACACAACTCCATGGTCCTGAATGGGAATGACTGCAACACACGCCAAGGAGTGACTACACACAGACCAGGGAACACATTGCAAGGAGGGGAAGGGAGGCAGGAGAGCACCGCTATACTGTGGGTAACTGGATCTGCACAGCACCTTTAAACCCTGGCAGTGTATCCATGCAACTGTGCACTTACAAATGCTGGTGACACACAACAAACACACATGTACCTACCCCCTTCCTGCTGCTGCTTCTCCTGTAAGCGCCTGTCCAAGTCTGGAAATACCACCGCCAGCACACGCTTGTGGATGTGGGTGAGACGGCTGCACCCGCGGTTCTTATGGGTCTCAGGTGAGTCACCCAGCAGGACCCGTGCGATCCTCCGCGTCCAGCACCGGATATCCTGCCAGCTTTTCCTCACCTGGGCCAGGCGCCGCTTGCGACCCTCCGTCCTCCTCACGGCACTGACGGCGTTCATCCATATCTGCTTCTTGGCAGAGGCGCCTACCTGTGAGGATGAACAAGTGACACTACATCAATACACCTGGCACATGTCACAGAGACACATATTAGAACAAATTTGCTGTTTAAAACAAGGCATAGTATGCATCCAACGCATTGCACCTTTGTCATAGGGACATGATCCTCTGGGGAAGGGCAAAAGCAGTACATGCCATTGAAAGTACACAGGTGGAATGAGGGCAACGACACAATCAATGATCCTGGCTCACACTGTGCATCACAAGCAACACCAGGATAATGTGCAGCACCTCTAAGCAGTCACATGCCACAGGCCACTGACGCTACCGCAGCAGAGTACACAGACACACAGAGGCACGGGACATTCACCTGCCATTGCCAAATGCAGCGACAAACCTCACTCTGCACATGTGCCACTAGACGGGGGGGCTCACAGGTGTGGGGCTGGCTCTGCACGTCAGACACACTGCACTGCTCCCTGCTCACATCACATGGGCAGGGTATATCCATCCCTCATGCAGCCCGGGTGCCACACTCAACATATGCACCCACCCACATGACAGGGGACTTACACACACACCGATGTCCAGAGTACGAACACATCATGTGGACACTCTCAGCACAGGTACACAGAACTAACACACATCTGTGGGTACAGTCACCTGTCACACTGGGCTGACCACATAATAAAATGAGGACTGTAGAGGCTACATTCCCAGGAGGACAAGACAGGCAGAATGTGGCATGCACCATGCAGTGATTGTCACACTAAACACAATGCAAGTGAGGACGGCAGACATGCACCACAGCATGCACTGGCTGGGAGACATCAGGCATTCCCCCCTGGGACCCTCCCTACAGTACATAGCATGTGTGTCACACCTGGACACAATGCCAGAAGTCACAGTCACAAACAAGGGACACAGTCTGTGCTAGTAGACTCTGCACTCACCTGATACCCTGGTCGCCCATACAGCAGGGGGTACTGTGGGAGGATCACATCCAGCAAAGCCAGGTTCTCCTCCAGGGTGAAAGGCTGTGCCCTCTCCACAGACCTTGACATGGTTCCAGGGAATCAGTAGCAGCAGCTGGGTCGTAGAATCCAAAGATGTGCAGGCAAGTGCTCCCTCATGGGACCTGGCTGCCTTATATCTGCCTTGCTGGCCTGTTTCATGCACAGGAGTACAGAGTGATTGGTCACTCACATTTGCATCCTATGTTTCCTCTAATCCCTTCAAACCTAGCACAGTCAGTGGGTTCTTATTGTGTTTTTTTCTTGAGCATGATGTCAACTCCAGAACCACATTGCAACAAAGTAGATTCATTCAAACTGACTACTGCTGTGCACCTGCTGAAAAAAATTCAAACTTTAAACTTGGTCTCCATGACAACCAGCATGCATGTAGGCCTTTATACTTGTCCCTCATGTGTCCCCTATGTAATTTGGAGTTTCACACACAGGTACGGTGCGTACCTGGGCCCTAGGGCACCCCAAATGCATAGCAACGGCCCGTACAGGCGTGTGTACGGTCCGTATCACTATGGGTGTGCTCGCGTATGCGTACCCATAGTGATAGTGAGCGTACAGGCGTGTGTACGGTCCGTACCACTATGGGTGTTCTCGTGTATGCGTACCTATAGTGGTATGGACCGTACACACGCCTGTACGCTCACTATCACTATGGGTGTGCTCGTGTATGCGTACCCATAGTGATAGTGACCGTACAGGCGTGTGTACGGTCCGTACCACTATGGGTACGCATACGCGAGAACACCCATAGTGGTACGGACCGTACACACGCCTGTACGCTCACTATCACTATGGGTGTTCTCACGTATGCGTACCCATAGTGATACGGACCGTACATGCGTGCGTACGCTCACTATCACTATGGGTGTTCTCGCGTATGCATACCCATAGTGATACGGACCGTACACACGCCTGTACGCTCACTATCACTATGGGTACACATACGGCAGCACTCCCATAGTGATAGGGAACGTACACAGGCCCTCTGAGCGAATGTACGGTGCCTTTCACACATCACAGTGGTGACAGGCAGCACACAGGAAGGAATAGGGCTGACATACTTGTCCATGGATGGACATCAAGGCATTGTCTGGGCAGTACTACATGTGTGGGGCACAGGTGTGAAAGGCTGTGATGTGGCACATTACTCCTGAGTCGAGAAGGCACCAGATGTATGATGAGATGTGTACAGATGTTATGTGTGACGGTGCAATGTGTGCCAGGCATGCCCTTAACTCCTTTGACATGTGTGCATGTCGTACTGCACACTTGGGATGAGCGTCACTGGCATGGCACAGTCAACAACACACGCAAGTGTCCCCTGATGCCCGCTACAGGGGTTACCACACCAGACATGTGTCTACCCACGGTGCACGATGTGTCTATGTCATGTATAAGTGGGGTGTTCCCATTAGCTTGATGTTGGTGCTCCCTCAAAAGCATCAGCTGTTGCAGCAACCAACATGTGTCTGTGTGTAGATGGACATGGCACACTGTTACGCACACCAGGCCACATGTGGTATCGGATGTGAGGTGCGTATGTATGCATGGGACACGGAGTAGCGTAACAAGGACATGTCTGCATCCTCTCAATGAATGTGTGGTGAGTCATTACATGTACACCTTATTGGCAAGGTGTATGGGCTGTCCTAGTGTAATGTCATGTGACCTGTGGCTCTAGTGTTCCGCTACCAGTCTCTGAAATCGACATCCTACTTCTGCTGATGTGTTGATGTATGTCACTCCTGTGTTGCGTCTGGCTGTTCACTTACACTGGGACACAGCTAATCCCATGCCATGGCATGTGGAGGTTCACAATCTTCGTGTGTAGCTGGGTCTTGGTAGGAGTGTCACCTGGCAGCCATACGTGTCCAGGGCATGTGGCACATACCTGACTCCGTATGTCGCATATGTGTATTGACAGATGAACATGTGCTCAGTACAAATAAATTGTTGTTGTAGTGCACTCACTCTTCCTTGTCACTTCCAAATTACTGCAGAGCGCCGCCTCTTCCCCGAGCAATTCCGGACTTGGCTGACATGCGGGAGAGTGACTGTATACGGTGCTACCGCTTCCCCCAACCGTTGATTGAGGAGTTGACGGCGAGGCTGGCACCACACCTGCAACCGCTGCACAGGTATCCTACGTCACTGACACCCAAGCTGAAGGTAATGGCAGCCCTACATTTTCTTGTCACGGGTACCTTTCAATATACCATAGCTCATGTTGGTGGCATGTCCCAGAGCATGTTCAGCCGTGTGCTGCATGATTTCTTAGAGGCCATGTTGCTTCACCTGGATGGGTTCATCCATTTCCCAACTCCTGAACTGTTGACTGGGGTCAAGCGTGGATTCTATGCCCTGGGAGGGATGCCCCATGTCATTGGGTCCATATATGGGACACATGTGGCTTTGGTACCACCACAGGCACAGGAGGTAGCGTACAGGAATCGCAAGCACTACCACTCCATCAATGCCCTTGTGGTGTGTCTGTCCAACATGGTGATTTCACATGTCTGTGCTCGTTTTCCAGGATCAGCACACGATGCCTACATCATGAGGCGTAGCAGGGTGCCTGAAATGATGACGCAGCTGCGCAACGAACGAGCATGTGTTGTTGGTGGGTACACTCTGTCTGTCCTGTATTTTGCGTAGACTTCCAGCACGACCGCTTCTCCTGTCCTACTTATGTCCATGTGGTTTCCATGTAGGGGACGCTGGCTATCCCAACATGCCATGGCTGATCACACCTCTCCGCAACCCCATCACGCCGGCCCAGCTCCGCTACAACACCGCCCATGGCCGGACAAGGCGAGTGATAGAGAGGACATTTGGCCTCCTGAAGAGCCGATTCAGATGCCTCCACAAGACCGGCGGCGCCCTCCCATATGCCCCGGCGAAGGTCTGCAAAATCTTCATGGTCTGCTGCATGCTGCACAACATGGCAGTTGAGAAAGCTGTGCCACTCATCCTGGATCAAGATGATCAGGACCATCCACCCGTGGAGGACGAAGGTCTTGGCAATGGGGCTAGTGGTGTGGAGGATGTGGTTCCGCAAGAGGACATCCGGAGTCGGCTCATACGCTACTTCTTTGCTTAGTGGTGAGTACCAGTGTCTCTGTGTGCACGCATTGGTCCCCGTGTGGCATGTGTTGCGGTGTGTGTGTCCATCTGCATGTATGCCATGTGAGTCAGAGGTGTGTGTGGATGTGTCACTGGAGTGATGGTGCCAGTGATGAGTGTATTTCCCCAGTCATAATTGTGACCTAGCATGTTGTCATCCTTACATGTGTCGAGTACATGCACATGCAAGTGGCTGTGCTTTTTGTGGCTGACTTCTTGTGTGTCTCTCATCCCCAGGTACTTGCGCATGCCGTCTGCTGGTTGCATTGTTGTGGCACTGCTATTCCTCATGGACACATCATCGTGTGCTGACTCAGCGTTACACGCACGGACAAGTTTGGAAGTCTCCTTAGGGTAAGGGATGCATCAGGGGTGTCTTGGGTGTGGCAGTTGTTTACGATGTGTGCACACTGCCCCTGTCGATGTTTGGTTCCTCTGCAGACATGTCGCATCACCACGGGACACATGACATACAGCTGGGTACACCTGAATAGATAGTCAGACTTGTTGACAGTCATCTGTGATGGGATTGTGGATTGTGATGATGGCATCAATGTGTGTTACACTGCCCTCGGACACATACGGTTTGCATTGGCTTGACATGGTGTGGGACTTCCACATCAGAGGATCAATGGTGTATGGCAGCCTCTCCGTGAGCAGCAGGGGGTGTTTAGCTGTTAGCCGACACTTGTGTGCCAGTTCCATGGCTATCACGCATTTGTGCTGCAGAAGGGGGGTTCCAGTGTTGGACCCACATGTTACTCCACATGACCCGTTCATGTGTACTCTGAGTTGCCTCTGCATTCCCGAATACATGAATAATAAAGGTGTCCCTATGCCTCCAAGGTGCCTCTTCTCAGTCAATGCTGGTGTGTTGCCACGGTGCATCCGGCATGTCTGGCATGGTTTTCCGTGATAGTGGCTATGTGTCTATGTGTAGAGTAGCAAGATGCAAGCTGTTTGTGTGGGATTAGACTCTGTATTGTGCATGATGTCCATGACTGTGTGGGTATTGTGACATGTGCCATCCCCATGCATCCAACGTTGGCCAGGCCACCATTCTCTGCATCCACCTGACTCAAGCTTACAGGACATGGTTCTGCAACCTGTCCACACATACCTGGGTGCCCCCCTGGACACTCCACATGATCCCTGACCTCTGCGCATGGCTGTCGCTGTACTCAATATGTCTGTCGGCACGGTTGTGCGGCCACCCCCTCAGCTGGTTGGGCCCATCACGGGTGTGTATGGGTCTCCATGTCTGTCTTGCCTAATACAATGTGACCCATGTGTGTCCTGTGCCAGACTCAGGCCCCAGGGTGTGGATGGTTGAAGTCAAATGAGAACTCAGGCATGGTTAGACTTTACAAGACACATGTAAGGTAATAATGCAAAATGTAGGCATCTTCTCTTTATGGTGTAACTTTTTATTTTGGTTGGGGTACGTGGGGGGGGGTATGACATGAGGGGCTTTCCGGGTGTGTGGAATCCAAAGTTCACTAGGGGAGTTGGTGTCCTTGCCATTGGAAATCCTCAGAGTCCATGCCACAGTCTTTGTCAACATTGGTCAGACAGTGACCAGCAAGTCCATGTGGCAGAGAATGTCTTTTGCTGCTGTGCTGCTGTTGGTCCAGTGGGCCAGGTGCCAGGCCAGGTGTCCTGGGAGATGGTGCTGTTGCGCTGACCCTCACGGTCTTTTCCGTGGACGACCCGCCCTCCTGCGGGGACCCTCAGAAGCAGGCCGTGAGGATGTTTGGGATGCTCCGTCGGATGTCTCCTCCTCCTCCTCATCCCTCCCTGTGGGTGGTGATGTTCTACGCCTGGTGGCACAGGGAGGGTTGCCCATGTTGTCGGCTATCCGACGGAGTGTACTGTGAATTCCCGTGAACACCGCCACAAGCTCAGTGTTAGAAAGGTTAGACGGACCGGGAGGGCCGGCCGAGGTCAGGGGGAGAGGTCTCCGGGGAGAGCCGTCTCCAGCGATCGTACAGACAAGTAACTTCCCCCCCACAGACAGATACCACACAAGGATACGATTCAGTGTTCTTTATAAGCACTTCTTAAGGTACGGTTGAATGGTACAAGGAGGTCTGGACTCAGGGGTCCCCTCGATTCAAGTCTCTCAAAGTAGGGAAGGGGGTAGCGGGACAGTCTGGTTACCAGTCAGGTAGTTCGGATGAGATGATGATTAGCTCACAATCCTCGAGCTTGGTGGATTAGCTGGTACGGGCCGCGGCAGCGCCAGCAGGACCCGGAAAGATGGTCGATGTACGGTCCGCGGCAGCGCCAGCAGGTCCCGGTGAGGATGGTCGTTACAACGGGCCGCGGCAGCGCCAGCAGGTCCCGACGAGGATAGATGTTGCAGAAGGCGGCGGCAGCGCCAGCAGGTCCCGGAAAGATGGTCGATGTACGGTCCGCGGCAGCGCCAGCAGGTCCCGGTGAGGTGGTCGATGTACGGTCCGCGGCAGCGCCAGCAGGTCCCGGTGAGGATGGTCGGTACAACGGGCCGCGGCAGCGCCAGCAGGTCCCGACGAGGATAGATGTTGCAGAAGGCCGCGGCAGCGCCAGCAGGCAGGTCGAGGGTTCGCAGGATAGGGCTACGGCAGCGCCAGTAGTCCGTCAAGGCTGAGTTCTCTCGGTGTCTCTCGACTCCAGGATACAACTGCCTTCCTGCTCCGGAGTTGCCCCAGTTATAGGGCAGGCGCCCTTTGATGTCCGGACCCTCGCACTTGGAGGTCGGAGGGCCCGGGATGAAGGTGTCCAGACACCCAGCAGGGGGTGGAGCCAGCGCCTGGGGGAGCTGGAGGCGATCGGCACCTGGCGGGGGAAGAGCTCTTGACGCTTCGTTCCCCCATTGACCCGCCAAGTGGTCCGCTCACCTCCTGGGTGGATGGTGGTGCCGGGATGTCGGGGCCGGCCAGGCCCGGGGTTAGGGTCGGGGCGAGGCCACGCGGCCTCGTGGTGCAGGGCCCAAGATGGCGGCTTGACCCGGCCGGGGAAGCCGGTGGGGCTGGGGCCCGTGATGAGTAGAGGTCCGAGGGCAGAAGATCCGTCGGGAGACGGGGTGCAGGTGCTTTTCGTGGGTTATGCCTGGCGGGCCGGAGCTCGGGCCCTGTCGTGCGGGGAGGGAGCAAGCCCTTCGTGTGGCCTGTCCAACATGCGTCCCCCCCAGCTGAAGGCGGGGAGAGTCACCCATCTCCTTGGGGACTCTCTTCGTCGAGGCGGAAAAAGCGGGACAGGCCATCCGCGTTGGCGTGGTCTTGGCCTGGTCGGTGCTCCACGGTGAAGTCCATTCCCTGCAGGGAAATGGACCAGCGCAAGAGTTTTGGGTTCTCCCCCCGCATCTGCATCAGCCACTGCAGGGGTCGATGGTCGGTTTGTACCCGGAAGTGGGTACCGAAGAGATAGGGCCGGAGCTTTTTGAGGGCCCACACCACTGCGAAGGCCTCCCTCTCGATGGTGCTCCAGCGCTGTTCTCAGGCCAGGAGACGTCGACTGATGAAGGCCACCGGCTGGTCATGACCTTCGGGGTTTAACTGAGAAAGAACGGCTCCGATGCCGTGGTCGGAGGCGTCGGTCTGTACCACGAATTCCCGACTGTAATCGGGGGCCTGGAGCACCGGGGCGGTGCACAGGGCGGCCTTCAGCTTCTCGAAGGCCGCTTGGCAATCGGGGGTCCAGTTAATCCGCTTCGGTTGGTTCTTGGACGTGAGACCCGTGAGGGGCCCCACGATGCTGCCGTAGTCCTTCACGAACCGCCGGTAGTAGCCGGTGAGCCCCAAGAAGGCTCGGACCTCGGTCTGGGTGACGGGGGGCTGCCAGGACTGGATGGCAGCAATCTTAAGTTGCAGCGGGGCCACCAGCCCGCTCCCCACTTGGTGCCCAAGGTAGGTCACGGACCCTTGGCCAATTTGGCACTTGCCGGCCTTAATTGTGAGGTCGACCCGCTGGTGGGCCTGTAGGACCTCTTGGAGGTGACGGAGGTGGTCGGACCAGTGGCGGCTGTATACAGCGATATCGTCCAGGTAGGCAGCGCTGAACTCTTCGAGCCCTGCCAAGACCTGGTTCACGAGGCGTTGAAACGTGGCGGGGGCATTCTTCATGCCGAAGGGCATGACCTTGAATTGGTAGTGGCCATCGGGGGTAGAGAAGGCTGATCGTTCCTGAGCCCTGGGTGTGAGGCCGATCTGCCAGTAGCCCGCTGTTAGGTCGAAGATACTAAGGTAGCGGGCGGCCCCCAGCCGGTCGATCAGCTCGTCTGCTCGGGGAATCGGATGAGCGTCGGTCCGGGTGACAGCGTTCAAGCCCCGGTAGTCGACGCAGAATCTCAGTTCAGGTGCGGTGCCGGGGGCAGCGGCTTTGGGAACCAATACAACCGGGCTGGCCCAGGGACTGTCCGAGGGCTCGATGACCCCGATTGTGAGCATTTTGGCCACTTCCTCCTGTATGCAGGCCCGTACCCGATCTGGTACGCGGTAGGCCCGGTGTCGGACAGGGGGACTGTCCCCGGTGTCCACGTCGTGCAAACACCAAGGGGTGACCCCGGGGGTGAGGGAGAACAGGGCAGCGAACTGCAGCAGGAGGTTCCGGCAGCCCTGGCGTTGCTCCGAAGTGAGGGCATCAGAGAGCCGGATCCCATCCACGGAGCCGTCATTCTCCTGAGTCTTCAGGAGATCCGGGAGGGGTTCGGAGTCTTCCTCTGCACCACTGTCCGTAGCCATCAGGAGGCTGAGTTCTGAGCGCACAAAGTGTGGTTTGAGTCGGTTGGTGTGGAGGACCCGAAGGGGGTTCCGGGAGGTCCCCATGTCGATGAGGTAAGTGACGGGGCTTTTGCGCTCGACCACTTTGAAGGGCCCCGTCCACTTATCTTGCAAGGCACATGGTTCGGTGGGGGACATCACCCATACTTGTTGACCAGGCTCGAACTCAACGGAGGAGGCGTTGTGATCATACCACCTCTTCATGTCCTCCTGGCTGGCCTCGAGGTTCGCCCTGGCCATCTCCCTGAAGCGCCGGGTCTGATTGCGCAGGGCCAGGATGTATTTGAAGACGTCTGGAGGGGTCTTTAGGGGGGCCATCTCCCAACCTTCCTTGACTAGGCTGAGGGGCCCTCGCACAGGGTGCCCGTACAGGAGTTCGAAAGGGCTAAAGCCGAGGGACTTCTGGGGGACTTCTCGGTAGGCGAAGAGGAGGCACGGGAGTAGTACATCCCACTGGCGACGGAGGGGCTCTTCCAATCCCCCAATCATCCCCTTGAGAGTGCGGTTAAACCGCTCCACTAGTCCGTTCCCTTGGGGGTGATAAGGGGTCGTGAATCTGTAGGTGACCCCGCACTGTTGCCAGAGGGACTGCATGTATTTGGAGATAAAGTTCGTGCCTCGGTCGCTGACGACTTCTCGGGGGAAGCCTACCCGGGAGAAGATCCCCATTAGGGCCCGGCCAACCACCGGAGCTGTCACGGTCCGTAGGGGCACCGCCTCGGGGTAGCGGGTGGCATGGTCCACCAGTACTAAGATGAACCTGTGTCCTTGTGCCGTGCGGGGGTCCAGAGGCCCCACAATGTCTATCCCCACCCTCTCGAACGGGGTGGTGACCACAGGGAAGGGTTGCAGAGGGGCTTTCAGCTTTCGACCACTCTTCCCGCTGGCTTGGCATGTGGGGCAAGATCGGCAGTGGTTCAGGACGTCGTTCCTCATTTTCGGCCAGAAAAAGTGGGTCACTAGGCGGCTGTACGTTTTGTCCTGGCCCAGGTGTCCAGCCAGGGGGACATCGTGGGCCAGGCCGAGCAGAAAGTCTCTGAAGCGGAGAGGTACCACCAGTACTCGACCGGCCCCCAGCTCGGCGATTCTCTGCTCGCTGTAGAGCAGGTCGTTATCCCAGTAGACCCAGTGAGTTCCGGTGGAGTCCCCTGCGTGCTGGGCGCTGGCTTGTTGGCGGAGTCCCTCGAGGGAGGGACAGGTCTTTTGTTCCTGGCGGAACTGTTCTCGGGTGGGCCCCCCTTCTTGACACCACTGAGCCAGGTCAGGAAGGTCCTGGGGTTGCGCGTCCCCTTCGGTCGTCGGTTCTGGGAGGCTGGCCTCATCGTGGTCTTCTACTGGGGCGACCGGGGGCGGAGGTGCTGGCCATTCCGGTTCTTCTGATCGGGGGACGGCACGGGCGGCCATGGACCGGGTGGTTATGCAGGCCCAGTCCGGGAGGCCCAGCATCCCCAGGTGCTCTCTTCTCTCAACGGTGGCCCACGGGGAACTCTCGAGGTCATTCCCCAGGAGGCAGTCCACGGGGGCATCGTCCCGGACCGTCACCTTCAACAGGCCGGAGACCCCTCCCCATTCGAATGGGACGCAGGCCATTTGACACATACTCTCAGAGTTGTCTGCCGAGCGGACGGGGCAGAGAATGTTCGGCAGGATCTGTTCGGGCTTCACCAGGTGACAGCGGACGGCCGTCACACTGGCGCCTGTGTCACGCAAGGCCTCGGCTCGCTGTCCATTGATGGTCACCCACTGACCGTATTTCCTGGTGTTAGCGGGTAGGGGAGCCCGCGGGACCATGTCTCTTCCCCCTAAGCACGCCAGGACCATGGCGGCCGGTTCCCACTCTCGCTGGGCCGGCTCATACTCTTCTGGTTCCTCCGATAATCGCTCTTCCCCCAGGACGGCGGCAGCTACCTGGCGGGGCTTGGGTGTTTGGTTCTGCGGGCAGCTCGGGTCATTGGCGTAGTGGCCGACTCGCTGGCATCGGTGGCACGTGACGTTGGCTCGGAACCCAGGACGCAACGGGGGGTTGCCCCGGCCGGCCGGAGGCGGGGTGCTGGCCACGGGTGTTGCTGGCAAGGTGTCTCTCCCTCGCCCCTGGCCCCCTCCTCCTCCCCGAGGACGGTGCTGGCCTTGGTTGCTTCTGTTCTGCTCGTGTGGCCCTTTCCGGCCCACTCGGGTGCTTTCCCATCGGTCAGCTTCGGCGGCGAGCTGCCGGGGGTCAGTCAGCTTACTGTCGAGGAGGTGCTGCCTGAGCTCGACGAAACAGTTGTTCGACAGGTGCTCCCATACCATAAGGTTAAAGAGTTGTTCGTAGGTGGTGACATGGCTCCCCTTGATCCAACCCTCGAAGGCACGGCTGAAATAGTTCACGTATTCTACCCAAGTTGTACCTGGGATCCGGGTGCAATCTCTGAACCTCTGGCGGTACATCTCGGGTGTGAGGCCGTAGCGGGTGAGGAGGGCAGCCTTCATGTGGTCGTAGGACGACATTTGGTGATCTGGGAGCTGCAGCAGGGCATCGCGACCCTCGTTGACGAACCTCCCCCATAGTCCGGCTCCCCAATCGCTCCGGTCGATCCGGTGGGAGGTCATGGCGATCTCGTAGGCTTTAAACCACTGTTGTATGTCGTCTTCTCGGACATACTCGCGAACAACATCCTTGGGGATGTGGACTTTTTTCTCGGTTGGCCCCGGGGTGTGCGGTCGCTCAGGCACCCCCAGTTCTTTACTTTGTTTCCGAAGTTCTATTTCCGCCAGTTGGCGCTCGTGTTCGAGTGTTATTCTCTTTTCCTCCAGCTCTCTCTGTCTCTGCTTTTCTTCTCGTTCTTCTCGGAGCCGCATGTGCTCTAGGTTGAGTTTCTGTTCGGCTAACTTGAGTTCCCCATCCATCTTGAGTCGTGCCATTTCCAACTCGTGCAATCTGGTTCTTTCTCTCTCTCGGATCTCCTCCTGCGAGAGGGCCGTTCCCCGCTCCTCGGGAGCCGTGGCGTTCCCCTCTGGTGCGACACTGTTTTGGTCGGAGGGTCCGGCGATCCCAGTTTCCGTCCACGACTCAAGGGCGTGCTTTAGATCCTCTTTGGTACTCAGGCCGGTGGTAGCAATGCCAAGTTCTATGCAGAATTGTTTCAGTTCGCGGTGGCTGTATTCTTCTAACTTATCCATTTGGAATTTCTCAGTGGAACCGCTATCTTTGGCTGACATCGTGGTTTTGTCGTGGGGTGAGCTACTCTCTGTACGATTACGCGTTGATTCGGATTGCGCCGCTGGCCACCAATGTTAGAATGGTTAGACGGACCGGGAGGGCCGGCCGAGGTCAGGGGGAGAGGTCTCCGGGGAGAGCCGTCTCCAGCGATCGTACAGACAAGTAACTTCCCCCCCACAGACAGATACCACACAAGGATACGATTCAGTGTTCTTTATAAGCACTTCTTAAGGTACGGTTGAATGGTACAAGGAGGTCTGGACTCAGGGGTCCCCTCGATTCAAGTCTCTCAAAGTAGGGAAGGGGGTAGCGGGACAGTCTGGTTACCAGTCAGGTAGTTCGGATGAGATGATGATTAGCTCACAATCCTCGAGCTTGGTGGATTAGCTGGTACGGGCCGCGGCAGCGCCAGCAGGTCCCGGAAAGATGGTCGATGTACGGTCCGCGGCAGCGCCAGCAGGTCCCGGTGAGGATGGTCGTTACAACGGGCCGCGGCAGCGCCAGCAGGTCCCGACGAGGATAGATGTTGCAGAAGGCCGCGGCAGTGCCAGCAGGTCCCGGAAAGATGGTCGATGTACGGTCCGCGGCAGCGCCAGCAGGTCCCGGTGAGGTGGTCGATGTACGGTCCGCGGCAGCGCCAGCAGGTCCCGGTGAGGATGGTCGTTACAACGGGCCGCGGCAGCGCCAGCAGGTCCCGACGAGGATAGATGTTGCAGAAGGCCGCGGCAGCGCCAGCAGGCAGGTCGAGGGTTCGCAGGATAGGGCTACGGCAGCGCCAGTAGTCCGTCAAGGCTGAGTTCTCTCGGTGTCTCTCGACTCCAGGATACAACTGCCTTCCTGCTCCGGAGTTGCCCCAGTTATAGGGCAGGCGCCCTTTGATGTCCGGACCCTCGCACTTGGAGGTCGGAGGGCCCGGGATGAAGGTGTCCAGACACCCAGCAGGGGGTGGAGCCAGCGCCTGGGGGAGCTGGAGGCGATCGGCACCTGGCGGGGGAAGAGCTCTTGATGCTTCGTTCCCCCATTGACCCGCCAAGTGGTCCGCTCACCTCCTGGGTGGATGGTGGTGCCGGGATGTCGGGGCCGGCCAGGCCCGGGGTTAGGGTCGGGGCGAGGCCACGCGGCCTCGTGGTGCAGGGCCCAAGATGGCGGCTTGACCCGGCCGGGGAAGCCGGTGGGGCTGGGGCCCGTGATGAGTAGAGGTCCGAGGGCAGAAGATCCGTCGGGAGACGGGGTGCAGGTGCTTTTCGTGGGTTATGCCTGGCGGGCCGGAGCTCGGGCCCTGTCGTGCGGGGAGGGAGCAAGCCCTTCGTGTGGCCTGTCCAACACTCAGCCTGTCTGTCCTCCATCCGCCCTTGGTGTCGCAGAAGACAGGCATGTTGCTCCACATGTTGCTGGGCCTGCTGGGTCTTGATCTCCTCGAGGATGGACACAACCTGGGCCATGCTCGTGGTGTCCTGCCGGTATGTGTCCAGGATGTTTCTGACATGGGAATATACCGGTTCCGCAGCCAACCGGTCAGGCTCGCGCCTCCGCCGTCCTCCACTCCCACCTGGCCTGCCCTTGTGGGCACATCGGGTCTCCGGGACCCCTGAGGGGTGGCATTGCGTTGTCGCCTGCCTCCTCCTGGTTGCCCGGTACACCGTGTCCCTCCTGGCCAGCCTGGCTGCATTGTGGTGGTGGGGCAGGGATCCTGGGTGTCTCCTGGGATGTGGCAGGAGTGGGGGTGGTGGTTGGCCCAGTTGTACCTGACGCAGGTGCTGCAGGTGGTTGGACACCAGAGGGGCCAGGTTGGTCGGGTTCGTCCACAGAGTGGTGAGAGTCGTCGCTACCGGTGGGTCCGTCATCCCGCCGAGCCGGGTCCTGTGAGTCTTCCCCCCCAGTGTTGGGGGGTGATCCACGACGTTGACCTGTGTGTGAGAGAGACAATGTTAATTTTGTTCCATGCAACATCCATGTTTCATTCGTTTCTAAGTTGGCACATTTCCTCTGGGAATTTGAATATGTCTTGCATTCCACTCACAGTGAACTTGTGCATGGGTATGTCCCTTGGCCACAGCTTTTGCGACTTTACCTATGTGTGGCACAGTCTTACTTGCTGCGTCAATTGTGACTGCAGTCAGCAGTGGAGTGAGCAGGTGTGGCGAGCCATGCATTGGCGCCTTCCGTGTTGCACTGTACATGGGCACATGGAGTTGTTCCACACACTTAGATAATGCAGGTAGCTGGCGTTGTGCTCGTGCACAGGTTGAGACATGGCCCTGTGTTTTGCCATGGAGAAGAGGGGGGGTTCAGGCACTGGCCACCCTTGTCTACATGCACGCAGTCCACCTGCTGACGAGCAGACATTCCCACACCCCCCAAGGCTGAATTGGTCTCCCTGTGTGTCCCTTTCTCACTCCCTCTCTGTCCCCCTCTCCCTCCCTCTGTGTGTCAGCCTCCTCCCTCTGTCCGTCTCCCTGTGTCTCCCTCCCTCTCTCTCCCCCTCTCCCTCCCTCTGTGTGTCACCCTCTGTCACCTCAGCCCTGCTTCCTAGGCACACACTTTTTGCAGATCTTTGAATGGCCCTTGGCTTGTTGATGTGAGTTTGTTTCTGATCTCCAGGCACCCATTGGGTGTAGTGTCTGTGTCTGCGCTGCTGCTGTGGTGGTGTGTGCTGCCACTCTTTCACAGTGTTGGCTGTTCATTAGCTGCTGTCATGTGCAAAAACGTGCCGTCACCCCCATGTGTTAATGCAAGGCGTCCGCCATTTGCTGGCAAGTCTTTCCTGTGTGGGGACACACTGTTTGTCTGGCTGTGACCTAGGCCATATGGGCAGGGGGCATTGTTGTCTGCTTCTGAGTTGCACTATGTAATTTTTGGGGCCCACACTCCCGCCATCCGGCTTACCGTGTCTTGTGTTGGTGTTTTCTGTGGCCTGTGACTTTGCATTGTCCAGCTGGGTGCATGGGGCATAGTGGCGCCAGTGGCATGTGCGTGTTCATGGAGTGTGGTTGAGTCATGCGATAGCTTGGGGTGGTTGCGTGCCTGTTTGTGAGTTTGGTTGTGGATGACGTTCCCCCCATGTGAGGTGAGTTGTTTGTGTACTCACCCGGGTCTCGGAGTCCTTCTAATCCGTCCACTGACACTACCAGCAGTATGGCCATCACCCTCTCCTCCCAGGGATGGTAGTGTACGGGTCTGCGGGGCGGCCCTCCTCCAGTGACGTTGGCCTGGTTGTGGTCGTCGGTCATTTTGGCTCGGACCCTCCTCCGCAGATCGTACCACCTGGCTTGGCATTCATGCCTGGTCCTTCTGGTGGCCGCAACAGCATTCACAGCATCGACAATCCTCTGCCACATGGCTGTTTTTTCGGACATGCAGGTCTGTCTGACCAATGTTCCAAAGAGGTGTGGCTCGACTCTGAGGATTTCGTCGACAAGGACCTCCAACTCTCGGCTAGTGAACTTTGGATTCTTGTTAGTGGGCATGGTGAGGGGTGTGGGTGTGGATGGTGGGGGAGGGGTGTGTTTGGATGGTTGTGGGTGTGTGGGTGTGGTTGTGCAGGTGTGTGTGTGAATGTGATGAGGGGGTGTTTGTGAAGGTGTGTGTGTGAAGGTGTGCAAGTGTAAGGTGTAGTAAAGGTTCAAGTATGGTGCTGTAGGTTGTCTGTGGGGTCTGGCAGCAGTGAGTCTGTTGCAAAGACTCATGGTTTGTGTCTGTGGGCCCTTTTTATTGGTCCATTGGTGGGTGTGGCTGTGTTTGAAGTTTGGGTGGGTGTGTTATAAGGAGTGGTTGTGTTTTGGGCCTCTGTTTGGGATTTTGGCAGTTGCAGGTCAGCGAATGTGTTGTTTTTGTGCTTGTTGGACATGTTTTGTGGCTTTGTGCCATTCGAATGGTGTATTCTTGTGTTGTTTTGCTTTGTCCTGGTTGTGTACGTGCGTTTTTAGCGTGTGTACGGTGTGTACTTCGGGAATTTTGTTGTACAGTGCTGTCCTTGTGTCTGGCTTGGTACGACTCGTACATGCGTGATGTTGTGTGAAGGTGCTGGTGTTGGGGCATGGGGTGCGCTCCGTACTTAGAATGTTGGGGTGGGGGTACGCTCCATACGTACACGGGTGAGGGTACGTGTCGTACATACATGGTTGGGGTGGGGGTACGGTCCGTACATACACTGTTGGGGTGGGGGTACGCTCCATACGTACGCGGGTGAGGGTACGGGTCGTACATACACGGTTGGGGTGGGGGTACGGTCCGTACATACACGGTTGGGGTGGGGGTACGCTCCATGCATATGCGGGTGAGGGTACGTGTCGTACATACACGTTTGGGGTGGGGGTACGGTCTGTACATACACGGTTGGGGTGGGAGTACGCTCCATGCATACGCGGGTGAGGGTACGTGTCGTACATACACGGTTGGGGTGGGGGTACGGTCCGTACATACGCGGTTGGGGTGGGGGTGCGCTCCATACGTACGCGGGTTAGGGTACGGGTCGTACATACACGGTTGGGGTGGGGGTACAGTCCATACATACACGGTTGCGGTGGGGGTGCGCTCCATACGTACGCGGGTGAGGGTACGGGTCGCACATACACGGTTGGGGTGGGGGTACGGTCCGTACATACACGGTTGGGGTGGTGGTACGCTCCATGCATACGCGGGTGAGGGTACATGTCGTACATACACGGTTGGGGTGGGGGTATGGTCCGTACATACACGGTTGGGGTGGGGGTGCGCTCCATACGTACGCGGGTGCGGGTACGGGTCGTACATACACGGTTGGGGTGGTTGTACGGTCCGTACATACACGGTTGGGGTGGGGGTGCGCTCCATACGTACGCGGGTGAGGGTACAGGTCATACATACACGGTTGGGGTGGGGGTACGGTCCGTACATACGCGGTTGGGGTGGGGGTACGCTCCATGCATACGCAGGTGAGGGTACGTGTCGTACATACACGGTTGGGGTGGGTGTACGGTCTGTACATACACGGTTGGGGTGGGGGTGCGCTCCATACGTACGCGGGTGAGGGTACGGGTCGTACATACACTGTTGGGGTGGGGTTACGCTCCATACATTCATGGGTGGGGGTACGTCTCGTACATACACGGGTGTACATACACGGGTGGGGATTCGACTCGTACATAGGAGGGCTGGGGGGAGTGTTGGGCGCGTGTGCGGGCACATGTCTCCATGGTTGCTATGGGAGTTCGGTGCGAACAGTGATTTTTCCATACGGTTGTAACATCGGACGCACGGGATGGATCGTACTTCCGCGGTCGGACTTCACTTTTCACATTTGTACGGTAAATCGTCCGAGGACGTGTCGGACACATTTTCCGACCCGAGGACGTGAGGGGAATAATTCCCAATGCGATTCGTATGGACTTTTTCCCATGCGAATCGTAGTTGGCAGTTTGTACGGCACTTGTACGATTCGTACGGTAAAAAGACCGGATACGAGTCGTATGGGGAATTTTTTTACCGGATCGTGATCGGCACCCAAGTGTGAAAAGGTTGTCTATAAGAAGGACAGTGAGTACAAGCAGGCAGTACTTTAATCACTGGCGACAGTCAGTAGGGGTGCGCAGTAGCCAATTAAGACTGGTGCTGGTCACGAGCGCGCAGTGTAAGCAGCCAGCCGGAGCAGTCAGAATTCAGTGTATAGTCAGAGTGAGTGGAATGTGTGAGCAGCTCGTTGTTATGTAGTAGGGAGCACTAGGCACAGTATGCGTGAGGAGGCAGTGTGAGCTGGCAGTGAGTTAGGACAGTAAGAACAGTTAGTAGGGAGCGTGAGTAGTCAGTAGGACCTGGTAGTGTGCGGAATAGTAAGCACTCCGCAGCAGTAGGCAGAGCGAGCAGTCACTGCAGTGTGAGAAGGCAGTGTGAGCAGTCAGTTGTAGCAGAAAGAGTGAGTGGTCATTAGCAGCTGTCTATTAGGCGCAGGCAGTGTGAACTGTTAGTTGGAGGAGGGGGACTGATCAGGCAGGGCGAACAGTCAACCGGAGCAGACAGAGTGACTGGTCAGCAGAAGCAGGCGAAGTGAGCAGTCAGTAGGAGCAAACGAGGCAATCAGGCAGAGCAAGCAGTCGAGAGGAGCAGCCAAAATGAAATGCCAGCAGTAACAGGCTGTGTTAACAGTCAGTAGAAGCAGGCAAAGTGAGCAGTTAGTAGGTGCAGGCGGAGTGAACAGTTAGTAGGAGCAGTCAGAGTGCAGTCAATAAGAGCAGGCAGAGTGAACAGTTAATAGGAGCAGGTGGAGTGAACAGTTAGTAGGAGCAGGCGGAGTGAACAGTCAGTAGGAGCAGTCAGAGTGCAGTCAATAGGAGCAGGCAGAGTGACTGGTCAGCAGAAGCAGGCAGAGTGAACAGTCAGTAGGAGCAAACGGGGCGATCAGGCAGAGTTGCGACAGGTAGGAGTGATTTGGGACATCCTCGCTGGTCTCGGGTTAGCTGAGCAGAAAGTCATTTGGAGTTTTCTGAATTGAACTCCTCAAAGTTTCCTGGCTGCAACATCTTTTATCCTGCTTAATGTCTGCAAGTTTATATTCCACAACACCTACAGTATACATTGTAGAAAGATGGTGTTTGTTTAGGTGGCCTTTGCTTGGTATTTCTTCCTTAGGTTTTTCTTCCCTCTGCTTTGTGCATACATTCTTCATTTTCACCCAAAATGTCCCTAGTTTTAATTGTTTCGTTGAGGAGGTGACTCTTACGATTGAAAATTAGTATCCTGCAGATGCTTGATATTTTTGTCTCAAACATAACTTAAAAACATTAGCAGTGCCAATAGCTCTGGCTAAACACTTAAGAGGTCCCAAAGGCGAGACCGATGCATTGCAAATGCTTGTTTGCATGGTTACCCCCCACATTTTACCTGACATCTGATGCATTTTGACTTGATGTGCCCTGGGTCCCTGCCAATCAGGTTCCCAGGGCCTATGTTATTTTCCAAAACTGTACCTTTGTACTCACAATTGGCACAGCTATGGCCACATGTAAGCCCCATGTAAAAGGTACCATGGGTGCTAACGGCACTGTGAACAGGTAAGGCCTCTAGGGACTGCAGCACCTATTATGCCATCCTTAGGGGCACTGCACCCTAACACCCACACACTGCCATTGCAGGCAGCATGTTTTGGTGCATAGAAAAGTGATGAGTCAAGAAAGGCACATATCCCTATGTGCCATGCTGTAACTCACTGTCTAGGGCCTAGGAAAGTCACTGCTCTAGCAGGATACACTAGCCCCCAGGTGAGGTGGCAGTGCAGAAGCACTGCACCCCTACAGTGTCTAAGTCCATTCTTAGACATTGTTAGTGCAGTGAAGCCATAAAGAGTATATGGTCTGGGAGTTGGTCATTATGAACCCTACAGCTCCATACTGGCTTTACTGAAAACTGGGAAGTTCGGTAGCAAACTTATCAGCACATTAAACCCACACTGATTACAGTGTGGGGTTTAATGTAAAATGTACTCAGAGGGCATCTTAGAGATGCCCCCTGAAAAACGACCAGCTCTGGCGTAGATCCTGAATTGCTTCATGCCATTTGCCACCACCAGATAGCTTTCTGGACCCCTGGGTAGAGGGCCTCCGTTTCCTGGGTCCAGAAACAAAGCTTCCTGCCCCAGGATGGGCTGGGTCCATGTAGGGGAAGTTTGGGTGGGAGAATCGGTGAGAAAAAAAAATGTTAGGATGAGAGATGTTCCCACCTTTGCCAACCCCACCCTACAGGTGGGGAAGACGAGGTGAGGCACACATCTCAGTCCTCCCTATCTTGAAGATGAAGAGATCCAGCCAATTAGGGAGAGTATCATGCCCCCCTCCCATTGGAGGGTGGAGTAATAGGGAGTGCAATCATTCCAGGTAAGGGAACTATTGGTCCTGACCTGTACACCCCTGTATGCCCCTAAATTTAGCATTTAGGGGTGAGCATGAAACTTGCCTCCTCAGATTCAAGGAAGAAAGAAGAAGGACCGAAGTGCCATTATGACCCAGGCAGAAGAGAACACCCACCGGCCTGTCCCCACTCCAACCTGTCTACAGTTGAAAATCCAGGTGTGTCCAGCAGCCAGAAGCCCCCCAGAACCTAGAGGACCTGTCCTGAACTCACCTTAAAGACGGTATCCTGTGAGCACCGGATTTTCTCAACAAAGACTCAAACACAGAATCTGGACCCATGTGGCTTGGTGGTTCTGCACCACTCTGCACACAATGCCTGCGGCCCGAGTTTGAGTGGCCCACCACCATGAGGAGGTCTCCCCAGCGATCCTGAACTGGAATCTAGTGATCCCTGACCTACCTCAAGCTTTAAGCTGAAACCTGCAGCTTCAACCTGAAGGGCCCCCCCAACCGCGACCGGAGTTGGTAAGAAGATCCGGAACAAAAAGACACCTGATGCCCCATGGCCTTGTGTGGCCCAACCAACGGTGTACAGGCATCCCCCAAGAATCCAACTTACCTCTTCTGCCAATAGTCACCTCCAGGAATCCTATCTGTCAGAGCTTGCAGCCTTTGCTTCAAACTGGAGATCTCTATTGAAAACCACAGGGTCCCTGACATCTTTTTGGCACTCTGCATCCAGCCGCCTCTGTGCTTCTGGTGGTGCAGCTCCTGTGCTGATTGTTGGCTCCTGCAGTTCTGATCTTAACCCCAGGAGTTTTGCTCCCACACCTAGTGGCCTGCTGGTAAGCAGCACTTGACCAAAGGCCCCCTTAGCCCTATTGACTAACCCTGGGCAGCTGCACTCTGCACCCGGCCTCCCCAGTACCGCTAGTGGTGCAATTTGAATGCCTAACTGGATCTTGGGGAACCTTGTTCCTAACCACAAAATGCTATACTTGCATGTTGTTTGCTCACCTGTAAACCGTTAACACTATTCTTCCCATAGGAACCAATGTTACAAATGTTTTGTTCCGAAAAATGTCTATGCTGACCTGTGTTTTTTATGGAAGAAACTACACTGTGCCTTAAATCAAAAAGTGTCTTACTTACCTTTGCATTGTAGGATCCACAGTGTGGTATCTAGGCATATCAACCTGAGTAGTTTATATAATCCAATAGTATTCTAAAAGTATTCCAAAAGTAATCTCTATATATTTTAATCAGTTTTGAAAGCAAATATAAACCTGTAACGATTGCACATTCAACCCCCAACTGCATTTCCTTGTAAAGTCTTGCATTTGAGAGTATTTTTCACTTACCTGTGCCAAGTACTGCTTGGTTCTAAAAATAAAACATAAGTAAATCTTCTTTAGACTTACCCAATTGGTCTGGATTCTGTCTCTGAGTGTGTGCCATCAGCCTTGATTGAGTAAATACAATAAATGCTTAACACACCCTCCGGATAAGCCTAACAACTCGACCACACTACCACAAAGAGAGCTGTTAGTGACTATCTAATTTAGCCTCTGCTATACCTCTGGGGATTCCCTGGACTCTGTGAAACTCTACCTTACTTTGGTATGGTATATATAGAGCCAGCTTTCTACACTGTCGATTTACTTCACCTCTGCAAATTTGGGATGAATGATATCGTCGTCATGTTGAGCTTAAGTGCATATTGTGAGGTTCAGGAAAAGCAACTTGGTTACTAAACCCTGAGTTGTCCAGAATATCCATGGGACCACTTACATTACTTTCAGAGAGAAGCAAACTCTAACATTAATGGTATCATTAACTGAGCTTAAGAAAGAGCTCATGGTAAAGTTGTGTAGTTACCTTTAGATGTTAAACACAACATTGAAACTGTGAGTGTAGAGAGAGATTTGGAAGAACCGCTTGTTTTTATAGTGAATGGTGTGCTCACGAAAAACAAAAACATCTGGAAGGAATTAGTGGATTTAAATAAGGAGAAGAAAGCCACATTATATCCTAAAGACAATAATATCTACTACAAAGATGTAGATGATGTCTAACATGGAAGTTGCATGGAGGAAGAAATGCTGACTTCAAGTGGACAGTTTGGAAAAGTGGATAGAAGTAGATCTGAAGAAATATGTAAGCATTACAGTATCCATCCTCTACTTTCAAAAGAGGTTGTGGGAATACTATTGAACTTTATCAGATGAAGCAAGCTTAAAGAACTGTGTAAGGAGAAAGGTTTAGAGGCTCAATGTTTTCCTCAATTATCTCGAACTAGAGTAAGTGGATGGTATGATGACTGCCCTGTTCAAATACCTGCAGCAAAGTACAGGTCAACAAGATTATATTCTGAGGACTCTAGATTTCATATTACTTATGAATTCCATCTGTTGTTTAAAACAAGTTGCTTCTACTCAGTTCTCTTTGAAAAAAAAAGAAAAAGTATAAAACTGCTAGAAACACCTTTCGAAAAAATAACAGCACTTTTAACAAACATTTCAAAAGTACCCCACAAAATCCACCAAGCAGTAGTGACACAGCTTCTGACTAACCCTGAATTTCAACCTACACTTCTCTGGGGTTAATTCATATTTCCTGACAAGGGCCTCTTTTATAGTGGGATATTTAACCCCCCTCCCCTTCTCTAGAGCCAGTACGTTGTCCCTTCCACCACCAAGAACATGACTCCAAAGGCACCTCTAAAATCCTCCTCTGCAGCTACTTCTTAGGCCAGAAATAATCTTTCTATATCAACCCCCTCCTTAAAGGCAGGCACCAAGTCTCTGAAAATATTAACTCTTCCTTCTGTACTGGGCACAGACTCTAACAGCTATTTGGCCTTCAGGTGCACCTCCTTAACACTCTAGCCAGCAAGACCCCTTTCTCCTCCAATGCTATCTTAGCCTCAGATTTTCTCTCCTCAGTACCCAGCTGAGCCAGCTGCAGCCTCGGGTCCCACCCAGTCTGTCTGAACTTGAGGTCCTCCGGGGACTGGGTTTGGGAGTAGACAGTACTTCCTGCAGCATATCCAATAGAGCAGTTTCGCTCTGAGGGATCCTCTCTCCCCTCTGGAGGCTTTGCCTACATTTCTCCACTCCTCTTCCTCCTTCTGAAACCCACTACCCTTTGGGGGCCTAATTCTAAGGTCAACTACAACCAGTGTTCTTCCTTTTCAAGAGTGCTAAAGTAGTCCTCTTCAAATTCTCCTTATGGTGTAGGTTGTATTCTGCAGATGTTCCCACAGGCTCTGATGCTGAACTAATACTCAAACCTGGAGGTACACATGAGTAAATGGGTGTGTGAATGGTCATGTGGGTTTGTGAGTCAGTGTGGCAGTCACTATCTGGCTATATGAGTGATGTGTACATAACAATCAATCAAAAATAACTTTATTCGACAGATTTGTCATAAAAGCAATACACATACGTTACAACATGTATATTAAGATAATAAATATTCTGAATCTATACATAACTACTTTGGTGAGAGTGTAACTGGGTCTATAAGTGCCTTCCTGGCTGGGTAAGCATGTGCAAATTACCTAATATTAAATTACATCCTATAATCAAACACCCACCACTACTTTCAAACACATTCATGCATATTAGCATAATAAAATGAATATACATTAAGTATGGCAATTCCTCTTTCTCAGTTCCTGCTCAGTGTACTTTTTGTTAATATTCTCCTCTAAGCACCCTTCTATTTTCCCTTCAAGTATACTTACTATTTTATTGTTAAAATACTTTTATATAATACAACCAAATTACCAAATGTGTTGAAGCTGCTTACAGTTGTCTCAGTTTCATTTCTATGTCTGGTAACCTCATCTCCAGTCACAACTCCTGCAAATCACCTCCTCTGTGTAGAAACACCATTAAAATGGATACCCCTTAACATGTGCTCTAACCTATGCTGCTCTTGGTAACAAATCATAGGCTTCCTTTCATCTTCCTTTTTTGTTATACCACTTCTAAATGGTCAGTATTTATTTAATCCTTGCAATGTTTACTGCAAAGAAGCCCAATTTGGTTGTTTTTTTTCATGAATCAGCTGGTCCACCCCAATGCTTAGAGCCCCCCCTTGTAACTTTGCAGTGAGAATTGTGGATTTACACTGGGACCGCTCTGAGCATGGTGACGGCGTGCAGACCTAGCGAGTGACCAAAAAAATCGTTTTCTGGCATTTTACAGCCCATTAAAAATGCTTTCACCTCATTTTTAACATACACAAAGGGTCAGGAAAACTCTCACCTGACCCCTTCAATTAGAGTACGAGCAACTTTTCAGTAGGCCTGGGCGGTGAACTTCGCTCTGTTTGCGGAGTTTGCAGCGTTTTCTGCACTCCGCACTCCGCAGAGCTCATGGAGTGCAGAAAACTCCGCTTTGTGATGTGCAAACTGTAAGTTCCCGATCACGAACGGTAAGTTCGCGAGTGCAAGCCGCTGCTCGGGTAGAATTTCTACCCGAGCTGCAGGAATACCAGCACAAACTGCAGTTCGCACTGCACTTCGCCACTCGTGGAACTTCGCAGAGTTTTTTTGTAACATCACGGAGATCCAGGTAGAAAAACTATGCGAACTACACCCAGGCCTGCTTTTCAGCCCCAGGAGCCGTTTCCTTAGATACAAAATGGCTGTTGCAACTTTTCTGTGAAGGTGCGGCCAGCCAATCAGAACCCTGCTTTGGCACTTGAAGCTGCGGATTCCCCGAGGGTGGATCTGCAGAGGGTTTGCATCCCTAAATATACAAATTTGGTTTTTAGTTAATATCTTCAAAACTACTGAATGGAGTTACACCAAATGACAAGAAGCCCACTATCTGGACCAAGAACTAGCCTTCTGACAAATTTGATGTAATTCCATCCAGCGGTTCGGACTATTGTTGTGTTCAAAATCCATATGGAAAATTGCATGGGGAAAATGCATTTTGGAACCCCCTCTTTTTCTCAGCTCCTGCTTAAGAGATCCCCCAGAAACATTCAACACAGTAGCTGAAGTGAGAGGCAAACTAGTTTTGAAAATGTATAAAGGATTACTCAAATGGCACCAAAGTTATTAGCAAAACAAAATATTATTTCCCCATGGAAATTAGGTTCTAATTATAACTACAGCAACACTGTTCGTGCGTGCCTCTCGCCTCGTGGTGCCGGTGCCAGCGATGGGAACAGCACCCATCCAAATATCATTCAAATTATCATCCACAGTCCGGAATGAAAAAGCGGCACACCAAGTGATTAGCACCAAGTTTTAATGTGCAAAACAACTCGTTTCAGCTATGAAGCCTTTGTCAAGTTTACACAGTGTGCTCCACTCACCAAAGAAATACGCCGTAAACCAATGGCCATAGAAACAAGCATTGGAAATGCATTAGGTGTCACATTTTTTGGAGTTGGAGCTATTGGCATTGCTAACCTCTCCCGAAGGTAACATACGCCAGATATAAAAAGAAAGAACATGGAAATGTGCTCCGTGGAGCAACAGCAACCACACTCATATTTAATCTGTCAAATACATTCCAGTAACAAACCTTAGAATTCACATTATTTACTAAGTGAACAAATGGCAGCCTTGCTCTTTTGCAGATGCTTTAAATATGCAAGACAAAAGGTAAAACAGGGCAATGTCCGGCCGTAGAGACCTTGTCATGAAATGTGTGTTTAGTGAGCTGACAACGAGCGTGGTGCAATGACATGAGTTTACACGCGCTGTTTCTAAATGTATTATTTATAAACACAAGGAGGGAGGGTAGGCTGAGAGCTCAGGGCTGGGCAGGGAGGGATATCTGAGACCCACAACAGACTTCACACAGCACAGTGAATGCTTCAACGAGGTACTGTAATGCAGGAGCATCCAACTACAGTGCACTATAATTAAATACAAACCGTACAATTCTGTACGCAATAAAATAAAGTATAAAAAACGACCTTACATGAACAAAAGAAAAAGCAGTGGCATTCTTCTGAGTTCACAAATGATACACACAGTGGACGAGAGGAACGCTGTTGGAAAGAAACGCTGCTGATAGTCACAACAATTGCATGCCATCTAGTAAGTTCACTAGCTGTAAGGGGACACCAGGGTTGAAACACAGCTGTGTGCATTACAGTCCTACGCCGTCTATTACATTTAAAGACGCGCTCCGAACATTTACTCGAAGCTCCTGTTGTGTCCGCATTTGAAGCAACTCTATAGTCAACAATGACATCACTAAATAATAATTGTAAACGCGTGAATGGCAATTTACAACTATAGGGTCTGCTTCATAAGAGCGGTGACTCTGCCCTTGTTTTAACTGTTATACATTAACCCCTTCGCTGCTGCTGACATTCCGCAGCAGCGCTGGGGGGGGCAGGGGGGCAGCGCGGTGGGCCTGTGCTCATGACGGAGCCGCTCCGTCATGAGCCACAGTTGAGCTGTGCTCATGACGGAACGGTTCCGTCATGACTCCGCCCATTTGCGTTGTCCCCCCGCACAGGCGGGGAAACAGCGCCGCGCAGGCGGAGCGGGCGCCAACAGGAGTGTCATGACGGAACCGTTCCGTCATGAGCACACGGCAACCGTGGCTCATGACGGAACGGTTCCGTCATGAGCGGGGAAGGGGTTAATAACAAGGAGGAAAGAAAGGGTTAATCAACTGCACATGCCGCCGCTGCAGGGGGAAATAGAGGCAGGCAGGGGGAGTGCAGGTGCTGGAGGGGGGATTCGCAGTGCGAGGTCTCTGATGTGACAAACCCTCAGCTGTATGTTTGTGTGCTTGGAGGGTGGGGGAGGGCTCCGAGCGCGAGGAGGTAGGGGGAAGCCACAAACAGGCAGACAGAAGGGATTATCAATGCCTTTGTGAACCCGAGCGAAGGGAAATGAAAAGAGAGTGAGCAGGCACAAACATTTATGACAAGTAAGTATGCCCCAGAGCACGGCATCGCTTTTGTTACGGACATAAGTAAAAAAAATGCCCTGGCTACTCTCTGACATGCCCTCTTTTGTGAGATCAGAGTGGAGGAGCCCTGGTCAGAGAGGGGGTGTGGGTCAGGGGAGGGGGCGCCATTGATCCCATTCTCATCTGTTTTTTGTTGCAGACCAGTGTTTGGATTGGAAAATGTGACGCTCAGCGGGGACTGGCGCTAGATAACAATATTGGGCAATTAGCATCCTAAACAGCACCTTTAATATAAGGAATGTGCTCTGAAAACCGATTACCCAGAGCGTTTTATTTCAATGAGAATGCAACAAATGATGCTTGGAAGGAGAAAGGCTTCTCGGAGCCAACGCCAAGCATTGTTGGCCCCTTTGTGCACGCTACCTCGCAGTAACTGTGAGCAGAGGTAGCAAAGGAAGTGCACACCAAAGGGGGCTTTTGTGCTGGGCTCCCGGAGACAGGGCATGACAGGCAACAGCAGATTTAGAAGCGGACAGTGAGGCACTCCTTAAAAAGACAAGACAGCGCATTCCACAGCTCTGTTGTTCCATTGCCAAGCTGCGCTGTGGAACCTGCAGGTGGAGAGTCAGCCGCTAAGAAGACCTTTGTTTTCGTTGCGGCGATCGGCGGAGTGTTGACACAGCTGGCGGGAGGCTGCGTTTGCCTGGAACCTGGTACCGCCATTGTATTAAACAAATATCCATAAAATGAAAGGCATGGGGCAGCATTCCGCACCGTAAACATGAAAACATTATTATTCTTACCCAGGATGTGTGCGTGCTCGATGCCTACATAAAACAAGTAGTCCCTAAAAGAAACAATAACAGCCAGCTGCGGAACTACATTGTAGTTGGTCGGTGCTGCTTCCTGAGAAATGGAAGCAAACCGGAAATAAGGTATCGGACCACCATCCAATCAATGAGTGAAATAAAACCAGCAATGACACATTTAACCAATGGCAAGTGACAACACAAAGAGAAACAAAATGAGTTTCACTAGTAATACAGATTACTTGATGCCTCGTAGAGGCAGCATGCGCTTCCTATGCGATACCTAAAAAGGCTCTCTTTACAATCTCTGCAAATTCTTGTAAGAAATTTTCCTAATATCATTTGTTCCTTTAGATTCCTAAGAACAGTATTTCAATCCTATATAAATAAATTCTTAATAACGAGAATTCATTATGCGGCAAATAGATCAAATTACCAATACCCATTCCTAATATGCCGTTCCACAGCGTACATAAAAGTGCTCAATTTAATTGTGATACAGTGTGTATATACCGATGATGGATAAAGCAATGGCACCAAGATATGGAGATGCAGCAGTAACGCATATGCATGTAATTCTAACATACAATATGGTGTATAGTGGGCAGACAGGCATTGGTCAAACTCCATCGAGATTATTAGAAATCCAGACTTGAGAAGAAGAAGGCAACTTAAGTTGAGAGAACGATGGCAGACAACTGTCCACCTATGATTTACCAACCGACTGCATAAATATGCACGCTAGCCATGCCATGTTTATCTGCCTACGTATGGGAGAACCCATAATGCCTCAATAGATAAGAGTCGTGATACCGGGCAAGTGCCCAAAATTAAGATGCAAGCGTAAGGCTGCTAATTTAAAAAGTGCTAGTCAGTGCAATAAATTGTGAGTGAACATTGCAAATTACAGAAAAAAGCAAGTAAGGGTTAGAGAATGACGTGGAATCAACCAATGTGAGTTGTCAATTCTTCACTGCTCTTCATCCCATGCAGTATTCTAGTATCCAAATCAATTAAGTATCGAGATTCAAGGGTGTACAACATGTTTTCTCTGTCACCCCCTCTGATGTGTTTAGCAATACAGTCAATTCTAAAGACTCTCAGAAAATTATTATTACTGTTGTGTGTTGTTTGGAAGTGACGAGCAACTGGATAGTTAAAATCATTGCTGGTAATAGCTCGTAAGTGTTACAGAATCCTCATTTTTAATGGGAGTTTGGTGCTGCCCACGTATCTTACCCCACATGGGCATTCCTAGATATATATGGCAAATTCTGTAGTACAAGTGAGATATTTGTGAATATGCCTTGTTCTCCCATTTTTATGGTGTAATTTCTACAGACCTGACTATTTTTGCATGCTTTACAGGAATTGCATGGAAAAAAGCCTCCCCTCTGTGTGCCCGACCAGCTAGTTAATGGCATGGTCTCCTTAAAGCTATGTACCAAATAGTCCTTCAACGATCGTGGTCGCTTGTATGTAATCTGGGGGGCATTGCCTAGTAAACTGCCACTCACAGGATCGGTTACTAGAAGACTCCAGTGTTTTTTTAGCGTTTTCTTAAAATAGAGGGATCTTCTATTGTAGTGAGTGCAACAGAAGGGAAAGTGTTGGATAGCGTAGGGGTACAAATTACTATTGCCACTCCAGAGAGTGCAACAGTAGGGAAAGTGTTGGATAGCGTACAATTAAAAATGACTGTTCCCACTCCAGTGAGTGCAACAATAGGGAATGTGTTGAATAGCAGAGGGTTACAATTAACATACTTATCAATTAAATAATTTTTAAATAATTATAAAATTAAATAAACAATTAATAATTAATTAATAATAAATTAATTATAAATACTAATAAGTAAATGTTAATAATTACTTTATTATAATTAAATTACTTCCCACCCAATTCCCCTATAAACCCACAACCAGCTCCTAAAAAAATAACGCAATTAATATAATTATTAACCAATTAATAATTAATTAATAATACATTAATTATAAATATTAATTAAAAAAAATTAATAATTACTTTTTTATAATTAAACTACTTCCCACCCTATTCCCCTATTCCCCTATAAACCCACAACCCACTACAGAACTAAAATATGCAAAAATTAATTTACATAAAAGTATTTCCTGCTAAAAATGCACCGCATATAATAACATAAATATCGATATTATTAACAACAATATTTTTACAAATCATATTACTGTTTTGGATGTTAAAAAAAATGACAATTCTTACCTAACTGTCGATATTCTGTACCAGGATATTCTTGCTGTCGATATTTTTGACCTACGATATTTAAAACTCGATATTATTGTATGTCGAAATTAAAAACTCAATATTTAAATAAACAATTAAGAATTAATTAATAATAAATTAATTATAAATACTAATAAATAAATATTGATAATTACTTTTTAATATAATTAAATTACTTCCCACCCTATTCCCCTATAAACCCACAACCCGCTCCTAAAAAATAACACAATTAATATAATTATCTATTCATTAATATTAATTATTAACCAATGATTAAACAATTAATGATACATTATTTATAAATAATCATAAGAAAATATCAATAATTATTTTATTATAATTAAATTACTTCCCACCCTATTCCCCTATAAACCCACAACCAGCTCCTAAAAAAATAGCACAATTAATATAATTATCTATTAATTAATTCATGTTAATTATTAACCAATTAATAAATAATTAATAATAAATTAATTATAAATAATAATAAATAAAAATTAATAATTACTTTTTTATAATTAAACTACTTGCCACCCTATTCCCCTATTCCCCTATAAACCCAAAACCCACTACAGAACTAAAAAATACAACAATTAATTTACATAAAAGTATTTCCTGCTAAACATTTACCACATATAATATTATAAATATCGATATTATTAACAACAATATTTTTACAAATGATATTACTGTTTTCGATGTTAAAAAAAATGACAATTCTTACCTTACTGTCGATATTCTGTACCAGGATATTCTTGCTGTCGATATTTTTGACCTACGATATTTAAAACTCGATATTATGGTAGGTCGAAATTAAAAACTCGATATTCTGTCTGTGCACCCCTTTGTATCTTGCTGCATTATTTAAATAACGCTTTTTAAAAACTAAGGGGAATATTCACAAGAATGTGTGATAACTACCGCAAGAGTAGCTTAACGCAACTCTCAACATCGCAGCCTATCGCGTGAAAATTACTCTGTGCCAAGTATTCAAAACGCAGCGGTAGCATGCTATAGTCACCAGATAACGTGTCAAATGTCAGAGTGAAAATCAATACCACGCCGCAAAAATGCAAAACGTGAACGCAAAAAATCATGCGATGAGGCCAATCGTGGTACAAAAATCAGCGAAAACCAGCCACAGGCCTGCAAATCCCAAGCGTCTGGTGGGAAAATGCACTATAAAAAAAATAAAAAAAACACCCAAACCAATTCAAACTGCGTAGCACCATGGATGCACCCGGACCGAGTGCAGAGGACAAGCCGAACCCCACAAGCCCCACGGAGGGCCAGCCAGGAACCCCGTGTTCGGGGAAGAGCAAGGAGAAGAGGAAGAGGAAGAAGCGGTTCAGTCCGCAGGAAGACCGGATCATCGTCACAGAGGTGATATAACACCATCAACAACTGCTCGGCACCTCTACTGCGGCACTGGCAACCCAAACAGAAATATGGCAGGTCATCGTCACCAACGCCAATGCAGTCGGAGTGTCGAGGAGGTCAATGAAGGAGGTCAAGAGGCGCTGGCATGAAGTGCACAACCAAACCAAACAGAAACTCGCCACCAACAGGAAGGCAGCAACGGCGACAGGAGGTGGAAGTTCGGCGACACAGGAGGAGCTGGATGAGCTGGAGGAAATGGTGGCCACAGTCAGCAGTGTGGAGCCGAACAAGGTACCAGGCAACAAAATCTGTCCAAGAGCACATATGACCCAAGTCAAAAACAATTCAGCTCCAGAAAAGCACACAATTCAAAGGCACCCCACCTCAAAGGGAGAAGGCTACACGAAATAAGAGCTGCAGGGGCAACTCCCTTACAATGCAGCACATACACATAGCAATCACAGAACATCAGCAATGACGGCAATGTGGTACAAAGTGCAACACCAACACCACAGGACAGGCCTCACAACAGGTTCCGCACATGGGTAGTAACCATCCACTCACATCTGGCATTGCCTGACACTGTCTGAAAATAATGTACGAGTACTACCACACATCCGTCATGTAGTCGAAAAACATACTGACTGCCATCAAATAGCCAGCTCCACCAAAACAGTCACAATGTACATTGGCATGCAGTCTGAATGTAAACATCTGCAAATCTTCAACATACATGTGAAACTCTGTTAACCTGCATCTCCCCTTTACATTGCAGAGGGACAAGCAACACCTCCTGCAGAGCACACCACACTTCCCATCATTGATGATGAAGAGGACAACCTGCACTCATGTCAAGACACCCTCCAACGGATAATGGACAGCCTCAGCACCCCATCCCCAGGAGCAGGGCAGGCCAGCTGTCCCGCGGTGACCCCACCACCTGCACAGACCACACAGCAAGCAACACACACTACCACGGCTGTCTCCCAGGACCCCCCGACCAATACATGGAGTTCCAACAGTGTGTGTGGGGTTGCCAGGTGGAGTTAGCTGAACAGCTGCGGGTGGGTTTCGAGCTCGTGGCAGCCAAACTCGATGCCATGCATGGGTGTCTGAGTCCCATCAGGGACCACATACAGTCCCCATTGGACACCCCCTGTACCCACCATGCTCCACCACAGACCTTGGCTGACCTCGCTGGGGCCATTAATCGAATACAAGAACTGTCTGGTCAGACAGGCACCAGCGATGACAGCACAGAGTTGGCACAGTTGCAGAGGTCAATGGAGACCATGGAGCAGATGCAGGCTAGAAGTATGGCTGCCACGGATGGACACCAGCGAGTAGTAGCTGGAAACTTCAATTGCAGTTCATCATCTTGCCATTGCTGCCACAGAGCCTGACCCAGATGACTGAAGCGGGAACATACACACACACAGTTCTGACCCCTGATATGTGGCACACAGTGATGCTGCCCCATCACCTTCTCAGTCTGATGTGTCAGTGGCACACAGTGATGCAGCCATTACCCCGCCACACACACCGGACACACCGTACACAGAACCCATATCAGGGGAGTAAGATGGGGATGGTAATTACTGTGTGAGGAAGGAGGCAGTAGCATCCATCACCGCCAAATGTCCTGTCCCTGCCTGGTTCTGCTCTATGCATCATGCCCTGGGACAATACCTCCCACTGACCCATGGAAAACTCTGCGACATTCACCTGGACCCCGACACAGACTGCCATATCTTCACTGATGGAAAATTACACAGCAATCCTGCTGCGGACTGCACTCCCCCTCTTCCTACTCACTTTTCAATCCCCAAAGGACTCTGGTTGGCCCACCACTGGGCTTCCATGTAATGTGGGTTTGGATGGCCATGTACAGCTCTGGCTCCGACAATCACCTGAATGTGAATAAAACATTCTAAATCACACAGATGTGTCATGACTATGTTTACTCACGTATGGAATTATGGCTGGATGTAGGGACAATGATTGCACATGAAGGTACACCCTGGTAACTGACATCTATGCGCATGTGTATCCCTGAGACACATGGCCAATTGGATGACTGTGAAGGTGAGTACTAGCTGTGTCCCCATTGCACATCAACAACAATCTCCTGACCCCCAACGTAGGCACATGTCCATGTATTGAATAGGGCTGTGTGTAGGAATGGCCAAATCGGTAGCAGGCCAGGAGTGGTGTCCTACATCACATGTGACAACAGAACTGCAAGTCGCATACCTACTCACACACATCTGTGTGGACACATTCTGTTATGATATATGACATTGCTCCACATGGTCAGAGGTTGGACACCATACTCACATTGCTGAAGTCATGTAAGTGCAACGGTCGACCAGCAACTATCCCAAAACAATGACTGGCTCACAGAGGTGGAGCTTGCAAAAGGGAGCCACCACTATTACACATGCGTCAGTCAGTTCCTCCCTGTGTAGGGACAATGCTCATTGTGGCACACGAGTGGACAATCTAATCGACACACATCACAGTTAGACACCAGTGGAGTGGCATAGACTTTATTGGCTTATGCTTGTCAGTACGGACGAGGCAATTGCCACAACAGGCAGGGACATGCTTAAGACACTTACACGCAGCATGGGAACATGTCGAGGTTCAGAAAATGGTGAGGCAAAAATGGACAACAATCATCACGGATGGCAACAATCTCAGCCCACCTTGCCGTGCTGTACGAGTCATGTGTTGTTTGGCGTCTGCCCATTGCCCTTGTGTGAGGGGGGACAACTCATTGCCTATGGGATCTGCATAGTGCTCTGCCACCAGAGTGCGCCGATTGTCTGCTCCTCTGGCGGTGATCAGGTGAAAGGGTCTGACAGGTTCACATGTCGTGCTACATTGCCATGTGTGTATTCTCCCCCAGCAGTGTGTCCGAATTGGTAACGTTTCCAAACGACACAGTGTTGCTCCGACCATGGACCGGCATCACCTTGCACAGGTGTGTGGACACACGTGTAGTTCCACGCACATGCATCCAGAGTCCTGACGAAGGCAGACATGTCCTCTGTTGTGGTGGGATATGTGAGCATTCCCCACAATGCCACAAGTTATTGGGACCTGTGCTGTGGGTGACAATCCGATGTTGCTGCAGGTACGTAGTTATAGGTATACATAGGGGAGTGCCTCGATGTGGTCACTGCACACAAGGAATTGTGCAATCTCCCATTCACAAGTGCCAATACATGCGCAGTATGTCAAGGCATCCCATGCACGGCTGTCTCGGTTACACTCCTGTTCGTGATCCAACAGGAGGCGCAAACGCAAGTTATAGTCCAATTAATCTACGGTTGTGTTGGATAGGGAAACATCCATGGGACACTCGAATGTGTATGTTCGGCAGTGGAACCAGGGCTGGACGCTGGTGACGTAGGCAAGGCGGAAGCTCAGCCGGTAACTGATCCGCAGCACTGCCAGTGGCAGTGCGCCCAGTAAATGCAGCATACATGCACTGTACTGTTCCACGTGATGGGGGTTGTGCAGGTGCCCGGGATGGCCTGCCATTGTGTTGGTGCGTCTCATGGAACCGGCACTCTTCTGAACTGCGGCAGTTGTGTGGAGGATATGCCACAGCTCTGAGCAATGATTTGAATGTGTGTGCAACGCTGGGGAGAAAGGGTTGCTGTTTCCGTGAGTGTCAAGGGCATCCCATTCGGGGGTACCTCAGGCAGGGGCTTCTGTGTGTGGGGTGACGATAAGTTGGATAGTTCATTTGCGCAATGCGTGGTGTGGGAGTTGTCCCCATCTGCCATGGCATCTCTCTCAGGGTGTTCCAGCCGCATTCTCGACCAAGGTCAGAGGTGCAAGTGTCCTCCTGCCTTCTTCATTGGAACAATGGAGCTTTCATCCCTGATGTTTTTTTGACTACTACTTGCGTGTTCGGAATGTGATGTGGCTTTGGTGCTGAGATTGGGACAAGGCCTTGGGCTCATGGTGTACGGATGGTGATACACACACACATGTTGGCATGTGGAGTCAGGTGCCCGAGAGGCCTTGCGCTGCTTGTGCAAACTCACTCCGTCTCTCTTCCTTGCTCTCTCCCTCTCTTTCCTTTGTTGGTCGCATGGCACACCTTCTTCTCTTGGATTTTGTCTTCCAGGCTGTGTCCCACAGATTGTCCAGTGAGGACCCGCTGGGACTCATCCGAATGGTTGTTTTGGCATTTGTTTGAATGGTGTTTTGTGTTGGTGATTGCATTGCGGTATGACTGATTCTCAATTTTCTGGCCACGCATGTATGTTGATTTTCCTGATTGTGCGTCATCAGGCAAAATATTTGTTTTGGGATTCGTGGTGTTTGTGTGCAGTTTCCTTGTCCGAGGTTGGGGGTGGGCCGGGGGGGTTGTTGCGGGCCTGGGGTTGGTGTCGGTGGGTGTTGTGGCCCTCTTGTGTGTCCGTGCTGCATGTTCAGTTGCTCGGGGGCATCTGTTGTTCTTCATGTGTGGCTATGGGCTGTGCTCCCTTGTCTGGTGCAGGTTGTGGTCCGACTTTGCACCAGTTCTGAGCAGGTGTTAATTTCCTGGTGCTAACGCGCCTTATCGCCTGTTTTGTGTTCCTATCGCAGATCTGGCTGGTCGTTGAGAATGTTGCCGAGTGATGTTGTCGCTGATTTATGCTTGGGAACGTCTACTCTGCATCTCATTAGCGATAGTTGTCGGAGTCATCCGTGGCGATGTTTGTTGCGGATGCTAACACCGGAAAAGTGGTGCTGTGGGATGTTTGCACCGGCTTGTGAATAGGGCGGTAAATGTATCACGACTTTGGCTGCGCTAAAGTGCCGTTAAATCGGGGATAGCTCCTTGAGAATATGGCCCTAAATAAGGTATTCCTTCTCATGTCCACTTAGTATCAAAAGGATTCAATTAATATTTTGGAAGGTGTCTACTCAATCAAAAGCAAAACAGGTTGCATTTCCGTCTTTTATTTATTTTCAGATTCTTTTTGTAACATATCATTCGGCTTGTCTGCCGCCCTGCAGCAGCACAGCTTTCAATGTCGACTTTTGTATTGTTTTGTCAGAAATGACTGAGCCAGCCACTCCCTTGCATTTCACTCGTATAGTCCGTCCAATCTGCAGGGAGTCCCTGAAAAGAACGCTATTTGTTTTCCTCAGGACTTGACGTATCCCCACAAGCACTTTCTTTCCATTACCCTCCGTGGAGACGTATTGCCGCGGATGAGTTCCTGTAAAAGTGATGAGGTCAACCCCTCTCCAATTGATCCATTGATTCTTCCGCGATGATGAAGCGCCTCGCCTCCAGTCTTTGTACTCGTGTGGGCATATCTCTTGATAGGCTTCCTTCCTTCTCCCTCCCAGGCAGAGAGCTGCTTTGAGAGCATTGTAAATAGACCTGACAAATTCAATAACAGAGGATCGATGGGAGAGATTGCTGACACATCCGAGAAGAAAACCAGTGAATAACGAAGCCTCACTTCACGATTGTGCAGTTTAAGGAATTCTGCGGTGCAAGGTAGGCTAATAAAATACTCCGATAAATGGCGTGACCTACAGTTCAAGGCGACGGCATTGAACGAACAGAATACATTAGAAAGAGTGACGTGCAAAGCTGCTTTCCAGCAAAATCATCTATTGATCAGCGTACATGCAAACCTCTCCTGAGAGCGGGCCACAGTTCGCTTTTAAATTCTATACTTTCCTGGGTGGACAGGCCTTGTATTCCACCCGGCATTTCCGCCTGTGGGCAGCAACTGTTGGAGGCGGGTGGTGAAAGACAGTGGCCTCTTCTAGTCCCTCTTTCATTTTCATCACCTCCCGAGGATAATTTGCAACAGGCACGGGGAGGCTTCCAGAGAGGAAAAAAACAGAAACAGAGAGGAGAAAGGTTGAGAAAAAGCGATCAGAGGAAGAAGAGAGAGCAGGGCACGTTTGATCATCTTTGCCCGGGATGCCTTTGCCCCAGTGAGGCCAGAGTGAAATACTTCTACAAACACGGATTACTAACACTGCATGGAGAGGCTTTTCTCTGTGGACATCCGTCTGTGTATGATCCGTAACTTCACCAACTCCAATAGCCTCAAGACATAGATCTTCAAACTGCCTTCTTCCAAGCACCCCCATGAGCCAAATGTTTTCTATGAATTGTGATGTTCTTACTTTTTTAATGCTCTATTGTAATGCAATGGTTTTAAGTAACTTATGCAATTAAATAAATAAATACCAAATACACATCCTTTCAATACAGCTCAGATGTGGTGATCCCATCCATTCATGGTGCAGCAGCTTTGAGACGTACATCATGTGTGTTTCTCACAAAAACAGATCTGAGATCTGTTTGTTCATATTTTTTCATTAGATCATTTGCCCTCTCAGGGGGTTCGTCTTACTCCACTGGGACAAAGTGAGCTGACATGGTGCAGCAAGTCTCTCCTTCCCTGTGCGACTAGTCTGAGGCCCCCAGCAGGTCTTGCCATCTTACTGCAAAGTATCACAGTGAAGCCTCTTCGGTCCTCTGTCCCCTGGGTCATTGCTTTGAGGCTCCCAGTAGACAGTCTCCTATCCCTATTAGAACATCCCAGTCAGCCCACACCTCACCCCTTTCTCTCACACCTTGCTCTCCCATCCCTCAGCATTAATACCGTCTGCACGAGTCCAGACATTGGCACCGTTGTCAGCATGATGGGACAACACTTCCTTCCCACCACTGTGAATGAGTAGCTAAAGATAGCCTGGCAACCCACCAAACAAACAAGGACGGACTTTGGGCTCCCTTTAGTAATACTGGTGACTGACCTACAATCTGCCCCTGTCCTTACCTTGTGGCTCCACTTACCTTTCTGAGGGACGTCCACCCCTGAAAACCTCACCACGGATCCCCCATAGGGATGTGCTCTTCAATTTGAAGATCTGTGCCACAAGAGAACATGCATCAGTAGCTTTGAGGAACCTCTGTCCAGTAGAAAATGCAGTATTACATTTGTCCCAGCTTCACCCTCTATCTGCGCTAGTCTGTGGACAGAGAACAATTAAATTGTTCTTTGAAAAGCTGGACTAGATCAGTCTAAGGGTAGAATAGGAGCACAAGTGTCAAAATCTTATGCTTTGTATCAGATTCACTGTCTTTCACTCAAGGCAGCGCTGTGTGAAAAATACAGAACTGCGAAGTGCAAAGGGCAGAAAAAAGCACAGCACCAGAGTGTCATAAATATGGTGGCATTGGCAGCGCTAACACTAAATCAAACTGTTGTATTTCACGCAGAGCCTCACACTGTGGTGCAAGGAGACTCTGCACTTTCTAGCATAGGATTTTCATTTAAGCACTGGGTTCAATCTTCTAATGTGTGTGCTTTAAGGCAAATTCCATGTTACATATAGGTATATAAGGAGATACACCACTTGAACCCTTGCTTTGCCCGCTTTACTTTTTTGTTAGGATTTATGGCAAAGTCACATTATTAAACCTGGCAATCCACCAAAGCCCTACGTACCTCCACTGGCCGGCCTCACACATGCCACCCTTAGTTACATTAGCAGGGTGATACACAAAGGGGTTTGTGTTCCACACAAAGGTGAACATTCAGCACAAAATTGTTTTTCTGCATGAAAGTTGATTTGTCCCTGCTGTTTGCAGTGCTTTGAGGTGCTTTGAGTTACTGGGAGTCACACGAATGCCATTGAAAACACTTTGTAAATCTGACCCCTATTTTAACCAGGATTGATAACTACTTTGTTCTATTGAATGCTATGGATTTTCATAAATCCCCATGTAGCGCACACATGAATGAAGGCCTTTGTGTACACAAATCTGCCATCTGCTGCACCTCAAATGTTTACTTTAAATCCCCCCTACAAAGTTGGTGTATAATTTGGAATTGAAACAGAAACTGATGCCAAAGACTGCTGTGTCTTCTTTTAAAATTCTAAAGAAGCACAACAATATTGCTAGAGTGTGAAATTGGAATTTTGCCTAGTAGCAGTTTTGACTCACCATAAAATAACACAGAGGGTAAATATGCCTCCTGTAAAGGACAGATCTGCATTTTATGTGGATAGCCGATTGCATAAATAAATCGCCGTAAAATTATGTCGCCGCCCTGGTTTCCCTAACAACGCCTCTCGACGCCGACATCAACGCCCCTGCTTGCACCGTGGCTCGAGGGTACCACTTGTAATTTACACGATGCACCGCCCTCTTGCTGCATGGCAGCCTTGGCCTACCGATGCTGGGACCATCGAATCCAGTTCGTCAGCCAACAACAGCGCTTCAGCAATGACGACGACGCTGATTGCACTGTGACCTGTCAGTATCGCGACCAGCACCGCATCACTTCGCACCACAGCCCTGGTCTCACTGACACCGCTGGACGACCGTCACCGAGCTGCTGCCTGCACCGTGACCTGAAGGCATCACACGCCGCACCGCTGTACTTTACACTGCAGTCCGGATGCCTGCCGGCACCCACGCTTCCGACTTCCATCACTATGAGTTCGACCTGCAACGTGTCTGACTTCAAGAGCCCGACGACTCCTGCACCGACCTCCGGAGCCGTCGCCTGCCGATGTTAGTTCTTCGGAGCTCCACGAGAGGTCAGAGATGCCCTGCATCTCTAAAGGTACTTTGCGGGCCTTCACAACACCGTAGATGGGCCGCGAATATGCAGTCAGCCAGAGCTGTTTAGATTTGTTCTTTACAATGCTGTAATAGCCACAGACAGAGCTATCGACTTAAGGAACTATATTTTAGGTCTATTTTTGCTTATTGATATTTCTAAGAACTTTATGGTGGATTTTCATAGTTTTTGGTCTTGTTTTGCACAGATAAAATATTGGATATTTTTCTAAAACTGGTGGGATGTCTTTTTGTAGTGTTTTCACTGTATTATGTTTGGCTTTCTGCTAATACTTTACACACTGCCTCCGAGGATAAGCCTGGCTGCGCATGCCAAGCTACCAACTGGGTGAGCAGGGGTTATTTCAGTAGTGTATCCCCCTTATCCTGACTAGGAAGAAGGGTCCCTACTTGGTCAAGGTAACAACCTGCCAACTAGAGACCCCCATTTCTAACAATGGGGAAGCACCAACAACTGAGGCTAGGTAATACCTGGTCTTAGGATGGTGATATGAGGAAAAACTATAAATTTCTCCACACATTTTCGACTTTTTATGTGTGCTGCATAATGCAGCACACATAGAAAAAGCAAATCACCTTTACAGATTGTTTATGTGCAGGAAGATGTCCCTCCCTGCACATAAACCATCGCCCCTGCAGTGCAGGCACCATTGCAACATGGCACAAGGGTGCTTGCACTGGCACTAGGCAGCCTTTTTAATGCCAGCGCTAGGTGAAACACAGGGATGTACTGTATTTTTATAAGTACGGCTCATCTCTGCGCTTAAAAAAAGTCGGAGTGCAGTGTTAAGAATTTGGAAGTAACACTCCAGAAATTCAGCCCAAATCATCTCTGTCCGGTCTGTTAATCAATTGCCGATCGGCAGCTAAGCATGCCGCAGATATTCCTGATTTCATCCTTAGCAAAACCCTTTACTTAGCAATCCTAACAGAATCATGGCTCAATGAATCCTCATCACCATGCCTGGACCTCCTAGTCCCTCCTAACTACAACATCACAAGGCTGGACAGACAATCTAATAAGAAAGGAGGAGGCATCACTTGCATCTACCGCTCTAACCTTCTTGTCACTGAACTTTTGGCGGACACCACCGAATCTGCGAATACCTCGCCCTCGCTATTTGCAGCAACTCCACCTAACTGTGCAACCTACACATCTTTTACCACCGCCCAGGTATGAACGACTCCTTCACCGACCACCTCATGGAAATCAGCTAAGATTCCCACCAATGCCAAAGATATTTTCCTAGGTGATTTTAACTTACACTGGAACAAGCCCAAGTGTCCACATGTCAACGCCATCAAAGACCTCCTGGCAGATCGAGCCCTGACCCAAGCCTGCTCACTATCAACTCACTCAAAAGGGGCCACCCTTGACTGGATCATCTCCAAAGAAGCAACTGTCAAGCTTATCTCTATTGACCCTTGCGACTGGTCTGACCATCATGCCATTACTTTTCATCTACCTGGCACCCACAAGATAAAAGCACCGCAACCGATGATTCCTAAACGCTGGATCAGAGACACCAAGAACTTGGACCGCAGTGAACTTGAGGCCCGCTGCAAATCTGACCTACCCCCCCCCCTTCGCATATCACAACAGTCAGTGGTCTCAGCGATCACTACTCTGCGACTATATCAAACATCCTGGACAATCTAGCCCCACTAAAACTGAAAAGAACACAAATCAAAGACAGAAACCCCTGGTTCGCGGGATCCCTTAATAATGAGAGGAGAACCCTCCGGCAAGCTGGAGGCAGCACCCCTCTACCGCACATCTAAAACTTCTCCGTCAGGCCAGAAATGTCTACAACAGGAACATACTCAATTCAAAAAAAGACTTCTTCAGAACTGAACTTGAGATAGCCAAGAACAGACCCCACAAACTCTTCGAACTGGTCAAACACAAATCTAATAAACTGGCCAAAACACCGAAAGAAACCCCCAAGTCTCTTATATCCTCAGAGGAATTCTCCTCTTTCTACGCTGACAAAATCTTAGCCCTCGAAAACGAACTTAGCTCCATCACACACCCTCAACCCCTTCCTGACCCGCCTCCTCCCACCGCGATGCACCTACAAACTCCACCCAAAATTCATGCTCACTGGACTGTCTTCAAAGACTATGACGAAGACTCCATCTCTAAAATCCTATCTACCTTAAACCCGAACAACCATTTTAATGACCCGCTCCCTTTCAACTGCCTAGCTTCCGTTGCCCAATCCATTATTCCTAGCTGGACTACAATAATCAACGCCTCCCTACAGCAGGGAACGCTGCCTGACTCTCTAAAAGCCGGCCAAGTCCTCCCCATTTTGAAAAAGCTGTCGCTGGATCCAGCCTCCCCTGACAATTTCAGTTCCATCTCCAACATCCCCCTCCTAGCCAAAGTACTGGAGAAATGTGTGTAACAGCAGCTAAGTCACCACATCAACAACTTCCACCTGCTTGATGACTTCCAATCCGGATTTAGACCAGGGCACAGCACCGAAACCACCATGCTCCACATCGTGGATGATGCCCTTCAAGCCCTGACCAAGGCAAAACTTGTCTCCTAATCCTCCTGGACCTATCTATCCTCGGCCTTTAACACGGTCAACCATGAAAAACTACTCGAACACCTCAAACTCAGGATGGGATTGGATGGCACTATTCTAGATTGGTTTAGATCCTTCCTCCACAACCGGTCACAGAGGTTTCTAATCAATTGCAACCTATCGTCACTATCCCCGGTTAGAGTCCCTCAAGGATCAACCCTGTCCCCCACCCTTTTCAACCTTTACCTAGAACCACTTACCAAAGTATTATGCGCAGCTACTATCTCCTATCATATGTATGCTGATGACACCCAGGTCTACATCAGAACCTCATCTCTCGAAGAGATTCTTTCCCTGAACGAAGCCCTGAAACTCACTGTCCAATGGCTCGCATCCACTCAACTTAAACTCAATGCAAAGAAAACAGAATGTTTCCTGATCTCCCCTCCCAATACCAACCTCGATATTCAATCATGGATTAAGGCTATCACAGCCTTAAATTGCCCACTGACCATTGCGAACTCGGCTAAATCCCTGGGAATTACCCTTGACAGCAACCTGAACATGCGGGATCACATCAATCTGATGGCCAAAACATCCAGATTCCACCTGAGCTACCTTAGGAAACTGAAACTCTTCCTCGATGCTCCCGACCTAAAAATGGCAGTCCAAGCACTCTTCATCTCTAGACTGGAATACGGCTGCTCAACCCTCTCGGGTTTACCCAAGATCTCCCTGGCACCTCTTAAAGCCTGCCTCAATGTGGCCGCCAGACTACTTACCGGCGCAAGGAAATATGATCATATTTCCCCACACCTGAAAGCTCTCAACTGGCTTCCCCTGGAGGCAAGAATACAGCTCAAACTAGCATGCATCACGCAGAAATCTTTATACTCTAACTCCCCTGCATATCTGGCACAGAAACTTGTGATCTCCGTAGGAACCAGATACTCCCGATCTGCCTGAGACCAGTTGCTCCAACCGGCATGCTTTTGGAAAAAACAAACTTACAATCGGGCCTTCTCAGGGGATGCTCCAATAATATGGAACTCTCTCCCACCAGACATCAGAAGAATCCCCTCTCTGACTCACTTCAAAAAGGATGCCAAAACCTTCCTTATGGGCAAATTTCTCGTCTAAATATTGCCTCAACCACCACTATACCCTGATCTATGGCCGTCCACTACCTCCCTTCGGACTACCTAGCCACCCCACCAGAAACCTGGGGCCTGTCTTGAATAATTGAAAACGTAATCTGTAAATATGGTATCTCCTCTTGAGTAATTGGTTATTTAAACTGTCAATACGTGCTCTTCTCTCCCTTATGTATCCGGCACCCCTCCCCCTTACTACTCGATATGTTACTGGTTGATTCTAAGCCTGTCTGTATATTGCTTTGCTCTCCTGTAAAGCGCTCTGATACCCTAACGGGTCAAGTTCACGCTCTATAAAAAAAACAACAACAAAAAAAACACTGTACACCGACATTTTATTGTAAATATCTCCAAATAATATTTTTATTTAGACTACATTCCACCATCTGTAAACAAGGAGTACTCCAACGTCCTTGTCCTTATATGGTTACACATCTTTAACTTCTCCCTTAGCCAGGACATCCCACAAATTCCCTTAAGAAGGGCCTTGGGTGTTCTCTTCTCAAGAAACCCACTGTTGACATAGAGGTACCGGAAAATAACAAGCTGATCTCTAGTGTTCTGGAAAGAAAAATCATCAACCACCTCGAGGTGGGTGCTTTTAGCAAACATCTCCTAGAAGTCTTCAAATCTGATATCTGTTTTGAGCACAGTACCAAAATCTCCCTCCTTAAAATTGTGGATGGCAATTTTCCTCTAAAATAAAAAAGCTCAAGCCACACAGGTCTCACCTACATTTCAGTGGCCTTTTACCCCACAGACTGTGAAATCCTCATAAAAGTCCTAAGCAACAGAATCGATTGGTACAGATCCTCTCAGAAAGATCACAATACAGAACACATTTAGATTTATATCTCATAAAATGCATATTATTCAGAAGGTGATCATTGTAACCTAAAACTGCCTATTAGTACTGTGCAACAGCATTCATGCATTCTTCTTTCCTCACCTATACATCCATCAATTCACCAAGTGTTGTCCATCTATCCTGCTACTCATGCCTATCAGCCTCCAGACTCATCTATTAATACTTCTCTAGAAAAACATTCACCCACTCCTCTAGACACGTCTATGCATAACTATTTACCACTGACCCATTCACATCTGTCCGTCATTCACTCTCAGCCATGCACATATCAAATCAACCACTCACACATTAATTAATTGATCAAGACGTGCGCAATCCACCTATGACACTACGCTCATCAATCTACTCACAAAACACAGTATGCACCCACAGCTACCTACCTACCAAGTCACCTTGAATACATTCACACAGCTATTAATTCATCGATTCGTGCATCCAACCAACATTTACCTATGCCTACCATTCCATATATCTGCTGTCGGGCTGCATGTGTGTTTATATGTATAGTTGCCAGTGTTTGTGGTCTGTGTTCCTATGTCCCTGTGTGTTCCCTTTGTGCATTCAAATATATCACACAACAAAATCCATCCATCACAAAAGAGAGCACATGCATCCAAATAGAATGATCGTTTACCCTATCCATAAAAAGGGTCCTGTGTGACCCCATGACAGATATCGACTCATCACACTGCTGGAAATTGAGGCCAAATACTTTGTGTCGCTCCTGTTGGAGGATTTAGAAGAATGGGTGGTTACAAATAAATGCTGCCTTTTAACCAAACTGGTTTTAGACCACTGTCTGGCGCTATCGATAACCTTGTGCCCTTAAGGATGCTTGTAGCAAAACAGAACAAGTATTTGCATTGCAATAGGTCTCGCATTTGCAAGAGTTTTAGCTATTGGCATTGAAAATGACAATGCCTTTTATTTCTCAGTTCTGAAAACTAACACATAAATAAAAGGCATTGTCATTTACAATGCCAATAGTTCAAACTATAGCATTGCAAATGTTTTTTCGTAGGTACGGGAGATTAAGTGATTAAGTCGTTACCCAGCTCTAAAGTCGGCAGCTTTGGTCTGCGAGACCTAAAAAGGCGCGTGTCCATCTTGGTGAAAATGCTGGTGTAGTTTTACATCCCCATGTCTCAGCAACTCAGTAGTGCATGTCCCTGTGGCTGCTGCTCGGCAATAGCATTTATTTCCCTGACTGACTCATGGCCCCACCCCTATAAGACAATTCCATGGCGCCCCCTTGCGGGTAAAACTCCAGAATCGGAGTTATTGAGTTTGAGCTTCAGCAGCCCCTGGCCTTCACCTTGTCAGTAAGGCCTGTGAAATTCAGGCCCTCAAGAGTACAGTGTGTGCAAGAAGTAAGAGAAGGAGGGGAGGGCGGGGGGCACGGGACCGGTCATCAGACTAGGGCGATAGTGGGGTCAGAGGTCAGGCTCGTGTGCTGGGATTGGTGCCCCCGTGACAGCTGCACAAAGACCGCACTATTTGAAAGGGAGTGTGTGGCTGTTTTGCAGCAGAATGAAGGTCTCTAACATCTATTAAGAGCCGAAGCCGAAGTACCATTCAGATTGTGGCTCCTAGAAGCGCGTCCCACTGCATTGGTGTTTTCATGCATCAGTGTGTCGAAAAGTGTCCATTGGCTTCCGCTAATATTTCTTTTTAACTGGTGGAGACAGGGAAATTGGAAATTCCTCAATGTGTCGAGGCGGTTGCCTTCGTAAATAGTTCAGTTTTACCGACTGTAAAGCGGCAAAACATGGACTGCACAGAACAGCTAAAACTTAGATAATACAAGCATGCGCGCGCGCCTCGCGTTAAAAGTGGGAGGGGTGGGGGGAGTGCGACAGCACACAAAGCGTTTCCCTTGCGGGAGCGTGCCAGGGGCACCATGTGTTTGTAAGTTAATTACAAACATATGGTGTCAAGCTCGCTCCCGCAAGGCAATCTCCACACGTGAACGCGTTGCCATTGAAGTTCATGGAACGCGTGCACGTTTTCGGCTGAAAAGCCGAAGTGATTGCAAAAGGTCTTTTTGCCTACGCAGCGCATGCGCACTGCATAGGCGAGACCTAAAAACAAAGAAAGAACAGCTCTACAGCTGTTTTATAGACTATAGGAAGGCTTTCAATCATGTTACCCGCCAATAACTGTTGTCCAAACTCATAGCCAGGCAAATCCCGGGACCACTACTACGAAGCATTTTGCTGCTCCATTCAAATACATGGCCCGCAGTAAAACTGGGAGGTCATACAGCAGTCTCTGACAAAGTAAGCATCAAACAAGGTGTCAAGCAGGGGTGTGTATTAGCACCAGCTTTTTCTAAATCTGTTCATGTGCGATTTGGCACCTGCATTAAACTCAGCAGTCAGTCATGCACCAAAATTAGCGAATCAACATATCACCTTGCTCCTTTATGCAGACGATGTTGTCTTTTGAAGCCAAACTACGATTGAGCTTCAAAGACTGTTAGACGTCTCACACAGCCATTGTTGCTCAAACAGTATGAAAATCAATTATGAAAAAAGCAACATTGACATCTTTAGTAGGAAAAAGACAAAACAGGCCGACTGACACCCTAACAATCATTGACTTTTTCAAAAAAATATGAATATCTGGGGATCTGGTCGGATGACAAGGGAGGCCACTTGTTACATCTAAACTCATTATAACTGAAATTGACTTCATTACAGTCTGCCTTTCGAACGATCTTTTAAAAGCACAAAACAGTACACTTTTGAGTCGTTGCTGAGAATAGTTACTGCAAAATTAGTTTCAACTTTGGCATACGGGACAGGGGCTTTCACAGGGAATGTTGGCACCTTCTTGAACATTTCGCAGAGTGCAGTATTCAGATCACTGTTTAAACTGCTGCATAATACCTTTCCAGCCCAGATCAGGATGGAATTTGCATCGAGTGATCAATTACTCATACAGAGGTCTTGTATTTTAAAGGTTAAAACTGAATATTTTGCAGTAGACCACCAAGCTTTTATCAGAAGAGGACATGCAGGCTTAGTTTTTACCAGCTATGCCAGAAGAGGGCTTGAAAAATATGTCACAAAACTGTTTTCATTGTATTAAAAAGTGAAATTTTGCCATCTCCGAATGGAATCATTAGATTTACTACCCCCATGGACATGTCAACCTGATACCAACACATGCAGTTTATGTGGCTTGCTCCAGGAATATTTAACACACTAGTTCTGCATTTACCCTGTTCTCCTCTAGGAACGCAGAAGACTTCTCAGGTATCTGCTGAATAAAGAAGGGATAAGGACAATCCCAGCGGCTGTTAATTATTTCCCAACGACGCTCAGCCGCAGGCGAGTTCCAGACTTATAACATTTCTAAACGGAGCAGTTAAATTATTAAGGAAGAAAACCATTGTTTTAAATGTCTCAGAGCCTTAGGGTTAGTTTTTTAAGTCACAGTTACAAATTATCTGATTTGCTTCAGAATGCTTGCTTTACTCAGATCACAGGTTCCATGTCCAGGTTCTCATCTTCTGCACGCTTAATGTAGAAACACATAGAGACAACCGAAACGATTGACTCACTTAGAGTGTATGCATGCTAAAGATGTCTACTCTCAGTTATTAATGATGAGTCAAAATCATATGGCTTCAGCTGGCAACTGCATTGATCGTCATGTTATGCTCACCTTCAGAGATGCCGTTATCAACCATTAAAAGTGATTTTTTTTTATCATATACGTCATAGAAAAGATGAATTTAACATAATATATGCTTTTTAGCCAAAATGTCTGTTAAACCACCTGTTTGTATAAGAATGGATAGAATCTGCATGATATGCTGTTATTTGTTGATCACTTTTTAACTTATAATATGGCTAAATTTATGTAATGCAATGTTGTGTTTCTTCTTTTTGCTTTTTCTGGCACTTGGCAGTTTAACAGACGTGATTGTCTTTAAAAGGTATTTGAAATAAAATAAAGAGTGATACCTATTGACTTTGCCAATGCTTTTTCCCTGAACTAATGACAAATCCACACTCTGGGTCATCTTCCAGTAGACTACATCTCATCCTTTACATTTCTGATTATGTTTTGAGTAAGGATCAAGATAGCCAACTTTTTGAGCAAAATAGTCTATGTTTTCAATCATTAAAAACTGATACAACATGCATATGCATGCTTGCAACCACACCAGGGTGCAGATTTCTGATTATTCGAAATTCACGAGACCTCTAAAGATTACTTGTGGAAACCTACTTCAATTACATGTTTCCACACAATATCCTAAGAATATTTTCGTCAATCCACTCAATATCCTAAGAATAGTTTTGTGAATTACTTTTTCATTTCCACAATACTCACATGTATTTTTACATAAAAGATACCAGAGCAAATAGAAACGCACTTGCTAACATTTTTCTTTTTTTCTCAAGAGCAAAAATAATTTACCCTGTGGGGGAAAAAAACCATGATCTACACCCTCACAAATATTGTGTGTTTTCCCTTTCTCCTTCCTATGAATCTAATTTGTCAATTACTGGGGTAAATCTCTGGTACATTTGCAGGAAATGATGGTTCTTGAAAATTAGCTTTAGATTTCTAAGGAATATCCACCCTCCACCCACAGGAGGAGATATTATCACAAGGAAACCTGCTTGTGAGAAAAAATGTTCACAAGTGCAAAATTGTCCCCTGTGAATTAAATGTGATGTTGCTCTCCATAGAGAGTTTATTTCTGCGAGTAAGCCTGACTCAAACATGCAAATACATTTGTGAATTAGGCTTGTATTTACTTTTTAAAGCGCAGGTAGATACATTTTAAGTTCAAATGATTTAAATAAAACCTGCCTCTCCTGAATAAAAGGCGGATACGATTTGAAGTGCAAGAACATCTGTTTTACCTCACATACGTGAATGGATTCCCTTTAGTATGGCATAGCGTGACTTGTAAGAGGATGAACCCCTTTTTTTAGGTCTCGCCTAGCGTTGCAGCGCGATTGCGCTGCCATTGCTTTGCGAGGCATGCGCTATACACTATAGTGTGGAAGCTTCGTGGAAGCTCCGCCCGCTCTCCGGCCCATCTTCTTCATTGGCTTAGGTTATAAATGCTGCCTTCTAATTGGTTTTCAGCTCGTTAGTCCCTCCCCATGACAGCCATGTCAGTCATTTGTATCCTTCCATGGTTACTGGCCCCTTTACTGCACAGACTACTTGAACGACAAGGCCAGTGGGCAGGACAAAGTGCAGACTGAGTCCATGAGAAGCTGCACAGGTAGGGGGCACACAGCAAAGAGAAACAAGGCCAGTGGCCAGTCCAGGGTGCAGACTGAGTCCATGAGAAGCTGCACAGGGAAGGGTCCAACACAGCAAAGAGCAACAGGGCCAGTGGCCAGTCCAGGGTGCAGACAGAGTCCATGAGAAGCTGCAGGGCAGGGGGCACACAGCAGTGAACGACAAGGCCAGTGGGCAGGACAAAGTGCAGACTGAGTCCATTAGAAGCTGCACGGGCAGGGGGCACACAGCAGTGAACGACAAGGCCAGTGGGCAGGACAAAGTGCAGACTGAGTCCATGAGAAGCTGCATGGGCAGGGGGCACACAGCACAAAAAAAATCCAGTATTTGTAAAGCGCACAGCTACCCATAGGCACCCCGGCGCTGGGGGCCCTCTGGAAGATTAAGCAAGCTATTGCCCAGTGTCACATGGGGCTGGGCTGACCTGCCGCCCGTGCTGGGGATCGAACCGTGATCCCCAACGTCCAACGTCAGTCGCCCTGGCCACTGCGCCAAGGCCAGTGGGCAGGACAAAGTGCAGACTGAGTCCATGAGAAGCTGCACGGGCATGGGGCACACAGCAGTGAACGACAAGGCTAGTGGGCAGGACAAAGTGCAGACTGAGTCCATGAGAAGCTGCACAGGGAAGGGTGCAACACAGCAAAGAGCAACGGGGCCAGTGGGCAGGATAGAGTGCAGACTGAGTCCATGAGAAGCTGCACGGGCAGGGGGCACACAGCAGTGAATGACAAGGCCAGTGGGAAGGACAAAATGTAGACTGAGTCCATGAGAAGCTGCACAGGTAGGGGGCACACAGCAGTGAACGACAAGGCCAGTGGCCAGTCCAGGGTGCAGACTGAGTCCATGAGAAGCTGCACAGGGAAGAGTTCAACACAGCAAAGAGAAACAAGGCCAGTGGCCAGTCCAGGGTGCAGACTGAGTCCATGAGAAGCTGCACAGGGAAGGGTCCAACACAGCAAAGAGCAACAGGGCCAGTAGCCAATCCAGGGTGCAGAGAGAGTCCATGAGAAGCTGCACGGGCAGGGGGCACACAGCAGTGAACGACAAGGCCAGTGGGCAGGACAAAGTGCAGACTGAGTCCATTAGTAGCTGCACGGGCAGGGGGCACACAGCAGTGAACGACAAGGCCAGTGGGCAGGACAAAGTGCAGATTGAGTCCATGAGAAGCTGCATAGGCAGGGGGCACACAGCAAAAAACAAAATGCAGTATTTGTAAAGCACACAGCTACCCATAGGCATCCCGGCGCTGGGGGCCCTCTGGAAGATTAAGCAAGCTATTGCCCAGTGTCACATGGTGCTGGGCTGACCTGCCGCCCGTGCTGGGGATCGAATCGTGATCCCCAGCATCCAACGTCAGTCGCCCTGGCCGCTGCGCCAAGACCAGTGGGCAGGACAAAGTGCAGACTGAGTCCATGAGAAGCTGCACAGGCAGGGGGCACACAGCAGTGAACGACAAAGCCAGTGGCCAGTCCAGGGTGCAGACTGAGTCCATGAGAAGCTGCATAGGAAGAGTTCATCACAGCAAAGAGCAACAAGGCCAGTGGCCAGTCCAGGGTGCAGACCGAGACCATGAGAAGCTGCACAGGGAAGGGTCCAACACAGCAAAGAGCAACAGGGCCAGTGGGCAGGACAAAGTGCAGACAGTCCATGAGAAACTGCACGGGCAGGGGGCACACAGCAGTGAACAACAAGGCCAGTGGACAGGACAAAGTGCAGACTGAGTCCATGAGAAGCTGCACAGGCAGGGGGCACACAGCAGTGAACGACAAGGCCAGTGGCCAGTCCAAGGTGTAGACTGAGTCCATGAGAAGCTGCATAGGAAGAGTTCATCACAGCAAAGAGCAACAAGGCCAGTGGCCAGTCCAGGGTGCAGACTGAGTCCATGAGAAGCTGCACAGGGAAGGGTCCAACATAGTAAAGAGCAACAGGGCCAGTGGCCAGTCCAGGGTGCAGACTGAGTCCATGAGAAGCTGCACGGGCAGGGGGCATACAGCAGTGAACGACAAGGCCAGTGGGCAGGAAAAAGTGCAGACTGAGTCCATGAGAAGCTGCACGGGCAGGGGGCACACAGCAGTGAACGACAAGGCCAGTGGGCAGGAGAAAGTGCAGACTGAGTCCATGAGAAGCTGCACAGGCAGGGGGCACACAGCAGTGAACGGCAAGGCCAGTGGCCAGTCCAGGGCGCAGACTGAGTCCATGAGAAGCTGCACAGGGAAGGGTCCAACACAGCAAAGAGCAACAGGGCCAGTGGCCAGTCCAGGGTGCAGACTTAGTCCATGAGAATCTGCACAGGAAATGTGTGCGACTGTACCTTTCCATGGTCAGCAACACAGTCAGGGGGCAACAATGTGCAGTACAGGCCCACCTGTGTGAGATACAGGTGTGTGAGGGTGACTTCCACTCAGACTTGGCTGTCAGGCAGACTGGGAGCTGGCTGTATTACGGGGACTGTCGGGGCACTTGACGGGGGAGAGAGCGGAACAGCTGAGGTAGAGCTATCAGTGGCTTGGCAAGCCGGAGGGCTGCTTGGACCAGGTGGTGTACTGCCACGTGGAGGTGGAGTCATGCAGACGGGAGACACGGTGTGGCTGGGAGATTGTGGAGGGGTGCCCCTCCACTTCTTGGGGATCCTAAATGGCTTGCCTGACTTTGGATCAATGGGAAGTGATGTGGGCACTACAGGCACACTCACCACCACTGCTGCAGCAGGTGCAGGCACTGGCAGCCCCTCTGGTGATGTGCTGGACCCAGCGGAACCCTTTGCCTGGTTTCGCCTCTGCCTCCCTTCCCCTGCTTACTAGGTGTTACCCCTACAGTGCCCTCCGGCCCCTGCTTCACTGGGCTTGGAATGGAAGTCGAGGTAGTTGGTGATACTGCCTTGGAGCCCTTCTTAGGTGTACCATTGCCATGCACCACCTCCTTGGTGGGCACAGACACTGTACGATTATCTTTGCACGATGCTTTAGGGGCAGGAGAGTCCTTGGATGGGGATGCCACTGAGGCATGTGTGCCTGAGGTCTGCTGCTTTGCTATTTGTCCACTGGTGTCAGGCTTTTCTCCCTGCGCTCTGGTGTGCCTTTGGCCTTCTATGGGGATGGTATCTGCGCCCGGGACCACTTGGGTTGCTGCTACTGTGTGCTGTATCGTGACTTTGATGTATGTGGATCGTGAACACTATCGTCAGACGTGGCCACTGCCAGGGGGTGGACAAAGGGACTGGAGCTTGACTGTGAGTATGTTCCTGTTGCAGGGCAGACGTCACTGTTGATGATAAAGCCTGGACTGTCCGGTGCAGCCCACCCACGTCAGAATGTATGCCCTCCATGAAAGCAACCACCTGGGCCAATTTCTTGTTGTGGTCAATGAAGGCATTGAGGAGAGCTGTCTGGCCTACACAAAGCTGGCACAAAAGGTCCACAGACTCAGCACTGATGGCAGCAGGGTGGACAGGGGCAGGGGCAGTGGTGCCAGGGGTGAAGGACACTCTTCCCCTCTTACGGAGGCTGATGCGGGAAGCACCAGAGGAAGTGGCTGGGAGGGTGGGCAATGGCCGCTGTGTGGTGGAAGTCGATACAGAGTCCCCGTTCCCTGTGCCCTCCAACATGGATGCATCCCCACTGGCATCGGATGATGTGGTGCTTTGCGTCTCAGGCTGGGACTCCTCCAGCAGACTCCTGTTCCCCTCTGAGGCGCTGGTGAGATCTGTGTCACTTGGCTCCTGGGCAGCTGTGGTGCTAGTTTCACCCCCACTGGTGTCCGTGTCCTGTCCCTCTGTAACCACAGGTGATGCTGCATGAGAGAGAGAGATGTAGGGTCAGGTCAGTGGCAGCAACAGAACAAACATATCCAAGCAATGCATGACAAAAGTTGACCAAATCTACATGTTGCACACCACCCTGTGCAATCACATCATGCCAACTCACTACATAGGCTCAAGCAGTGCGTGGAAACTGGAAACTCAGGCATGAGTGAGCCATGTGATAACCACACAGCACAACACCGTGCTTGTGGCTCTGTTCAAACAGACACACTAGTTCTCAGCACACCTAGGGACATGATGGGGGGAATTCGCGAATTTGTTTCCAGAAAAGTGGCGTCGGAGATCAGTATCTCCTGCAATGGTGGCTTTGAGAAATTAATGATTAAGTTCACCGGACAACATCTTTGAGACCAAACTAAGGGTCCCCCCCTTCCCTCCTTTTCTCCCTTATTGCTTTCCCTCCCTCTAGATAGCATGTTATGAAAATGTCACGTATGAATGGAAGCATGTGTGAGTATGAAAGTACTTCTGAATGATGGGTTTTTACATGTTTAGGATGGCTTTTGGAAATTTAGTGTATTAAATATTTACAAAACATACAGTGCGAAAATGAATTACATTGTTTGTGATAGAAATTCTTTTATATATACACATGAAATGATGTCAAACAAAAAATGTTCACAAAAAGATTAATAAATTGTTGTCTAAAATCAAAAAGACTAATAAATTGTTATTTAAAATTACATGAGGATTTTGTATGATATGTAGCAGGACTGTTTGGTAATGTAGAACCCTTGCGGGTCACCCCTAAAATTAAATAGGTCAGTTTAGAGGTTCTCCTCCTTTACACTTTGTTCTGACTCTCTCCTCTAGGGCCTCAAATTACTTCAGGGAGTGCCTCTTGTTTCTCCCACTACTGTGATTCCTGACATGATGCAGTGGTGCAGGCATTACATGTCCATGGTGTGAGATGTCAAGGCATAGCATGTGACCCGTGCACAATTAAGGTTTACAGAGACTTGTTGCCATCTAGGGCCTGGCACAACATGTGTTTAATTGAGAACTCATTGTTTATTTGTCTGACCTGGCAGACGTCACATCTGGCCATGGACTGGCCATTGTCATCTCCTGCATCCCTTTGTCCTGTCATGTGCATATCTTGATTTGTGCCACCACACATGCTTTCATATTTTTCTGATGGTCCTTGTTGCACTTGCCCCATGGCGATGCACATGTAACTAGGTGCTGTGCATGATTGTACCCTGACTTTCTTCTACTTGTGCATTGGTGTGTCACACTTTGGTAGCTGTGACAGTTTCCTTAGCTTTCCTGTGTGCACACTGTGCTTGGCAATGGGGTAGGTATGCCTCTTTATGCAATGAGAGGGCTGGTGTTGTCATATGGCACCATTTAATTTGTGAAAAATGGGTGGGTGCACGTACTGGCTATTTACCTGTAAGTTTGTTTGGTGTACTGCAAAGGCTTCCAACTGCTCCTGGGTGGGGGAGTGCTCCATCCTACTCAGGTGTGGTACAGGGGGCATGGAGAGAGTAGTGGTGCAGGCCCCCCCGACACCCTCCCGGGGAAGATGGCTACCACCTGTAAGTTTGATGAGGGTTGTGTAATGGCTGACATATGCTTCTGGGTGGGGTGGGGGAGGGATCCATCTTGGTAGGCTGTGGGACGGGGGCATGGTGGGAGTAGTGGTGCAGGCCCCCACCCCCAGACACCCTCCCAGGAAAGATGGCTACCTACCTGTGAGTTTGATGTGGGTTGTGTAATGGCTGACACATGCTTCTGGGTGGGGTGGGGGGAGGGATCCATCTTGGTAGGCTGTGGGACAGGGGGCATGGTAGGAGTAGTGGTGCAGGCCCCCCACCCCCAGGCCCCTCCCAGGGTAGATGGCTGCCTACCTGTGAGTTTGATGTGGGTTGTGTAATGGCTGACACATGCTTCTGGGTGGGGTGGGGGGAGGGATCCATCTTGGTATGCTGTGGGACAGGGGGCATGGTGGGAGTAGTGGTGCAGGCCCCCCCGACACCCTCCCGGGAAGATGGCTACCTACCTGTAAGTTTGATGAGAGTTGTGTAATGGCTGACACATGCTTCTGGGTGGGGTGGGGGGAGGGATCCATCTTGGTAGGCTGTGGGACAGGGGGCATGGTGGGAGTTGTAGCGCTGTCTGCCTGTACACATGCCCCCATGGTAATGTTGGTAGCTACGTTTGGGGTGAATGGGAGTGGGTGAATGTTGGATCTGTGAGCCATGTTTTTGTGAGTGTGTGGTGCAGATGGATGGTGTGTGTCCTAGGTGGTGTAGCTTTGTAGTTGTGCAAGACAGTACATAGCAGAGTGGCGGTAGTCATTTGTTTGTACTTACCAGCCTCCACTCCCCCAGCTACTCCTGTGAGACTATATGGATGCAGTATGGCAAGCACCTTCTCCTCCCATTGTGTGAATGGTTTTTGTGGAATGGGAGGGCCACCGCCAGTCCTATGAGCCAGCTCATGGTTCTTGCTCCTCCTCTCCTTGACCACCCTCTTCAGGTCATGCCAACACTTCATGATCTCCTTTTTTGATCTTGGGATGGTCCCTACTGCATTGACCCTTTGGACTATCCTTGCCCACATTTGTGTCCTTGTGGCTAATGGTGTCTGTTGGACCAGGGTACCAAACAGCTGCGGTTCCACTCTGACTATCTCATCTACCATGACCTTCAACTCACTCTCAGTGAATTTGGGCATTTTCTGTGTGGAATTGGTGTGTGGTGTGCAAAGTGGTGGTGGGTGCAGGAGGGTGAGTGGTGGTTGTGGTTGTGCTGTGTATGGTGTGTGTTGTGCAGGGGGTTGGTTGTGCTGGTGTGTAAGTAGTGGTGGTGCTGTGTGTGGTGTGGATAGTGATGTTGTGTCCTTTGCCTCTCCTATCAGCTGGGGTATGTGTCCCTTCTCTCCTGGAGTATTGCAAGGGATTGTGGTCAGGGAAGGGGCTGCTTTTATACTCAGCTATGTGGGTGTGTCCAATTGGGGTGTTGCTGACAGGTGTGTTGTCCTGGGATTTGTATTTTTCGTTTTGCCATGTGGTTGTGTCATTGGGATGTTGCTTTCCTCTCTGACCTACCCCCCAAGTCCGATCCTTGAAGACCCAGGAACCTACGCCTTGGCAAGCATGCAATGTTTAGTAGCACCCTACCTTTGACATATAGTCAAATTGCCACTTCCCAAATGACATTCACTCTAGTATACTCTTCTTGACTACACTAATAAATGGTGTTATGGCCAAAATATTACATAGTCATCAGTGCCATTGATTCAGGGAATGCATCTCATCTTTTTTCCAGAAGCATGCCATGGCCGTTTAGTCACCCATAAGCACTTCAAAACTCCTGTCCCGCCCCCCCCCCAAGCTTTTCAGATATACAGTGTCTGTGTTTCTTTAATGGCAGCTTTAACTTCTTACCTCCCTTCCATAAATGAGCTATCTTAGGCAGGTGCAACGTGTATGCCTACAGTTTGCCCACAGTACCCTCAACAGTTATCACTCACACTGGGTGACATACAATGTCATTTTTCTAAGGTATTGTACTAGTCATAAAGGATTTTGTTCAAGACTTCTGTTTTAAATATTTATTGTGCCTCTAGCCCTGGCCATATCTTAGCAAAGTTTGTTCCATTCTGGGCATAGAGTTTCAGAACTTCATCTAGTTAGATAAAACCACTGAAGACGGAGTGTAAATCCAATAAGATAGAATACAATTGCGATATCTGCCCCCTAGTGTTGGTAGCGGATGTGAACAATTTTTCTAATCGTTTTTTAGGTCGAGCCTATATCGGCAGTGCGCATGCGCTGCCCGCTTTGCGAGTCAAGCAGTATTCAGAATGGAGTTGAAGTAGATGTTTTAGCACCCAGGCTAATGTGCTGCATAGCTAAATACATCTGAGTTCCCAAAGGTGAGATCGATTGCATGGCAAATGCTTGTTTCTCTTACAAATAGTTGCAATGTTGTATGTATACTAATGATCACAATTCCACTGCACCACTGCTATCAATATATGGAATCTTTCATTTATGTACTTTTTTTTATAGCACAGCTGTCCAAGAAAAACATTAATGCACTTTACATGTATATGTAGAAATTGAAAAAACTGTACAGAACCTGCGAGTACAATAATGTGATCTTTCAAGCAGTTTTGGCTTACCATCCTTTGATTGTATGGGACATTATAGGTATAGAGAGCTTGTGACTAGAACACCATTGGCTTGTATTCAGCTCAAAACATTTCGCCTTCATGTATTTCTTTAATATGAGGAGTGTTGCCTTTGGGACTCTCTTGTAAAACTGATCATGTCAACATCACTCCAATTGATTCACCGGTTTTCCTGTGATGATGAAGCACCTTGCCTCCAGGCATTTTACAAGTGTGGAATGTCTCTTGATAGACTTCAGTCTCACTCCCAGACACCGGGCAGCATTCAGGGCACAGTAAATGTACCTGACAAATTCACCAAGGAGGGATGGATGGAAAAGAACGCTGACATTTCCAAACAGTAAACTAGTGAATGCACACATGAATAAAACCCCTGACCTTGCAATTTAACAGTGCCGAGGAATGACAGGAAACAAATGGAAAAGGCACAAATACTTGACAACAAATGAGTGCATTACAGCTTTCTAGAGCATGAAAAAGGCTAAAGGAGTACGATGGAGCACTGTAAGAATGAAAGACCTTGAAAGCCTTGCTGGAGGTGCACACCTATTGCTTTAAAGATGTGTAGCTGCACATAGACAATCTGTTTTCTGAGCTTCTCTTTCGAATTACTACATCTAAACGTTTGTGAAAAACAGGGCTCCTTTGTATTTACTACTAGTGTGCTTGAGTTGTGTGCGTCACTTTTGCAATCATAGATTGCAATCATTGGAATGAGTGTGCATGGTAAATTCATTTACTAACACTAGCATTGCACTGGTTGTTAGGAGTATCATTAGCTTACTGCAAACTTTTTTTTTTGTAAGACTGCTGTAAGTCAGAGTATAAATGCCACTCAGAGAGGACAACCACATTCCTGATACGTTCCTTGTGATTTGGGCAATCTGAAGGGAGTAAACAAGACTTCCCACCAGAGCACACCCTGGTCATCTGCATGTAGACTGTGAGAATTGCTTTGTCTTATAAGAGGTCTTCTCTATTCTCTGAGGAGTTGAAATCTGGCAAAGTCTGGCTAGCTGGGCCCTTAGAATTTGGAGGATGCACTGTCTCGGATTAGTGCTTGTTGCAAAGTCATCCAGTGCCTTGGGCACCCCCAGATTTTTGGTTGACTGGTACTGGTGGTAGCTGACACTGACTGTCCCTGGGCTCTGCCTAACCAGGACCAAAGACAGTGCTATGCTGAAAAAACACTTAGAATACAGTGAAAACACCTACATACACTAGGGTACACTATGGGTTAGAGGTACCCTTATGATGGGTATGAACTACCCTATAAGGCCCTTGTACATACTAGGGCAGGAGGATTAAAACTACCCTTAAGTCCCTAGTATATAATAGGGCATGGTAATTTGGAGGTCAGCAGCCCTTTCTGCACTTGCATGTGTGCACTATTCAGGATGGAGGTCAGTTTAAAAGCAGCCCTGTGTTGCAAGACTGCTTTTAATATGTGAATTGTGCCCTGACTCGACTTTGGTGTTTGGCGCACTTAATGCACTACAATATCCTGGCATACTCATTACCACCAGGGTTTTCCCTCGGTGTCCCAGTGGTGGGGGGTCAGGTACTTATAAGGAGGACCCTTGTAAAATAGGTTTTATACGCCTTGGGTTTAGTGAAACTGCACATTTTGCTTCCTACGTTGTAGTAAAGTGCTTCCCAAAATTGACCTTTATGCTAGAAGCAATGTGGAGAGAGGATCTTTAATATGTTTACATATTCAGAACCCCTAAAGTCTCTCCTAGGTGTTACAGGGTTGGGGAGTCCTGTAGATATAGGCAGGGTCCTTAAGAAATATGTTTTATAAGCCATGGTGATGGAGTAATTGCCCACACCATTTTTCTCTTTTCAGATCCACAGTCACATAGGGTAACATGGCAAGAAGTTAATAATTAACAAATACAAATCCGACAATATACCGTTGTTGAATGTATCCTAAAATGTACAGACAAGAAGTTATAAGACTTTCTTGTCTGTAAGCCAAAATTCCGCGTTCCAGTGATCTGTCCTGATTGGTCAGAGTTAAGTGTGTTAGCTAGGCTGCTTTGATAAGTAGCCCCTGGGGGTGGAAGAACGATTCTGGGAGGAGAAGGTTCTGCTACATAGGAATGCCAGAGCAAGGGGGAGGAGTCATACACAATGATATTTAATAGAAGGAGGAGACAAGCAGAAGAAACCAGTGTCATTAACACCCCCTCCTATTTGAACCCAGCCAGATGGCTGGCTTAAAGAAGGAATGTGAAAATGTCAGGAGGAGGGAGAATATGGAGATGAGCCATCCTGGAGGTTGGTTTAGCCAGCTGTTGCCTCTCTGCTGAAACTTTAGCCATATTGAGTTTTTTGAGAAATTGTGCTTTCTGGGAGACCACTGTGTCACACTTTGGGGGAAATGGTCATGCTCTGGGGTGAAGTCCTGCACCTCTTTGGACAGGAGTGCCCTACTGTGTGACCCCAGACAACACTGAATAAGTATCTGAGAGGGCCAGTGCCTCACAGATCTGCTGATTGAAACAAGAAGAAGAAGAAGGGTCCATGCTATGAAGTTTGATTTGCACTAACCAGCCCCTGCACTCCGATTGACTGCGGCTGCTGCACAGTCTGGAACTACAGCTCTGTAGATCAAACCTGCTTCAAAAGTAATAAAGAGTGGACTCCCTGCAAGCTATAGGTTAACAGAGCTCACCTGGACCATCACCACCAAGAATTCCCAGCCTGGAGTACTACCAGTGGATTTGTAAGGGTGTTGTCCCAGTGGATTATGGGAACTGAAGTCCTAAACTTTCAAGTACCATCTTGGAGCTTCCAGACCATTGAAGTACGTTTTGGACACACTGAAACCCTCAAAGGAACTTTAGGAAGAAGTTCTAGAAGTGTTAAGACTTTGGAGCGACTTTGGGAAAATGCTCCATAAGTGGACCGACTCCACCTGGCCAGATAAGCCGACGACCCTCAACCGTGAGCCAGCCTGTCTTCCAGGTTCGTCCTACTGAAAAGCTCCAGAGGTCTGACTTCCAGAGTTTGACCAGAGTTGGTCAAAACTCAAGCCGGCAAACCCTCACCGAATCCAGCCTGGTGAAGAGCATCAAGGGACCCCAGGATAAAACGCTCCATAAAAGATTCTAAGTCCGTACTTGGAAAAGGTGACTGGTACCAACCACGAGAGTCAAGCCGCCCACCTTCAACCCTGAGCTGACCTCGATCTCTGGTTCATCCTGCTGAAAATCTCTGGAAGTCTAACTTCCATAGGCATGACTGGGAGCTCGTCGCAAGGCAATCCAGTGACCCCTCACCAAATTCGGACTGGGTGAGAACTTCGAGGGACCCCCGTGAAGAAAAGCTCCAGTAAAGGTTCTAATTCTGAAGATAAAAACTTTGACCAAGATTGACCACGAAGGGCAGCTGCAGAGGGTTCCATCAGGGTTGGCCTGAAACTTTGACTTTGTCCTGGCCTAGTTTGACTAGATGTCCTAATAGGCACTATAGGTTTCTATGTGCTATGTAGTGCTAATTTCCTGTGTTTATTGTGTGTTGTGTCTTAATTATTTACTGAATTGGTGTTTTTAAATGCTTTACAGACATGTCTTTGAAGTTAAGCCTACCTTGAGCATGGTAATAATTTTCTGAGATCTGTTCATAGCCTCACACCGTGTTAGTGGCCTAATCAGCCACTTTCCAACAGTACTGAAAAGTTTTCAACTGATTAGCCTCAACTTGTAATAAAAGGTGGAGCTGCACAGTTACAAAACACCTTATGGAACAAGACCTGTGTGGCACTTGGTGATTTTGGTGATTCCTGAGTGTGGACCTCTATGCTGCGTGCTTGCTCTTGGATGGGGGCATGTCTTAAGGCCCATGTTTACACTCTGCTGGCTTGTTCTGATCCTACTGCTGATCTGCCTGTGTTTAAGCCCACAGTTACCTCAAAGGGTAGAAATACATCACAACTGCACCTTGAAGCACACTTTATCCTTCACTTGAGATTAGAGGACGACCAAATTAATCTGAAGCTACAAGTGCAAGTGAATTGATTAGTAGCTCTACCCATATTCACACTCCCTCACTTCTCCTGGGTTAGTCATATTGCTGTTTGTTGACCCAGCTATTGTGTTGGTCTACAATACAGTTGGTTTTTAAGCTTGCTGACAGAGAGGGGGTTGAGTGAATTGAGTCTCTTCCATAAGGCATTGTATGCTTTTCACCTGCACTTGGGTTCAGGCACAGTCAGTGCCCCTCTGTCTTGGCCTCCACCCTGACAGCACTCCTTGAGCCACCCCTTCAGCTGTTATATTTTCAGTGGGCAGTCAGAGGCAAGCCAGCCATATTCTTTTGAAACCTCAAAGATGTTCATGTGATGGGCCTTTGCACTTTCCTATCATACAATATGAAAATGATATAATTTTGTCACAACAAGTGGTGGTGGTGAAAAAAACAAATCAGTAGCCTTCAAGGGTATATGTTTTTTCAATTGGTGCACAGGCTTCGAGTCCTATACAGTAGCTCATATCCGCTAGCTATCCACAACAGAAAAGCAGGAATGTCAGTGTAAAACCCACCATAGAAACCTGTATATAGCCTCAGAGTCTTCCCTTCCAGTCAGTGGCTGCCCATTCTTCAGATTCCAGAGCAACATGCTATTACCAGACAGGAAAGCAGGGGCCAAACAAGTATACAGACAAGCCAATGTGCACCATTGGAGTCTGTGCAATCTACAAAATGTCCATTAATTTTTAGAAACTCAGTACTTGGTAGTGGTCCATGGAGCCTAAGGGAGGCTCCATTGTCATATCTGGGGTTTCCACAAGACTGGCTGCAGCCTACCTTTGCCTGTCCACTCCTTATGAAATTTCTTTAATGTTTGGAAGCAAAATAAGTACAGTAAAGTGTGCTAGGAAATATTTGTACTTCTTTAAGTGTGCTTTTTGCAGTAAGGCCATCCAGAGGTACATTTTCCTGTAGGAAAACAATGTCATAGATTTAAGATTGAAATCAGTCTGGATATTCTCTTATGATATGCTGGGAGGGGTTGGTAGGAAATAACAAATTCTCATTGCCCTTTCAGTAATGTCTCTCACAAAGTATGAAGGGCCAGATTTACTAACACTTTACATCTGTTTTGCATTCCTTTTGGAAAGCAAACTCGACGCAAAGTGTAATGCTGGAACTTTCTTTCCAGCCCAAATTAGGATTTGTGTTGGAATGTTTCCCAAAGTATTTCAAAATTGTGCTATGATTTGCTTTGCTTTACTTTAGGTCTAGGGTCCATTCCACGGGTGGCAAATTGACTTTTCTAGGCAATCACCCATGGGTTTTGACCCAAATCCCGTTCTACAAACATTGTTATACAAGGATTTGTGTCAAAATCTTATGCCTCCCCAAGGCAGGAGTAACGAGTCACTGTTTGGGTACTCTGCGGCACCCTCTTCTATTTTCCGGCTCCCAAGTAGTTCTCTGCATGGCACATTTCTGGTAGCTGCCATTTAACCATATGGCAATCTGCCATTTACACTTGCACTTTTTCTACTTTGATTGGATTCTTTTAACAAACTGCTGCTTTCTGCTCAGAGGTAATTCTTGAACCAACCATGGGACATTAATTGCCTCCACATTTAATCGTGGAATACGTGCCAGTACCAGCACTTTCCATGCTTGCCTGTGTCCTTAGCAGGTATTGTTGCAGAGTGCTCCAAGCTTTTAACTGAAGCAACCATAGGACAATGCTGCACTGTCTCTGCACATTGCACTTTGCGGAGAACCCAGAGAGCTCCTCCGAGGCAATCTTGGGATATATCTTTATTTGCTCATTGCACATTGCCCTTGTTTTCTTTGTGCATTAAAAAATTTATATTGAAATACTCTGGTCAATCTTGTTATGTGCAGCAACCTGTGGACTCCTTAATTGTCTTTTGCACACTGGCTTTTCTTTTTAGCGAATCACAAACGTATGTCATAAAACTCCTGACATTCATGCTATGTGCCGGTTGCATTAGGACTCTCCATACTTGTTTGCAGGCTCAAAAATGTACTTTGAGTACCACTTTGTGACAGCCTCTGAAGCAATATAAAGTTATCATTTTGCAGAATGACAGGAGACTAGGGGCCAGATGTCCGATGCTTTTTTGAGGTTGATAAAGGCCAGAATTGCAAACCCAGCCGTTCGTGACCGCAAAAAAAAGGAATTTATGTACAAATGCCAAATTTGTGATTCGGTAACCTTTTATCGAAACACAGATTGGGTTTGCAATTCAGTATTTGGAAGGGGCTTGATTAGGGCGTCCCTTCCTAATAGCAACTCACAGTGGTATGTGTGAATGCTTGCAACCGAAATGCAGTCGCAAAACATCCAAATTTTACAGCCAACTGTGAGAAAGTCAGGGATTTTTTTTAAGTGCATCCAGAGGTCCCTGGGGCCACTGTCTACTCTATAAAAATTAAAAGACAAGTATTTAAAATGTTTAACCCCTTCGCTGCTAGGCCTTCCGCCCCCCGTGCTAAGTCTTTTTTGGGCTATTTGGGGTAGTTTGCGCTTAGGCCCCTGTAACTTTTTGACCACATAAGGTATCCACGCCAAATTTGCATCCTTTTTCCAACATCATGGGGATTTTAAAGGTACCCTGGGTTTGTTGATTCCCTGGAGAGGACCCAAAAAGTAGCCAAAACACAGCTAATTATTTTTATTTTTTAGAAAATTGGGAAAAAGTGCTGAAGATGAAAGCATCTGTTTTTTTCCCTGCAAAGAGTATCAATAAAGGGTTTGTGGTGCTGAAATCACCATCTTCCCAGCTTTCAGAAAACCAACATTTTTTACTCAGTGTTGGCATTTTACTGGGACATAGCCTATTTTTGGTGTTTTCAACATCCTTCCAGTTAATGAAAAAAAACGGGTATGAAAGCAATAATGCATCCTGAGAAGCTATACATTTCTGAAAAGTAGACTAAATTTTGAACTCAGCAAGGGATCATTTGTGTGGATCCTTAAAGGTTTTCGTATAGAAACTAACAGTTGAAAATGGGAAAAATTGAAAATGAGGTGAAAAAAACAGCCATTTGTGCCAACATTTTCACTTGTAACTTCTTCTAGGTATCACATATTTTTTAAAGCAATATACCGTTACATCCGCTGGACCCTTTTGGTTGTGGGGATACATAGGACTTGTAGGTTCACTAAGAACCTGAGGAACCCAGAACCATTAACTGAGCAGCATCTTGCAATGGTTTTTATTGTGTACCGGGTATATAGTAATTCATATGGGAAAATATAAATAGTGAAAAATTGGTATGAAAGACACCTATTTGTTTCTGAAATAGGAACAAAATATAGAATTTAGAAACAGTAGCTATTTGCACATCTCCGACATTGTGGTACCCATACTAGCATGTGAATTATAGGACATTTTTCAAAGTGACTTCTTTTATACACATTGTCTTACATTTGGAAGGCTGAAATGCCTCAAAAAGTCAATAGGTAATAACAGTTTCTCTGCAATTCTGTGTTTCCCTAAGTCTCCCGATAAAAATGGTACCTCACTTGTTTGGGTAGGTCTACTGCTTTTGAAAGTAAATGGCCCAAAACGCAATGTGGACATACCCCATTTTTACAGTGAAAACTGACCCTTTTTTTTACAAAGTGCCTAGCTGTAGATTTTGAACCCTAGCTCTGCCGGCACCCAGGGAAACCTAGACAACCTAGAGAAAACACAATACAAAGGGTATGAGGCAATTGTTACTGCACTTATCACTGTAGTGGGGTCTTATGTAGTTTTAATTTCAGTGGTGCAAAGATCCTGAGGCTCAATACCCTTAAGCCTCCTAGGATTGACATGTCCCACAAATAGCAAAATAACAATATGACCCCGCACTCTAAATTATAGTTAGTCTGTTTACACCATATGTTTTATACAAGACATTGATTCAGCAGGTGTTATTCCAATTTTCTTTATTCAAAACAAATCTTCTTCACAATAAAATGCAACAGTAGCCAACGTGTTTCGTTCCATCGGACTTCTTCAGGGCAAAGAAACGTATGTTGGCCTTCTATTGAGGATGCTGTCCATAATACGTAATCCATTCTCCTTAGATTGATACCAGAAAAGCCTTGTCTAGGCAGAGTCTCCTTTTGTGGAAATCCTGTTATTTCTGTGACCAGTTTTCAGTATGTATTTTTTTAAACATTAGCCAAGGTCTGGCAGTGGGTGTTATCCCATCACAACTTGCAGAGGATGACAAACCGCTTGCGTAGTGTCCATTTGGGGAATGCAGGGAGGAGGTTGGAATTGTATAGATCCACGCAGATTCCAGAACTTTCCATCACAGAAATGTAGGAAAATGTGTTTTTTTTGCAAAGTATGAGGTTTGCAGAGGATTCTGGGTAAGAGAACCTGGTGAGAGCCAGACAAGTCACCCCATTCTGGATTCCCCTGGGTGTCTAGTTTTCAAAAATGTGTAGCTTTGCTAGGATTTCCTAGGTGCCGGCAGAGCTAGGGTTAAAAATCTACATCTAGGTTCTTTGCAAAAAATGGTTCAGTTTTCACTATAAAAATATTGTGTGTCCACGTAGCGTTTTGGGCCGTTTCCTGTCGCGGGCACTAGGCCTATCCACACAAGTGAGATACCATTTTTATTGGGAGACTTCGGGGAATGCTGGGTGTGTGGAAGTTTGTGGATCTGTGCAGATTCCAGTACTTTACATCACAGAAGTAAGAGGATTTAAAAATTTTGTTTTTACAAAGTTTGAGGTTTGCAATGGATTCTGGGTAACAGAACCTAGTGAGAACCACACAAGTCACCACATTCTGGATTCCCCTGGGTGTCTAGTTTTCAAAAATGTATAGGTTTTCTATGTTTCCCTGGGTGCCAGCTGGGCTAGGACCCAAAATCCACAAGTAGGCACATTCCGAAAAAAACTCTACCAAGGTGGCAGAAAGACTGTGGCGTTTTTTGGGGATGTGGGGGCATTGGCATGCCCATTCTGGACAGCCCCCACCCTGAACTTTGGGAGGAAAATCTCTGGTGCCTAGGGGGCTTTCTGCCCCTCGGGGGGGAGATAAGGGACTATTGCCCCATCTGCCACCCAGGGGGGCAGAAAGACTGTAGCATTTATTTGGGGAGGCATTGGTATGCCCATTCTGGTCACCCCCACCCCTATGTATATAAACACAAATTCCTGGTGGCTTGTGGGCTTTCTGCCCCCCTGGGGGCAGATCAGGGGCTACTGCCCCCATCTGCCTCCTGGGGTGGCAGAAAGACTGTGGCATTTTTTGGAGGGGCGGCGGGGGCATTGGCATGCCCATTATGGGCAGCCCCACCGTGAACTTCGGGAAAATAAAATCCCTGGTGCCTAGTGGGCTTTCTGCCTCACACCTGGCCTATAAAAAAAAATACCTGGCATCTAGGGTGCTTTTTGCCCCCCCCAGGGGGGAAGAGTGGGGGCTACTGCCCCCATCTGCTGTCTGGCAAAGTGTAATGGGGGGAGCAAAGGCCCTTGCCCAAGAGGCTGCACCCCCCTCCCTGGTGTCCACTGGGCAGATCCCTGCTTGGGGATCACCCTCCTGAGGGGATCCCCAAGCAGGGATCCACTAGGGAAGGGTACCATTGGAAAGGGGAGATTCTCCCCTTTCTAACAATACCTCTCTCAAGTATGTCAGTGCTCGGGGGGCTGAGACAGCCCCATGAGCATCGAAACATTGAAACTGAAACTAAGTTTCAGTTTTGTTTTCAATGTAATGAAGACAGCGCACCATGTGCGCCATCGTCATTACATTGAAAATCACCAAAGGACCCCGGGAGGTTGGGGAAGCTCTTCCCCACCTCCCGAGGCCCCCCCCCCCCAAAAAGGAAATCACTCTGCTGTCTGCAGCAGAGGAATTTAGTGCCCCTGTCCTCATGACGGAATGGACTGGAATAACAAACCTTGTCCAGGGGCCGGCAGTGGAATCCTGCAGAGTAGTGTATCTAGAGGAGGCGGATAGTAATTGTAAGGGGGCAGGTGCAGGGCTATCTTTTCAAGCACAGATTCGGGGGATGGAATCTGCTCAACCTGATCCTCCTTTCAGTAAAGGCAACCCAATAACTAAGGATAAGGATACTGGTACTAGCAAGGCCACTAATAAAGGGAATATTGGACCAGCAGGGGAGCCTGAGCAGACCCTTACGAGCCAGGAGCTATGGGGAAAGCCAAAACATCATGGAAACTCCAGGAAATCAGGTGTACGTACTAAGAGGGAGCTGGACTCAGAGGCTAATTACTTTTTCTTTTCTCTTTCGGATGCTACTTGGTCTGATGTAGGGTCAGGCAGAGGGTCCAATTCCGACTCAAGTGAGACAGAGAGCATACCAGGCATCAGTGGTATGGACTCCATCACTACAATTCAGAAGACACACACCAGAGTGGGCAGAACAGACAACCAGAGGCATAGGGATCTAAAGTGAGACTACTCCCCTGGGGAACAACAGATTGGGAACAACAATAAGACCCCCGTCAACAGTCAGCCCACAATGCTCCCTACATTGGATTCCATTTTGCAGTGTGTAGTTGCGCACCCACGAAGAAGCCCGTCTGGAAAGTAGACGATCACAGAACGCAGCTCGTAAATTACAGGGGGCAGTAAGGAAAATTGCTAAAATCTGTAACGCCATCAGTGATCGGATGACGGATCTTGAAACAAAAACAGCTACCCTCGAGATAGACATTGCCTGCACAAAGGGCCAATCAGAAGCTCACAAGATGCAGCTAATAGACATTCAGTGGAAGCTCGAGGACAATGAAAATCGTCAGAGACTAAATAATCTGTGGTTCTTGGGAATCCCTGAAGGGAAAGAGGGCTCGGACGCACGTATGTACATGGTTCAGTTGTTACAGAAGGCTGGACCTGGTCGCGCAAGATTCAAAAAGTGCATCGAGTCCCATTCGCCCTACGTCAACCAGTTAACCCAGACCCCAAACCACGAGCACTTATGGTGTATTTTGGAAATTTCCTGTTGAGACAAAATATATTCGAAAAAGCTAGACCCAAGGCTCAGCGCTCTGGGGATGGGTTCTCATTTTTCTCCAGACCAGACTTCTGCCACATAACGCCCGAACGTCGATGGCGCCTACGACAAATGATTAAACCTTTTCAGGAGAAGGGGACACAGGCCTTTCTCTTGAATCCGGCCTGGCTGAAAGTAATTTGGGGTGACCACACATCCGAGATCAAGGCAAAAGAGATATTAACCTCAGGCGGGATATAACTCTATGTGTATATGACTGTATGCTCTGGCAAAAATATGTATTGTTTTTTTTTCTCTCTCTAAACAACACTAGGAGAAACCAGGGGTGCACTAAAGTCCTCTAGTGGACCATGACAGATGCAGGAGGGCAGAATGTAATCTAGGGGAGTTGGAGAGAAAAAAAAGGGGGAAAATGGGGCTGAGAATGCTCATATAACTTACGTAACGAATAAAGGATTAGCCCTATGATGAGCAATGTGTTCGGCCAAGTAAGGAAAAAATGGAATTAAAGTGATGGAGGGAGTAAGATAGAAGGGGGAAAAAACTAAAACAGGAAAGAAAAAGCAGTAAAAAAAAATAACAAATAAGAATAAAAGAAAGGGGAAAGTAGGAAAAGAAGAAAATATTAATACAATAGAGAAAAGAAAGAAGGGGATAAAAATATATATATAGGGCAGGGGACTAAACGTTTACACTGCATTTGGTATTATTATCTCTTATTGTCTGGAGGCAACCCTGGGGGTTTGGGGGTACTAGGGAAGACAAGTATATCATAACTTAAGCCACCACTTGGGAGGGGAACTACCGATCATCCTTCACAGACTGGCTCAAGTCTGTTTTTCTTCAGGATGAGCAGGTGCAGCGTTGCAGGGAGTGAGCGGGGGGCAAGAGGGAAGTGGGGGAGGAGGGAAGGGGGAGTAAAAACCCAGAAAGGCTGAATGTTTATTATATTCTAAGGAAGGAGGTAGGAAAAAGTGTGTATAAATAGTATGATATTCATCTTGGGTCCCTAAAAGGTTTTAGTGATGGGTAGGCAAACCATTTGTTCTGTAAATGTCAGGGGTCTAAATGATAGGGAGAAGAGAGGCAGGGTAAGTGAAGTACTTAGATCCCTGGGGAAGATATTATCTGCCAACAAGAAACTCATATCCCGTGGCAAAAGAGAGGGCTCAGCGTAATCCCAGGGTATATACAGGTAACTTGCTCATCCTAGTCCACCACGATCAGAGGTGTTGCAATTCATGTTTCTAATCGACTGCCGTAAAACAAACACTATCAGATAAATGGGGTCGGTGGGCAATAGTTTCATTATCAAGTGGGCCAACAGTATGTACGGTGTACGGGTCAAATCTAGATGACCCTGGTTTGCTGGAGGAACTAGAGCTAGAGTTAGCTTCTTGGCCTTCTCCCCTTATTATTTGTGGGGACTTCAATATTCATTTGGAGGCAAGGGGCCCCTTTATTAAGTAATATCGAGGGAGGAAAACACAGGTGTTTAAAGCACTAGATGCTCTGATCACTAGTCATGGACTAGTTGATATGTGGCCCTCTAGGAAGCCAGGTGATTCAGTGTATACTTACTTTTCGTGCCCTCACAGGAAATACGTCAGGCTTGATTACTTTTCTGTTTCCGCCTCCCTTATGGAGGGTGCTGATATCAGGAAGTTGCCAAAAGTGTTGTCGGATCACAACCCTCTGATGTTGGAAATAATGGTACAGGGGCATGAACGATCTTGTACAATGTGGACCTTTGATAAGAAATTGTTGGTCGTGGAGGGGTTCATAGAGCATATAAGGGGATGGACCCGTCAGTTCTTTGATATAAATAGTTTTAGTGCCTCCAGAGAAATAGTGCGGGATACGTTTAAGGCATGGCTAAGGGGGAGATTGGTAGCTTTGTAGGTCAATGTAGGAAGAGGCAGAGAGAGAAAGTATACCGACTAACAGACCGACTTTCAAAGTCTGAGGAGGAACACATGGCTGCTATTGCCCAAAAACAGGCTGAGTGACAAATTCAGCTCGAACAAGAGGTTATATGAATAAAGGCGGAAATTAATGGATTTTATAGTAAATGTTATGTTATGTTATTTTTAGTTTATTGAGCGCACAGCTACTCGGGAGTGTCCCGGCGCTAACAACAAACAAGGCGGCCAAGCAGCAGATGTCCATTAAAATAGCAATGTCTTCAGGGATTTTCGAAACAGGTACGGATCACAGATAGCCCTCAAAGCCAAGGGAAGAGAGTTCCACGCAAGGCAGGCTCTGCGGGCAAACGAATTGCCCCCCATACGTACAAGCTTAAATTTGGCGGTCTCCATAAGCAGTAAAGCAGATGACCTCAACTTTCTCCTAGGAATGTAGAAGGAGAATCTGTCCTGCAGATACTTAGGGCCCAAACCATAAAGGGCCTGTTGAACAATGGAGAGCATTTTGAATTTAAGACGAGATTCCACGGGGAGCCAGTGAAGTGTCCGAAGATGGGCCCGAGCACTTTGCCAGGGGGACAGACCGCCCAGGAGTCTGGCTGCCGAGTTTTGGACCACCTGCAGTTTCGAAAGCAGGTAGCCCGGGCAACCTACCAGGAGGGCATTAGCATAATCAAGGCGGGAGAGAAGCAGGGCACGTACCACCGTCTCTCTGTCCCTAGCTGGAAGCAAGGGTAGAAACTTCCTAAGGCTCTTCAGAAGCCCAAAGCAGGTGCCGGCAAGTTTTTTTATGTGCGAGGCAAAGTTCAGAGTTTCATCGAACCATACGCCAAGATTTTTGACAGCTCCATTGATTGCCGGAGGACAAGGAAAGCCGGAAGGCCAGAGTCTCGCTCTGAACTCAGAAGGAAAAGAGCCAAAAAGCAGGACCTCCGACTTTGCCTCGTTACATTTCAACTGTGCATTGGCCAGCCACTGAAAGACGGAAGATAGACATTGATGAGGTCTAACCACAGAATCGATTTGGGAAAAAAGGGGGTGGTGATGGACAGAGTTTCTGAATGATGCAGAATACTCTTACCAAGTCAAGAGATCATGGTTTTAATCCATCACCGTTTTTTAGCTCACTGCACCATCCCAGCTCAGAACCTGGCTACATGCAAATTAGTCCGTACCTGTCCCAGTGCATGATGGGAACAGGGCAAACCAAACTACCAAGCCAATTCTTATACTGGGAGGGAAACAAGCTTCCGGGGACCGGTTTCTGGCATCACAGCCTTCGTCGGCCCGGCTTGCCTGAATCCTGATGGTGCAATGAGCAAGGGACTCACGTCTGAGCATACCCTCCCACACTGAGTGTGGATAAAAGCGATTTGGGAAAAAAGGGGGTGGTGATGGACAGAGTTTCTGAATGATGCAGAATACTCTTACCAAGTCAAGAGATCATGGTTTTAATCCATCACCGTTTTTTAGCTCACTGCACCATCCCAGCTCAGAACCTGGCTACATGCAAATTAGTCCGTACCTGTCCCAGTGCATGATGGGAACAGGGCAAACCAAACTACCAAGCCAATTCTTATACTGGGAGGGAAACAAGCTTCCGGGGACCGGTTTCTGGCATCACAGCCTTCGTCGGCCCGGCTTGCCTGAATCCTGATGGTGCAATGAGCAAGGGACTCACGTCTGAGCATACCCTCCCACACTGAGTGTGGATAAAAGCGATTTGGGAAACCACAGAATCGTCCACCTTATTCCATGTAAACAGTAACTGGGTATCATCCGTGTAGGCCATCACTTTAGCCCCCAGAGACTCCGCCAGAAAAACAAGCGGAGTCAAATAGATGTTAAAAAGCAGAGGGCTAAGTGATGACCCCTGCGGTACCTCCGTGGTAACCCTCAAAGGGACCGAAGCACAAAGAGGAATCCAAACCTGCTGCATCCTACCCTCCAAAAAAGAGCTGATCCAAAGCAGAGCATTCCCAGAGACTCCGACGTCAGAGAGGCGGTCGAGGAGCATAGCATGAGGCACCGTGTCGAACGCCGCCGAGAGATCAAGCAGTATCAATGCTGCTCTCCCACCGGCGTCCAAGCACTCTCGAATGGATTCCGAAACCTCCAGCAACGCGTATTCAGTACTGGAGGAGGCACGGAAGCCAGACTGCGCCGGATGAAGGACGCCTGCCACCTCGACAAAAATTGGTCAGTTGGAATGTGACCGCCTTCTCGCAGACTTTAGCCAGACTAGGCAAAAGCGAGATAGGTTGGTAATTTTCGGGGAGCAGCGGATCAAGGGATGGCTTTTTAAGCATTGGCAAAATTAAAGCATGTTTCCATGCCCTGGGAACATGTGCTTTCCTAAGTGATTGGTTGACCAAGAAATTAACCTCAGAGTTTACGGTATCTGCCACGTCCGAGAGTAATCTGGCCGCGCATGGATCATTTGGCGAGCCAGACTTGAGGGCTCTGAGAATTTTGAGGGAGTTGGACAAGTCAATCGGACAGAACTCAGAGAAGACCCTGGTCGAAGAAGCCCTGGGCAGGAAGGGAATTTGTTCAGGACTAGTCGACTTCATTGAAGGTCGAAATGTCTCCTGAATGCTAATAATTTTGTCCTTGAAAAAAGATGCCAGAGTGTTACACCAGGCCTCCGAAACAGGGGCCACAGCTACCTGGGCATTAGGAGCCAAAAAGCTCTGCACTATAGAAAAGATCTCTTTAGTGTTGTTATTTGCACGTTCAATTCGTGCAGCATAGTAAAGGCCCTTGGCCTCCCTAATCGCTCTGTAATAGAGTTTTTGTTTGGATCTAAGAAGCATTTTGTCATGGTGAAGATATCCGCCGATACGCCAAGACCTCTCTGCTACTTTGCAGGTATGCTTAAGGCTCCTCAACAAAGGAGTGAACCATGGCTTAGAAGGAGCCTCTCTTCTCAGCTTAACCGGCCCCGCTATCGACCCCGACGCCACAGCACCTGAAATCCACTCATCGAATTGAGTGACGTTGACTTCTATATCAGTGCCAAAGGTGGGCCGAGAAGCATCAAGTGCGAGACTGAGCTGAGAAGAAACCACCTTCTTTGAAAGGGGCGGGCGTTTACTGAAGGCTGATTTACAAGAATCTTGTAATGCCCAGGAAAAAAAAATAGGGAAATGATCCGACCAGGCCACAGGACGCGGCTTCATGACCGAGGTAGGGAAATTAGTGGCAATCATATCAAGAGTGTGCCCAGCCTGATGAGTTGGGAACAGGACCCTTTGAGAAAGGTTAACAAGATGAAGTGCGTCAGAAAAAGCAACAGAATCTGCCTCTTCGCTACAGTCAAGGTGGAAATTAACGTCCCCAAGGAGAACAAACTTTGAAAACCTCAAAGCGCGCTCAGCCAAAGCTTCGCCAAAGGATGCCAAAAATTTCACAGCAGAGCCAGGGGGGCGGTATATCAGAACCACCAAGAGTGAATTGGGCCGATAGTTGGAGATTGAAGTGCAAGACCTCACAATTGCCCCAAAGAGTAGAAGATTCACTCCGAAAAGACCAATTGTCTCTGTACCAAATGGCCAGGCCACCCCCTCTGCCAGAACAGCGATCCACCCGGTGGACTTTGAAACCCAGGGGAGTAGCCATATGGACTAAGGGATTAGAAGATGGATCAAGCCAAGTCTCGGTCACAAACAAGATGTCAAGTTTGTTATCAGTGAGTAAGTCAAAAACCTCCAAATGATGTTTGTTCACGGATCTGGCATTAATGAGGCAGGCGCAGATGGAAACTGCACATAAAGTACTGTCCACTGAGACAGATGGAGTGAGCTCAGGCGAAAAATGAAAAGCACATCTATCACAGACATAGTCTGAATAGGGGAGGACGAAACAGACCTTGTCAGTAGGGCACCGGGGTGGCTGTAAGGATTTGAGCCACTCAGACGACAGGATGACTGGCTCGAAGGTGGGACGGGCAGAGTGGCATGCCCTATGCCCTGACAGTGCGCTGACGCGCGCAGACGGGCTTGCCTTAAGCGCGCCTTCGGCGCGCTGTCGGCGCGCCCGCTGCGCTCGTCTGCTGCGCTTCCTGGGCGACATCTTACATAACCAGTGTGGCTGGACCTGGGGGAACAGCGTGTAACAACTAGAGTGCTAACCGTGCACAACGCGGATGCCTTTCAAACTCATATGAGGGATAATTATGAGAATGGGAAGGCCACAGGTAAACATTTGGCGTTACGGTTAAGACCAAGCAGCAAATAACATCTTGAGGCTAAAAAGGAAAGATGGGGCCCTAGCTACAGAACCCCCAGAAATATTAAAAGTATTCGCAGAGTTTTATAGGGACCTGTATCAGACTAGGGATGAATCCTCAGAGAGCGGTGGGCCGGAAAATGCTGGGAATTCCCCTATCCTGCAGGAATTAGAGGCAGATATTTCAATCAGTGAAGTTACCGAGGTTCTCCTTGCGATGGCCTCAGATAAGGCAGCTGGCACTGATAGAATTTCGATGGAAATGTATAAAGCTCTCTAGTCAGAGCTAACCCCTCTCCTTTCAGACCTGTTCCTGGCTGTACAGCAGAAGGGGATCCCACCTCAATCCTGGCAAGAATCCAACATCATAGTATTATTGAAGAAAGGGTAAACTGCTGAGGATCCAGCCTTGTATCGACCAATCTCCCTGATTAACGCCGATGAAAAATTATATTCTCCGACTTGGTAGAATTATAGCCTCTTTGGTGAGCCCTTGGCAACATGGCTTTATACCAGGGAGAGGGACTACGGATCACGTACGCAGGGTAATCTCCTTGTTTGACATAGCGGATCTCGCAGGGGAGCAGATGTCTCTAATCCTCCTTGATGCACAAAATGTTTTTGATCATGTTGAGTGGGCTTACTTATGGGACAGTGTAATATCTAATGGGGGTGGACCTCGCATGTTAAAGGCCTTAAGAGCTATGTATGTACAGCCATTTGCCAGCATTCAATTTATGAGTAGGGAGTCCGAAAGGATTTTGGTAGCTCGAGGCACAAGACAAGGGTGCCCATGCTCCCCAATTCTCTTTGCGTGATATACAGATCCATTCATTAGATCAATTATTCAAGATCAGGCAATCAAACCAGTAGTGGTCAGGGGGTATATCACCAAGGTGCTAGCATATGCTGACGACATAGTGGTCATCACCCCTGACCCTTTGGGAGCAATTGCAAGAATCGAAGTCTTGGCCTTGGAGTTCGTCAGGCAGCCGGGATACCATTTGAACTCAGATAAGACTAGGATTGTCTGTACCAAAACTATTACCTGCCAGGATCCACGTAAGACTGAGGCTACTACCTATCTAGGGATTGATATTTTGGCGGATGTTGGATCCACATGGGCAATTATTTTGGCTCCTTTCATAGAGAAGATTAATAGAAACCTAAAAAGAATAGATCATGTACATCTGTCCATTATAGGTAGGTGCAAATGTGCTTAAAATTACGTTGTTCCCTAAAGTTAAATATCTATTCAGTTGTATCCCGTTAGAGCCAGAACCGGTCTTTTTTAGGAAATTAGATGGAATATTATCCCAATTTATCTGGCATTGTCAGGTGGTTATTGAAACTTCTGACCCTTTTTCAAGACCGGGGGGTGGCTGGCAGTTCCCAACTTACTCTACTACTACTGGGCCTTAACGTTACAATAAATGGCTATATTGTTTAAATCAAACACGGGGGAAGAAACACTCTCGGGAGGTCGGGAAAGCGAAATCCCCCCTTCAATCTTTGAGCTAGCCATAGGTTGTGCCGCACCAGGGGTTTAATTGAGGCAGTTGGAGGGCAGTTACTATAAAAAAAAACACTTTTAAAGCCTCTAAGAGCAGCTTGGAATTTCTATCACAAAGTATGCAAGCTTTTAGAAATCCCTAGAATTCAGAGATATCTGCTCCTGCTCCTGTGGCGTTCACTGGTATTTTCGGCTCCTCTCTATGATGGAATAGATAAACTTTGGGAACAGGCAGGAGTCAGTAGGATAGATGATGTCATGGATCTGAACGGAATTACTTTTGCAGAACTTCAGGGGCGGGATACTCTTGACCCTATATCTTTTTCAAAGTATGTCCAGATTAGGGAGACAATTAGACCCGTCGTATCACAGATTATTAGTTCGGATCAGATCCCGCTACTAGAAAGTATTCTGTATAAACAATCTCGAACAAAGGATTTATATTCCATCCTGATAAGCGCCAATCCGGATGATTTAGTGAAAGTTGAAACCACTTGGGCAGGCAAGTTGGAGTATCAGGATTAGGACTTAAGCAGGTCATTGAGACTCTCGAAGAAGGTGTTTCTTTCTGCCAAGTTAAAGGCCCAACACTTCAAAACATTGTTCAATCTGTACGTTACCGCAGCAAAACTGTTTGCTTGGGGGAAAAGGGAAAATGATCATTGCCCATGGTGGCCGCAGATCTGGCCCATATGTTTTGGGATTGCAATAAACTAAATCTACTGAAAAAGGGGATTGAAACCTTTTTACATAAAGTGTTAAGATAGCATATGTGTGTTTCACCAACGATGGTGTTATTAGGCTGTGATGGGAAGACACAGTTAGAATCAACTCTGATAAATTTTTTGCTTTATTGCAACCGCAATAGTCCGATTACTGATTGCATCAAAATGGAAGGATGCTGACCCTCCAACATATCAAGCTTGGTATGGCAGACTGCTTCATGAGTATAACATAGAGATGGCACTGTATAGATGAAAACGCCGGAGGGGAGGAGAAGGGACAGGCAAATATGGGGTCCACTGATGGACTAGGTTGGGAGTATCGTATTTTCTTTTTTTTTTTTTTTTCTTTTTTTTTTGAAACCGTTTATTGCAGTTTGTAAAAGTTACAGGTATGGGCCTACAACCACCCGGCCGGCCGCTAGAGTGTCAAAAGCATAGTGCATACATACAATAAAAGTATCTCAGCAGTACAGAGTAGTAAAACAGGAGTAATCAATGGTGCAGGCCACACAGCTCCATGTCCACAGTACGGTTCCATTTTCTTAAAGCAAAACAACACCAAAAACCACACCCGCAAGGCAACCCGCAATACCAAATGACAACACGTGCTCCATAAGTGGGGGATCCAAACCAGCAGCAAAACTCTGAAGAGGGGAATGGGAATAGATCAGGGACTGGGGGACCGCGCGCCCGCGGCCGAGGGAGGGGGCCGTCTAGGGAGATGGAGCAGGCGAGGCAGCCGGTAGCAGTGGCGGCTCACAAATACCCCCGCGGTAGGCGTTCCAGGGGCCCCAGAGTTTCACCCACGCCCCAGGCTTACCCCTCGCCACATACACCACCTTTTCATGAAACATACACCAATCCATATGCTCTTTCCAGGCCGACACCGCAGGGGGCCTCTGGGATCCCCACAATTGGGCTATGTCACGCTTGGCTATCATGTATCCCAGAGTCACCCACCGCGTCTGCTGGACCGAATAGTCATTTGGTTCCCATACATTCAGCAAGCATCTCCTCGCTTCAGGCAGCAGCGCGACACGCGTAACCACTCGCAGAACCTCATGCACACCACGCCAGAATCGCTCCACTTTCGGACACTCCCACAGTATATGCATGAAGGTCGCCAACGCACCACAGCCACGCTTACACATTCCGTCACCAGCAAAACCCATACGTAGAAGCCTTGGCCCCGTCACGTAAACCCGGTGAAGGATCTTGAGCTGGACGAAACGAAGGCGAGCCGGGATGGCCACCTCTTTCGGAGAGGCCACCGCGGAAATCCAATCCTCGTCGTCCAGCTCCAGCCCGTCGGCAACCCAAGCCTCGCGGAGGCTAGTCAGCAGGCACGATCTATCGTTGATCAGTTTTTTGTATATAAGGGAGATCGTGCTGTCCGGGACATGGCCATCTAGCACTCTGTCCTCTAGGGGGGAAGACTCCGGAATGGATGCGACATCCGGGAAGACGGAGCCCAGCGCATGGCGGACTTGTAGGTACCGAAAGTACTCACTGCCCTGCAGCTGAAACTCCGCCTGCAGCGTCTCAAAAGTTTTGAATCCCCCCCTCGTCCAGAGATCTCCCACCGTGCTGATTCCGATCGTGTCCCACTTCTCGAAGCCCTTCGACGTCCACAGGGAGCCCAACCTCTCAGACGCATATAGCGGTGACGCCCGGGTCAAGCGGTCCTTCCACCCCATAGCTGCATTAGCCGCGTGCCAGACGCGCACCATGACACGCGTCGGTCCCGTCAGACGGGAGTCGGGCGCGCCAGAGTAGAGCGCTCGATTATAATCGCCACCGGGCAGGAGCATCTTGTCCATTTCAAATGCCGGGTTCAAGGCGGGCCCGTAAAGGCCATGATTGATTGCAGCTAGTTGGGAGGCCCAGTAATACCGTTTGATGTCCGGGAGGGCGACCCCCCCATCGTACCACGGGAGCGTCAGTTTAGCTAGAGCAATGCGCGGCCTCCCGTCCCAGAACAGGCGCCGCTGGAGGCCCTCCACCTCACGGAAATAGCGTGCCGGAACCAAGTCCATAGTATTCTGGAGGGCGTAAAGGAAGCGCGGCAAGGACATCATTTTAAACAAGGCCGCTCGGCCGAGCGGCGAAAGCGGCAGACGCCGCCATCGCACCACGTCCTCCTTTAGGCGCTGGAGGGGGGGCAGCAAATTCCGCTCATAGCGGGCCTCCGGGTCGAGAGTGATATATATACCCAGGTACCGAAACCCCTGGGAGGCAATCTGGATCGGACAGTCCCGTGGCAAGGCCGGAGCCTCCCCGGAAAGTACGTATACACAGGATTTCGCCCAGTTGATGACAAGTCCTGAGTTGCGACCGAATGAGCGCAACACATCAACCAGGACGATCAGTGATTTACGCGGGGAGGCGAGATACAGAAGGATATCGTCAGCGTAGAGGGACACGCGGTCCTCATGCTCGGGGGTCCAGCGGAGACCACGGATAGAAGGGTGCCACCGCAGCCACTCCGCCAGGGGCTCCAGGGCCAGGGCAAACAGGAGAGGCGACAGGGGGCAACCCTGTCGCGTGCCCTGCCCCAGCGCGAATGGGGCCGAGACTCGCCCATTCACCACCACCTGCGCCAATGGGCCCGTATATAGCAATTTGACCCAGCTAATGAAACCCGGGCCAAACCCAAATTTCGCCAGCATCGCCCAGATGTATGGCCATTCAAGCGTATCAAACGCCATGGTGGCGTCCAAGGACGCCAAGATGGCCGGCTCCCGCACAAATGGGACACGCGCGAGCACCCCGTGTAAGCGCCGCAGATTGAGCGCCGTGTTGCGGTGTGGTATAAAGCCCGATTGGTCTTGGTGGACCAAGTCGCCCACCACGCCAACCAACCGGTTGGCCAACACCTTGGTGAGGATTTTGGGCTCCGCGTTCAAGAGCGAAATCGGCCTATAGGATGTGACCCGTTCACGGGGCTTCCCCTCCTTGTGGATCACAACAATTGTGGCCAGACGCTGGTCCGGCGGGAGGGAACCCTGCGAGTGGGCCGCCAGGAACATCGCACGCAGGTGGGGCGCCAACACATCCGGGCGTAGCTTGTATAGCTCAATGGGAATACCATTGGGGCCCATGGCCTTGCCGGACGCAACCGAGCGAATAGCCGAGGCAATTTCGTCCGAGGTGGGAGGGGCGTCCAGCGAATCCCTGTCCTCCCCCGTAAGGGAGGGCAGTGCGATGTCCCGAAGCAAGGCCTGGGAATCTTCCTCCGAGCAGGGAGAAACCGGGGAGTAGACTTCGCGGAAATAATCCGCGAAGCAGGAGACAATGGCTTCCGGCTCAGTGACACACGCACCATCTACACTCTCAATCAAAGGCACCACGCGGCTCGCTCTCTCCCTCTTATCCAACCACGCAATCAATTTGCCAGCCTTGTCACCCACATCATACAATCGCCCCTGCTGTTCTCTGCTGAGGCCCCTGGCCGCCTCCGTGACGAGGGCCCGATAGGCCGCCTGCTTTAGGTGTAGAACATGCAACTTGGCATCTGTTACCCCGCTCCCCAGGTCACCCTCCAGTTCTGCAATCTCGGCCTCTACCCGGGTCACCTCCTCCCGCTCGCGCCGCCGGGCATGGGAAATAAAGGAGAGGGCCTCCCCTCTAAGGACTACCTTGAAAGCCTCCCACAGGGAGATGGCCGACGGGACCGACCCCACATTCTCATCGAAATATCGCTGTAAGGATTTGATCAAGTCGGCACGAATGGTGGGGTCGCGCAAATACCATGCATTGATCGGGGCCACCCTGCCATCCCCCCTCGGGAAGACATCGAAATGCAACAACAATGGGGAGTGGTCTGAGATACCCCGCGCCAGATGGCGCACCTCCCCCACCCTCCCTGCATGGGCCGCCGGGACAAGGATATAATCAAGCCGCGAGAGGCTACCATGGGCACCCGAGTGGAAGGTGTACTGTTGCAATACGGGATGCTTTAATCGCCAGCAATCCACCAGGCCCAGCGTGTCCAAAAGGCCGGGCAGCCACGCCTGTGCCCGGGGGAGGTCCCTAGGGGGATGGCGATCCATGGACCCAGAGGCTACCGCATTAAAGTCCCCTCCAACCACCAGCAGGCCACTCGGAAGGTCCAGAAGGAGGCGCCCCAGGTCCGCAAATGTGGTGGCTTGTAACCCAGGCGGGACGTACACTGACACAAAGATAAACACTCTACCCTCCATTCGTCCCACCAGAACAGTGTAGCGTCCCCTCTCATCATGGCGCACCTCGTCAATCTCCAACGGGAGCGAGTTCTTGATCATAATACCCACCCCCCGCGAGCCCGAAGTAAAGCCGGAATGGGCCGCCAAACGATATCCCCGCCGATTCATTGCATGAAAGGTGTTACCAATAAGGTGCGTCTCCTGCAGGAAGACAACATCTGGTGAAATACGTTTTAAGTACTGCAGGACCACACCACGCTTAATCCTATCCCCCAGGCCGTTAACATTCCATGACAACACAGTCAAATCCCTACCCCCCATCATACGTCAAAACAATCGGTTGTCCCCCACCGAGCATCTTAAAAACAACAACACAGTAGCGGGTTTGCCTTGCGGTGCTAACAAACAACACACCCCCCCCACCCCCCGGTCCCAACAGAACTCCCCCCTCCCTGCACCCCTGCATGAGCCCAGACAGCCCCCCCAAAGTGCAGTGTGCCTGTCGCCCCATAGCTAAGTACTAACTAGTCCCCCAGAGGAGGAGGGAAGCCCCCAGCAGACCCCACACGACCTCCATGGGAGGGGAACATACGCAATCAATATATGTTGAAGGAACAACATCCAGAGCAAGGCCTATTCAGTCACCCCTCAATTCTGGTCTGGCGGGCCCTCCTCGCCAGCCGCGCCCCCCCCGCCCCCCCAGCCCCGATCCCCAGGCAGAGTGTCCAACCAGTCCCCAGCCGCCTCGGGACGGTCGAAGAAGTGCGTACGACCATCCACCTCCACCCTCAGCTTAGCTGGAAAGAGCATTGAGTACTTGAGGTTTAGGTCCCTTAGGCGACGTTTCACACCAAGAAAGCTCTGCCGCTGCTTCTGGACCGCCGGTGTAAAGTCTGGGTAGAAATGTACATCCATATTGTCCAGCTTGACCGGTCCCTGTTGCCTGGAGGTCTGAAGGATGGCATCCCTGTCCCGAAAATTAAAGATCCGGGCAATAAGAGGCCGCGGCGGGGCACCGGTCTTAGGGCGGCCCCCGGGGACCCGGTGGGCACGCTCCACCGCAAAAAGCTTACTCAGCCCCCGGGGCTGGAGATGGGTCAGGATCAGTTCTTCCACGAAGAGATCCGCCGCCTCCGCCTCTCGTCCCTCCGGCACACCAATAATACGGACATTGTTCCTCCGGGCCCGACCCTCGGAATCCTCCAGTCGCCGGTCCATCAGGGCGCTCGCCTGGCCAAGCCGGCGCACCTCCTTCTGGAGGGCCACCACGTCCGTCGTGAGGCTCGTTGTGGTGTGGGCCAGGGAGTCGACTCGGTCGTTTGTTTTGGACAAGTCTGCCCTCACAAGGCTCACATCCACCAGGACCGAGTCAATTTTTTGCGCCAAGGTGTCGAAACGCTGGTCCACTGAGGCCTTCATCTCTGCGATGGCGCCCATGACGTCCCGGAGGGTCAGGTCCCCAGGATGAGTAGATGCCTCCGTCGGGCCCACCGGGGATGACCGCGATGTCTCCGGAGAACCCTTCTGGAGCGTGTAGCGGTCCATACTATTAGCCTGGTGCGCCGTGCCACGGCGGGTCGTCTTCACCTTCGCCCGGTCGCCATCTTGCTTGGTGGACATGCTGGCTCTTCCACCGTCGTGCCAAGATCTCCAAACGGGCCGCTATACCAAATCACGGGTGTCAGGGGGGGGGCGGGGGCGACCACCGAGCCGCGGGTCAACCCACCGCCGGCGGGTCAGCCGGGCACCTTGACAAGACCACACCACCGCACCCCGATCCGCAGCCCGACCCCGCTTGAAAGCAAGGAGGGCGCAAAAGCGAAAGTGAAAGTGCGGGGTACGGGAGTCGCCCAGCCCCGCTCGCCGCTGTTATTCACTTTGTCCCCGGATCGCCCCACTACTCCAATCCGGGGGGCCGGCGAGGAGAAGGCCGCAACCTTCGATCGATGCTCCCACCGGTGTTCGGGGTCCGATTCGAGCCCAAAAAACGGGTGGCGCCTCAGCTCGGGTTCCCCGACACAGTCCCCTCAACAAGGACAGGATATCTCCAGGATTAATTCAGGAGGTCGCGGAGGTCCTCGGGAGCCTCGCACCTACGCGGCCATCTTGGTTGCGCGCTAGGCTCCTCCCAGATCGGAGTATCGTATTTTCAAGCATCTCCTATCAATGCTGGCTATAGGTCAGTATCCAAAGTATAAGTAATACTGTACAGTGTAAAATGTACTCCTCTTTTCCTTTTTGGGTCTTGTATGTTTATTTAAGGAACTATGTGGTAGAACGGATGTATGAACCATTTATAATTTTGATTTGTGTATTTGTATACATCTACTGTTCTTTTTTGTATTTGCGGTAAAAACAGCTTTTTCTGGGAAGAAATAATAATATATATATATTTTTTTTAAAATTGATTTACATTGGGTTGCTTTATTGCATTTAATAAGTGTTAACTTTGGATTGGAAGTAGGTAGAACACTCCCCTTGGCCTCCTATGTATTGTCATTAAAAATCCTCTTCAATGGTAAAGTTGGATTTTAAGTTCACTGTGCCTTTCTGTCAGTAGCCTGGGTCACATGACACTGCTGTTGTGGGCTGGGTATTGCTGCCAAGCAGTGAGACAAAGGGTGCTGGTTGAGGACAGGACGAGCCATCCTGCCACGATGGCCGGGGCTGAACTGTAGCACTTACACTTCAGAGGGTTTTGCTTATTGCACATAAGAGAACCTGACACCAGGCCTGCTCTTACTATTATCACCCAAGACACTTTTGAGCTAGGCTTAGGAAGGAGGACGTGAGACAAAAGGTGCATTCCCCACCCACAGGCTAGCACTGGGGATAAAAGATGGCACCAGATCCGATCACTCCTGGACTTGTAAAAGATTAAGAAGAAGGAATGCTCTGCTGCCCTGCTGCTGGAAGGACTGATATGCTGCCTGAAGAAGGAGGCCTGGACCTGCTACTTTGAAACCAGGACCACTAGCATGATTTCAAAGGCTAGTTGGATAGCCTCCTGTGTGAGCTACTGTGGCACAGCAAGCTTCCAAAAGCCTTAAATCCAGCTGCTCGTCACTGCTAGAGTGAGTTCTGACCACCCAAGGGGTGCTCCCAGGTCCTGGACCCTTGGAAGTGGTGCTGGTAGTACCTCTCTGCCTAATCCTTTAAACTCAGATTCTGAAAACCAGCCGGAGACCAGGACCTACCAGCAAGCTGATCCAACAAAGGTGCATCAGCGGCATGATTGAATTTACTGCAACTCCCACTACGTTCATCATAAGCAGCAAACCTTTTCTGAGGACCCCACTTTGGCTACAGCCTGCAGCCTTGTCCCACTGAAGAAATCCAGCCTCCTAGTTCGAAGGTAGAAATCTTCATTGCAACTTTGTCCAGCAGCTTACCCATGATGACGCCCTCCTCTCGGCCACAACCTGCTGCTTTACCACACTGAAGTCTTTACATTCTCAAGCAGTCTTCTAAGTCTGAAGGTGACTTTTACACTAAGATGAATCTGGTGACTATAGCTGTCCCATGGTCCATTGTGGTCAGCCTTAACTTTGATTTTGCCCCAATCTTGCACGACCATTTCCCTAAATTTCGCTCTTTGTTCTTTTTGGTGCTATTTTTCACTAAAAACGTACAGAAATTATAACTCTGATGCTACTGATTGGAAAATTGGTGTGGGATGTTTGTTAAGTTTTCACTTAATTACTGTTTGTGTGCTGCATATACACTTTACACATAGTCTCTAAGTTAAGCCTGACTACGTTTGTGTCAAGCTACAAGGGAAGTAAGCACAGGTAATTTTAGTGACTTTTCTTGGCTCACCCTGACAAGGATTGCGTTCAATATTTGAGTCAGGCTTCTATCCTTCTCAACTAATAACCTAATTTCTTACACTGAAATTCCGGGAACATTCACCAAAGGTGTCTTCTATTAACCTGAAAAGTGTCCAGAGTGTTCTCCTTCACAAAGAAGGAGTAATGATAATAATGTGATGACCTGAAATAAAGTTGAGTCTAGTGGTAACCCTCTTGTAGAAGAGGAGCGTCAATGACTCGTCCTCCCTGTTTGTTTACCTAGATCGATGTAGAGCAAAAGTATCACAATTGCATGCCACAAAAGTGAGAGCCTAGTCACATTGAGAGGTGTGTGGAGTTTGAAGATGTGAATTACATGACTTTGTTAACCTTGCAACCATATTGTGGATGTATTTCAATGTATACAGTAGAAAACCGAAAAGCAATCAGATCAGATTATTGCTTGAATTAGAAATGTATTGGATAGTTGTTCCAGTGCTATATACGTATTCCTGTCAGATTTGACCAGTAGCAGCTGGGGTCTCGATAGAAGAGGGGGTACGAAGGGGACAAATAAATGACGAGACAAAAAAAAAAATGATCAGCCGAATCGCTGTATCGCGCTCATCTCCACTGCAGGCACAGGCTCCCATAGTACATTGCAGCATGAAGGCAGTGTCAAGATTGGCCAGGGCAACCTTGATTTTCACTCCCAGTTAGACTGGGAGCCTGTGTCTACTCTCTCCAACCCTGCAAACCAGCTCGCGCTGGATAGAGCTCCAGTGTGCATGAATCCCCATAGTGCCTGTCATCCCCCTGGCCCACCCCCAAGCCTCGGCTCCTAGAGCAAAAATAAAACGATAACAAACAATGGTTTATTATCGTTTTATTTTTCATATTTGTGGCTGCTGGCGGGGGGGGGGGGGCATGCTCCTCCACCATAACGGAAAAACAGCTGCTTCATGTGACCTCTCTTTTTGCACTTTATAATTCTTTTTTTGCAGTGTGTTTAAAGGGTACATGCGGGTAATGTTTTAAACTGTCCTTTAAAAGTGTTCCTATATGTAGAGAAATAGTGCATAGTTCAACGCTGCATGTGTTTGTCATTGATTCAATTTTATCTGTCAAATATGACATACTCATATCTTACTATGCAGTGTAACAACTGTTTCACAAGCATATATTTTAGTTGTATCCTCTCAAGGAAAAGGTCTGAAAGGACTATACTCCCTACATCTGAATGCCCTCTGCCATCAAAGCCCACATACCAGAAATTGAGCTGCAAGATTAATGTCCATCATGGCTAGGACAGCTAGGGGACTGCAACTCCTATTGACCTAATTTGTCCACTTTATGGAGGCCTTGGATTTGCTGATAACAACGGCAAATCTTTTGTAATGCAAAAATATTCACGCCCTAGTAAACCTTACACTTTTGTAGTGGGATCGAAGCTGGTTCCTAAGACTGATGTTGCTATTTGGGGGTAGTGTTTGACACCACTGTAAGCTGTCGACCCCTTGTCAGCAGAAAATAGAAGACTTTGTTAGGGCCAATACTGCCATTTTCAATTTTGAATCCACATTGGGCAATACACCCATCGGGGCCCTCCTGCAGATTTATAAGGCCAAGTGCATCACTAAGGTGACCTACGGTAGTGAGATCTAGGGGTATATGGAGCACGAGCAACTTCAAACTGTTGAAAACATCTTTTTAAAACATATTTTATGCTTACCGCAGTGCATCCCCTCTATTGTAGTCCACTAAGAACTGGGGATGGTCTTTCTTTCTCACCTGCTGTCTTACCAAACCTTATCATTGTGGATGAACTTGTGGCTTAGGGACGGAATCGCTTTAGGCAATGATGTATTAACTGACTGCCTTTCTCTGGATCAGTATTACTGTATTCCCTGGCTCAAGTATGTCAGGGATTGTTTCACAGATTTGGGAAGGGTCGACCTATTTACCAACCCAGACAGTATGTGCAGAAGAGGCAAGTCCTGGGTGAAGCATATCTTCTTTAAAAAACGGGAATTGGATAGGGAAGGAGGGGAGCGGAGGAAGCCCAGTGTGCCAAGGTAGTTTTTTATTGAACACTGTGCCATGGACTGAGCCCTATCTTCTATGGCTTAAAAGTACTCATGATCGATTTTTACTGACAAAGGTCCGCTTGGACCTTCTTCATCATCTGTTGGCCCACCAGGGTGGGGCACGTAGGAGCCAGAATCTCCCTCCCTGTGGCTGCGACAGGAAGTCTCAACAGGATATGATTTTTTTTTAAATGTTTTGCAGTTTTTAGGCTCCAAGAAAGTCTTACTCATTCCTATTTTAAAGAAAGCAAGCTTTAGACATGTAAGACCTGCTTTATTTTTGTACAAATGCTCTCCAGTAATTCTGTGCTATATGTCCTTAGCTTCTTGAGGTTGGCAGTCAGGGTTAGATCTAGTTGTGACTAACCTATATGGCTGTGGCTACTAAGGAACTGTGATGATTTTTATATATGATTGTGTTAGTTTGTGTCATAGCCCGCTCTATTATGGCTGTAATCTAGGGGGCCGGTGTCTATGAACTGTATCATTAAAGGCATTTAGGTCTTATCCCATTCCCGGCTCTACTCTTTTGAACATAGCTCGGCACATTATTTTTGTAAATGATCTGTACTACAACAAGTCTTTTATATGCTGTATACTGAGTTGTTTTAATTTAATGTATTATTGTTTTCATTTGTCGTTGTAAATATTGTACATAGTACCAAATGAATATTGATGATCTTAAAAGAAATGTATGTAGTTAGGACTGTATAGCGAACCACTAGCTGAGGTTTTTTTGTTTTACTAGGCTGTCTTGGAAAGGGGTGTTATGAAAGATTTAATATCATCATTTTATGAAGCATTTTTATAACACATTGAAAATGATATTGTCATCTCTTTATGTTATTGTAATATTTTTCCTCTCTTTGTACTTTTATGGTCTATTTTGATAGATCGAATAAAGTTTATTACAATGATGAATGTCCATATATTTTTTTACATATAGTATTTTTACACTCTTCTTACGCTGTCCTTCAATTAGTTATAAAATGCAAGGTGCACCACAAGTCTGAATTCTCAAGGGTCCTGCAGATATAACATACATACTGCTTATGATTCCTGAAAAGATGCACATCAGTATGCAAGTTATGATTTGCAAGGCTGTGATTTGAGTTATTGATTGCAGAACTAAACATTACTGTAAGTTTCAGTGGTTTTGATGAGTAACCATAATAATAGATTATTCATGATTTTCATATAAATATCATTGATATTTTTAAACATGTTAAGTTATAACTAAAACTAACCATAGCGTGTATCTGGCTTGGGAGCAACACATCAGTGAAAGGCACTGGACTGCCTTTCACTGTGTAGGTGTGTTAGAAATTGGGTTTCTGTTTGGCAGAAGTATGCACCCTATCCAAGCAGGAACCACAACCTTAGTCAGGGCAAGCCATATACAAACCATAAACTAACCTGTGCTCACCCTCTGCTAGCTTGGCACAGAGAAGGCAGATTTAACTTAAGAGGCAATGTGTGAAGTATTGGTACAAAATTTCAAACAGTAACACAGGGAAAACACCACAAAACGACTCCACACCAGTTTATAAAAATAGCCTATATTTGTATGAACATAACTAGATACAAATGACAAAAATCCAATAAGTATAACAGGAGTTATGATTTGTTTAAAATAAATGAAAATGTAGCGCTTGAAAGCTTAAAGTGCCAACCGGGGATATCTGATCACGCAAGACCAAGGTAAATCCTAATGTTCAGGCTGACAGCGATGGTGTGTGGGTCAGATGCAAGGACCAGCCTTGACCCTCTGCAAAATACCTTAGATGAGTCATCAATGTAGTTGAGATGTGAGAAGCAACTAAGGCGTGTGTCATCATCGAACCGTTGGATGAAGGCGATGAGTTGGCTTCGAGCCAAGAAAGACTGAGATGTGTCAGAAACTGGAGGCAAAGCCCCACGCAGTCAGTGATGCGTGTTCTATGGTCCATGCAGCAGTGGCAATGTGTTGGCATTGAGGGAGATGCACCAGTACCGATCAGCACAACATTGTTGATGTAGGAATTCTAGCAGTTGGAGCCTAATATCCACTTCCAAGGGCTTTTGACTGGATTGGCACCACTTGGCAGGGCTAAACGTGCAGCAAGCAAAGTGCAGGTGCAGTTGAATGTTAATGAAAAGTCTTTGATGTCCCAGAGACTTAGAACAAGGGGAAAACCAGCATGCCATTGGAGTCACTCTGGGCTCAATTGAGATGGGCAGAAAAGTAATTCTTCCAGGGCAGCAGTCCTTCCTCCTGGCAGAGGTCTTCCAGGTCCAGTAGTGTACTCATTTGGTGGGGTCGGAGAATCAGTACTTATACCCAGTTGTGCCTTTGAAGTGGGGTGACTACAAAGAGGGTATTTGAATGCACAGAGTCCTCTCTTCTGGCTCTGGCTCCAAACTCACCCAATGGGGTATGCAGCCCTTTGTGTGGGGGGCAGGACTCAGTCTCTTCAGGTGTAAATGTCAACTCTTCCCTCCCATCCTGCCCAGGATTCCTATGCTCCCTTTGAGTACAGCTGTCTAGATCGGATGCAAATGATGTCCAGCTGACTGCAGCTCCAGATGTGTATTGGAAACAGGCTGCAGGAACACAGGGCTACAGGCATATACTTCCAAAAGAGGTAATTTTAAAAGGGTATTTATAAATTCAACTTTGCAAGTAAAGAGGATTTATCTTCATCATTCCAGTGATATGAAACATTGTAGATCTACTCCTTCTCAATGGGAAATTACAGCTTATAAGTGTAATAAGGAATTACCAATGCTAACCTATGAAAGGGGTGGATCTTACAGTTGAGACAAATGAATGTGGGTCTTTTTCACTACCAGGACATGCAAAACTTAAAAGTACATGCCCTACCATTTGATTAAACAGAACCCTGCCCTATGGGGTGACCCATATGTAATAAAAGGGGAATTTAATGCTTGACATGGGTTTTAAATGCCAAGTCGGCAATGCAGTATACACTACACACACAGGCTCTGCAGTGGCAGGCCTGAGACCTGTGTAAAGTGTTACTTGTGTGGGTGGCACAATAAGTGCTGCAGACCCACTAATACAATCTGATTTACAGGCCCTGGACACATGTAGTGCACTTTAAGAGGGGCTTCTGAATAAATTTAGTATGCCAATTATGGATAAGTAAATCAAGCCATGTTTAAGGGGAGAAGCACATGCAGTGGTTGGCAATGGTAAAGTGCTCCGAGTTCACAGGCCAACAAAAATAATTCAGCAAAATTGGAGGAAAGCAGACAAAATCGTTGGGGGTTGACCACCCTAAGTCTGACAGGTCTAACAAGGCAGCAACCTGCTTGCATGTCAATGGCAGACAGAGATTCCCCTGCAGGCGATGCAGTGAGTGGAGGCACAAGTCTGCAGAGAGATGTCTGCCAGTTCCATAGAACCATCTTATGCCCCTTACAAGGGTTTTTCTCGGGTAGTGAAAAGACTGTGATTCATCTTGTTGTGTCATACAGTCATTTTACCCCCTGATAGTTTCTTTGTCACTGCTCCCTTGGCTAAGATACAGTGAGGGCAAAGTGTTTACTGATTTGCAAATGAGGGAATACCCCCTTTAGGTTACAACCAGTGCTAAGTGTGCGCTGACATGATTTACATTGCAGGAGGTGCCACAAAAGTATCTGTGATCCAATCTGAAGCACAAAAGTTTTTTCTATTTTCGTTTTATATAGCATGAACTAGACCCGACGGTATCAGAGCACTTTACATGAAGACCAGTTGTGTTACAGATGGACACATTCATTTCTGTTAGACGCGGGGAGATTAAGTGATTTGCATGGAATCACAGGATGTTCAGCATCCCTTCCGAGACTCAAACTCAGTTCCCCAGCTCCATGGTCGCCGGCTCCAGCCGTTAGGCCACATCTTCTCCCTCTCCCTAAAGTGCCCCAGGACTGTATAAAGTGCACATTCCCATCCTACCCCAGGTGACATTGTGATATTATTATTATAGTCCCCGATACCTCTACATTTCTAACCATTTTAAACACACCCTGAACCTTTTTTAACATACAAATTCCCAAAAACTGCTGGATGCACTAACCCCAAACCATTTGAATGAAACTACCTTTATGAAGCTCTACGTTCCTGTGCAGATATGTGTAATTGTGTTCAACTGTTTTTTTTCATTAGGGGAGAGTAAAGAATCCTATAGAAGTAAAAATAGGAAAGTACACTACTTGTTGTCACATATGTGTCAATGATTCAGCGCTAAGGACATTGACAGCTTCTTGTTTGTGTACAACAACTCAGCAATATAACACCAGGACAAATATTTAGCAGGGCAACAACACAACTGCAATATCAACACAAAAGTAAAACCACACAAACAGCGTAATAATCCAAAACAGCATCTTTAAAACATAATACACTAATGATCATAACAAAACAGCAAAACTTCACAATAGAATATCAAAATTGACAAAAGAACAACACAGACAAAAAGCAAATCAATATTAGAGTGAGTTCAATTTAAAGGAATTAAGGTCAGGCTTGCTTTAAAAAGCAAACTTTGTTTTCTTCTGTTATAGATAGACCTAATGTAACTATAATTCTCAGTCCAACTGTTACACTAAATACATGTAATCATAGTGGTGAGACCCTTTCCCTTCCTGGAGTGGTAGAGTATAGTGACTGAGATGAGTTATCACTTTTCCCAGCCTTGCATGTTATAGTCACTACCACTGTATAATATTACGGGAAATGCAAGTACAGAGGCTCAACTTTGTGAATCCACACACGTTTTCATTCTCCTTCTCACCCTCTACTCTTCATCAAGGGACAAAGCTGACGTTTGAAAGGTCGGATGGGGGTAAAGTGTTATGCTGTGTCAAATATATTTATAAATCAGGTGGTAGCTATCCTTAGCATAGCAGTTGCTGTACCCCAGGGTCCATGGGGTATGAGGGGCCCACTGCATCGCAGCTATAGCATTCGTTTACAAGAGGCCAAGAGGTCAATGCTTGCATTAGGACCCATGGTGTAAACATGACTATGGACTTGTAAACCATGTATATCTTAAAGATTCATGATTCTCCTGAGGCTTGATCAATACAACTAAAAATAGAAGGATATAACCTGGTTTTATGGAGCTTGCTGAATTTCAGTAATCAAAGCAGAGTGCAAAAATAATTATGCTCTAGAGCTTGCCAGCAACCCCAAAAAATGTTCTTGAGACCATATTGATAGTTCCTAAAGCTGTCACCTGTAAATGAATGAGGCATGCTGATCTTATTTATTTAGTTTTTTATAGCGTGCAAAAGTGACCTATTTGGGTATCAGAGCGCTTTACAGGGATAACACATTGTATTCAAGTATGAAATTGATTAAAGAAAATATATACGTAGGGATAGAAGGAAGTGAAACAATTGGTGATTAAACAGGGTGTTTATAATATTCAGATCATAATGCTGAGATATCCAGCAATTACATTTGTGGGAGTATCAGGTCAGTACAAGATTGATAGCAGTCAGTCAGTCCAAAGTGTAGCAGCAACAAAAATAAAGCAAAGCGGTAGAGCGGTGTGTGCATTGCATGATTCATGGGAGGAACTTGTCCATTAGGATGGTTTTGGCTTCCTTTTTAAATATTGACAGAGAGGGATCTACAGGGCTAACACCAACAGAACCACATGGTCATGAAGTCCACATTCTATCAGAAAACGAGAGTAGGAACATGCGTCCATATATTAAACCTGACTATTTTCCATATTGACAGCCATACTAATAAGTGCAATGTTAAGAATGTACGGTCACAATTTCCAAGCTCAGAACCATACTTACAGTTGAATTTTGATCCAGTGATTGATCACCTTGAAATTTTGTTGCAGATCCTCAATAGATAAAGTTGTCACAGTTAATCGATGATTGAAATATGACAATAGCCATGACGATATGCAATTGAGGATCAATAAAGCATTAGATCCTGTATGGCACCTTCAAATAAGAAATTAACGGTAGCTATAGACTGAAGAAGGTTGTGATCCAAGAAACAAGTTATGGACATGGTGTGTTGCCAAGAATGTTCAGCAAAACCTTGGTCTTAAATTGATTTAAAGGTAGGCGATTTGCAAGCCTCATCTACTTCATGTCTAACAAAGCTTTAGAGGGGCTGTTTGATTAGTGCCTCTTGAAGGCTCACTGCCCTCTCTATTATTGGGAAACACCCAAGGAAGCTTCCAATGCATGCAGAAGCATCACTAGTGGGCTTCGGAACATTAGGAGAGACAATCTTGAGCTCAGAGGCACACCCTAATCAGATTACAGGAAGCAGGTTCAAATAGCAGAAAGGTCAATGTTTCAGATTTATGTTTAGAGAAATAATTCAGCTGGGCTGCAAGTGAATCTGGGCAGGCAATGTCAGTCTCTGTTTTCGCTAGAGTACGGTGGGTGAATATGTCATAGACTAACGAAATAACTATTATTAGAAAGACTCCAAGACAATTACCATCCACTTTCCACTGCCTGGCATCAAAAATTTATAGTATAGCTAGTTTTGTGCTACTTCCTGGTTTAAACAAAGTTTGTTGGTGACCAAATATTAATCTGTTCTCCACCCTTCCCTGCAATTGCACTATCATTGCCTCTTTCAAGAGTTGGCCTAATGAAGCAGTAGAATTTTGAGATGGAATGTGCTGATATCCTTTGGTTTTAAAGTGGGCTTTTAAGTAAAGGAGTAACAATCACTATTTTTCAATCTGCCGTTGCTATTCCATTTATTAAGGTGCAGCTGATGAATGGCCTGATGTTATTCACTTTTTGCCAAGAAGGATAAATATTCATCATGTATTTCTTCCATGGGCTAGAGAAGAAGCTTTTGTGCAAGTTAATTGTAAAATGTCTTATAAATCTCAAAATACTGTTTGGATATTTTAACAGTCAGGGAAATACTCTTGCTAAAATATCTAGACTTGACCTCTTTAATGTGCATGAATTCATCTTTAAGCTTAGCCATGTGGGTCTGTTTGGTAGATAAAAAATACACTTAACTGTACATTTTCTCTAGCTTATAGATGTGTACTTAAATTGATATCAAATTACCAGATACACAGCCATTACTTCTACACACTGAGGTAAATATTTTTTCAAGGTTTTAAGGAATATAAGTTTCAAAGGCACTATGATTGTACATTTGAGCACTTTTAACCTAAGATTTGGAATACTGATTACGATTTCTTCATTGATGGATCAAAGGCAATGGTAAGAAGCAATGGTGGCTAATGTTTCACATCAATGTTCTTCTAATCACTTTCTGCTTTTAGTTTAGTGCACAGAAAGTCTAAGCCAGTCTCCCAAATGATTCTGCAGTATGATTGACATAAGGTTTTGGTCAGTATGATGTACCCTGTAAAGTAAATTGGGCTTAACAAATGCCCATCACTATGCTTGGTTTGTAAAACCGCAAAGGCAGCTTAATCATTAATGTGTTTTTAATAATAATACTTTATTTCCAAGAAACACATTCTTACAGAAATATTGCACATTGCAGATTACAGAATTCATGGGTACACAGTCACGGATGTCATAAGATTTACAGTGCAAAAACAACAGTTGATGGACAGAATGCAGAACAATGTCATACATTCACCCCAGTACAGCGATCTGGGCCTGAATCCATCGTTTTTTTGCTCACCATGCCATTCCAGTTTGAACCCAGCCATATGCAAATCAGTCTTGACCCTTTGCCTCATGGGAACAGTCCATCCCGAACTGCCAAGCCAGGTCCTTCCTGGACTAGAACCAAGCACCCTAAGACCGGTTTCGGGGTTTCACCCCTCTTCAGCCAGGATAGCCTGATTCCAGTGGCATGGAGAGCACAGGACTCACGTCTGAGCATACCCGTCCCACTCGGGGTGACAAATGCAAAAACAACAGCTGATGGACAGAATGCAGAACAATGTCATACATTCACCCCAGTACAGCGATCTGGGCCTAAATCCATTGTTTTTTTTGCTCACCATGCCATTCCAGTTTGAACCCAGCCATATGCAAATCAGCGTTGACCCTGTGCCTCATGGGAACAGTCCAGCCCGAACTGCCGAACTATATTTATAGTGGACAGCACACATATATGTCAATTTATTCAAAGCACATGATTTCGGCTAATAGCAATTTAAACACTTACAATTTACGACACTAAAACACAATGGGGGATATTCTCAAGAACGTGTGTTAATCATCGCAAAATTAGTTTAATGCAACTTTGCATATCGCTGCCAAATCTGTGCTGCAGGGACGACTCACCCATAATGCATAACACACACATGACAATAAGAGCACCGCAACATTGACAACAATGTGGCACACACTGCAACACTTTCACAACAAAACACAGGACACAACTGGTGCCGCATGTGTGTACAAAATGGCCAATCACATCTGGTATAGCAGGAAACTGTGAGATGACAAGGTACGAGTACAACCTTACATCCCTGGGGTTGTGCAAATGTCCACTGACCCGCATCAAATAAGCATCTCCCCACAAACAGTCAAAATGTACATAGTCACGCAGTCTGTATGTAAACTTCGCCAATGCGTCAACATACATGGAACACACAGTGAAACTGCATCTCCCCTTCACATTGCAGACACCTCCTGCAAAGCAGACCCTACATCACGTCAGTGATGATGGAGACGACCCCCAGGACGTTGACCTAGACAAACTCCAACTGTTCATGGACGCCCTTCGCAGCCCACCTCCAGTAGCAGGTCAGCCCAGCACCATCGAGGTGAGCCCACCCCCTGCACAGACCACACAGCAGAAAGCACCCACCACCACGTCTGGCTCTCAGCACCTCACCGTAGATCTCATGGCGTTCCAACGCCGTGTGTTAGACTGCCAGAGGGGGCTGGCTGAACAGGTGCAGGTGGGGTTCGAAATCATGACAGCCAAACTAGATGCCATACGTGGGTGTCTAAGTCCCTAACGGACACCCACAGTCCACCCCAAGCCCTCCAACAATCCATGGCTGGTGTCGCTGGAGTCATGACTCGGGGACAACAACAACTGTCCAGTCAGAGTGGCTATAGCGACATCATCCATGATTTGGGAAACTTGAGGAGGGTCATGGAGAACACGCAGGCGCAAGGAATGGCTACCACGGCTGCACACGAGAAAGCTGTAGATGGGATCTTCCATGTCCTGCAGATCCTCATCACAGGAGTGATGCCACAAGACATTGCACAGATGAATGCTGCTGCTACTACTACATCCACTTCTCGGGCCCCTGATGTGTTAGTGTCCCACAGTGCTGCAAACCAAACACCACCACCCACATGTGAGGCACACAAAACGTCAGAGGACGAAGATGATGATAAATCTGCCTTAGTGGTAAGTAGAAAGCAGTAGCATTCATCTCCGCAATATGGCTTCTTCCTGCTTGGTTCTGCCCTCTGCATCATGGCCTGGAATAACATCTTCCACTGTCCCCAGATACACTCAGCGACACCAACCTTGCACCTCATCATGGACCTCCGTATATTGTTTGCAAGACAATGACACAGCAATCAGCCTGCGGACTGGACTCTTCCTCTTACGAGTAACTTGACAATCCCCCAAGGGTTCTGGCTTCAACACTCTACTGAATGTGAATATTACATCCTAATACACACAGATGTGTCATGTCTATGACTAATCAAGTATGAAAGCATGGACGAATGTAGGGCCAGTGATTCCCCCTTACGTCCATGTTGCTCATGTTGTGGGACTTGAGTCACAGGGTGCATCCCTGCACCATAGTGGTACATATCTGACCTCAAAAGAAGCCCTGTTGTCAATTGTAGGTCACAAATGACAGCCTATATGTAATGATTTGGGACACAGGGGGAACGCTGAGGAGTGGGTTTCCGTACTATCTTTGACACACAGAAATGGCATTTCGAATACGTGACACCCCAAACAGCCTCTCTGTACAGAGGTGACACACCCACCATCTATTCTCAATTTTCGAGATTGGTAGCACTACATGTTGCTCTCACACTTGTCGGAGTGATGTGCTTGTACAGAGGAGTGACATGCACTCAGGGAATGTGTGTTGGAATGAATTTATTTGTACATGCTGTGCCTGTGGGGCTTAGTCTACATAGGCAAGACTGAACGGAAAATCAAGACCCGATTAAACGAACACAAATCCAACATCCGTACTCACAATGTCAAATCTAGCATAGCAGTACATTTTACAGACCATTCACACAACATCAGTCAACTGAAATATCAAATCTTGGAAATCATAACGAAAACAGAAGGAGGAGACAACACCAAATTTCTATTGCAACGAGAAAACTACTGGATCAAGAAAATGGACTCCCTCAAACCACATGGTCTTAATGACCGGATCGAATATCAATGTTATCTATAAAGACTACTATGGAATTTTTTATCACTGAAATTTTTTATCACTGAAATGTATTACTGAGTTCTCATTTGTTTAATCATCATCATCACTGAATACTTTTGATTATGTGTATTTTTACTCTATATCCCTGAATGTATAATTTTCATATTATTACAGTATAACCTTTGATTAGTATACATAATCAGTTATAGGTTATTCACACCATTCCAAGATGGCCACCTAACCAACACCAACAATCATATGTTAGGTTCAGCTCACGCAAACATGTGTTCTTAAATAGCATTGTCAACAACATCATATTATTACAGTATGACCTTTGATTAGTATACATAATCAGTTATAGGTTATTCACACCAGTCCAAGATGGCCACCTAACCAACACCAACAATCATATGCTAGGTTCAGCTCACGCATAGCATTGTCAACAACATCATATTATTGAGCTTTTATATGATTAAATAAATTCACTTGAATACATGAATAATTATGTTCACCATAAAACACACGATCCTTCAATGTTTTGCGTACCGCTCCAGCATGGCTGTCAGTCCGCTTACGCGAACAATTCATTAGAATCCCTCTTAGGTTTCCACACACTCAATGAGTCCGTCATTTATAAAACCACATAACAACACGCTATACCGAAACACAGCTACTAGACGCTTGAACCATTGAAATCTCGGACACCAAATGTAAGTACCTTTCACTTAACTCTCTAAATGTCATTACGACATTAAAACATTCACGCACTCTCTTCTGTAAAACTTTACTTAACCGGTCATTTTTTACCGCAAATCTCTACCAAATACACTCATAGTTAAAACCACGTAAATCAGCCATTTTAGCTTTTGCAGCCGGCATCACGGCAGGAAATAAACACACAAATCCCCGTAAATGCAGATTTGACAAATATGTGTACCAGAATCAATCGAGGCATACTTTTTCTCCCCTAGACAGAATTTGAAGTATGACATGTTTAAATGTAAATACAATGAATAGATTGTGTTACACGACTCCATAACAATTTAAAAGCCTCCTCATCTCTGATTGCGTTTACAGGTTTGTCCCTGATGAAGGGTTCGCAGTAACCCGAAATGCATTGGATTGCAAACAAACATTGATGTCATGAAAAGATGTATATACTTTAAAGAAAACAATGAATTGACAACGTTGAAAACTTTATTGATTTAAGCAAAGCAATGAATAAAATTGCCAAAAAATATGAACAATTGTAAACGTTTTTCTTCTCCCTGAGTGCCCAGGGGGACACACTCAAATTTGAATGTGCTACTCTTAGTCATTTTGTACTGTCCCATCACTGCTAAGGACTGTGACAATGTGAAGTGCTCATGTGAAGAACTTGTCAATGATGATGTTCCTACGGGCTATTCCTGCTGCAGATGCAGTGGGGTGTGGTCCACCTGCGTCATCTTCCTCATCATCGTCTGGTGCATCTGGCACTTGTAGCCATGGGGCATTGGTGCGTACACATATGTTGTGCAACACACAACATGCAACAATCATCTTGCACACGACTTCTGGGCTGTACAGGAGCCTTCCACCTGTGATGTCCAGGCACCTGAAATATGACTTCAACACGCCAAATGTGCGTTCCACGATGCCCCTGTTGCGTTTGTGGGCCGCATTGTACTGCCTCTGGGTCTGTGTGTTCGGGGCTCGGAGGGGTGTCATCATCCAAGGGCAGAGTGCATATCCTTGGTCACCTGTGACAGTGCAGAGAGACATCAGTCAAGAGTTGGTTCTGCATGATGTGTTGGCAGGCTCACTGGTTCATTGCTGTGTGTTATGTGTGAATTAGTGGTTTCTGTTTGACATGTACTGCGTGTAGCAAATGAACGGCATCAATGTGTATTATGTAGCCTCACTGCTGCACCTCCCTCCCCCTAAGCCTATTTACTAGTGTGCGCAGCGCGGTTGCATCACTTGCACTCCTAAGGCACACCATTGTCTTGCCTGTCTACGCATGTCTACAAGCCTGAGAACAACACTGTGATGCTGTGTGTTGAAGGTGGGTGGCCACGTGTGTGTAGGCCTATGGTTAGGATGGGTTGGACACAGATACAGAGTTCATGGTTGGCTGAACTCGCGATGCTGTTGAGGGTAGACGTTTGGCTTATGCTGTGGTAACAGCGACACACACAAAAGTTGGCATGTATGATCCCGGCCCCCGAGCGGGCTTGCGCTTCCTCATTTGCCCTTTTGGCCGAGCCCGCACTGTGGGGGCATGCTACAGTGCAACATTGTCCATAGTGGGACAGGTGGCGCTGAAACTATCACAGAGACACACACATTAGTTACTGCCTTGGCAAGGCCAAAACTCAACCACGCCCAGAGCCCCGGGTTGATGAACCACACCCCTACGCTGGACTGTCGTACGCCAGTCCACTCCGCTTACGCTCACAGGGGGGTACGACACAGCTACATGTCCCAGGTCTACCCCACTGCCTAAGGTGACATGGTTGCGTCCGCTGTACATAGCACAATGTTATGTGGTAGGGCCTGGGGCCCTCATGCATACATAATGACCACACGGACACACTCTAGTGGTTTGTGGAACTGGCAAGGGACACGTGCGCAAGGCCCCTTTTATTGCCAGGGTCACATGTCCAGTGATGCCTGTGCTGGATGGGTGTGGGGTGAGTGTAAGCCATCCCTCAGGGAGTG